>NW_024870893.1:0-600000 GCF_019054845.1 Dipodomys spectabilis | reverse complement strand
AGCATTGTTGCCTCCTCCTTTGTTTCCCCTTACCATTCTTTCCCATCTCCCCCACACCCAGCCCCGCCCCTCCCACCCCGCCCCCATGCCAAAGTCGTAAAGTTCATTTTCCCCTAAATTTCTTGCACGCTCCTTTACTTCCCCCCCCCCCCCCCCCCAGGAATTATCAGTGTCTTATATTCTTTTGCCAGGAGAAGACACTTTCATTTCATCTGTACTATTAGTTTCCTTTTCATCTGCAATATAGATTTACCTTTATCTTTGTAGATGCCATGACTTCTTCTAATAAGCTTTACCTAGTCTCATCATGCTCAGGAATTGTCCTGTGTATATTTTCTTTCTTTTCATATTTTCATCAACCTGTTCTTAAAGCATTTTACAGCGATATTCTAGGTCCTTCATTGTCTGACCCATAGCCTGGACATTTCCTCTAAGAATTAATCTTGCTTTATTTGCCATTTTCTTGTATTTTCATGGATTCTTTCTCTCCATTTTGAATCATTTGTATTTTGTCTCCATTGTGTCTCCATTTGTATGTTGTCTCCATTGTGTCCTTCTTTGAACAATGTACATTGATTTCATAACATTAATTTTTAATGTTCTAACACGCAGATTAAACCTTGCACATACATATCACAAAAGAGAAAGGAAAGCATTTTTATCCTCTTTACAACTTTATGTTTTTTCCTTTTCTATATCTCAAGATAAATACACTAGCAAATATATTAAATATTAGTGTAATTCCTTATGGTGGATTTGGATGGTGGATTTCAATGTAAAGATTTCTCACAATTCTTTCCTCATTACCTACATTGGAGGCTCCTTTCCCCATATTCAGTACCTTGGAGTTGGTTGACTACCTATGTTCTCATTACATAAATAACAGTTAAATTACCTCACCCGTTATTAAGCTATTGTTGTGGTTGATATTGCAGGAAGAGCTGTTGATTTTGTTGGGTATGTGAACAAAGCTTGCTATAGAATCTTCATTAAATAATGCTTTCCTTCTGAAAGATGCTATTAAATTGAAGAATTGTTAGTTTGCTCAACCTGCAATATAACCATTTAACAGCAACTGGGCAACTGAACTAGAAGGCTTTTCACACAGGTCTCCACCTGTTTCACCATATTTACCCAAGGTGAAGGCAACAGAATATTTTGTGTCTCATCACAACTTACTCCATGCCTAATGGAAAATGTTGCATGTATATTGTAGAGGAGATAAAGCAAGCTCTTGGCTTAACTAAGTTTCTGAATGTAATTCATGACAAATTCCTTTCATATCTTTACATAACCCTATATTCAAGCACAAGACATTGTATTCATATTCCATCCTAATTGGGCATAATATTTTACCATACTTATTAGCAGAAACACAAGCATTCGTTTCATAAAAGCCATAATTTTGAAATACTCCTGTTGAATTTCTATGCTCATTATGCAGGTTTACCTTCAAGAACTACCAGTGTGTTTTGGCCTTGGCTTTTGCTATAGAAGAGATCAACAAAAACCCTGATCTTTTACATAACTTAACTCTGGGATTTAGTATCTATGATGTTCAATATGGATCAAGGACATCATTTAAAAATCCCTTCATTTGCCTCTTTGGGAAATATGACTTTCCAGACTATAATTGTATGAGAGACAACCAGTCTATAGCAGTACTCACAGGACCTTCAGGAGCATTATCTTCACAGATTGGGACACTGCTGGACCTCTATAATTTTCCACAGGTGAGAGTGTGAGGGGTGGGAGATCTTAAGAATGTCTAATTTTGTGCCATCTCAGGTGTTAGAAGAGGACAAAAGGAAGAGACTTGATTTATGGAGGGGAAGGGAAATAACAAAATGCTTAAATAAGGATACAAGTTGACCCATTGTAACAATGAGATGTATAAGACACTTTGGTGAAAATGAACTTTACAACTTTGACAGAGAGGAAGGGGGACAGGAGGAGTGTGGGAGGTGGGGAGGGAAAGGCTGATAGGGGGGAAACAAAGGATGAGGTAACAATGCTCAATTGGAAATGTACTCATTACTTTACTCATGTAACTGTACCCCCTATGTACAGTATTTTTTACAATAAAAAACATATTTTAAAATGTAGCTTAAAAAAAGAGTATGTATTCAAAGATAATGTGATATTTATAGTCCTGTTGGTTTTAAAAACGGGATGAAAACATTATAGCCAAAAGGTATTATTTTAGAATTTTAAGCCTTATAATTGATGTTGACTCTTTAAAAAATCAGGAAATGGAAAATGACTTTAAAATGTCCAGATATGTTGAGCATGATGCTGATGGACCACATCTCTAATTCTAGTGACTCAGAAATCATTTCTAATTAATTAGAAACAATCATGTGGTAATGTGTGGTTCAAGTGGTACAGTGCTACATTTGGGGGAAAAAGCCAAGAACTACTACTGAGTCCCTGGCCCTTTACTAACACACACACACACACACACACACACACACACACACACACACACACACACTCATTCACACATATATGCAGGTTCATATGTAAAATATATTGAATG
Source organism: Dipodomys spectabilis (assembly GCF_019054845.1). Taxonomy (NCBI): domain Eukaryota; kingdom Metazoa; phylum Chordata; class Mammalia; order Rodentia; family Heteromyidae; genus Dipodomys; species Dipodomys spectabilis. The sequence goes on along the minus strand of NW_024870893.1, from coordinate 597,461 downwards.
CAATATGTCAGACTTAGAAAGAGAAAGGAGGTATATGATCTCTCATATGTAATGTTTTGCCTAAAATAGGAAAATGAAATACTAAAAATAACACACTCAGATATTTATATATATGTATATATATATATATATATATATATATATATATATATATATATGATCAGTCTGACTAAATTATGGTACATATCAGGGTAGAATTGAATGATGTAACCACTCAGATAAAGAGACAGTACATAAAAATACCAGGCAAATGAAGCATATCTTCAATGAGGGTGGCTTTTTAGGTGTTCAGGGAATATGGAAGAGGAGAAAGGAGTAGATGGGTATAGAAAATAATATAATATTCACTGTACATATATGTGAAAATGGAACTAGGAAATTCAGTGAATATGTGGGGTAGATACCGATTACAGGAGTTGATGGAAACAGTGACAACGATTAAAAGATTTTGTAAAAACCAATAAATACATTGTCAAATAATTTAAAAATTTTAAATTTATTTCTTCCAAAATTAAATGAAAAACCTACCTTCCAACTATTGCACATAGTTATATGATATACATATCATGACTGCAATTAGGATGGATGGAAATCTTCTCATTTTTGCAGCATCCTGTTCTCATTCCCTTTAGCTTACGTCTGGGCCTTTTGATCATGCTCTGAGTGACAATAACATGTTTCCTGGTCTCTATCAAATGGCTTCAAAGGACACTTCAATAGCTAATGCCATGGTTTTATTACTACTTCACTTCAGCTGGAATTGGGTGGGACTGATGACCGTAGAAGATGAGAATGGTTTGTGGATTCTTCCTGCATTGAAAGAAGAGATGGCCAAGAACAGAGTTTGTGTAGCCTTTGAGCTATCATTACCAAATAATTCCATGTCGAATATTTTCAAAATTATGGCACATTATAACCAGATAAATAAATCTTCAGCAAATATCTTCATTGTGTATGCTGATAATGAGTTCCTACGACATTTATTTATATGTGTTGAACAATTTTTAATAAAAGGCAAAGTTTTTATTATGAACTCAGAGTGGGATGTAACCATGAGAAAGAGATATTTCATTCTAGGTTCATTCCTTGTACCTCTCGTTTTTTCACACCATCACCCAGATGTTTCTGGATTCACAGATTTTCTCAAATCAGTTAACCCGTGCAAATACCCAGAAGACTTTTTTCTTGCTAGGTTATGGTTTCTCTCTTTTAATTGCTCGGATTCTGTGTCTGACTGTGTACAGTGGGAGAACTGTCCTCATGATGCCTCCTTGGATTGGTTGCCTAGGCATATATTTGACATGAGTATGTCTGGAGACAGTTATAGTGTATACAATGCTGTGTATTCTGTGGCCCAGGCTCTCCATGATATGCTGCTTTATCAAACAGAAACACAAACAATGGGAAATAGAAATGGGATAATGTCTTTCCCTGCACAGGTAAGGCCTTCTGTGTTGTACATCACACATTAGGAAGAAAGTTACTTTTTAGGGAGGTTCTTACACTATGAAATTAAATAATTTTTGTATTGTCTGAAAACCCAAGACACTATACTTCTTTATTTGTGTGTGAGATTCTCTAGGAATGTTTTTATGTACTCTTCAAGAAAAGCAGCCCTGAAAAAGGACATTTCTAAAAATCTGTTTAGTAACAAATAAACCAACATGTTTATAGCTAATATTTTGAAGACTTCAAAATCACCATTGAAATCTGCATTTCTTAAGTAAGTGTAAATGATGACCTCCTGCACATAATTATGTATATTTTTCACAAGAGATAATTTTATTCTATTTTATCTATTAAATTTTTACCAAGTTCATACTACAGATGATCACAAAACTAGTGGATGTAGAAACCTATAGTAAGCAAATGAAAACGTTCTCACTAATGACTATTTACATGAAATTGGTTTCTCTTGAAGAGAGGCCTTCTATTTCCTTGCTGAGTGACCAGGATTCCGAAAGAATATTTTTATTCTCTGATAGGTTTTCTTCTATGCAACTCACTAGGTGCCTCTACTATTCTTGAATTCTGAATCAAAAATTTAAGGCAAACAAGAGCCTTTCTTGGTTCAGGTTTTCCTTTTTAACTCTGGGATATATTTCACCATATATTTCTCTTTTAGCTGCATCCTTTTCTGAAGAACATCCAGTTTCACAATCCTGCTGGAGATCAAGTGATTTTAGATGAGAAAAAGAAATTGGGGGCAGAGTATGATATTGTGAACATTTGGAATTTTCCCGAAGGTCTTCAACTTGAGATGAAAGTAGGAAAATTTTCTCCATATACTCGTCATGGTCATCAACTGACTTTATGTGAAGATCTAGTAGAGTGGACCATAGGAACAACAGAGGTTGGTTGGATTCAACAGTAATGATTTTAAGGATATATAAGTAAAAAAATTTCACCCTTAAATTTTATACCTGGTTGGGTGCCAGTAACTTACTCCTATAATACTAGGTATTTAGCTGGCTGAGATATGAATACCATGTTTAAAAAACAGTGCTAACAGGAAATGCTTTGAGACTAATCTCGTATTAACCATCAATAAAGCTGAAGTGGTGCTGTGGATTAGGCACTAAAGTGTTAACATTAAGCAACAAACCTCAGATACCCAACCCAGACTCACATTGTAAGATTTAGTTCTGGCGTGTGCGTGCACAAGCACACATACACACACACACACACACACACACACACACACACACACACACACACTAACAGACAGACAGACACATGCATGCACGCACACAGAAATATATACCCTATGTGCTTACTAAAAACCAAGTAGTGGACATTTAAAATATTTCCCACTTAAGAAATTGGATTGACTGATTGTTGGTTATAAAAGTAATAGAATACATTAACAGTACTTGGGTGAGGGTGCTCTTGCTTCTAATTATATCTACCCAGGTTGATGACTACCTCAGATCTAAGATTATAGTTTTGTTTAAAGCTCAACTGGGTAGAATATTCTATGAGACTTTTTTGTTTTTTATTATAAAAATAGTATACAGAGGGGTTACAGTTACATGAGTAAGGTAGTGAATACACTTCCTATCGAGCACTGTTACATTCTACTTTGTTTTTCCCAACTATCTATTCCTTCTCTACCTTTGCAACTCCCCCATCACCCACCAAGTTGTAAAGTTCATTTTCAACATAGTGTGTTGTACATCTCATTGTTACAATGGGTCAAATTGTATACCTATTTGAACATTTTGTTTTTTACCTTCCACTCCTCAAATTAGAAAAATGTACATACAAGACCCAGGTCACCAAAATTATATACAGTGAAAACAGGGGCTATACCATAGGGGAGGAACATAACAAAGCAACCAAAAATCATATAGCACATTATAAATACATTAAAAACAATAGCAAGAAAGAAAAAACCACTTGTGTCCCCATCTTTGGGTTCATTTCGCTTAACATAATCATATATGCTCATATCTCAATTCATAAAAAATCTCAACTGGAGATTTGGCTCAAGTAATAAAATGCTAATCTTCAGCACAAAAACCTCAAGGTCAGTGCCCAGACTACGAGTTCAAGTGCGACGATCATTTCCAAAAAAATTTAACAGAGTGTTTGTAAAAGTTTATTAGGAATATTAAATTGCATTTTTCTTAGCAAGTTTCTACATTGTGACAAAGAATCAGAGCAATCACTTTATATGTTTTAAGGGTTTATTTTGCTCCCACTTGTGGAAGTTCCATTCAATGATTACTTGCCTACTGCTTAGGTATCTTTGGTGAGATGAATCAGTGAAAGAGCCTGAGCAAAAAGATTCTCACCTCATGGCCACTGTATAAATGTGACAGTCTTTGTATTCAAATAACCTTAAAACAGAAGGACTATGCAATATGTTACTGCACACTTTTCAAGCTTCAAAGAAATTTGTTTCTCTTTACTCCTCATCATTCACAAATAGCAGGAAATAACAAATAATGACATGAATTCTAGGAAACTCCATAGCTCTGACAAATAGGACTTACTTTCTCACCATTAATCCACTTTTAAAGGTCTCACACTTCTCAAGAGTTCAATAGGCTAAATAGAGATCAAGCTGATAGAAAATAAGTTGTTTGTGGTATGATGTGGAATCTATACCAACATTGAATTAACTGACCAGATTTATGTGCATAAAATGCTACATTTAATAATCCTGTTCTTTAAAAAAATGAAATTTTTGGAGTGTCAGGTAAAAGTCTGAGCAGTTACTGACACAGATCTGATTTTCTTCAGCCTCCTCACTCTGTCTGCAGTGAAAGTTGTGTTCCAGGATTCCGGAAAACCCCTCAGGAGGAAAAGGGTGCTTGTTGCTATGATTGTACCCCTTGCTCAGAGAATGAGATAGCTAATGGGACAGGTAAGTTCATGACTTGGGGAGAAATTTATATTCTCTAATAGTGTCCCCAAACCATGCAATGCAAAAGTTGTGTATTAGGATTGCAGCACCAATGTCTTCCATTTTACTCATAAATTAATTGTGACTGTAGAGGTTCTTGCTTCTTGAAAAAGATCACAGGTTGTCAATTATGTATAGAACTAATTTTTTTACTCTCGCACATGAATGTTTGTTCAAGTAATCACTAATGTAAGTTTAATGCCCATCATATTAAGCGCAAAGCTAGTTAAAGGATAAGGTCTCCGTTTTTTGTTTTTTTTTTTTTTCAAAATTGACTTCAGAAAATAAAGAAAAAAGAGATCTTGCACATTTTTATTTCCTAGTGCCCAGAAATATTGTTGCTACACAGCAAGTGATGTGATTGTTTTATGTATAAGAAGCAATCAAAAGGGTTGTGCACAGCATGACTTTAGAGCTTGAAAGTGTGAGTTGATTTGATGTTGCCCCATGCATTACAAGCAAGCGGGACAGACAATATGACAACTTCAAGGAAGGGATATAGGGCTTTTATTTATATTGTCCAGAGTCATGGAGGGAAGTACAAACCCTGTGATGCACACTTTCCGATGAAGGGTGTGAGTGGTGAACACAAGGCTGAGAAGAGCTTTGGCAACATGAAGAGGTCTGGAAAAATTTAGGGATAATAGAAATGGTAAGGAATAATATGTGTTATAGACACGTAAAGATAAAGTTATTGTGAATGTAGATTAGACATGGAGAGTTCGTCTAGCATGCATGAAGTCCTGGGTTCAATTCCTCAGTGTCACATAAATAGAAAGAGCCAGAAGGGGCACGGTGGCTCAAGTGACAGAGAGCTAGCCTTGAGCAAAGAAAGCTCAGGGACAGTGCGCAGGCCATCAAAGCAAGTCCCAGGACTGGATAAAAGAAGAGAAAGTGGGAAAGTGTGTGGGAATATGATGAAGATACAATATGATACTGAACATATCTGGTAATACTCGGGAATTTTTGTTTTTATGCTGATAAGTATTGACATGTTATAATTTTCTCTATGTAGGGATTTTCTAATTTGCTTTTAAGTACTGAAAAGATTATTTGAATTCCTCACCAGATGTGGAGAATTGTCTGAAGTGTCCAGATCATCAGTATGCCAACACAGAGAGAAACCAGTGCCTCCAAAGAGCTGTAAGTTTCCTGGCTTATGAAGAGCCCTTGGGGATTGCCGTGGCCTGCATGGCTCTCTGTTTATGTACACTCACAGCAATTGTTCTTGGAGTCTTTGTGAAACATCAGAACACCCCCATTGTTAAAGCTAATAACCAAGTTCTCAGCTACATCCTGCTCATCTCCCTCATCTTCTGTTTTCTCTGTTCCTTGCTCTTTATTGGCCGTCCAAACACAGCCACCTGCATTCTACAGCAAACCACATTTGGAGTTGTATTCACAGTAGCTGTTTCTGCTGTCTTAGCCAAAACTGCAACTGTGGTTCTGGCCTTCAAGGTCACTTATCCAGGGAGAAGAATGAGGTGGTTACTGCTCTCAGGGGCTCCTAACTTCATCATTCCCATCTGTACTCTGATTCAGGTGACATTCTGTGTCCTTTGACTGGGGACTTCACCTCCCTTCATTGACACAGATGTACACTCTGAACATGGCCACATTATCATCCTGTGTAACAAGGGCTCCCTCACTGCTTTCTACTGTGTCTTAGGATACCTGTTTTTTCTGGCCCTGGCCAGCTTCATTGGGGCTTTCCTGGCCAGGAACCTTCCTGACACGTTCAATGAAGCCAAGTTCCTGACCTTCAGCATGCTGGTGTTCTGTAGTATCTGGTTCACTTTCCTGCCTGTCTACCACAGTGCCAAAGGAAAAGTCATGGTGGCTACAGAGGTTTTCTCCATCTTGGCTTCCAGTGCAGGGCTGTTGGGCTGCATTTTTGCTCCCAAGTGCTACATCATATTGTTAAGGCCAGATAGAAATTTTCTGCATGGTTTTCAGGACAAAACACGTGCCAGGAGAAATAAACTCTGAAGATGAAACTTAAATGTATGATTAAATACATAGAAGGCCAAATAAACTCTACATTTCTTTTTCAATCAGATATTAGTTTATATTGTTAGAATCAATTTGATGAATAAATGAGTCCCACTCATTTCTCATATGATAGTACAGTCACAATTTTTAACCACCTACATTTGAATTTTGTTCCAATATCTTTGGATTTTCATGCTTACACTGCACTTATCCAATCATCTCCCTAATATATTTTAACTGCTACTAGTTTTTGAATTGTGCTTTCTTAATCGTTTGCCTAAAAACTTATTTTATGTTGCTAGTCCTGAGTCTTGATCTTAAAGCCTGGTTACTCTCGCTTAGTTAGTTAGTTTATTCATTCATTCATTCATTCATTTAGTCAAGGCTAGTGCTTTACACTTGAGCCACAGCTCCTCTTTTGGCTCTGTAATGGTTAACTGGAAATGTTATTCGCTTAATGTTCCTTCCCAGGTTACCTTTAAGCCATGATCACTAGAGGTTATCCTGTGCAGCGGAGTTAATGGGCTTTTTTAAAATATTAAAGTACATTATCTTCCTACCTGTAACTATTCTTCTTAATCATGACTCATTAATATTTTCCTCTTCCAAAAGTTCCATGTTTTATATACTCAATAGTGTTTATCTTGCTTCATACTTGTATATTTCCATTCACACATCTTTCTTTTTCCTTATTCCTCAATTGATTTTGGTGAAATAATCTCCCCCATTCTCTCTGATTTCAGTCCCTCTCTCTTCCCTTTCCTTCCTCTCTTCTTTCTTTCCCCTCTCTGCTTCTTCTATATTGTTTTAGAATTTTAAGAATTGGTTTAATAAGCTACAAAGTACAACTCAGTTGTATTGTCTTTATGAAGTAACAGCTAAGGAATGCAGAGAATCATAATGGGTTGCTTATCCATGGCTGGATATAATTTTCAAGTTATTTTTGTGTTATTACTTTACAAATATTGTGAAGGCTATCTGAGTTGGCCAAGTTTTGGAAAACAGAAACTGCTAAAAACAATGGGCCACAGAATTCTAAGTTCCAAGTTTGTTCCTTGATGATTTCAGTTATAATTATGCAATGATAATTTGATGGCAACATGTTACTCAACAGAAAGCAATAAATGGGGACCAATAATATATATGATATATCATATATCATATAATACATATTATACATATATAATATATATTATACATATATATTATACATATATATATTATATATATAACATGTATACATAGCACATTATATATATTATATATATAACATATAAGTATATATGAGTATGTAACACCTTTTTTCTCACCTAATATTTGAGAGTCAAATCTTTGATTCCTAGTCCATCTTAAATAGTACTTAAATTACTGAGTATCTGTGTATCAGTTTGTTCTTGTGAGACAGTGAAAGGTGAAAAAGGGAAATGTTGGTCACACTGGCTTGCTGGACATTAATGAAATTTATCTCTGGAACTAGATGGGAGCGAATGAGGGAAGAGATGAATTTATGTGAAAGGAATTGCACTCATTTCTGGATATATGTAAAGGTAAACCACACCTCTAACATAACAATCATGTAAATTGTGTGTTGGGGAAGAATTAAAGAAAACAGTGATTGTAAGTCCAAAAAGTTTCCATACTAATTGTAAACCTATACCAAATAGTGTGCTAGACAAAAAGTTATCTCTGAGTTTTTTCTAGAGTAAGAAACCTTATACAGTCGTGATTTTCTGGGTTTTCATTCCTTTATTTTTATTGTAATTTTGTGGTTTGGGTTTGGTTTATTTGAGATGGGTTAGGGGCAAGGTAATCATGTACACCATGCTCATCTCCAGCCTTAGGAGTGGTAGGATTACAGATGGAGCCCTCCATATCCAGCTTGCTTATGTTAAATATATCTAAATACTGTCTTTCAACGAAGTTGACTCTGGAAGCTACTTATTCTAGTGATGAAACCTATGTTCATAAACAATTTTGGAAGTGTTTTAAAGTCAAATAAAAAAGTCAAAATAAAAGATTCCTGGGATCTTTTTACCTTAGTCACTACAAGGGACTTCATACGCCAATCATCCTATAAGGGTAACTGCTGCTGACCGTCCAACGTGCCTCAATAGTTATCCTCAGTTCTGATGTGGAGGGTTGAGGTTAATTCATGCCTGGAAAATACACAAGCATGTATTTGTGGGTGGTCATCAGGAATCAAAATGAGATTATTGTTTTTAGTAAAATTAACAGCAAAGTCAATACTTATAAGAAATTTTCTGCACCCCCATTCTGTCACCTGATAGAGAACCAAGGTTTGCAGGGCTTCCTCTAACCATCTTGTGCCCTTTGTTCTTCAGGATTCACAAGCAGCCCTCTAGTGCTCCACGTCTGTTTCCCAATAGATGTACCCACTCTCAGGACCCATGACTGGATGTGTCCAATGATGGGTATGCTGCCTGCTAATCCAAGTAGTATATCCCAAAGCTGAAGGTTGTAAGTCTTGATGTAATTTATTTTCGTGTTTCGAAACAGAACGATTAAAAGTGTTCACATTTTGGAAGACAAGGGAAAAGAATCTCATGGGACCAGAGTAACAGATCGGCTGAGGTTGATTGGAAACCATTTTATATATGTGCTGCAGATGTGCCTAAAAAAATAGCTGGGCTAGCTGAGAAAGCAAGGCAAGAAAGGGCAGGGCTCTCATTTTAAAAAACTGGTAATTGTGTGTGTGTGGAGAAGTGGTTCATGCCAGTAATCCAAGCACTCAGGAGGCTGAGATCTGAGGATTATGGTTCAAAGCCAGCCCAAGCAAGAAAGCTCATAAGACTCTTATCTCCAATTAACAGCCAGAAAACCCCAAGTGGCAATGTGTCCCAAGTGTATGAATGCTCACTTTGAGCTGGGGAGCTCAGGAACAGTCCCCAGGCCCGGAGTTCAAGCTCCATCACAAAAAAACCCAAAACAAAAACAAAAACAAAAACTAGGAAGGGTGGAAGCATCCCAGGCTCTGGGCCCATAATGTAAGTATACAGGCTATAGTGGGAAAAGGAGATAGACACACTTCAAGCTCCATCCTGACACATCTTGTTCACTCTAGAGTCTACCTCTACACTCATGGTACATAAGCCTACATCACTGCTCCCACAATTCAGTACCCACAGAAGGGAGGAAATTTTACCTTGAAAAGATACTTTAGATGACACTGGCCCATGGTCTGCCACACCCGTGTTAACTAGAAGAAGCCCTCAGAACTAAGTCACTGTGGAAGGTAAAGACCTAGTTACAGAGGGGGAGGGTGGCAGAATCCTCAGATTCAGGCCAATAACCACGAGTTAGATAGGCATTAATCCCTGTCCCAAAGTTAGGTTCCCATAGTTCAGGTACTGTGTGGATCTACTTAATGGAACAAGAGCATACAAACAATAGTACCCACATTTGTGCCAACTTGGAAGCGAAAGCAGGGAGTTCCCCAGGTGAACAAAAATAGTCCATTGTGGATGACTGCACTGTAGTACTTGAAGCGCAGGTTGAGAAATACAGCAGCATTCCAGGCTCCAAATCTGAAACGGTGGGTAACACAGGCCATATCCTGAAAGGGAGGTCTAAAAGAATGTGTCTCTGGACTTATTTTCCTGAGGGCCACAATACAGCACAAAGGGGCCAGTGTGTTTTCTCAAACTTGAGTATGTACAGTCACAACCTCATACCTGCAAAAGCCTACCCAGGGATCGGTTCTCACCAATGAGGGATTACTCCCACTTACCTACAATCCTGGGTATCTGGGATGACACAGGCACTTGGGCCTACCAGGAGGGACCAGAAAGATGGTAGTCCCCGTGGTGTAGAACAGGCAAGGGGACACCACCTTGCTGTAGCAGGACAAACATAGGTTGTAGAGGGCATCCACATTCACAGTTCCAGGCCATAGTCCCAGCAACAAAACGCAAGACCATTTAGAGCAGTCACAGGGCACTCTCCAAGCCCTGGTTTTCCTTCTCTTGGGTCTGATAAAGAACCTGACCAGGGCAATCTTCATCCCATCCGTGCCTTGGAGGGAATGTTTATATACACCCACACAATCCCTGACCTGCAATTTGGTTCTCACAGGACAACAGCAGGAGGAGAACTACTTAACTTGAAACAGGGGCTTCTGTGGCTGGTTCTGCACCTATGCTAACTTGCACCAATAAGAAGAGGTTTGTAAGGTGAAGAAAAACTGTCCACTAGGCATGATCTCCCTGTGGAAGCACATAATCCCAGATAAATGACACAGTCCCAATGAGTAGTTGATACCCTCCAAGCTCCAGTCTGCCATCTCTAGTACCTACTAGAGAGGAGCTCTAGCCCAACTACCACCACATCCGTGTACTTGTATATATACACAGAAACACATCACCTGACTCACAATTCAGTTCCCTCAGGAAGAACGGAAAGAAGAAAGTTAGGTTAAAAAATGGGGCTATCTCAGATGGCACCAGTTCAGGAAGACAGAGTTCCTGGGAGCAAACAAGAAGTGGCCCCATCAGGCACAAACTCACTGCACCAGGTGAAGAACTAGTTAGGGAGGGTGGCAGCACCCCCAGCTATAGAACAATAATGCAGAGCTACACAAACATTACCTGGGTATGGACATGGGACAGTCTGCAAGCCCTGGCGCTCCTTCTCCTGGTCCAATATAGCCCATAACCAGGCCTACCTGGCACTACATAAGTCCCTTCCTCTGAACATATCACCACATGCTCACCCCTGTCCCAAGCATTTAACTCAAAACCACATTATATCAATGCCACTGTACCCTGGCCAACACAAATCAGGAAGACACTGTTCCTGGTTGTGAACAATAAGAGACCCTCGGGCATAAACTCACTGTGTCCGGAAAAGTACTATTTAAGGAGTGTACTAGAATCTTCAGCTCCAGGCCAAATATCCTGAGCTACACAGACATTAACTGGGAACAAAGGGAAGTCTCCAAGCCCTGACCTTCCTTCCCATGGTTCAAAATAACCTGTGACCAGGACTATCTGGCACCACATATGTGTACACATACACAAAACTCCTCCCCCAAAATTGATTTTCCACACTTCAGGTATGGAGAGGAATCCCTTATATCGAACGAGAGCACCCACAGATAATATATGCACCTGGGACAACTAGGACCAGGAAGCAGAGAGTTCCCAATGTGAAGAAAAACAGTCTGTCATTCATCACTGTTCTGTAGCCGGTGAAGCATTGGTTGTGAAGGACAGTATCATTGCAGGCTCCAGGCCCATAACCCAGGGCAATGCAGGCCATACCCTCAAAGGGAGGGTAGCCTTCCTTCCCTTGGGGCCATAATATAACAGGGAGTGGCAAAAGTGCATTCCTCAAACTTGGGTGTGCACAGTTACAAGAACATACCCACACAAGCACACTCAAGGATTTCTTCCCAGAAAGGAGGAAGAGTGTTCACTTCCCATAAAATTGGAGTATCTGGATGACATCAGTACATGAGCCTACCGGGAGCAACCAGCAAGATGGCAGTCCACAAAGTGAAGCACAAGTCACTGGGCACCACCTCAAGGCAGTCTCCAAGCCCTTCCTCCTCTTGGGTCCAATGTAGCACCTGCCAGGCCATCCTGGCTCCACCTAAGTGTGTTCCAGTGAACACATGTACACAGACGCACACACAACCACCTCTCACCCATGATTTGTTCCCTTAATGTTTCAGTGGAAGGCACCCACTTATGTCAAAACATGGGCATGAGAAATATTGGTTGGAGAGGGCAGTAGCCTATAACTCTGGGCTAAATAGATCATAGTTGGTAGAGAAGGAAAGCAGGGGAGAGGAGAAACTGCAAGATCTGGCCTCCCTTCTCTTGGTCTTATAGAGCACCTCCAGGCCAAACTGATATCATGTATATTTGTGTGAATGTGTGTACACAGATGCACAGTCTCTCACCCAAGATCAGTTTCTAAGTAGGGATGACATGGCCCACTTACCTGGAAACAGGGTCATGTGGGATGGCATTGTCACCAGAGCACATGAAGACCTGAAAGATGGGAATCCACCAGGCGAAGATGAAGGGGCTTTCGGGCTTTCCTTGTTACAGCTGAAGCAGTGGTTGTTGAGTATGGCAGCATCCCCAGCTCTTGTCCCATAATCCCCAGCTAAATAGGCCATAGTCCAGAGAGGAGGTGGGCCAGACCCAAACCTCAGTCTTCTTTCTCTTGGACCTGCTATAGAACATATCCAGCTCAACCTTGCGAGGGAGGAGGCCTGGCAGATGGTATGGGAGACTGGGAAGAGGTGTAGGCTCATTTAATTCAAAACAGGGCTGACCTGGAATGCCTCCCACAGGAATCACAGAAGAAAACAGAAAAGCAAGGAGTGAAGGTGAGGAGGGCTCACTTATCTCGAATTGGGATCCTCTTAGGATGGCTCCTGCTGCTGGGCACACTGAACAGGAAAGTCATGTGGTGAAGCTGAAGGTCCCGCAGGCTCCCCTAGTGGCTGTGGCATGCATAACACCAGTGGGGAGAGGGATGCAAGGTCTGCAGCTCCATCCCATAAATGCCAGGGGATGGGCGAGGTGGGACACACTCTGAGCCAGGGTCTCCCTTCTCTGCGACCATCACAACTTGGTCTAGACCAGTCTGGTAACACTTGTGTGTCATGTGTGTGTGGACAAATGCACATCCCCTCACCCATACATGTTTTCCCACAGGAGGGGCTGAGCCAGGTGTTTGACATGGGGGCTAGGGCCAGAGGTGGGTGTTGGGGTGGGGTAGGGTTAGGCAGGGAGAGGGGGTACAGGCAGTTCGGTTGGGGCCTCTTATCTCGAATCAGGGCTGCCCAGGGATGGCTCCTGCAGCTGGGCCCACACTGACCTAGGTAGTGGAGGTCCCCCATTGTGAAGAAGAGGCAGCAACCTTAGCTCCAGCCCCAGCAGATGCAGTGGAAGGTGGAATGGTAGACAGGGAAGACTCTGATTCTCTGCTTCCCTTCTCCAATGACTGCATTGCCTTGGTCAGTCCAATCATATTGCCTACCAATGTGCATGCCCATTCACACCCCCTCACCCATGAGGGCCTGTGATGGGGGGACTGGTGTGGGTGTGGGAGGCAGGGGAAGCACAGGATGGGGAATGGGGAAGGGAAGCTTGGGGCCAGGAAGTTGGGATGTGGAAGCATGGTTTGGGGAAGGCAGGGGAAACAATTTGGTGTGGGTGGGGGAAACATGGGTTAGGGGTGCTGATGGGCAGGACTGTAGGGAGGGAGGGGGACTCAGGAGGGAATCCTAGCAATGGATAGAGAGCTAGGAAGAGGGATTCGGTCCACTTAACATTTAAGAGTCCTGCTCCAGGGATGGCTCCTGAGGGGGGCCTGAGGAGAGAATGGAGAAGAGGGAAATCGAGGGGGGTGAGAGGAGGAGGGCTAACTTACATTGAATCTGGGTCTTTGGTAATGGCTCCAGCATTTGACACCATACTGACCTTGAAAGTGCAGGTTGGCTGGCTGGTGAAGCCAAAGAGGCCCTGAGGGACCATATCCCTGAAACAGTTGCAGCACCAGTTGAGGGAGGGCGACAGCTTCCCCAGCTCATATCACTCCAGCAGATGTGGGGAAATGGAGCAACTGGTGACCACAGAGGGCATACAGGAGGGGAGATGGGTTGAACGCTAAGCCCCTATCTTCCTTCTCTGGTGGAAGCATGACACCTCAGCCTGGAACCTACCTATACTAAGAAGGGTGGGGCTGGGTTGGGGGTGAGGTCCAGGCTAATGAGGGGGTGGGGGAAGGAGAAGAGTGGTGGGATCTGGGCAACATTACCATGAAACCACGTCTTTTAGGGCTATGCAGGTGTGTCCACACATCTCTAATGCAATGAAGATTTGTGGGGCACTGGAGGGCTAAGGAATGGGGTAGAGGTGGCTCGTGTGGTGAGAGGCATGGGGTGGGGGTGGGCTGAATGGTGGTAGGAAGAGGGAGCCTAGCAGGGGTTATTAGGGCCCAGGAAGATGGGATGGGCCCACTTCTTTTATAACCCACAGGGGGAGCAGAGAAAAAAAATGGGGACGAGAGGGGTTTAATGGAGGGGGCTCTCTGACCCCAAATTGGGGTCGTCATTGGATGGCTCCCACATCTGGGCCCACACTGATCAGAAAGATGGAGATACATGTGGTTGAAGAACTGAGAATTATATTCACCATTTTGCAGTCACTAACTGCTGACTTCGCTTCCGTAACTTGCTTTTGCTAACGTTAAATTACAAAGATAGGTCTGTGTCAACAAACTCTAAAGAATGTAAGCGCCATGATAGATAACTAACTACTGACCTCAAGCCCCAGACATTCCCAGAGCCCGGAACAATGGCTAACACATATTCCGGATCCTCCTCCGGGAACTGGACCCCGAGATAATGACTATCTGGCAGGACCAGCAAACTAGGCCAAATGTCAACCAATTGCAAGCCTATGAGAATTCCCCCTAACCCTTATCATCCAAAGCAACCATCCCCCTTGATTCACCCCATGCCAATCATTTTACAAAGAGTGTTACAAAATTTCCTGCGTGGCATAGTGATTTGCTGTGAGTGTCTACTGGTGCCCTGTCCCTACCTTAAAATGTATAAAAGGTGCTGTAACTCTTTGTTCAGGGCCTCTTGCTAACACCCCTACAATGGTGTGCAAGAGGTCCGTGCTCGCAAGTTTGTTAATAAACGACTCTTTGCCACTTGCATTGTCCAAGATCTCTGGTGATCTACAGGGGGGTACTACATTTGGTGCATTGGCCGGAAACCCCTCCATTGTAGACTATCCAGACACTGGGATAGTGAGTCGTCAAAGGAACCGATCGGTGAGCTTTTGGTGGCGCCACTTTTATGTTTTAGGAATTGGTGAAAGCCTGCAGCTGTGGTCTTGGGGCTGGCAGAGAGTCTTGGCGGACACGCTATAAGACTGCCAGTGGGTCCAGTAGGAGACGTCCCCTGAACCCCTGGGTGGGGCTATCCTCGAGATCAGGTAGGGGTTTCGAGTCCCCCTGATTGCCTGATTCTCTCTGGTTGGAAGCCCTTCTGGGCAGACTGTCTGACCAGCAGTCTGACGCACTTGCTGTCTGTCTAGAGTGTGCGTGTATTTCTTCTGTTAACTCTAATTTGAATCTTAGGCATGCAGCCGTGGGGTCGGTAGATGAGGGGCTTACTGATCCCCTAGACCGGAGGAAGAGCATGCATTTCTCACTTAATTGTCCTTTTTGGAATTCCAGGAGTGCCTGGACCGGATCGCACCCCCCCCCCCCCCAGAAAGCGTGACCAAGTGCGCATACATTACCAACCCCCGTAAGTGGCGTGTGTGTGTAATTTTGACTTCTTTTTCTTTCTCATCTCGGTTTACTAATTTGGACACTCCTTGATGCAGAGATGGGGCAAGGACAAAGCAAACTTACTTCTCTCAACTTCCTGCTTGGTTATTTCAAAGAGGTAAAAGAGAGGGGGTATAACTTGAGTATAATTGGACATCTCAGAAGAATCTAAAAAGAAAAATTCTCTGGAATGAGTAGAGGGGGTTCGAGTGCCCTGGTTAGTGGTGAGATGTCACCCCATTCACTGAGAACTGATTTTGTCTTTGTGGCCACTTGTTTGTTTTGTTTACTTTAGTGTGTGTGTTCGTTTTATGTTTTCTGAGGTAGGGAAGTTCTGGGTGAGTGTGGCAGGCTCACTCAGCAGACTTCGGATTCAGCTTACTGAGTGGGAGCAGCACCGAGTTTTGGTAGGGATGAACTGGGGCCCATTAGTCCCCAACTCAGCCTTTTGTTGTTGTCTTGTCTAGTTCTGTTTTAGAATTGGTACCAGTTTTAAATGTGGATCCTTGGTTTTTGTGTTTATTTGTGTTTGTGTTTTTTATTTGAACATCTCTGGGGGAATAAAAGTTCCAGCCTCCCACTAGGCTTGGTCACAGACCTGCTAAGTCCCTGCCTTGTGTTACAGCAACCAAGAGGCAGGGCATGGACAAGCCTCAAGCTGCACCTTCTCCCAGTGGAGGCTGCTGGCAGGGAGGGTGTAGAAGGCTATGTGCCTGGTTTGGATTTTCAGCTAGTCCAGACAATGTAACAATTTGTAAAGTGCTCTTATAATTGGATAATAAATCAGGCCAGTTTAGTTTTAGGTGACCCCCTTCCCCAGCCCTCCTCCAACAACAGGGATTCAAAAGACTGATTAGTAAATTGCCTTGCTAAACAAGCAAGCTCTGGGAAAATGAAGCCCAACAAAGGTACCTAGTTTAAAAGAAATACTGTCTTGAATTTTTGTTTAAAAACTTTAAATAATGTACATACAACTGATTTTGATTTTTGTGCGCTTTAAGATCTGTGTGGGTGTTTTGTGTGTGTTTGTCAACATGTTCAAATATAAGAATTGTCAGCATGCTGTAACAATTGGGTGAGTTTAAATTTAAAACGTAAAAGGTTATGAGGTTTGGACATTACCAAAAAATTTAAAGAATCTTCATAGTGTTTTAAATGACTTTTTAAGGATTCTTTAACCTGAAAAACAGAAAATCTGGTATTTGAGAATGCATAAAACTGTTTATACTGTAACCAAGTTATCTGGCTTAACAAAAAATGCATTGGCTGCTTGGGATTTAGTTCCCTTGGCTAAAATTTGGGGATAAACATTAGAAATTTAAATGTAAAGGTTAGTTTAACACTGTCAAAGACCATACCTGTTCTGTCTGCCTAAAACTGTGTATTTCATTCAAGAATCAACAGAAGACCTATCTTTAGGGGTGAGGGGTGAACAGGCAGAAGTGCAGTTCAGCTGGTCATGCATGGTGGGACAGACCCTGGGGGGAGTCCACAGTTGGTGGGACAGGCCCTGGAGAGTCCAAACATGGTAAAAGAGGGCAAGTTGGCACAAACGCAATTCATCTAACCCTAAAGAGTTGGATTGGGTGCGTGCCCATTCCATAGGAGGGGCCAAATGGCCCATCTTTGTTCTGTCCCTTTTCCATGTAGATAGACACTGGAAACATGATGGTTAAATTGAGTGATGTGATGATCTGATTAGTATTGCTAAAACTATCCCTTGGATGTGTTAACATTAAAATTAGGAAGGCCTTAAAAAGAGGGTTAAAAAGTTATTTGTATAATATGGCTTACTTTCAATTATGTTCTACAATTAGGATGTTTTTAAAAGTTATAAAGGTGTTAAGTCTAGCTTTGTGGTATAGTGATGGTGACTGTAATTCTTGCATTAAGGAAAAATTGTCATTTGAGTTTAAAAGTTTTAATGTGTAAAAACAAGCAGCTAAGAGACAATGAGTGACACTTGGCCTCAAGATTTTAAGAGATAAAAAAACGCAAATGAAAACTAAAGTATAAAATATTAAAGGAGATTCATAAGAAGTTTAAAATTAGGACTGGATTTTTGAATATAAAATTTAAATGTAAAATTGTTCTTAACATTGGCCTCAAAGTGCACGAAGAAAAAATTAGGATTACCAAAAGAATTGCTATTCTAGTTCGCTCTTATAGGTTTTTTTTTTTTTAAAAACAGTTTCCAGCAAGCCCAGAGCAAAGCACAGAGGATTCTTACAAGTTTGTTAGATGTAACTTTGGCTTTTAATAAGTTTCAGGTAAGAGCATGCTTAAAAGCTACTTCTATGTTGACCACCTTGTTGCTTTTAATTGGGGTAAAATGGCCTTTTGTAAGACTCATTGATCCAAAACTGATTCGAAGCCAGCCCGGGCAAAAAAAGGTTCCTATAAGACTGTCACCTCTGTTCAGCCAGCAGAGTGCTAAAAAAAATAAGCAGTTGCTTTGGGACTCACAGTGGCAGAGTTCTAGCCCTGGACTGAAGAGTCAGGGGACAACATTCAAGCCCCGAGTCCGGGACTCAAAATGGCAGCGTGCTGGCCCTGAGCTGGAGAGCTAAGGAACAGCACTCAGGCCCCGAGTCCAAGTCCAGCGACCAGCTAAAGGGAAATGCCAATGAGGCATTTATCCCAATATGGAGAAGACACTCCTGGGACAAGAACAATGGAGGAGCATCCAGGGGCAGTAAGCCACTGCTTGGATGGCAGAAATGTCAGATCCTAGAGTATTTTTGTGTGACCCTTCAAAACTGGTCAGAGCCAGGAGGTCATGGAAAGATAGTTTGTAAGCATGCCTAATGACTATCTACCCTGTAAGGGACAGGAACTTGCCAGTCCTCTGTGATAGTAATAAAAAGCTAATGTTATAAAGTGTGGGGGATAGTTTAAATCTTAACCGCTTTATGTGCCAAAAGCTCTAATTGGCAGTAACTTTTGAGCTGACACCAGTTACATGAAATTCATCTGCTCAGGAAAAAAGTTTGTAAACCTGAGAGAGTGTTTCTATTGATATCTGTCTCAAGGCCTGCAAAGGTAATTTAGGCATTGTTAGGGTCACTAGAGATCACATTCCTAAGTCATCCAGAAAGATGCTTTCACAAACAAGAGTGCTAAACAAACTACACTGGTGTAGCCGGAAAAAAGGTCTGTGCAGTTGTCAAAAGTTAAATATTGTTCTTAATGACATCTAACCCTGATAGCCTCTTTGTAAAATAGGCTAAGGCTATAGGTTTCTGGCTAGGTAGGATCAAAGCCCTAAAGTCAGCTTGAAGGAGTTACAGAAGATGGACTTTCATCCATCAACCCCCCCTTTTTAAGATCAAGGGTCCAGAGTCAGTTTTGGAGAAATGAAGCAAAATGGATAAAATAATATTTTTTTTTTAGAAAAAGGCAAAAAGAATAGTGTTAACAGTTGTAGGTGTGCAAGTGTGGAGACTGCATCTGTCAGAGATGATTACAAGACTAAGCCTTCTGTGTCTATTTACAAAAATATCTGATTAGTAAAAAAGTTGTTATTTTGGTAAATTGTCCTGGGCTATTGTCTAAATGTTCTTAAAAACCAACGGGGCCACAGCCTGCCAAGCCTATGTATTACTTGTATCCTTAACCAGTCTGTGTAGGAATTTGCAGCCCAGCACGAGGTGTGACAGTCCCTTGGAGCCACTGAGAGACCCTGCTGCTGCTGCTGCTGTATACCTTAATGGGTAAAGTTCAACGACGGCCTGACAGTCACTTGGAGGAACTCCTGCCTGATTCCATCACCTGAGTCTGCTTCCTGGTTGAAAGCTGCTAAATCTAAGATCTTGTGGGACATTCTTTTGGGTGATATCCAAAAACTCTCTCTATTCCCACAGTGGATATTGGGGACAAGGATATCACTGGCTTGCTTGCCTTAGACACTTCAGTGCATAGTGTCTGGAAATCCACTGTATAGTCCCAGCCTAGTTTGGCTCTGGTATGGTAGTATCAATGCAGGTAGTAAATGAGACCCAGCCCTACTCTTGGCCTTAAAATCTAGCAAGCTTCTGCATCACAGTGGTGTCTTAAGCCTGTTCTAAAATAAAGGTTCCCCAAGCCAAAGAAAAATTGGGCAGTTTTAAACTCCAGCCACAAAAATGCTCAAGGAATTGTAAAGAAAGAGGGTGGTAAAGAAAGCCTTGAGAAAAGAATTGGGATAATTTGAAAAGTAAGGATTGCCTTTAAATGTTTGAAAAAAGAAAAGAAGACAAACCTCAGAAAGTTTATGTAGCAAATGGTATGAGTATGGCTTAAAATTGGAGCTCACAAATACAGCTGGTATAAAATTAAGCTAACTGTGATACACGGAGTCAAGACCGGTGGGAAAAAAATGTAAGGTACAGTTAATGTCACAATTGGACCTTGTATACTCAACAGACTGGTGTCCTTTGTAAAAAAAAAAATCAGCGCAGTCCGTCTATTAGTTCTGAAATCCCAATACTAAACTGTAAATATAAAAGACTGTGCCAATTAGGGGACCATGATTGGTTCCTGATGCTGTAGACAAGGGCGGAATGAAGAAGATAAAAATATATATAGACAGCACCTAACAGCCATTTTCCCTTCTGTACCTTTGCTTGCTAAAAACTCTGCTAAAACCTTGAGGATCAAGGTCAGGAGGCCATAAGGAGATAGTTCGCAAGCATGCCTATCCTATGTGATTAGTACATTTACTTTTGACAGTCTGAAACAAATTTAAAAAATACATTGTATTGTTGTATTTCGGAGCAAGGGCATGACTGAAAAGTCAAGGATTTGACATAGTTCACAAGACAAGGGGAGAATGAAGAACTGAGAATTATATTCACCATTTTGCAGTCACTAACTGCTGACTTCGCTTCTGTAACTTGCTTTTGCTAACGTTAAAGTATAAAGATAGGTCTGTGTCAACAAACTCTAAAGAATGTAACCACCATGATAGATAACTAACTGCTAACTTCAAGCCCCAGACATTCCCAGAGCCTAGAACAATGGCTAACACATATTCTGGATCCTCCTCTGGGAACTGGACCCTGAGATAATGACTATCTGGCGGGACCAGCAAACTAGGCTAAATGTCAACCCATCGCAAGCCTGTAACTATGAGAATTCCCCCTAACCCTTATCATCCAAAGCAACCATCCCCCTTGAGTCACCCCATGCCAATCATTTTACAAAGAGTGTTACAAAATTTCCCGCATGGCATAGTGACTTGCTGTGAGTGTCTACTGGTGCCCTGCCCCTACCTTAAAATGTATAAAAGGTGCTGTAACTCTTTGTTCATGGCCTCTTGCTAACACCCCTACAACGGTGTGCATGAGGTCGGTGCTTGTGAGTTCGTTAATAAACGACTCTTTGCCGCTTGCATTGTCCAGATTCCCCCACCCCCAAAGTGAGTGAATCACAGCTGAAATGTCGTGTTCCTGTGTGTACAATTGTCCAAATGCTCATATATGGTGCCAGATTGAGCTGGATGTGTGCTATAGCAGGTGCAAAAGAAGACAGGCCAAGGATGGAGTCTGCCGCCCACCCCCCAGCCATGGC
Source organism: Dipodomys spectabilis (assembly GCF_019054845.1). Lineage (NCBI taxonomy): Eukaryota > Metazoa > Chordata > Mammalia > Rodentia > Heteromyidae > Dipodomys > Dipodomys spectabilis. The sequence continues at coordinate 576,184 of NW_024870893.1, read as the reverse complement.
CTGTGAAGCTCATGGTTATGAGCCTGCTGTGCCTCCCCAAAAATGCTTCATCTATAACATGAAAATCTTGCATGAGGACCTTTTCCTCTTCACCTAGTGGACTTCCATCTTCCTGTTCTGTGCCTACTCAGGTGTCAGTGCCATCCCAGATACCCCTGTTTCCAGGTAAGTGGATATGGTATTTATGTACTCATAACCTTACTTGTATGTATTTTCCATTTGTCCTTTTGATTGGTCCTTTCCTACCTGCACAATGTACTCTATGAGTTACCATGGTATCAACCAGTAAAATGTCACCAGTCATTTGCTTAATATTCTCAGATTCTCTTATCTTGTAGATTCTTACCCTATGAAGTAAATTTTCTGATTTTTCTAGTCTTTCAATCAATACACTAAAAATTTTATCTCTTCATAAGTGATTCTTGCAAGTTATATTAGGGACACTTTATATTGTCTTCTCAGAGTAAAATAGATGTTTTTACAGGAATGGATATACTTATCTAGAGTCTGACCAGATTTGTCTAATAGAACACTTAAGGCATTCTCTGAAGGAAATATATGCTAGTCTATAATCACATTTTTACACCAGAGGCTTAACACAATCACATTTTTGTTTTTGTACAATAAAGAAATTTATTTTCTGCAGTGAAGCACCAGCCATGAACTATCCTTAGAGGCTGGGGAGAGTTACAGACTACACCAAACCTGGGCAATAAGGAGAGGATCAATCAGCTCCAGGATGCTTGAAAGGACATAGAGCTGCAGCTAGGTGAGATGATCAGGCACTTCCAGAGCATTGTAGAGTTGACCTTCACTTACCTTCCTACTGGTGATACTCACATACTCTATACTTTTGCTTGTTCGGAAAAAGGAGTTCATAAAACCCAGCATTGGTAGTTTTCCAGTGGAAAATCAAGCCCTGCTTATCTTTATGTTATGCGAGTTACTTAGTAATAATGAAGAATGGAATATATTAAAGTACGGTTAAGATGTTCTTTCATTAACCGTGAAATTTTCTCCATGGAACACAAATCTAACATTCTACATATGTTCTTAGTCTTGGGGTCTAAGACATGCAAATATTTACAGTGATACTGAAGTTTTCTGCCACCATCAGAAAATGTATTTTCTTCACAATGATATCCTAGGGGGTATTTAAGCGATAAAGGCAAGGTCTGTAATAAATTCAGGCAGAGAACTATTTATCTTTACTTTCAATCTTGGTGTTACAATTTCTGAGTTCTTAGTTATTTCGTTACTCTTTAGTGCATTTCTTCCAGGAAAAATGCATTTTGCCATAAAACAGATTCTTATCATTAAGATGAGGAATGCATCCTGTTGATTCTCAGACTGTGTTTAGAAACAAAAGATAATGTTTGCATGTATTTAAATGTATTCTTTCTGAGTCCTGACTGCCATTTACCAGGTGTCACTTTCTGTAATCTATCCTGCCTCAGAATTATAAAAAGCTCTGACTTTTCATGGAATTGCATTCCGTGTATAGATTGCTTCCATTGGAATCAATACTGTCTTGTTATTTAGTATTACCATTAATGATTGTGGCATGGTTCTCCTTTTAGTCATATTTCAACTTTTTGTAATGTTTAATTTTTACATAGTGTTATGTATGATTTGTTAGATAGTGCTTGCAGTGCTTTTGTTGTTTTGATTTCGTTTGAACACTGGGGATTGAACTCAGATCCTGGTATATGGGAAGAAAGCAGTCTACCACTTAATCCACAACACAGCTATGGAACTTATTTTTAAAACTATTTAAAGTATTTAATTTTGTCCATCTTCTCTTCTATTATTTCTATCTTTTTTTCATCTTGTGGGATTGAGTACATGTACGTGGGATCATGTACGTGTGTGTGCTGATACTAGCTCTTTTCCACCCAAGGCTGGCACTTTGCCACTTAACCCACACATTCAATCTGTGTTTTTGCTGGTTAATTTGTGATAAGGACTTATGATCTGGTAATCAAGAGGCTGAGATTTGAGGACTGAAGTTCCAAGCCAGCATGGGCAAAAAAGTCCATTAGGCTCTTATCTCCAATACACTACTCAGTAAAAGCTGGCAGTGGCACTTTGTGTCTTTTTTTTTTTTTAATTTTAATTTAATTTTATTTGTGAGCATACTGTACAGAGGAGTTACAGTTACATGGGCAGGATAATGCGTACATTTCTTACCAAGCATTGCAGCCTCCTCCTTTGTTTACCCTTCACATCCCTTCCCAGCCTCCCCCCTCCCCCCCAATCCCAATCCTTCTCCCTCCCCCCCCCCCACCAACGTTGTAAAGTTCGTTTTGGACATGACAACTTGTACTTCTCATTGTTGCAACAGGTCCACCTGTATCCTTAAACAACTGGTTTTTCCCCATCTCCTCCACAAGTTATACTGACATCAAATATAGTGAAAGCAAGGGTTATACTGTGGGGGAGGGACATACAAAGCAACAAAGAGATAATCTTATAAATGTGTTAGAAACACATGCATGAAAGAAAAAAAACATTAAAATACACATCTAAGGGTTCATTTTCCTGACATCACATTATCTGACCTTTTCCGCTTGACTCATACATATACTAGATATTACAAATAAGGGAAACCATGGGAACTACGTTTCTTTGGGCCTGGCTTACTTCACTTAATATAATTTTTTCCAAGTTTTTCCATTTCCTAACAAATGGGGCAATGTCATTCTTTCTGATGGAGGCATAGAATTCCATTGTGTATATATACCACAACTTCTTGATCCATTCATCTACTGAGGGGCATCTGGGTTGGTTCCATATCTTAGCTATGGTAAATAATGCTGCAATAAACATAGTTGTGCTGGTAGCTTTAGTGTGGTCTTGTTTGTAAACATTAGGGTAAATGCCCAAAAGTGGGATTGCTGGGTCATAGGGGAGCTCTATGTGGAGTCTTTTGAGGAACCTCCATACTGCTTTCCAAAGTGGTTGAACAAGTTTACATTCCCACCAACAATGAAGTAAGGTTCCTTTCTGTCCACATCCCCTCCAGCATCTGTTGTTGTTAGAGTTCTTGATTTTTGCCGTTCTAACTGGAGTGAGGTGATATCTCAATGTTGTTTTGATTTGCATTTCTTTTATGGCTAGGGATGTTGAACATTTCTTCATGTGTCTATTGGCCATCCTTCTTTCTTCTTCAGAGAAGTTTCTCTTTAAGTCTTTAGCCCACTTATTTATTGGGCAGTTGTTTCTTTGAGGATTTGTTGTTGGGGGGTTTAATTTTTTGAGTTCCAAGTATATTTTAGATATGAGACCCTTGTCCGTTGTATGGCTAGTAAAGATCTTCTCCCAATCCGTGGGCTTTCTATTGATCTTGCTAGCTATGTCATTTGCCCTGCAGAAGCTCTGCAACTTTATGCAATCCCATTTGTCCAACCTTTCTTTGATTTGTTGTGTTTCCGGGTCTCTATTCAGAAAATTTCGGCCTGAGCCAAGGAGACCCAGGGTTTCTCCTATTCCATCCTGTAATGTTTTCAGAGTGTCTGCTTTGAGTTCAAGGTCTTTGATCCATTTGGAGTTGATTCCGGTGCAAGGTGATATATAAGGATCTAGCTTAAGTTTTCTACATGTAGTTAACCAATTTTGCCAGCACCATTTATTGAAGAGGTTGTCTTTCTTCCATTCTATTGTTTTAGCTCCCTTATCGAAGATTAGATGGCTATAGGTCTGTTGGTTCATTTCTGGGTTTTCAATTCTATTCCATTGGTCCTGAGGTCTGTTCTTATGCCAATACCAAGCTGTTTTGATTACTATGGCTTTATAGTAGAGTTTGAAATTTGGTATTGATATTCCTCCAGCAGTGTTCTTTCCATTCAGGAGCTTTTTTGCTATTCGGGGTCTTTTATTGTTCCATATGAATTTTTGGATTGCCTCTTCTATTTCCTTGAAGAATGAGGGTGGAATTTTGATAAGTATTGCGTTGAATTTGTAGATAGCCTTGGGAAGTATTGCCATTTTCACGATGTTAATCTTTCCAATCCAGGAGCATGGGAGGTTTTGCCATTTTTTAAGTTCTGTGTTGATTTCCTTTTTCAAGATTTTAAAGTTTTCATCGTAGAGGTCCTTCACTTCTTTAGTTAAGTTAATTCCTAGGTATTTTATTTTTTGTGGGGCTATTACAAATGGAGTTGCTTTCCTAATTTCAGCCACACTTTTCTCATTGTTGGCATACAGAAAAGCCATTGACTTTTGGGGGTTAATTTTATAACCTGCTACTTTGCCAAAGTTTTGAATCAGCTTGAGTAATTTGGGAGTGGAGTCTATGGGATTCTTTAAATACAAGATCATGTCATCTGCAAAGAGGGAGAGTTTTATTTCTTCTTTCCCTATTTGGATCCCCTTTATGTCTGCATCTTGTCTTATTGCTGTAGCTAGGCATTCTAACACTAGATTGAAGAGAAGTGGAGAGAGTGGGCATCCTTGTCTTGTTCCTGAGTTAAGAGGAAATGGCTTTAGTTTTTCACCATTGAGTATAATGCTGGCTGTAGGTTTGTCATATACAGCCTTTATTGTATTGAGGAATGTTCCATGGATTCCTAATTTTTCCAAAACCTTCATCATAAAGGGGTGTTGGATCTTGTCGAATGCTTTTTCTGCATCTATTGAGATAACCAGGTGGTTCTTATTCTTGCTCCTGTTGATGTGATGAATAATATTAATTGATTTGCATATATTGAACCAGCTTTGCATCCCTGCAATGAATGCTGTTTGATCGTGGTGTATGACTTTTTGGATGAATTGTTGAAGTCGATTGGCCAAAATTTTGTTGAGAAGTTTTGCATCAATGTTCATCAAAGAAATGGGTCTATAGTTCTCTTTCTTTGATGAGTCCCTGCCTGGTTTTGGGATGAGGGTTATGATGGCTTCATAGAATGTGTTCGGTAGTGAGCTTTCTCTTTCAATTTCATTGAAGAGTTGGAGGAGTATTGGTGTGAGCTCTGCTTTGAAGGCCTTGTAAAATTCTGCTGTAAAACCATCTGGTCCTGGACTTTTCTTAGCTGGGAGGTCTCTTATTGCTGTTTCTATTTCAATGCTTGATATGGGCCTGTTAAGCTGGTTTAACTCATCTTGGTTTAGTTTTGGCATGTCAATATTTGCTAGGAAAAGGTCCATTTCTGTCAAGTTCTCAAACTTATTAGCATAAAGTTTTGAGAAGTATTCCCTTATAATGTTCTGAATCTTGGTTGTTTCCGTGGTGATGTTTCCATTCTCATCTCTGAGTTTATTAATTTGGGTGTGCTCTCTTCTTTTTCTGATAAGATTTGCTAAGGGTCTGTCAATTTTGTTAAGTTTTTCGAAGAACCAACTCTTTGTTTTGTTGATTCTTTCTATAGTTTTTTTGGATTCTAATTCATTTAATTCTGATTTAATTTTGATTATTTCTTTCAGTCTACTGGATTGGGGTTTATCTTGCTGCTCTTTTTCAAGGAGGTTTAGATGTGTCATTAAATTGCTAGTTTCAGATTTCTCCAATTTGTTGATGTAGGAGCTCAGAGCTATAAACTTGCCTCTGAGTACTGCCTTTGCTGTGTCCCAGAGGAGCTGGTAATTTGTGTGTTCATTTTTGTTGAATAGCATGAACATTTGAATTTCCTTTCTAATCTCTTCCATGACCCACTCTTGATTCAGCAGTGTGTTGTTCAGCCTCCATGTGATACTGGACTTTCTTTGGTGGCTTTTGGTGTTGAGTTCTAATTTTATTCCCTTGTGGTCAGTGAGAATGCAAGGTATAATTTCAATGTTTCTGAATTTAGACAAGTTTGCTTTGTGGCCTAAAATGTGGTCTATTTTAGAAAACGTCCCATGTGCTGCTGAGAAAAACGTGTATTCTGATGCTGCTGAGTGAAATGTTCGGTAGATGTCTGTTAAGTCTAGTTGATCTATGCAGCTGTTTAGATCTGCGGTTTCTCTGTTGAGTTTTTGCCGAGTTGATCTATCTAGTGGGGAGAGTGGTGTGCTAAAATCCCCAACAATTAATGTCTTTGGATCTATATGGGATTTGAGGGAAAGTAGTGTTTCTTTGATAAATTTGGGTGCTCCATTGTTTGACGAATAGATATTTAGAATTGTAATATCCTCCTGAAGGAGAGATCCTTTAATTAGTATGTAGCGACCTTCTTTATCTCTTCTCACGAATTTTAATTTGAAGTCTATTTTATCTGATATTAAGATTGCAACTCCCGCCTGTTTTGGGGGCCGTTTGCTTGGTATATTTTGTTCCAGCCTTTAACATTGAAAATGTGTTTGTTTTTACGGGCAAGATGTGACTCCTGCAGGCAGCAGATAGAAGGGTCTTGTTTTTTAATCCAACTAGACAGTCTATGTCGCTTAATTGGAGAGTTCAGTCCGTTAACATTAAGAGATAGGACTGAGAGGTATTTGGGAGTTCCTGCCATGTTATCCACCTTCTTGGGGGCTGCGAAAACTAGGTTCTTCCTATGGTTCTTGGATTCTCAGTTTGGGTGCAGTTTCTTGGCCTTTGTTGCGGTCTTGTTGGTTTTCTATGTGTAGGACATCTTTAAGAATCTTTTGTAGGGCTGGTTTGGTGGAGATGTATTGTTTCAATTTTTCTTTGCTATGGAAGGTTTTTATTTGGCCTTCAGTTATGAAGGAGAGTTTAGCTGGGTACAGTATTCTTGGTTGATAGTTGTTTGTTTTTAGGGCATGGCATACATCATTCCAGGCTCTTCTTGCTTTGATTGTCTCTGCTGAGAAATCTGAGGTGATTCTAATTGGTTTCCCTTTATAGGTGATTAACCTTTTCTCCTTGACAGCTTTAAGGATCTTTTCCTTGGTCTGAGTTGATCCTGTGTGGATTATAATGTGACGGTGGGATGTCCTATTCTGGTCTGGTCTATTTGGGGTTCTAAAAGCTTCTTGTATCTGAATAGGCCTATCTTTTTGTATGTTTGGGAAGTTCTCTGCTAGGATCCTGTTAAACAAATTTCCTAGACCATTAACTTCTGTTTCTAGGTGCTCCTCTACACCCATTATCCTTAGATTAGGCCTTCTGATGGTGTCTTCTAGGTGTTGGATAGATCTATAATACTTCTTGGACTTGTCTTGGATGGTTGTATGTTCTTTCTCTATAATATCTAGGCTGTCTTCAATCCCTGAGATTCGATCTTCTGCATGGTCTAACCTGCTGTCAAGACTCTCTACTTTGTTTTTTATCTCTTTTCCTTCTAATTGGTCAGCTTTGATGGCTTCAAGTTCTTTGTTGAAGCTCTGTTTTAGGTCTTGTATGAATTTCTTTACTTCCTTAATTTGGTGGTCAGTGTTTGTTCTCAAATCACTTAGTTGATTGGTTATGATTTCTTTGGACTCCCATTCCTTCTGTTGGGTTCCATTCAGCCTTCCCTTTGTGGTCTCCCTGACTTCCTTCAGCTCTTTGTTAATGGATTCCATGAATGCCTTACTGATCTTTGTGTGTTCTCTACCTGGTCTCTCAATTCCTGAATTACTCTTTGATTAGCTTCCTCCCGTTTGTGGGATTCCTGCAGTTCTCTTTCCTCCCGTTCGTGGGATTCCTGCAGTTCTCTTTGAGTGTTCTCAGCCTGCTCACGCCATTCCTCCCTTTCTCTTTGAGTATTCTCAAGTTGTTCACGCAAATCCTGTATCATTTTTTGAGTAGCTTCCTCACGCTTATGATATTCCTGTATAAACTTTTGGGATGCCTCCTCTCTCTCCCTATCACGCTCATACAGAGTCCTTTGTAAGTTGTCAAACTTCTCATTTATCATATTTGCCACCAGTGTTTGTAGAGCTATTTGGGAACTCTCCTCTGGATTGTTCATTATCTGATCTGACCCCTGATTATCAAGATTGGGAATTGAGATACCCGGATTTGCCATTTTTCTTGTGTTTTTTCGGCTTACTCTGCCCATTTGAGATGAAAATAGCACCAGTTTTGTGCTAGAACACTATCTTAAGGCAACCATCAACCAACGTTTGCATTTATACAGTCAATAGTCTACAGATACAATCTAGTTCAACAGATACATTTATTCAACATCAAACAACTATATGTTAATGGGCTTCGAACTGCAGAGACGAATTTGGAAAACCAGAAATTTTTAGGGTTAGGGAGAGATGTGGGTAAAAATTAGGAATAGATTGGTGTGGGGAGGCACAGGGAGAGTTAACTATGTCCTAATCTCAATGCAGGAAATAGGTTGGGTAGGATGCAAGTAGAGAGGGAGAGAAAAAGAAGAAAGGTAAAGGGAAATGAAAAGAGACCAGAAAAAAAAATTAGAAACGTAAAAATTAATATAGTTATGGAGATTGAAAGACCATCTATTTAGAGAGGAATGTGAATATAATGAGAAAACAGGAGGGAGATAGAGGAGATGTGAAAAACTTAAAAAATGCTTAAAATATTATATAGGTATAAAGAGGTAGTACTGCTATTAAGGAATTTAAGTCTCAGAGGTTTTGGATTGAGTAATAAATTTGTGGATTAAGTGTGTACACAATGGGGGATAGGGTGTACTAGTTAACTATGGGTTTATCAGGATGTGCAGGACAAGAGCTAAGTCACATACAGAAGAACAAAAGAAAGGAAAAGGTGAAAAGGATAAGAAAGGGAGAAAAAAAAAGATCAGAAGTTCAGTAGAGCTAGACAAAAAAACAAAAAGATAAGAAAGAAAGAAAAAGAGAGAGAAGACAAGAAAAGAAAGGAAAACGTACATTCACGTATTCCTAAAATAAAAATTATAAGAGGGAAAAAAAGTTACTGGAAAACAATTATTTTTTCAAAAAAGGCAAAAATTAAAGATTAATAAAAGTTTTAGAAAAGGAAAAAAAATTTTTATATATATAAGGTACCAAAAAAAAAAAAAAAAGAAAAGAAGAAAAAAAAGTTCTTTGATTTTTTTTTTTTTATTTTTTTGGGAGGGGTGGGAAGAATCCTGTATCTCCCTTTTGTCTGTAACCAGCCTCTTGTTGGAGTCTCTGGTCAGCTTGAGGTCCTGTGGCTTGATTGGTTTCTTAAGTCAGTTTGTTCCAACAGGCAGAAAAATGCTCTGCTTTACCCAAGATTTTGAGATCCCCCTCCCAGGTTAGTTTAATGGGAGGGTGATCTGCTTTGAGAATCACAAAAGAGGGGTGATGAGGCTAGGTTCTGGTAGAGTTGAGGCCTTTCAACAAACAGTAGCTTTTCCCTGGGGCTATTTTGTGAAAAATTCACAGAGCCCACCCTGGAGCCATTCTAAGGGTTTCTGTATTTCAATTGATTGTGGAGGCTGCTAGAGGGAGGGGCAGCCTCTGGCTCTGGTTACCCAGTGAGGAAAGCCACTCCAATGGCTGGTGCCTGAGCTGGGTGACTTTTCCCTGGATGGAGCTGAGTCTGGCAGGTCACTTCGCCGTTAAGTTCTTGTGACCTGTTAAATGACTCGTTTTATTCCAAGGCCTGAGTTGGAGCTAGCAGCTCCTCCGAGCTTTGTCGGTATCCAAGATGGAGATCACCGGTGCTGGGGGGGAGGGGTGGCCTTCATTCCTCTGCTCCCTGAGAAGGAGTGAGGACGTCGGGCTTCTACTCACACCGAGTCTTGGATCCTGGGTTGTCTCTGGTCTGCAAACTGCAGGGTGAAGATGTCCGCTCCTTGTCGGTTCTTGCTGGTGTTGAGTAGAATCCGCTCGCCCGCTGCGTCTGGCTCCTTCGTCCCGGACTCTCTGTGTGAGCGCTCAGGTATGGCCGCCCCTGCGGTCGCCGCTGCGACCCTGCCGCCGCAGCGGCGGCTGCTGCCAGGCGTTCAGATGTGTCTCCTTGTCTTGGCTTCCCCTCTCTTGTCTAACTCTCTGTCCTGTGATGGCACACTTGGTGTGATTCTCTGGCTTAGGACTGTTCACTGGAACTCTAAAACTGCTTTCTATGCGAGAGCTTGTTCAGATTCCAGCTTCTCCTCCGCCATCTTCCCGGAACTCCCACTTTGTGTCTTAATTGGTAGAGAATTAGCATTAAGGGAATCAAGCCCAAGGACAGTACCAACACCCTGAACTTAAGTCCCGGGACCAGCAGACGAACAGAAAACCAAAATCTGATTCATCTGACCAGTCCGGCTTTAAACTATGGACCACAAATCTCAGACTCTTAAGCATCTAGGATTACAAGTGTTAACCAATTATAATTGCAACAATGAGATGTACAAGTCGTTATGTCGAAAACGAACTTTACAACTTTCATGGGGGGAGGAGGGGAGCTGGGAGGATAGGGTAGGAGGGCAGGGGGCGTATGGGAGGGGATGGGAAGGGGAAACAAAGGAGGAGGCTACAATGCTTGATAAGAAATGTACTCATTTGAAGTCTATTTTATCTGATATTAGGATTGCAACTCCCGCCTGTTTATGCGGTCCGTTTGCTTGGTAGATTTTGTTCCAGCCTTTAACATTGAAAATGTGTTTGTTTTTACGGGCAAGATGTGACTCCTGCAGGCAGCAGATAGAAGGGTCTTGTTTTTTAATCCAACTAGACAGTCTATGTCGCTTAATTGGAGAGTTCAGTCCGTTAACATTAAGAGATAGGACTGAGAGGTATTTGGGAGTTCCTGCCATGTTATCCACCTTCTTGGGGGCTGCGAAAACTGGGTTCTTCCTATGGTTCTTGGATTGTCAGTTTGGGTGCAGTTTCTTGGCCTTTGTTGCGGTCTTGTTGGTTTTCTATGTGTAGGACATCTTTAAGAATCTTTTGTAGGGCTGGTTTGGTGGAGATGTATTGTCTCAATTTTTCTTTGCTATGGAAGGTTTTTATTTGGCCTTCAGTTATGAAGGAGAGTTTAGCTGGGTACAGTATTCTTGGTTGATAGTTGTTTGTTTTTAGGGCATGGCATACATCATTCCAGGCTCTTCTTGCTTTGATTGTCTCTGCTGAGAAATCTGAGGTGATTCTAATTGGTTTCCCTTTATAGGTGATTAACCTTTTCTCCTTGACAGCTTTAAGGATCTTTTCCTTGGTCTGAGTTGATCCTGTGTGGATTATAATGTGACGGTGGGATGTCCTATTCTGGTCTGGTCTATTTGGGGTTCTAAAAGCTTCTTGTATCTGAGTAGGCCTATCTTTTTGTATGTTTGGGAAGTTCTCTGCTAGGATCCTGTTAAACAAATTTCCTAGACCATTAACTTCTGTTTCTAGGTGCTCCTCTACACCCATTATCCTTAGATTAGGCCTTCTGATGGTGTCTTCTAGGTGTTGGATAGATCTATCATACTTCTTGGACTTGTCTTGGATGGTTGTATGTTTTTTCTCTATAATATCTAGGCTGTCTTCAATCCCTGAGATTCGATCTTCTGCATGGTCTAACCTGCTGTCAAGACTCTCTACTTTGTTTTTTATCTCTTTTCCTTCTAATTGGTCAGCTTTGATGGCTTCAAGTTCTTTGTTGAAGCTCTGTTTTAGGTCTTGTATGAATTTCTTTACTTCCTTAATTTGGTGGTCAGTGTTTGTTCTCAAATCACTTAGTTGATTGGTTATGGTTTCTTTGGACTCCCATTCCTTCTGTTGGGTTCCATTCAGCCTTCCCTTTGTGGTCTCCCTGACTTCCTTCAGCTCTTTGTTAATGGATTCCATGAATGCCTTTACTGATCTTTGTGTGTTCTCTACCTGGTCTCTCAATTCCTGAATTACTCTTTGATTAGCTTCCTCCCGTTTGTGGGATTCCTGCAGTTCTCTTTCCTCCCGTTCGTGGGATTCCTGCAGTTCTCTTTGAGTGTTCTCAGCCTGCTCACGCCATTCCTCCCTTTCTCTTTGAGTATTCTCAAGTTGTTCACGCAAATCCTGTATCAGTTTTTGAGTAGCTTCCTCACGCTTATGATATTCCTGTATAAACTTTTGGGATGCCTCCTCTCTCTCCCTATCACGCTCATACAGAGTCCTTTGTAAGTTGTCAAACTTCTCATTTATCATATTTGCCACCAGTGTTTGTAGAGCTATTTGGGAACTCTCCTCTGGATTGTTCATTATCTGATCTGACCCCTGATTATCAAGATTGGGAATTGAGATACCCGGATTTGCCATTTTTCTTGTGTTTTTTCGGCTTACTCTGCCCATTTGAGATGAAAATAGCACCAGTTTTGTGCTAGAACACTATCTTAAGGCAACCATCAACCAACGTTTGCATTTATACAGTCAATAGTCTACAGATACAATCTAGTTCAACAGATACATCTATTCAACATCAAACAACTATATGTTAATGGTCTTCGAACTGCAGAGAAGAATTTGGAAAACCAGAAATTTTTAGGGTTAGGGAGAGATGTGGGTAAAAATTAGGAATAGATTGGTGTGGGGAGGCACAGGGAGAGTTAACTATGTCCTAATCTCAATGCAGGAAATAGGTTGGGTAGGATGCAAGTAGAGAGGGAGAGAAAAAGAAGAAAGGGAAAGGGAAATGAAAAGAGACCAGAAAAAAAATTAGAAACGTAAAAATTAATAAAGTTATGGAGATTGAAAGACCATCTATTTAGAGAGGAATGTGAATATAATGAGAAAACAGGAGGGAGATAGAGGAGATGTGAAAAACTTAAAAAATGCTTAAAATATTATATAGGTATAAAGAGGTAGTACTGCTATTAAGGAATTTAAGTCTCAGAGGTTTTGGATTGAGTAATAAATTTGTGGATTAAGTGTGTACACAATGGGGGATAGGGACTACTAGTTAACTATGGGTTTATCAGGATGTGCAGGACAAGAGCTAAGTCACATACAGAAGAACAAAAGAAAGGAAAAGGTGAAAAGGATAAGAAAGGGAGGAAAAAAAAGATCAGAAGTTCAGTAGAGCTAGACAAAAAAACAAAAAGATAAGAAAGAAAGAAAAAGAGAGAGAAGACAAGAAAAGAAAGGAAAACGTACATTCACGTATTCCTAAAATAAAAATTATAAGAGGGAAAAAAAGTTACTGGAAAACAATTATTTTTTCAAAAAAGGCAAAAATTAAAGATTAATAAAAGTTTTAGAAAAGGAAAAAAAAATTTTTATATATATAAGGTACCAAAAAAAAAAAAAAAAAAAAAGAAAAGAAGAAAAAAAAGTTCTTTGATTTTTTTTTTTTTGATTTTTTTGGGAGGGGTGGGAAGAATCCTGTATCTCCCTTTTGTCTGTAACCAGCCTCTTGTTGGAGTCTCTGGTCAGCTTGAGGTCCTGTGGCTTGATTGGTTTCTTAAGTCAGTTTGTTCCAACAGGCAGAAAAATGCTCTGCTTTACCCAAGATTTTGAGATCCCCCTCCCAGGTTAGTTTAATGGGAGGGTGATCTGCTTTGAGAATCACAAAAGAGGGGTGATGAGGCTAGGTTCTGGTAGAGTTGAGGCCTTTCAACAAACAGTAGCTTTTCCCTGGGGCTATTTTGTGAAAAATTCACAGAGCCCACCCTGGAGCCATTCTAAGGGTTTCTGTTTTTCAATTGATTGTGGAGGCTGCTAGAGGGAGGGGCAGCCTCTGGCTCTGGTTACCCAGTGAGGAAAGCCACTCCAATGGCTGGTGCCTGAGCTGGGTGACTTTTCCCTGGATGGAGCTGAGTCTGGCAGGTCACTTCGCCGTTAAGTTCTTGTGACCTGTTAAATGACTCGTTTTATTCCAAGGCCTGAGTTGGAGCTAGCAGCTCCTCCGAGCTTTGTCGGTATCCAAGATGGAGATCACCGGTGCTGGGGGGGAGGGGTGGCCTTCATTCCTCTGCTCCCTGAGAAGGAGTGAGGACGTCGGGCTTCTACTCACGCCGAGTCTTGGATCCTGGGTTGACTCTGGTCTGCAAACTGCAGGGTGAAGATGTCCGCTCCTTGTCGGTTCTTGCTGGTGTTGAGTAGAATCCGCTCGCCCGCTGCGTCTGGCTCCTTTGTCCCGGACTCTCTGTGTGAGCGCTCAGGTATGGCCGCCCCTGCGGTCGCCGCTGCGACCCTGCCGCCGCCGCGGCGGCTGCTGCCAGGCGTTCAGATGTGTCTCCTTGTCTTGGCTTCCCCTCTCTTGTCTAACTCTCTGTCCTGTGATGGCACACTTGGTGTGATTCTCTGGCTTAGGACTGTTCACTGGAACTCTAAAACTGCTTTCTATGCGAGAGCTTGTTCAGATTCCAGCTTCTCCTCCGCCATCTTCCCGGAACTCCCACTTTGTGTCTTAATTGGTAGAGAATTAGCATTAAGGGAATCAAGCCCAAGGACAGTACCAACACCCTGAACTTAAGTCCCGGGACCAGCAGACGAACAGAAAACCAAAATCTGATTCATCTGACCAGTCCGGCTTTAAACTATGGACCACAAATCTCAGACTCTTAAGCATCTAGGATTACAAGTGTTAACCAATTATAATTGCAACAATGAGATGTACAAGTCGTTATGTCGAAAACGAACTTTACAACTTTCATGGGGGGAGGAGGGGAGCTGGGAGGATAGGGTAGGAGGGCAGGGGGCGTATGGGAGGGGATGGGAAGGGGAAACAAAGGAGGAGGCTACAATGCTTGATAAGAAATGTACTCATTATCTTGCCCATGTAATTGTAACCCCTCTGTACAGTATTTTCACAATTAAAAAATAATAATAGTTGTCTTCTATTATTGTTGATAGATGCTTTAAAAGTGACATAATGTGGATGCTGGTGGCTCTGGCTCGAATCTTAGCACCTCCGGAATTTGAGATCTGAGAATGTAAGTTTGAAGCCAGTCCAAGGAAGGAAAGTCTGTGAGGCTTAGCTCCAATTAACAACCAAAAATTGTAAATAGAATGTGGCTCGAGTAATAGAGATAGAGTTAATGCCCAGACCTGAGATCTAGCCCTAGAATCAGCAGGAAAAATGTGCTTAGGCCGAGTGCTAGTGGCTCACACCTATAATTATACCTACTCAGGAGACTGAGATCTGAGGATCACAGTTCAAAGCCAGCCTGGGCAGGAAAGTCAGTGAGAGTCTCATCTCCAATAAGTGACTCAGAAAATTGAACGTGGCACTGTGGCTCAAGTGGTAGAGCCTTAGCCTTGAGTTGAAGAGCTGAGGGACAGTGTTCAGGCACAGAGTTCAAGCCCCATGATCAACAGCCAAAACAATTGCATAGAAAACAAATAAAGCCCAGGTATGACTATAATAGCTTAATTTTCCTGAGACCCTGGGTTTGATAGTCACCACCAAGAAAAACAAACCAACAAAAGATGTTTCCACAGCTAAAAGATTTTTTTTTGCTGATTAATCTGTACTAATTATAGACAATGTTTTATTCTTTAAACACTTTCATTTAAAATGTAAGCCAAAGCCGGGCGCTGGTGGCTCACGCCTGTAATCCTAGCTACTCAGGAGGCTGAGATCTGAGGATCGCGGTTCAAAGCCAGCCCGGGCAGGAGAGACCGTGAGACTATCTCCAATAAACCACCAGAAAACCGGAAGTGGTGCTGTAGCTCAAGTGGTAGAGCGCTCGCCTTGAGCTGAAGAGCTGAGGGACAGCGCCCAGGCCCAGAGTTCAAGCCCCACGACCAACAACAACAACAAAAAAAATGTAAGCCAAAATATAACTCTGGTAGAAGAAAAATTGATATGTGATGCCTAGCAACAATGCACGGTTTGTTAAAACGAAGTGTCAATTTGAATATCATCTGATAAATATGTGCAAGATTATTAAATTTCAACTAAGAATTAACTTCCCTGTTCTCTAAATCAGGATGTCAACTTATATCTTTAATCAGAGTGAGTTGTATAAACATAGGAGAGGTACCTGAGGCAATGAAATGGGGAGTAGAATGCAGTGTTCCTTTGAAGCTGGTTTGAAGCTGGCCACCCAGGTAGGTCATCAGGAGGCCAGGGCTGTTTCTTATTCCTAAGGTCTCTCTCCTTGGCTGGTTCGCCTCCCCTTGACTCCAATCAAAGGATTAACATATAGCTGTGGGAACAGCAGCATCGTGAGTTGAAGACATTTTTTAAAATTTTTATTTATTTTTTATTGTGAAAATATTGTACAGAGGGGTTACAATGAGATGGGCAATATAATGAGTACATTTCTTATCAAGCATTGTAACCTCCTCCTTTGTTTCCCCTTCCCATCCTTCCCAGCCTCCCCCTGTCCCCTGACCCAATCCGCCCCCCCCCCCCCCCACCAAAGTTGTAAAGTTCATTTTCAACATGAAAACTTGTACTTCTCATTGTTGCAATGGGTCCACTTGTATCCTTATTTAAATGACTGGTTTTTCCCCTTCCCCTCCACAAATTATACAGACATCAAATACAGTGAAAGCAGGGGTTATACTGTGGGGGGAGGGACATACAAAGCAACAGCCTCTTCAGTAAATGGTTCTGGCAAAATTGGTTAACTACTTATAGAAAACTAAAGCTAGATCCTTATCTATCACCCTGCACCAGAATCATCTCCAAATGGATCAAAGACCTCGGAGTCGACTCAGACACTATGAAAACCTTACAGGATGGAATAGGAGAAACCCTAGGTCTCCTTGGCGCAGGCCGAAATTTTCTTAATAGAGACCCGGAAACACAACAAATCAAAGAAAGGTTGAACAAATCGGATTGCATGAAGTTGCAGAGCTTCTGCTTGGAAAAAGACATATCTAGCAAGATCAATAGAAAACCCACGGATTGGGAGAAGATCTTCACTAGCTATACAACAGACAAGAGTCTCATATCTAAAATATACTTGGAACTCAAAAAATTAAATCCCCCAACAACAAATCCTCAAAGAAACAACTGCCCAATAAATAAGTGGGCTAAAGACTTAAAGAGAAACTTCTCTGAAGAAGAAAGAAGGATGGCCAATAGACACATGAAGAAATGCTCAACCTCCCTAGCCATAAAAGAAATGCAAATCAAAACAACGTTAAGATACCACCTCACCCCAGTTAGAATGTCAAAAATCAAGAACTCTAACAACAACAGATGCTGGAGGGGATGCGGACAGAAGGGACCTTACTTCATAGTTGGTGGGAGTGTAAACTTGTTCATCCACTTTGGAAAGCAGTATGGAGGTTCCTGAAAAGACTCCACATAGAGCTCCCCTATGACCCAGCAATCCCACTTTTGGGCATTTACCCAAATGTTTACAAACAAGAACACACTAAAGCTCCCAGCACAACTATGTTTATTGCAGCATTATTTACTATAGCTAAGATATGGAACCAACCAGATGCCCCTCAGTAGATGAATGGATCAAGAAAATGTGGTATATATACAAAATGGAATTCTATGCCTCCATCAGAAAGAATGACATTGCCCCATTTCTTAGCAAATGGAAAGACTTGGAAAACATTATATTAAGTGAAGTATGCCAAGCCCAAAGAAACATAGATCCCATGGTTTCCCTTATTTGCAATATCTAGTATATGTATGAGTCAAGCAGAAAAGGTCAGATAAGGTGATGTTAGAAAAATGAACCCTAAGATATGTATTCAAAAGTTGAAGACATTTTGAAAATCCTCTTCTTTGTGTGTAAATGCAGGAATTTGAAACGTCATTAGCTAACTAGACTCCGAATTTGAAAAAACTTCAAACTATGAAGGCGAAACTGAGCAGCACATCCTGCAGGAAGACATGATGGTAGCAAAGGAGTAGACAGAAAATTTGCACCAAATATGGGAGGACCTCTCCTGTGAGTCAGTAAATCATCTGCCCACAGTAGGCTGCAATGTCCCCAAATGTCAACGTTAGAAAGCAGCTTTAATTTTGTGAAAGCTTGAGGCCCTTTTTAGTAGGACCCCTGATTCTCCATTCTATCTTTAGATTCTATGGATTCGAAGGCGGCAGTGTGCTTAACAGAAACAACTCCTGGTTTCCACAGCACTAGCCGCTTGGAGTTGGCACCCTGGTAAGGAACTTTTAGCAAATCACCTTAAGCTTGAAGAAGAATTTTGGGGATGAGGCTCAGCTATTGCTAGGGTAGATGATGACAAGTGTTATCTGTCTGTTGTGATAGGCCTTTGGTTTTGTTTGGCCAGCAGCTCATCTGAGCTTAACAGTAAGCATCTTACTGGTCTCTTCTAATTTTGGGGGTTCTTACATTGGTAATTACATTCACATGCACTTAGAGTCTTACTTGGAAGGGCTGTTTAAAAAAAGCTTTTAGGAATGATCAGAACAGGTACTTAAAGTCAGAGGGTAGGGGTACTCAGCTACTCACGGCTACCCAAAAATGAGTCCTGGTTGTAGTATTAGAAAATTTATGTTAGTTATAAGATCAAAAAATTAAAGGATTGAAGTAGTCTTAAAGATTTTATTTTAAGAGAATTCCAAGGACAATATATTTCATCTCATTGTTAAATGTCTTTTTAACGTCTTTAACAAGTTTTATGTAAGAGAAAGTATTTGGAATACATGCAAAGTTCTACAAAGTTAATGTACAGCAGACTGTACAGCAATTATGAGATTAATTAGGAATTCTGGGCCCTGAAAGTCCAGGGTTTTAAAAGTTAAATAAATATATGACTGAGGGATAGAAATAAAAAGCTTGATTTTCTAGGGATATATACACTTTCAAGCCTTTAAACACTTTTGGCTGGATAGATGTTGTTAGATTTGGTACTCTTACTACACTCTAAAAGATTTGGGGAGGGGAGGTGAGAAAAAATTCTCTTTTGTGTCCCTATCTATGACGTGAATTTTAAAACTTTACCAAAGGGTCTTGTGTGGCCCCTGAAAGTTTTGTCAAGATTTTCAGACTTCAGAATTCCATCGTACCTTTATCAAGACTGATTTGTATTACTTATTTTGAAATTTATTAGAGCAAAGGCGGAGAAAGATCCTGTGCTGAAATTTGCTTGCTGGAGTTGTTTGTAAGCAATGGAACATTGCATATTTTGGAGTCACTCTCTATGAGCTGACTGGTTTGAGGTGACGTTTCCAGGATTTCCATGCAGTAGTTACTCTGTATCATCAGAAGTGTAGGATCAGTGAGTGATGAACATTGGTTTAGTTTTATTTTGCTTTGTTTACATATTCCATCATGTATGTGATATTAATCTATCTGTTACGTTGTAAATGTGTGATTTATGGCATTAGCTGAATTATAGTTTTTAAATTGAAAAGTGAGACATAGGCCTTAATGATTTAAGAATTTGATCAGTTTCCAAATGGACAAGGTTTGAGTCAGAATTAAAGTAGCAAGTTGTCAAATCAAAGAACGGTTGGACAAATTGGATTGCATAAGGTTGCAGAGCTTCTGCAGGGCAAATGACATAGCTAGCAAGATCAATAGAAAGCCCACGGATTGGGAGAAGATCTTTACTAGCCATACAACGGACAAGGGTCTCATTTCTAAAATATACTTGGAACTCAAAAAATTAAACCCCCCAACAACAAATCCTCAAAGAAACAACTGCCCAATAAGTAAGTGGGCGAAAGACTTAAAGAGAAGCTTCTCTGAAGAAGAAAGAAGGATGGCCAATAGACACATGAAGAAATGTTCAACCTCCCTAGCCATAAAAGAAATGCAAATCAAAACAACATTGAGATATCACCTCACTCCAGTTAGAACGGCAAAAATCAAGAACTCTAACAACAACAGATGCTGGAGGGGATGTGGACAGAAAGGAACCTTACTTCATTGTTGGTGGGAATGTAAACTTGTTCAACCACTTTGGAAAGCAGTATGGAGGTTCCTCAAAAGACTCCACATAGAGCTCCCCTATGACCCAGCAATCCCACTTTTGGGCATTTACCCAAATGATCACAAACAAGGCCACACTAAAGCTACCAGCACAACTATGTTTATTGCAGCATTATTTACCATAGCTAAGATATGGAACCAACCCAGATGCCCCTCAGTAGATGAATGGATCAAGAAGATGTGGTATATATACACAATGGAATTCTATGCCTCCATCAGAAAGAATGACATTGCCCCATTTGTTAGGAAATGGAAAGGCTTGGAAAAAATTATATTAAGTGAAGTAAGCCAGGCCCAAAGAAACATAGGTCCCATGGTTTCCCTTATTTGCAATATCTAGTATAGGTATGAGTCAAGCGGAAAAGTCAGAGAAGTGATGTTAGGAAAACGAACCCTCAAATATGTATTTTAATGTTTTTGTTTCTTTTCATGCATGTGTTTCTAACGCATTTATAATATTATTTCTTTGTTGCTTTGTATGTCCCTCCCCCACAGTGTAACCCCCGCTTTCACTATATTTGATGTCAGTATAACATGTGGAGGAGACAGGGACAAACAAGTCGTTTAAGGATTCAGGTGGACCTGTTGCAACAATGAGAAGTACAAAATGTCATGTCAAAACCAGCTTTACAATGTCGGGGGAGGGAGGGGGGGTATGTTTGGGTGGGGGGGGAGGGGGAGGCTGGGAAGGGAGGTGAAGGGTAAACAAAGGAGGAGGCTGCAATGCTTGGTAAGAAATGTATGCATTTTCCTGCCCATGTAATTGTAACCCCTCTGTACACTATGTTCTCAAATAAAATAAAATTAAATTAAAAAAAAAAGTAGCAAGTTGTCAGCATTCAAAATGAATATTGAAATGACATAACACAGCAGAATTTTATGTAGTGTTTAATATATTCAGCGTTTCTCATTTCTAATGTTTGATATAACCTGGTAGTAATAGATGTGCAATGGGTAAAAGTCAATCCTGTTGGTTAGCTCTAGTTGTTACTTCAGCAAAGCTATGAGAATGTCTGTTGATGCACAACACTCTAGTCATGTAAGATGAAGAAATAGAAATAAATCCTTGGGAATGATAACTAAAAGGAAAGACATTCATAGTTCAGGATACACCATTTTTTATTGGTTATCTAAAGCAGCCAAATGCATTTTTCTATACAGATGGTTTTCAAGAAATAGGAGATTGAAGATAGACTTTAGTCATGTATCTTGTTCTATGAAGAAAATAAGGAGCTGTGTACATGGCTGATGTAGATGGAAAACAATTCTAGAGATGGCAGATTTCAGCATTGAAGAAGTGATTGATTAATTTCGGAAGGTGAGCCAGTAGAAGTCTAGGTGGTTATAGTTAGGACAACCTGTTCACTGCTGAGATCAGAATCTAATGTTACATGGGTGTTTTACTGTAAGAGTTGAGTAGACTTTTGAACTGTTTTTCATACACACCAAATATGGTGGTAGTTTTTACTTCTAACCAGATATCAACTGGTGTATGAAGTGTCCACATCATCAGTATGCCAACACACAGAGAAATCAGTCACTTATCACAATTGAAATGTTCCTAGCTTTTGGAGATTCCTAGGGCCTGGCTCTGGCTTTCTTGGTTCTTTGCTTCTCCATGCTCACTGCTATTGTTCTTGGGGTGCTTGCTCTCAGTTACATCTTACTCATATCTTTCATCCTCAGTTTTACATGTTGCACACAGGATCTATCACCTACGCTTGACTACTGACAGGTATTGTGTATGGAGTTCAAAAGGACCCATGTATTGGACTATATAGAATTAAATCTGATTTCATAAAGGCAACAATCCATTATATATTTAAACCATCTTCTGTCTTTCAGTCTCACTGATTCTCAGAATCAATTTTTAGTTAAAAATGATGAAGCTAGCCAGGCGCTGGTGTGTCACTCCTGTAATCCTAGCTACTCAGGAGGATGAAATCTGAGGATTGTGGTTAAAAGCCAGCCAGGTCAGGAAAGTCCATGAAACTCCAATCTTCAACTAACCATCAGAAAACCGGAAGTGGCCCTGTGGCTTAAGTACTAGAGTGCTGGCCTTGTGCTGAAGAGCTGAGGGACAGCACCCAGCCCCAGACTTCAAGCCCCACGAACCACAAAAAAATATTATGAAGCTTCAGAATTAATACAGATGTGTGGGGCTCCCATAATATTTGTTAACCTGATTTATGTATTTAATCTCACATTTATGGTTTTTACTGCTTTGAATCTGAAAGATTATTTTATCTCATTTGGATTCTTTCATTTCATTCATTAGGAACATGCCATTCTTAAATCAAATGACAAATATATAGAATCTCAATAAGAGATCCCAAACAACTCTGTTGCTTATGCTTTTGAAAAGCTATAGGGAAGAAAATTTTCATATGAGGTTTTAATCGGATTAGTTAGTAAAATTTTAACAAAGCCCTTATAAATACTTAGAAACTTCAAGGAATCACAATAATTTTATTTTCCTGCTTGCTCTTTTTTTCTTGATATAACAATAAGGATATTGCTTGGTAAGCAGCAGCATAGAATTCAGCATTCTGCCATTTACTCATATAATAATTATTGTAATAGGGTATGTATTTTGTCCAGCCTGGCATGATATCAGATTAATTTATCCCACAAAATAACAAGTAAGTAATATTTTCCTGTTCCACAAATGAAAATTGCCTCACAAAATGCAAATGTCCATGTACAAATTTGAATGCTGTGATTTGTATTTTTAAATGTTTTTATTGTAAAATTTCTGTACAGAGGGGTTACAGATACATGGGTAAGGTAATCAGGACATTTCCTATCAAGCATTGTTACTTGCTCCTTTGTTTTTCCCCTAACATCCCTTCCCTCCCTACCTCCCCATCTCATCCTGTAGCCCTCCCCCGTACTCCTAGCTGAAGTTGTAAAGTTCATTTTCCACATAATGCCTCATATAGCTCAATGTCACAATGGGTCAACCTGTATCCTTATTTAAGCATTTTGTTATTTCCCTTCCCCTCCCCAAATCAGAAAAATGTATGTGCAAGATGCAAGGCACCAGAATCAAATACAGTGAAAACAGGGGTTATACCACGAGGGAAGAACATATCAAAGAAACAAAAAAAAAATCACATAGAACATGATAAAAACATTAAAAAGAGTAGCAAGAAAGAAAAACACTTTTGTCCTTATATTGGGGTTCTACAGGGGAATTCTTTCACCAATTTTGCCAGCAATAAATTTAATACTTCTTTGTCTCTCCAGCATTTTACTTTATTGTTGTAATTCATTTCTTTACAATTTTGCAGATGCTTATGACAACAGATTGTTTTACACCTACATCTTCATTGCATCAGAAATAAAATTAAACATAGGAAGAACAATATTTTCTTTCAGATTTTACTTCCTCTTTCATTCAAGTAGCAACTATGCCCCAAGCCTTGGTTTCCAACTTTCCCCGATCATCAGCTACTGTGTGTCTCAATAATTAAATAGATTCATATAACAGCATGTCTTTTTTGACAAACAGTATATGTCTAATGCTCATAAATATGTCCTCATATTGTACTTCATTTGCACAAGGCCAATTGCTCTACTACTTGAGCCAGATTTTTGAGTAGTTTATTAGAAATAAGAGTCTTATGGAGTGCTGGGAAGGTGGCTCAGTGGTAGAGTGCTTGCCTTGCATGCATGAGGCCCTGGGTTCGATTCCTCAGCACCACATAAGCAAACAGAAAAAAGCCGGAAGTGGCGCTGTGGCTCAATTGGTAGAGCGCTAGCCTTGAGCTGAAGAGCTGAGGGACAGTGCCCAGGCCCAGAGTTCAGGGCCCATGACCGGACCCCTCCCCCCCCAAATTAAAAAGAGTCTTATGGATTTTCCTGCGCAGGCTTGCTTCAAACCACGATCCTCACATCTCAGCTGCCTGAATAGCTAGGAATATAGGTTGGGGCCACTGGCACCTGGCTTCTTACCATTTGCTGGGGGCAGGATTATGGGTGTTATATGAAAAAGGTATGTTAACTATGATCAGTGGTAAAGGGGCCATGAGTAAAACAAGGTGATGGGACTAGAAAATGAATGTGTATCATTATTCCAAAAGAGAAATCTGCAGTGCATACTTCTTTTTTTTTTTTGGTCCAGTGTGGGGCTTGAACTCTGGGCTTGGGTGCTGTCCTTGTGCTCTTCAGCTCAAGGTGAGAGCTCTACTGCTTGAGCTACAGCACCACTTCCGGTTTGAGAGTGGTTTATTGGAGATAAGAGTTTCACGGACTATCCTGCCCAGGCTGGCTTTGAACATGATCTTCAGATCTCAGCCTCCTGAGTAGCTAGGATTACAGGCATGAGCCACCAGCGCCTGGCTTACTTCTATTTTTTTTCATCAATGCTATCATCATAAGTTGGTGACATAAATAAAGACTCTTTTCTCTGGACAGAAAATTGAATTCTTTGCTTATAAAAAGAAACATGAGTATTTTGTAAGACACCTGCTATTTCTTAAAATAAGCACTGAAACATTATGGTTTTAGATGATCCTAATTAATGGTGTCCAAAAATGCTTATTAACAACCCTGGAATTATTAAATAAAGGAACTAAAATAAATCTCCCCATCTAAAAATTAGTACCAGCCAAATAATGAAAAACTATAAAGTATAACAAACATGTCCTATTCTTAGAAATTAACTGGGACCTTAATATATCTCAGAAATAATAACTGAAGAAAAGCTATTGAGGATTTCCTCATGAATGGTATAATTTCTTTCTTTCTAATGGATGACTCCAGTTTCATTGTGTAAATATACCAAAGTTTCTTGATCCATTCATCCACTGAGGGACATCTGTGCTGATTCCATATCTTACCTATGGGAAGTAATGTTACAATGAACATGGTTCTGCTTGTGGCTTGACTGTGTCCTTTTTATGTTCTATTGGAAATGCAGGATCATAAGGTAACTCTATGGTTAGTTTTTTGAGAAATCACCATGACACTTTCCAGAGAGGTTGAACAGGCTTCTTTTGCCACCAAGAGTGTAGAGTTCCACTTTGGCCTCGTCCTCACCAGTATTTTTTATTGTTAATTTTCTTGATATTAACCATTCTATTTAGAGTGAGTTGGAATTTTGTAGTTTTGATTAGCATGTGCTTTGTAGCCAGAGATACTGAATGTTTTTCATGTGTCTATTGTTCATTTTCATTTCTTATCAGAACCTTCTGTTTTATTTCTTCTGAGAAGTCTGTCTTTAAGTGATTAGCCCATTTAATAATTGGGTTATATTAATTGTGAAGGTTTGTTTTTGAGGGTTTAATTTTTGAAACTCTAAGTGTTTTATGGATATTAGGCTCTTGTCTTGATGTATAGATGGAAAAAATCATTCTATGAACTTTTTTCAGCCTGTTGTAAGTGAATTAAGCCATACTCAGGAAAACAAAACTTTCATGTCCCTCACATGCAGTAGATAGTATGTGCCTATATGTAAACACATGAAAGAAATGCAAGTGGTTAAAAAGGGGCTAATGGCTGAGACCTCTAAAACTTTCCTTGGGGATGGTAGACTGGTTAACACAATACATAGTCTCAGTATACTAGCTACTTCTCTGAAAAAGATATTGTTGATGTTTTTGTGTACAAGGGCTTCATAAACAGCATCAGCCTCTAGGACAAGACCAGGTGATAGAGATAGCTAGGCTAAGTGCCAGAGTCAGTGATATAGGTAAATCCATGTCTGGCCTTTGGTCTAGAATGAATATTGGGGCTCGTATAGAGCTGCATGAGGGAACAAGGTGCTTTATATTACTGTTTTAAGTCTTTACAAAGACAAAGAACTACCTTGTTGCTTATAATATTCCATCTGAAAATTTCAATACAGAAATTTTTTCAACTTCCTCTTTTTGAGTTCAGGATCCTCTTACTCCTGGCCCAAGGGCAGTGTGGAAGTCTCCTCCCAGTGGAGACCTAAATCCTCCAAGACCGAATGTACTCTTTTTCACCTAGAGGATGTAAACCCACAGGCTTGGCTTTCCAGGTCTCTTGGACCTCCATTTGGGCCAAGGGAAGGAGAGCACAGCATTCCAGGTCTTAGACGGACTTACAAATTTCAGTTGAGCCAGTATTCAGGTACACTTTCCCTACACTTTAGGTAGGCATTGAGATATCTGTCAGTAGTCATCCTGCCACCTGACCAGGATACAGGTGATGGCAACTGAGGTAGATAGGACGGAACCTGAGTCCAAAATGATTATAAATTCTCCTCATCTGCCACAATCACCTTGTGAGTTCTGGAGATCAGTGACTTCTGCTGTCCATTCAAAGACCAGTACAACACAAGCTAAGGCCCTTTGGCTGCTAGTCAGTGACATTATTGGAAACCCAATTGTTACTGAAGGTTGGGAGTTGCACTTAACTCTGGGAAGAGGGGACTGGTAGCCTACTCTTTTCTGAATATTCCTTACCCTCCTTTCTCTGTCATGATGATGGTATGTTACAGAACTCAAAACAATACCTACCCTCCTGTATCTTCTTTCTCCCATAGAGAAATCCCTATACCTCTGCCCTCCAGGACACATCCCAAATATCACCATGATGAAAAAAATGTACCATCTCTGCAGACCAAAACAAACTCTTGTGGTGTGAAGTTCAAACCAGAATATGGATTAATTTCATCATGCTGAGTCCATGAGAGCTTCACAAATACTGAACCTGTATAGGATTTCTAGAGTTCATGACCAACTCTCAATTGCCTGGAGCCCAGCAGAGCTTGTGTTTTCCTCATCACCTCAGTAAACAATGCTCAGTGCATGGAGTTACTCCAAGCTGTTACTCCAGAGGTGATTCATACTATGTGATATATGATGTCAACCAGTTCTCTTACAGATAGCATTGTGTGACTGGAGTCTCTCGCTCTGCTTTAAGCCATCCTTGGGCTGTATATATGTAGGTTAGGGATATTCCTTTCAGACAGAATTTGGTGTCCCTTCATAAATAATTCTTCATTGCATTGCAATGCTTGGTAAGAAATGTACGCATTATCCTGCCCATGTAATTGTAACCCCTCTGTACAGTATGTTCACAAATAAAATATAATAATAATAAAAAGAAAGAAGCCATAGATGGTTCTACCCTTAGCACATGTAGTATTAAGCCCTATCCATGGCTTTGAGGGTGCTGGGATGACTTCTTGATCTCTGGTAAACTTCATTTTACTCTTCTATTAAAAAAAGTCAGGACCATACTAAGACTGCAATATGATAATTCATATAAATGCTTTTATTTCTAAAGCTAGCACATGGGAAGTGCTCAGCTGCTGAACTAATGATAGCAATGCACAAAGGCTAGAAATCAATTATAAAAATTTTTATGACAAACATCTGCAATCAAGAGCTATTTTTTTACATTCATTCTGATTAGCTTTATTTTTTTTTTTGTAAAACAAGGCAGTAATAGTATTTAACTCTTAAGGTCATTGTAAAAATCAACTATGTTTTCCAAAGTATTTTACAAACTGAAAGCCTCTATAAATATTATTGTGGAGGCTATGAGTATATAACAATAGTGCCTGCTGGTAGTGGGGGTGGTTATATTGACACAATCTCCAAAGTAGTGTCACGAAGTTTAGTAAGTTCATTTTCTTAACCATGCCTGAAGTTATATGTCAAAGGACTTAGAACAAGTGGCCAGATGCCATGCTAAGCAATGAAGATAGTCAGACGCTGACAACTTAAGGGCATAGCACAGAGCTAACATAAACCATAGCTATCTTTGCTGCTTCTTTCATCTTACTGTAAGTCCAGAAGTTTCATCTCCAAAACCTTTTGGAAAGAAGATAGTTTTGAATTGATTCACATCTGCTCCATTCTCATCAAAATTGGTACTAAACTGTTGAAGATACCTTCCATAGCACTGCAGAAGGGCCAGTTTATATTCCTAAAATAAAAAGACTTGATTAAAGTTTAAAAATAAATAAATAAATAATTCTTCAATTTCTCATGCATCAAATAATTGAAGCTGGATCAGAGAACGTTTTCTTCATAAAGAAATAAAGGCACAGAAAAGATCCAACGGCCATGGACATCAAACTCCACAGGACCAGCCTAAGCTAGCACCTCTCTGTCACCTAACACATACAGCTGGTAATAGCCAATGTGTAGGCTTCACCTACACATAAATAGAATTGTTATTACAATTTGAAGAGACAGTTTAGTGCCTATTTGGTATTGACAAATTTCCAGCAAATGGAGAGGATGGGTGGATTTAATATTTTGAATCATTTCATGAATTCCAATGATTGAAGTCTAGTTCTAGAGAACCTTACAAAATGCTCACCTGTGTGCAGTGTTTTTTTTCTGACACACCCAAGTGGGATCAGTAATAGATACATGCCATGATTCTAACGATATATAGGTGCTGCATCTGTTATTCAAATAACAGGTAAAAATCTTTCCTGTTTTACTTATTGTGATCAGAAATGCACTGATTTTCCTATTAGTTTATTTGGACAAGTTTTGAACTATTTAATACCAGGTTCATTCTTAGAAACACTAAATACATGAATGTCAAATTACAATGTTCCGTTTTGTGTCCTGGAAACAAATGCTGGCTGTAAGTAGGCTTCTAATCTATAAGCCTTGCAGGAATATGCTGGCTACAAAGGATCAACATGTGTATACACAAGGGTAACATATGTGGTTATTAAATATTTCATGCACAGATTCTCTTCTTATGACCACAATTACAAACATTTTCTGTGGCTGGGTATTGCAGTAGGCCCTAAATTGTGAATATATATTGTTTTTCTAGATCCCAGGAATGTTGGAGCTCAAACTTAAGATAAAACACTACACTACAGTTAACAAAATCAGTGAATCATTTTGTTGAGGCAGTAACTTCCTGATTAAATCTTCAAATAGTTCAGTAAAAAAGAACAGTTACTGAGAAACAGGATTACATTGAATTAAAACCTTCAGCACAACAAAGGAAAAGTTAGTAGAGTGAATAGATTGCCTATAGAGTCAGATTGCTAAACATCTGGCAAGTGATTAATAAGCAGAATATACAGGAAACTCAGAAAACTACTCTTAAGCAATCAACATGTCAAATAACACATTGGCAAATATGGTTAAAGATAGTTCTCAAATCCAGAAGTATAATTGGCTAATAAAAATCACTGAAAGGAAGTGGTGCTGTAGCTCAAGTGGTAGAGCGCTCGCCTTGAGCTGCAGAGCTGAGGGACAGCGCCCAGGCCCAGAGTTCAAGCCCCACGACCGAAAAAAAAAATCACTGAGAATCCTTGGCATTAAGGAAATGTAAAGCCAAAGGACATTAAATTTTATCACATTCCAGTGACAATGTCTATTTCGAGAACACCAATAACCAATTATGGCAAGAATGAAGTGAAAGGGAGCACGTATTCATGGCAATATCATTTCATGCAACCACTACAGAAATGTATGTGATTTCCTCACGAAACTATTAGTAGATTTACGACATGAACCATTGCCACTTTTTGTGAGACTGAGTTTCACTCTACACATACATGTACAAGTATAAATAAAGCCTCAGGGGAGCTAAAATATAGTACCGCGTATTTTCAAAGTATACAAATATAAAATCCACTGGAAACCTCCTGAGAAAGGTTTTCTTTTCCTCCTGCTTGTTAAAGTACATATTCAGCTTCATTTATACTGTGATATGTATGTGTATGAAACACTGCAGCCTTGTGCAGAGTGTGCTCACCGCCCTGAAGTAGCTCTGCTATTGAGGTCTCTGCATGGAATTTGGGTCTAACATTATGACAAGTAGAAAACAGACAGATGGTTTCATATTTGTTTATACTTGACATAGCAAGAATTTCCTGTATTACCACGTTTTCTCAGACAAGTACATTATTAAAAATAATATCTTAGCCTGGTGCTGGTAGTTCACGCCTGTAATCTTAGCTGCTCAGTAGGCTGAGATTTGAGGATCACAGTTCAAAGCCAGCCCAGGCAGGAAAGACCATGACAATCTTATCTCTAATAAACCACTAGAAAACTGTAAGTGGCTCTGTGGCTCAAGCTGTAGAGCGCTCGCCTTGAGCTGAACAGTGCCCAAGCCCATAGTTCAAGCCCCACAACCGTCAAAAAAAAATCTTGATTGTGTTTAGTAAAAATTATCTATGTGAAGGTGAAATATCAGAATGCAAATGTAAACCTCAATTTGGGCATTGAACTTGACTTATTGAAGCTGATTAATTGAGGATATTTTTGATGAACTGATCTGTGAATTTGTCAAAATACATGAGAAGCAAATTTTTTGCAGAGCCTTCAATATGACACTGCTGCTTTCAGCAGCAGCACTGCTTCCCAGGAAATAGTAAGTAGGTACATTTGCAGAGGACTGTGCACATGGAATTCTCATGGAAACCTGCCTGGATCAAGAAGCAATGTTCTGTGGCTGTTCTGGATCTTGAGTTTGTGAACTGACCCACTGTGTGTGATGTCCTAATAGCTTTTGTTGATATCCCAGTGGCATACATTTTTTTTCTGGCCATTTCACCATGCACCTGATTAGGCATCCTCTGATGCAATCCAGTTACATCATCCTAAATGGCTTTCATGCAAATAGTTTCTTGTTACAGATGTTGGACCAAATATATCAAAGTTAACTTTACCCCTAGAGACTCTGAGAGGAAATCTTAGCAACTGGGCTGAATAAGGGGAATCAGTAAACATGTTTTCCAACTTATGTTTTCCTTCTCAATGCAGGGTCTCAGATGCAGAGCCCCATGGAGGAGTTTTACCCTTTCTGCCTGGGGACTTGCAAGAGCTTTCCAAGAACTGGGGGCTACAGTAGTCATCTCTGTCAATAAAAAGACACATATACACATATACGAAAATACATGAATGTATATATACCTGAAACTGTTGGCTTCACGGCCAGTCAGGATTTCAGCTTGGCAGATGCTTCAGGAATGTCTCTTTTGACTTTCATATTCTTTCTCCTTCAGCTTCCGCTCCTTGTTAGGGCCTTGCCTAGCACTAACTGCTTTTCTACAATGAAGAAGCGAGCGCACACGAATGGAGATGTGATGATTGCTGGGTTTTTCCCCCTCTACACTTTAGGAACAGATCTCAGTAGCAGTGATGTTTCTGGACAAGAAGAGAATAAGCCGTAAGTAACTCATTAGTTAAATTTTATTTACTGTTTTTTTGTCAGGATAGGCAACTCCTGAGGGAACTCCGGGCGTACTGATGAGTGTACTGTCTCTTTTCTAGCCTGAAAATCCATACTTACTGCACCAGAAATGGCTCAGTTTCATTATTTCCTCTTCTATTTACTGTTGAGTAAATTTCTGCATTCTGGTAGAAAATGTATCTGGTTTCTTCCATGTAACTCCTGTTTCCTGGGAAACAGCATTTCACTTTACTTTATTCCATGCCAGATCTCACTGGAGTTGATGAAGTGATATTATTACAAACAAATTGAGTCAGTTTCATGAGTTCTGTGCTAAAAGGCTACAGACACATTTCCTTTCCCATAGGCAAATCGTCTGAGACATTTTGTTTATGTATCACTTTAATCTTAAGGTCTCTGAAACACATTCTTATTGTGGACTGCTGGCTCATGGTAATACTATCTATTCAGGAGGCTGAAAGTTGAGGATCAATGTCTGAAGTCAGCCCAGGCATGGAAATATATGACAGATTTATCGCCATTTAATCAGCCAAACCTGGAAGTGGTGATGTGACTCAAGTGACAGAGTGGTAGTGTTGAGCAAAAAAGCTCAAGGAGTGTCCAGTCTCTGATTTCAGTCCCTTAGACACACACACACACTCTCTCTCTCTCTCTTGCTATCTTTCACTTTAGACAAACAGTGACTTTCAAACTAATCACTATTTCACTATTTCATGTCATATCGAGGTGTTAGAAAACATTATCAAAGGTCCCTTATGGGAGAACTTTATCTATACAAGATGAGACCTTCTTTAATTGTGTACATCCATATCATTGGCTATTTGTCGCTATCCGAAGTTATCACTAATAAATGGCTATGAAAGAAAAGGAAGAAAGAAAGAAAAATGATTCTACAACACTCAAAGGAACTCTAGCAGTCAATTTGATACCTACTCCAAGAGGAAATGCTTATTGCCTCTACCATGTGTACTCCTTTCCAAATCCTGGTATGAGAAATAAAGTCTGAGCTACCTGCTCACCCATGGGAGCAGAGATGGCAGCAATAGGAATTACTCTCTTCCTTACTATAGAATATATCTGTCCTTATCTTCTATGCCACTAGTATGTTTGGTTATCATTTTTTATTCTGTACTTGTCCTAGGCACTAATGGCCTGGGCACTGTCACTGAGCTTCTTTGTTCAAGCTAGCTACACTTCTGGAACTTTCTGTTTATTAATTAGAGAGAAGAGGCTCACAGACATCCATGTCCAAGATGGCTTCAAAACATGATCCCGAAATCTCAGGCTCCTAAGTGCCTAAGACTTCAGGCATGAGCACCAATATTTACCTCATTATTTACCCATGGTTAGCTGATTTTCCTTCTCTTCATTTCCCAAAACATGTTTGGCTACTTTTGTTACTTTGCTAATATAGTTTCATAGCTATCTACAGACATAAAGAGAATTACAGTCTGGTTTAGTAAAGTATTATGCATGATATTGACAACAGATAGTAATATTTATTCATGAAGTATTTATTGTGGATAAGTGGACCACTGCAATTAGATATCAGGCTGTGATATCTGATGTTACCCACAGGTTCATATTGTAGTTCCACCCTGCATATCATAAAATTAGATTATGGTCACTCACTCTATTTTTAACCAATTTTATACCTTCTCTGATGTCCTTTGTCCTTTCCCATATTTCTCATTTCTTCTGTTCATTTTCAGCTTCCTGGTGTAGCTAGGAATTCAGGAATGAGGCACCGGTATTTGGCTTGCTTTGCACCCTTGATTGGCTTTCTCTAGAACTCTAGAACTCTGAGCTCACCACTTCTGTCTTTTCGTTGCTTAAGGGGAGATAAATGTGTCATGGATTTTTCTGCCCAAGTTGGCTTTCACTCAGGATCCATGGGTCTCAAACCCCTGATTGGCTAGAATTTCAGGATTGAGCAACCAGCACAGGCAATTTTAATTCAGAGCTATCTTCAACCTTTGATTTCTCTACATCATTACCAACAATGCAATTTTGGGGAATTTTTAGAAAAAATACTTTATGAATGTTTACAAACCATATTATGATGGGTTCCATTGTGATATTTCCATATACATAGTACATATGAAATAAAAAAATTACTTCCTTCTTTTGGTTTTTCTACTAAAGAAATTTAGGAATGATTTTCAGAAACTATTTCTGTGTTCCAGACTATCTCTGTGAAGAAATAGCTTGTTTGTTTTGTCCAACGGTAGATCCAGGTACAAATGTGCATGAAGGAAAAATAGAAATTTAAATTATCCATATGACTACATTTGAAAAGTCATCACCAAATTGAGAAAGCCTCTAGTTCCCAGAGCATTATGAAAATGTAACAGAGACAGTAATAAGCACTGAAAATATGAACTCATTCTATCACAATTGAACACTTTAAGGCACTAATATGCAGGTTTTTGCCTCACAGAATGTTTTTTTCTACTGTATCTTGCAGATATTCAATTAATTAACAAATTAGCATATATGACATAGCTCCTTCTTAACTTCTGCCACAGAGGAGCAACATTTAAATACTATATATTTCTAACATGTATCTCCAGCTCACACCTCATTACTGAGGTACTATATCTTGATGCTATGATTTAAAAATGCACATTCCTTCTGCTCACACTGCCATCTTCCAATTCAACTTAAACTTCTCTGGCCTTAAATGTTCAGTTTAATATTTTACATTCCCTCATTGCACACATACATTTTAGCTCAATTGAAACTGCAATTTTTGTCTGGCTTGATGGGTAACTCATTTTATCTTTTAGTTTTACTGTTCTGATTGCTCAAATAGTTTAACATTCTTTTCAGTATTGGATTTCCCTTTGTAATTTTTAAATTTTAATGTGTCTGCAAATCTGCTTGTTCCATAACTGCATTTTTCCTACTGGTATCTAAAATTTAGAGTTGTTTTATACTGTGCTATTAATCCTCTGTGATATGAATAGGTAC
The DNA here is from genome assembly GCF_019054845.1 of Dipodomys spectabilis. NCBI lineage: Eukaryota > Metazoa > Chordata > Mammalia > Rodentia > Heteromyidae > Dipodomys > Dipodomys spectabilis. The sequence continues at coordinate 542,456 of NW_024870893.1, read as the reverse complement.
CAGTAATTTCAACCATTCATTTGGATATCCCACTATTTCATCCATTGTGCTGAAAATTTTAATTTGATGCATCCAGAGCTACTTTGTTTTGTACTGTGGAATATGGGGACTTGTGAATGAAAAGCCTTCTTCCACTCAGTGAAATTTAGAGCTTATTCTTGCTATTATTTTATGAGCAGTTTGACTTCTATTAAAGTTATGTTGTCTCTCAATTTCTCTATTACTTGTAAAGTTCTAATTCCTTATTAATAAGCGATCAACTTGTGAGTTGAAAAAAAGTACAGATTGAAGAATAGGGTCAAATTTCATTGCTGGACAAATGGACACCCAGTTTTACAGTGCCATGCCTTTCTTAGGGTCCCATTCCCAGGCCAGACATTTTTTGTGAACTTCTCAAATCATCAGGTAACTGTATTTGATTACAACTATTTCTGGGCCTTATATTTCATTGATATATTGTCAGTTTTCAACACAGTGATTTTTCTGCTACTTGTCTCAGTATAAAATAAGGATAGTGATACTGCAGTATTGTTCTTGTGCCTTAAGATAGGTCTAGATAATTGGCAATTTCCTTTTTCATAAAATTTAGTCTTGACTCTTCTGTTTCTGTGATGGAAATGATAGGGAATGGGATGGAGGTTGTACTAAAACTGTAGATGGTTTTCTGTAACATGACTTTATTTTTTTTACCATACTGATTCAGCTCATCCAGAATCCTGGGAGATATGTGTCTACATGGGTGATTGTGGTTATTTCGGCTATGATTGTTCATGACTTTTACTTTAGTCTTATCAACCTTTTGTTTTTGTACAAGCTGATTTCGATTCATTGCTTATTGCTACTATTTTTATTCTCTATTTATTTTTCTGTTTGATTTTATTCCTTGTACTAATTTGGTGGTTGGATATCAAGTTCCTTGAGTTGCAGGATAAGTTGTTCTTGCACAATATTCTCTCTTGATTTAAGCAGGGTTGTTATATTCTTTTCTTTCGTCCATTTTCTATATCCATAGATTTAGTGTAAGCTCTTGTTATTTTCATTTGTTCTAAGGATCATTTTATTTTTTATATTTTGTCTTAAAAAAAGCTCACTTGGGCTGGGAAGTTGGTTCAGTGGTAGAGCGCTTGCCTCAAATTACGAGGCCCTGGGTTCGATTCCTCTACACCATATAAGCAGAAAAAAAGCCGGAAGTGGTTCTGTGGCTCAAGTGGTAGGCCACTAGCCTTGAGCTGAAGAGCTGAGGGACAGCATCCAGGCCAGAGTTCAGCCCCCATGACCAAAAAACATAAAGTTCACTTTATCACACATTAATCTTTAATGAATTACATTTAATATTTTAATTATTATTTAAGTATTTTATAATTGTTGGAAAATAAAGTCCTTTGGTTTTATGTTTGGGCATATTTTGCTTGTTAAATTCTCACATTACTATAGTATGACCTGCACGTGTGTTAAATATATTTTCAAAAAATTAAAACTTGGCAGTGTTTAATCCTGGCATATCATCTCTTCTGGAGAATGACCAGTATGTTGATGAGCCATATATTATTCAATAGAGGTTGGCTGAAATATTCTTTTGGTGTATATGGTGCTCATTTTACCAAGGGTGAAATTTAGTTCTCATGCCTCCCTAATTTTGCCTGGAAGATGTCTCCATGAAATCTTCAGCTCTTGTTGTATTGAGGACTAACTCACAGTCTGATTTTATAGCTTAGTGCTCTGGTAGTGTGAAATAAACAGATAGGATTATTTCATATTGCTAATTTGATCTCTTTATCATGATGTAAAATTTTTGTCACTTTTTGATTCTTTCATTAAAGTCTATCTTATGTGTTGTGTTATAGATACTGCTGTTTTTTATTTCGTTTGCATGGACTGCCTTATTCTACTTCTTGTTTTTCAATGTTTAATTGTTATAGTAAAGGTGATATACAGAGGGACTACAGTTACCTAAGTCAGGTAATGAGTACTTTTCTTTTTGAATAGTGCCACCTCTTTCCTCATTTTCTCTCAGTTCCCTAACATCCCCTCCAGAAGAAGTTGTATATTTCTTTCATCCCAGTTTCTGTTTAACTGCTGCAATATTTTCCCCTTCAACTACCATGTCTGTGCCCCCCCTTACACTCAGTAAAATAGATAATCTTACACACAATAGCGAAATAAAAAGAGTGACAAAGGAGAAAACAAAGAAACAAAACAAAAAGCAAAATGACAAAAATCTCGTTTCCAATTCTATGGAGTGCACTTTAATAAACTTTTTTAAGATCATATAAATATAGCTATTGAGCATATGTGATCATTCCTGAGATTATCCACATTTGCTCTCACCATGTGAGTGTTTTAAAGCCTGTAAAATTTGTCATGTCCAAGTGTAAGTTTTTGTCTTTTACCAACCAGTGTGCATATATATGTATATATATATATACATATTTATATACATATATACATTTATATACATATATATGTACACATATATACATATATATGTATACATATATATACACATATGTATGTATGTATATATGTACATATATATATGAATATAGTGTGTGTGTGTATATATATATATATAATAAACTAATTTTATTTATAAAAATGAGGTAAACCATTTAAACTATAATTTGGATCTGGCTTACTTCCCTTAATATTATCTTTTCAAGTATTTCCATTTCTTTATCTAGTTAGCCATACATTCTTTCACATGAAAAAATATAATGATATTTGGTATATATACACCACACTCTCACATTCTCTTGATCCATTCCAACACTGACAGGCATGTGGTTTGAATCCATATCATAGCTATTGTAAACAATGTTTAATAAACATGATTGGGTTGATAGCTTTCCTGTAACTTCGTTTTTGTTCTACTGGCTGAATGTCTAGGAGTGCAATCCTGGGTCATAGGGAAGCTCTATGTTTACTCTTTTGAGCAACATTCATACTGCTTTCAAGAGTGATTGAACAAGTTTACATTCCCACGAGGAGTGTGGTAGTGCTCCCTTTTTGACACATCCCTGCCAGCATCTGAAATTATTAGTTTTCTTGCTAATGGACATTCTCATAGGGTTGTGGTGGGCTCTCGGTATGTTTTTGATTTGCATTCCTTTTATTCCCGGAGACTTTGAATATCTCTTCCTATATTGACTGGCAATTCTTATTTGTTCACTGGAGAAATCTCTCTTTATGTCTTTAGACCATTTATGAATAGAGTTGTTGTTTCTTTGAGGATTTGTTTATTGAGGGTATTTTTTTAAATTTTGACCTTTGAGTAGATTTTATGTATGACGTTTTCTAACATCATACATTAAGTCATACATGTTAGAAAGTCTTTCTCCCATTTTCTCAGGTATTTATCTTGATAAGTGTGTTCTTTGCCATGCAGAAATATTTTTGGGGGTGAATGCAATTTACCTAGATTTTACCTTGATTTGTTGTGATTCTGGAACTTGACTAAGATGTTTCAATCTGTGATATCCATCATGTAACCTTTATGTCTCACAGTCTCTTCCTGTAATACCTTTAGTGAATCTGGCCTTACATTGAGATCACTGATCCATCTGGAAATGATGCTAGTAGTTTTCTGCTCATGTATACAAAATTCTGCCAGCACCATTCATTGAAGAGGCTTCTTTCTTCCATTTTGTGTTTTTTGTTTCCTTATGAGATAGTAGATGGCTATAGATATGCAGGTTTCTTTCTGGGTCTTCTATTCCATTGGTTCTCAGGCCTTTTCATGGGTCACTACCAAATATCTTTTCTTACTAAGGCTTTGTTTCAGAGTTTGAAGATAGATATTGTTATTCCCCTAGTACTGTTCTTGATGTTAAAGACCATTTTTGCTCTTTGTCATGATTTTCCGTCCATAAAAATTTTCATATTTCTTCTATATCACTCAAGATTGTTGTTGGGATTTCAATGGGCATTGCATTGAATGTGTAGAATAACTGAGCTGTGCTGCCATGTTCACGATGATAATCCTTCCCATTCAGGAGCATCAAAGTTATTCCATTAAGCTTGGCGTCAATGGTTCACACCTGTAATTCTAGCTACTCAGGAGGCTGAGATATGAGGATCACGAATCAAAGCCAGCCTGGGCAGAAACTCTGTGAGACTCTTATCTCCAATAAACCACTAGAAAACCGGAAGTGGTGCTCTGGCTCAAGCAGTAGAGTGCTTGCCTTGAGCTGAAGAGCGCAGGGACAGTGCCCAAACCCAGAGCTCAAGCCCCACAACCGACGGGGGAAAAAAAGGTATTCCATTTACTTATAAATGCTTTAATTTTTTCAGACAGTTAAAGTTTTCTTCAGGTTTTGTTCACATCTTTGGTTAAGGTAATTCCTGGGTCTTTTCAATTTTTTTGAGTCTATTACAAAAAAGTGGTTTACCTGAATTTAGTCACAAACTTCTTATTGTTGGCACACCAGAAATCTACTGATTTTAATGGGTTTATTTTGATTCTGTACTTTTCGAAAGTTTTGGATTAGTTTGGGGGAAGGAAGCTATAGGTATCTTCCAATACTGGGTTATGCCATCCGTAAACACCTCAATGTAACACCAGACATCCTGAAAGTATTGCAGGAGAGAATATGGGAAACACTAGAGCTCTGTGGCAGAGGAGGGGCTTCTTGGGGAAGAAGTTGCTAGTACCAACTGTTAACTGACACCTCAGCCATGAAGGTTTGGCTGACTAATAGATGCCATGGTACCCTGAAAAAAATTACAAATAGGGATTGTTATACCTCTCATTTCCTATTTGGATCCACTTCTTTTTTTTCTCTTGCTTTATTTCTCTTGCTAGAAATTCCACTGCAATATAGAAAAAGAATAGAAAATGAGCATCTGTTTCTTCTTCCTGACTTTAGAGGAAATTGGTTTAATTTTTCACCATTGAATGTAATGCTGTCTATAATTTTGTGTGTTCTTTTCCTTTTGTGTTCAGATTTGCTAAGGGTCTCTCAATTTTTTAATTTATTCAAAGAACCAATCTGTTCTTTTTTTATGCGTTCTATGGTATTTTCTTCTCTATTTTGTTTACTTCTTGTTTTAATTTATTTGTCGGCCATAGGGCCTGAACTCTGGGCCTGGGCACTGATGCTCAGCTCTTCAGCTCAAGGCCAGCACTCCACCACTTGACCCACATGGCCACTACCAGGTTTTTCTACTTATGTGGTGCTGAGGAATCAAACCCAGGATCTCATGCATGCAAGGCAAGCACTGTACCACAGAGCAACCTTCCCCGGTTTTAATATTATAGTTTCCATTTAGTGGTTTTGAATTGGTCATGTTCCTTTTGTACAAGGAACTTAATGCTTATCATTAAGTTATTAATTTGTGATTTCTCCAATTTGTTTCTGTAGGCATTTAGAGATATAGATTTTCTTCTGACTACTGCCTTCATTGTGTCCCAAAGTAGCTGATTTTTTTTTTTTTAGTATTCATATCTATTGCTTCATAAAAACTAGAATCAACCTTCTAATCTTATCAATAACCTTCTGGTCATTCCGCAATATGTTGTTCAGTCACCAGTTTTAAAGGATTTTCTGTAATAGCTTTGCCTGCTGAATTGTAATTTTCTTCCATTATGATCTGTCAGGATATAGGGAATCATGACATTTTATGAATTTGCACAGATGTGCCTTTTGAGTTACCGGATGATCTAGTTTGGAGAATGTTATTTGAGTGGCTGAAAAGAATGTATATTTGGATGCTCCTGGGTTAATTATTTACTAGTTTTATGATAATTCTATTTTATCAATGCAGTTGTTTAGGTATAATGGTCCTATGCAGAATTTTTGCCTGGATGATTTATCCAGCTACAACAGTGAAATGTTGATGTCACCAGCAATCAATGTGTTTGCATCTATGTTTTTAGATAAGTTGTAGATTAGTAAGTATTTGTTCAATGAAGTTGGGTGTCCAGTATTTGGTGCATGGGTATTTAGAATTGTTGTATGCTCTTGAGGGAGACTTGTATTTATTTTTCTGCAGTGCCCTCCTTTGTTTATTACCATTAATTTTAATTTGAAATCTATTTCATCTGGTATTAGTATTGCTTCTCCACCCTGTTTATGGGAGCATTTGCTTGAAATATATTATTCCAGGCATTCAATTAGAAAATGTTCATTTCAGTTGGCAAGATGGGTCTCTTGTGGACAGCACATACATGGGTCTTGCTATTTGATTCAATTCTCTAATCTGTTCCAATTATTTGGAGATTTAAGGCCATTAATGCTGAGAATTGAGAAGTGTTTTGTAACCCCTGACATGTTATTCACCTACTTGGTGGCTGTGCCTCATCTTTTCCTATAATGTTTAGCTGTCTCTCTAATAAGGAATATTCTTTCCACCACTATGGCATTCTGATTGATTTTCTATATGTATTTCCTTAGCTATTTTTCTATTCATGGATTGATGAGGAAAATTATTTCAGTTATTCTTGTTATGCAATTTTATATTTGTTCACTAGTTATGAAGGAGTATTTTGCTGGGTACACTGTTTTTGGTTGGTAGATGTTTGCCTATAAACTGTGGCATACATCATTTCAGGCATTCTTCCTTTCACTATGTCATATGAGAAATTTGTATTTATTCTGACAGCTTTTCCTCCATAAATAATCAATTATTCCTCTCTAATATCTTCCAGTACCCTTTCCATGGGCAATAGCATGCTCTTTTCTGGTCTGGACTGCTTAGGCTTCTACTACTCTTTGTTACTGAATGTGTCTTTATTTTTACATGCTCAGAAATTTTTCTAATAAAATTCCATTAGATATATTTTCTATCTTTTTTTATTGCTTGCTCTCCTCCTTCATGAATATGTAATCATAAAGTAGGGCTTTTGGTTGATTCCTAAATTTCTTTTTTTTTAGTTGCTTTTTTTTTATTGTGAATATACTTTACAGAGGGGTTACAATTACACAGGCAATGTAATGAATGCATTTCTTATCAAACATTGTTGCTTCCTCCTTTGTTTCCCCTTACCATTCCTTCCCATCCCCCCCTTCCAGCCCAGCCCCCTCCCACCCGGCTCCCACGAATTCTTGCATGCTCCTTTACTTTTTTTTCCCCAGGAATTATCAGTGTCTTATATCCTTTTGCCAGGAGAAGACACTTTCATTTCATCTGTACTATTAGTTTCCTTTTCATCTGCGATATAGATTTACCTTTATCTTTATAGATGCCATGACTTCTTCTAATAATTCTAGTCTCATCATGCTCAGGAATTGTCCTGTGTACATTTTCTTTCTTTTCATATTTTAATCAACCTGTTCTTAAAGCATTTTAGAACTATATTCTAGGTCCTTCATTGTCTGACCCATAGCCTGGACATTTTCTCTAAGAATTAAACTTGCTTTACTTGGCATTTTTCTTGTATATTCATGGATTATTTCTCTCCATTTTGAATCATTTGTATTTTCATGTTGTCTCCATTGTGTCCTTCTTTGAACAATGTACATTGATTTCGTTATATTAATTTTTTTATGTTCTCACAACAGATTTAACATTGCACATACATATCACAAAAGAGAAAGGAAAGCATTTTTATCCTCTTTACAACTTTATGTTTTTTTCCTTTTCTATATCTCAAGATAAATACACTAGCAAATATATTAAGTATTAGTGTAATTCCTCATGGTGGATTTGGAGGGTGGATTTCAATGTAAAGATTTCTCACAATTCTTTCCTCATAACCTACATTGGAGGCTCCTTTCCCCATATTCAGTACCTTGGAGTTGGTTGACTACCTATGTTCTCATTACATAAATAACAGCTAAATTGCCTCACCTGTTATTAAGCTTTTGTTGTGGTTGATATTGCAGGAAGAGCTGTTGATTTTGTTGGGTATGTGAGCAAAGCTTGCTATGCAATCTTGATTAAATAATGCTTTCCTTCTCAAAGATGCTATTAAGTTGAAGAATTGTTAGTTAGCTCAACCTGCAAGATAACCACTTAACAGCAACTGGGTGACTGAACCAGAAGGCTTTTCACACAGGTCTCCACCTGTTTTACCATATTTACCCAAGGTGAAGGCAACAGAATATTTTGTGTCTCATCACAACTTACTCCATGCCTAATGGAAAAATTGTGCATGTTGCATGTATATGGTAGTGGAGATAAAGCAAGCTCTTGGCTTAACTAAGTTTCTGAATGTAATTCATGACAAATTCCTTTCATATCTTTACATAACTCTATATTCAAGCACAAGACATTGTATTCATATTCCATCCTAATTGGGCATAATATTTTACCATACTTATTAGCAGAAACGCAAGCATTCCTTCCATAAAAGCCATAATTTTGAAATACTCCTGCTGAATTTCTATGCTCATTATGCAGGTTTACCTTCAAGAACTACCAGTGTGTTTTGGCCTTGGCTTTTGCTATAGAAGAGATCAACAAAAACCCTGATCTTTTACATAACTTAACTCTGGGATTTAGTATCTATGATGTTCAATATGGATCAAGGACATCATTTGAAAATCCCTTCGTTTGCCTTTTTGGGAAATATGACTTTCCAAACTATAATTGTATGAGAGACAACCAGTCTATAGCAGTACTTACAGGACCTTCAGGAGCATTATCTTCACAGATTGGGACACTGCTGGACCTCTATAGTTTTCCACAGGTGAGAGTGTGAGCGGTGGGAGATATTAAGAATGCCTATTTTAGTGCCATCTCAGGTGTTAGAAGAGGACAAAAGGAAGAGATTTGATTTATGGAGGGGAAGGGAAATAACAAAATGCTTAAATAAGGATACAAGTTGACCCATTGTAACAATGAGATGTATAAGACACATTGGTGAAAATGAACTTTACAACTTTGGCAGAGAGAAAGGTGGACAGGAGGAGTGTGGGAGGTGGAGAAGGAAGGGATGGTAGGGGGAAAACAGAGGAGGAGGTAACAATGCTCAATTGGAAATGTACTCATTACCTTACTCATGTAACTGTACCCCCTATGTACAGTATTTTTTACAATACGAAGCATATTTTAAAATGTAGAGGAAAAAAAGAGTATGTACTCAAAGATAATGTGATATTTCTAGTCCTGTTGGTTTCAAAAAGGGGATGAAAACATTATAGAGAAAAGGTATTATTTTGGAATTTTAAGCCTTATAATTGATGTCGATTCTTTAAGAAATTAGGAAATGGAAAATGACTTTAAAATGTCCAGATATGTTGAGCATGATGCTGATGGACCACATCTCTAATCCTAGTGACTCAGAAATCATTTCTAATTAATTAGAAAAAATCATGCAGTAATGTGTGGTTCAAGTGGTAGAGTGCTACTTTGGGGGGGAAAAGCCAAGAACTACATAAGGCCCTGAGTTCCTGGCCCTTTACTAACACACACACACACACACAGAGTCACACACATATATGCAGGCTCATGTGTAAGATACATTGAATGCAATATATTGGACTTAGAAAAAGAAAGGAGTATATGATCTCTCATATGTAATATTTTGTCTAAATAAGGAAAATGAAATATTAAAAATATCTGGACCACACTCAGATATGTATATATATATATATATATATATATATATATATATATATATATATATATGTATGATCAATCTGACTAAATTATGGTACATAGCAGGGTAGAATTGAATGATGTAACCGTTCAGAGAAAGAGACAGTACATAAAAATACCAGGCAACTGAAGCATATCTTCAATGAGGGTGGCTTTTTAGGTGTTCAGGGAATATGGAAGAGGAGAAAGGAGAGATGGGTAGTAGAAAATATTATAATATTCAATGCACATATATGTGAAAATGGAACTAGGAAAGTCAGTGAATATGTGGGGTGGATATCGATTACAGGAGTTGATGGAAACAGGGACAATGATTAAGAGATTTTGTAAAAACAAATTAATACATTGTCAAATAATTAAAAAAATTTAAATTTATTTCTTCCAAAATTAAATGAAAAACCTACCTTCCAACTATTGCACATAGTTATGTGATATATATATCATGACTGGAATTACGATGGATGGAAATCTTCTCATTTTTGCAGCATCCTGTTCTCATTCCCTTTAGCTGACCTCTGGGCCTTTTGATCATGCTCTGAGTGACAATAATATGTTTCCTGGTCTCTATCAAATGGCTCCAAAGGACACTTCAATAGCCAATGGCATGGTCTTATTATTACTTCACTTCAGCTGGAATTGGGTGGGACTGATAACCTTACAAGATGAGAATGGTTTGTGGATTCTTCCTGCATTCAAAGAAGAGATGGCCAAGAACAGAGTTTGTGTAGCCTTTGAGCTATCATTACCAAATTATTCCATGTCGAATATTTTCAAAATTATGGCACATTATAACCAGATAAATAAATCTTCAGCAAATATCTTCATTGTGTATGCTGATAATGAGTTCCTACGACATTTATTTATATGTGTTGAACAATTTTTAATAAAAGGCAAAGTTTTTATTATGAACTCAGAGTGGGATGTAACCATGAGAAAGAGATATTTCATTCTAGGTTCATTCCTTGTACCTCTCGTTTTTTCACACCATCACCCAGATGTTTCTGGATTCACAGATTTTCTCAAATCAGTTAACCCGTGCAAATACCCAGAAGACTTTTTTCTTGCTAGGTTATGGTTTCTCTCTTTTAATTGCTCGGATTCTGTGTCTGACTGTGTACAGTGGGAGAACTGTCCTCATGATGCCTCCTTGGATTGGTTGCCTAGGCATATATTTGACATGAGTATGTCTGGAGACAGTTACAGTGTATACAATGCTGTGTATGCTGTGGCCCAGGCTCTCCATGATATGCTGCTTTATCAAACAGAAATACAAACAATGGGAAATAGAATTGGGATAGTGTCTTCCCCTGCACAGGTAAGGCCTTCTGTGTTGTACATCACACATTAGGAAGAAAATTACGTTGTAGAGAGGTTCTTACTCTATGAAATTAAATAATTGTGGTATTGTCTCAAACCCCAAGATACTATACTTCTTCAATTGTGTGTGAGATTCTCTAGGAATGTTTCTAAGTACTCTTCAAGAAAAGCAGCCATGAAAAAGGACATTTCTAAAAATGCTTTTATTTACAAATAAACCAACATGTTTATAGCCAATGTTTTGAAGATTTCAAAATCACCATAGAAATCTGCATTTCTTAAGTAAGTGTAAATGATGACCTCCTGCACATATTATGTATATTGTTTATAAGTGATCAAGTTTTATTCTATTTTATCTATTAAATTTTAACCAAGCTCATACTACAGATGATCACAAAACTAGTGGATGTAGAAAGCTATAGTAAGCAAATGAAAACATTCTCACTAATGACTATTTACATGAAATTGGTTTCTCTTGAAGAGAGGCCTTCTATTTCCTTGCTGAGTGACCAGGACTCCAAAAGAATATTTTTATTCTCTGATAGGTTTTCTTCTATGCAACTCACTAGGTGCCTCTACTATTCTTGAATTCTGAATCAAAAATTTAAGGCAATCATGAGCCTTTCTTGGTTCAGGTTTTCCTTTTTAACTCTGGGATATATTTCACCATATATTTCTCTTTTAGCTGCATCCTTTTCTGAAGAACATCCAGTTTCACAATCCTGCTGGAGATCAAGTGATTTTAGATGAGAAAAAGAAATTGGGGGCAGAGTATGATATTGTGAACATTTGGAATTTTCCCGAAGGTCTTCAACTTGAGATGAAAGTAGGAAAATTTTCTCCATATACTCTTCATGGTCATCAACTGACTTTATCTGAAGATCTAGTAGAGTGGACCATAGGAACTACAGAGGTTGGTTGGATTTAACAGTAATGATTTTAAGGATATATAAGAAAAGAAATTTCACCCTTAAAATTTATACCTGGTTGTGTGCCAGTAACTTACTCCTATAATACTAGGTATTTAGCTGGCTGAGATATGAATATCATGTTTAAAAAACAGTGCTAACAGGAAATGCTTTGAGACTAATCTCGAATTAACCATCAATAAAGCTGAAGTGGTGCTGTGAATTAGGCAGTAAAATGTTCACATTAAGCAACAAAGCTCAGATACCCAGGTCAGACTGTCATTGTAAGATTTAGTTCTGGCACACACACACACACACACACACACACACACACACACACACATACAAACAGACCGACTGACTGATTGTTGGCTATAAAAGGAATAGAATATATTAACAGTACTTGGGTGAGGGTGCTCTTGCTTCTAATTATATCTACCCAGGTGGATGACTACCTCATATCTAAGATTATAGTTTTGTTTAAAGCTCAACTGGGTAGAAGATTCTATGAGACTTTTTATGCTTTTTATTATAAAAATAGTATACAGAGGGGTTACAGTTACATGAGCAAGGTAATGAATACACTTCCTATCGAGCACTGTTACATTCTACTTTGCTTTTCCCCTACTATCCACTCCTTCTTCAACTTCCCAACTCCCCCCTCACTCACCAAGTTGAAAGTTCATTTTCAACATAGTGTGTTGAACATCTCATTGTTACAATGGGTCAAATTGTATCCCTATTTGAACATTTTGTTTTTTCCCTTCCCTCCCCAAATTAGAAAAAACGTACATACAAGATGCAGGGTACCGAAATTACATACAGTGAAAACAGGGCTATCCCACGGGGGAGGAACATAATAACGAAACGAAAAAACACATAGTACATTATAAATACATTAAAAACAATAGCAAGAAAGAACAAAACCACTTGTCTCCCCATCTTTGGGTTCATTTCACTTAACATCATCTTATATGGTCATATCTCAATTAATAATAATAAAAAACTCAACTGGAGATTTGGCTCAAGTAATAAAATGCTAATCTTGAGCACAAAAACCTCAAGGTCAGTGCCCATACTATGAGTTCAAGTCTGAGGATAATCTCCAAAAAAAGTTAACAGAGTGTTTCTAAAAGTTTATTAGGAATATTAAGTTGCATTTTTCTTAGAAAGTTTCTACATTGTGACAAAGAATCAGAGCAATCACTTTATATGTTTTAAGGGTTTATTTTGCTCCCACTTGTGGAACTTCCATTCAATGATTACTTGCCTACTGCTTAGGCATCTTTGGTGAGATGAATCAGTGAAAGAGCCTGAGCAAAAGAGATTCTCACCTCATGGCCACTGTATAAATGTGACATTCTTTGTATTCAAATAACCCTAAAACAGAAGGCCTATGCAATATCTTACAGCACACTTTTCAAGCTTCAAAGAAAATTGTTTCTCTTTACTCCTCATCATTCACAAATAGCAGGAAATAACAAATAATGACATGAATTCTAGGAAACTCCATAGCTCTGACAAATAGGACTTACTTTCTTACCATTAATCCACTTTTAAAGGTCTCACAGTTCTCAAGAGTTCAATAGGCTAAATAGAGATCAAGCTGATAGAAAATAAGTTGTTTGTGGTATGATGTGGAATCTATACCAACGTTGAATTAACTGACCAGAATTATGTGCATAAAATGCTACATTTAATAATCCTGTTCTTTAAAAATGAAACTTTTGGAGTGTCAAGTAAAAGTTTGAGCAGTTACTGACACAGATCTGATTTTCTTCAGCCTCCTCACTCTGTCTGCAGTGAAAGTTGTGTTCCAGGATTCCGGAAAACCCCTCAGGAGGAAAAGGGTGCTTGTTGCTATGATTGTACCCCTTGCTCAGAGAATGAGATAGCTAATGGGACAGGTAAGTTCATGACTTGGGGAGAAATTTATATTCTCTAATAGTGTCTCCAAACCATGCAATGCAAAAGGTGTGTATTAGGATTGCAGCACCAATGTCTTCCATTTTACTCATAAATTAATTGTGACTGTAGAGGTTCTTGCTTCTTGAAAAAGATCACAGGTTGTCAATTATGTATAGAACTAATTTTTTTACTCTCGCATATGAATGTTTGTTCAAGTAATCACTAATGTAAGTTTAATGCCCATCATATTAAGCGCAAAGCTACTTAAAGGATAAGGTCTCCGTTTTTTTTTTTTTTTCAAAATTGACTTCAGAAAATAAAGAAAAAAGAGATCTTGCACATTTTTATTTCCTAGTGCACAGAAATATTGTTGCCACACAGCAAGTGATGTGATTGTTTTATATATAAGAAGCAATCAAAAGGGTTGTGCACAGCATGACTTTAGAGCTTGAAAGTGTGAGTTGATTTTATGTTGCCCCATGCATTACAAGCAAGCGGGACAGACAATATGACAACTTCAAGGAAGGGATATAGGGCTTTTATTTATATTGTCCAGAGTCATGGAGGGAAGTACAAACCCTGTGATGCACACTTTTCGATGAAGGGTGTGAGTGGTGAACACAAAGCTGAGAAGAGCTATGGCAACATGAAGAGGTCTGGAAAAATTTAGGGATAATAGAAATGGTAAGGAATAATATGTGTTTGAGACACGTAAAGATAAAGTTATTATGAATGTAGATTAGACATAGAGAGTTTGTCTAGCATGCATGAAGTCCTGGGTTCAATTCCTCAGTATCAAATAAATAGAAAGAGCCAGAAGGGGCACTGTGGCTCAAGTGACAGAGTGCTAGCCTTGAGCAAAGAAAGCTCAGGGACAGTGCGCAGGCCATCAAAGCAAGTCCCAGGACTGGATAAAAGAAGAGAAAGTGGGAAAGTGTGTGGGAATATGATGAAGATACAATATGAAATATGATACTGAACATATCTGGTAATACTCGGGAATTTTTGTTTTTATGCTAAGTAATGACATGTTATAATTTTCTCTATGTAGGGATTTTCTAATTTGCTTTTAAGTACTGAAAAGATTATTTGAATTCCTCACCAGATGTGGAGAATTGTCTGAAGTGTCCAGATCATCAGTATGCCAACACAGAGAGAAACCAGTGCCTCCAAAGAGCTGTAAGTTTCCTGGCTTATGAAGAGCCGTTGGGGATTGCCGTGGCCTGCATGGCTCTCTGTTTATGTACACTCACAGCAATTGTTCTTGGAGTCTTTGTGAAACATCAGAACACCCCCATTGTTAAAGCTAATAACCAAGTTCTCAGCTACATCCTGCTCATCTCCCTCATCTTCTGTTTTCTCTGTTCCTTGCTCTTTATTGGCCGTCCAAACACAGCCACCTGCATTCTACAGCAAACCACATTTGGAGTTGTATTCACAGTAGCTGTTTCTGCTGTCTTAGCCAAAACTGCAACTGTGGTTCTGGCCTTCAAGGTCACTTATCCAGGGAGAAGAATGAGGTGGTTACTGCTCTCAGGGTCTCCTAACTTCATCATTCCCATCTGTACTCTGATTCAGGTGACATTCTGTGTCCTTTGACTGGGGACTTCACCTCCCTTCATTGACACAGATGTACACTCTGAACATGGCCACATTATCATCCTGTGTAACAAGGGCTCCCTCACTGCTTTCTACTGTGTCTTAGGATACCTGTTTTTTCTGGCCCTGGCCAGCTTCATTGGGGCTTTCCTGGCCAGGAACCTTCCTGACACGTTCAATGAAGCCAAGTTCCTGACCTTCAGCATGCTGGTGTTCTGTAGTATCTGGTTCACTTTCCTGCCTGTCTACCACAGTGCCAAAGGAAAAGTCATGGTGGCTACAGAGGTTTTCTCCATCTTGGCTTCCAGTGCAGGGCTGTTGGGCTGCATTTTTGCTCCCAAGTGCTACATCATATTGTTAAGGCCAGATAGAAATTTTCTGCATGGTTTTCAGGACAAAACACGTGCCAGGAGAAATAAACCCTGAAGATGAAACTTAAATGTATGATTAAATACATAGAAGGCCAAATAAACTCTACATTTCTTTTTCCATCAGATATTAGTTTATATTGTTAGAATCAATTTGATGAATAAATGAGTCCCACTCATTTCTCATATGATAGTACAGTCACAATTTTTAGCCACCTACATTTGAATTTTGTTCCAATATCTTTGGATTTTCATGCTTACACTGCACTTATCCAATCATCTCCCTAATATATTTTAACTGCTACTAGTTTTTGAATTGTGCTTTCTTAATCGTTTGCCTAAAAACTTATTTTATGTTGCTAGTCCTGAGTCTTCATCTTAAAGCCTGGTTACTCTCGCTTAGTTAGTTTATTCATTCATTCATTCATTCATTTGGTCAAGGCTAGTGCTTTACACTTGAGCCACAGCTCCTCTTTTGGCTCTGTAATGGTTAACTGGAAATGTTATTCGCTTAATGTTCCTTCCCAGGTTACCTTTAAGCCATGATCACTAGAGGTTATCCTGTGCAGCGGAGTTAATGGGCTTTTTTAAAATATTAAAGTACATTATCTTCCTACCTGTAACTATTCTTCTTAATCATGACTCATTAATATTTTCCTCTTCCAAAAGTTCCATGTTTTATATACTCAATAGTGTTTATTTTGCTTCATACTTGTATATTTCCATTCACACATCTTTCTTTTTCCTTATTCCTCAATTGATTTTGGTGAAATAATCTCCCCCATTCTCTCTGATTTCAGTCCCTCTCTCTTCCCTTTCCTTCCTCTCTTCTTTCTTCCCCCTCTCTGCTTCTTCTATATTGTTTTAGAATTTTAAGAATTGGTTTAATAAGCTACAAAGTACAACTCAGTTGTATTGTCTTTATGAAGTAACAGCTAAGGAATGCAGAGAATCATAATGGGTTGCTTATCCATGGCTGGATATAATTTTCAAGTTATTTTTGTGTTATTACTTTACAAATATTGTGAAGGCTATCTGAGTTGGCCAAGTTTTGGAAAACAGAAACTGCTAAAAACAATGGGCCACAGAATTCTAAGTTCCAAGTTTGTTCCTTGATGATTTCAGTTATAATTATGCAATGATAATTTGATGGCAACATGTTACTCAACAGAAAGCAATAAATGGGGACCAATAATATATATGATATATCATATATCATATAATACATATTATACATATATAATATATATTATACATATATATATTATACATATAACATGTATACATAGCACATTATATATATTATATATATAACATATAAGTATATATGAGTATGTAACACCTTTTTTCTCACCTAATATTTGAGAGTCAAATCTTTGATTCCTAGTCCATCTTAAATAGTACTTAAATTACTGAGTATCTGTGTATCAGTTTGTTCTTGTGAGACAGTGAAAGGTGAAAAAGGGAAATGTTGGTCACACTGGCTTGCTGGACATTAATGAAATTTATCTCTGGAACTAGATGGGAGAGAATGAGGGAAGAGATGAATTTATGTGAAAGGAATTGCATTCATTTCTGGATATATGTAAAGGTAAACCACACCTCTAACATAACAATCATGTAAATTGTGTGTTGGGGAAGAATTAAAGAAAACAGTGATTGTAAGTCCAAAAAGTTTCCATACTAATTGTAAACCTATACCAAATAGTGTGCTAGACAAAAAGTTATCTCTGAGTTTTTTCTAGAGTAAGAAACCTTATACAGTCGTGATTTTCTGGGTTTTCATTCCTTTATTTTTATTGTAATTTTGTGGTTTGGGTTTGGTTTATTTGAGATGGGTTAGGGGCAAGGTAATCATGTACACCATGCTCATCTCCAGCCTTAGGAGTGGTAGGATTACAGATGGGGCCCTCCATATCCAGCTTGCTTATGTTAAATATATCTAAATACTGTCTTTCAACGAAGTTGACTCTGGAAGCTACTTATTCTAGTGATGAAACCTATGTTCATAAACAATTTTGGAAGTGTTTTAAAGTCAAATAAAAAAGTCAAAATAAAAGATCCCTGGGATCTTTTTACCTTAGTCACTACAAGGGACTTCATACGCCAATCATCCTATAAGGGTAACTGCTGCTGACCGTCCAACGTGCCTCAATAGTTATCCTCAGTTCTGATGTGGAGGGTTGAGGTTAATTCATGCCTGGAAAATACACAAGCATGTATTTGTGGGTGGTCATCAGGAATCAAAATGAGATTATTGTTTTTAGTAAAATTAACAGCAAAGTCAATACTTATAAGAAATTTTCTGCACCTCCATTCTGTCACCTGAGAACCAAGGTTTGCAGGGCTTCCTCTAACCATCTTGTGCCCTTGGGTCTTCAAGATTCACAAGCAGCCCTCTAGTGCTCCACGTCTGTTTCCCAATAGATGTACCCACTCTCAGGACCCATGACTGGATGTGTCCAATGATGGGTATGCTGCCTGCTAACCCAAGTAGTATATCCCAAAGCTGAAGGTTGTAAGTCTTGATGTAATTTATTTTCGTGTTTCGAAACGGAATGATTAAAAGTGTTCACATTTTGGAAGACAAGGGAAAAGAATCTCATGGGACCAGAGTAACAGATCGGCTGAGGTTGATTGGAAACCATTTTATATATGTGCTGCAGATGTGCCTAAAAAAATAGCTGGGCTAGCTGAGAAAGCAAGGCAAGAAAGGGCAGGGCTCTCATTTTAAAAAAACTGGTAATTGTGTGTGTGTGGAGAAGTGGTTCATGCCAGTAATCCAAGCACTCAGGAGGCTGAGATCTGAGGATTATGGTTCAAAGCCAGCCCAAGCAAGAAAGCTCATAAGACTCTTATCTCCAATTAACAGCCAGAAAACCCCAAGTGGCAATGTGTCCCAAGTGTGTGAATGCTCACTTTGAGCTGGGGAGCTCAGGAACAGTCCCCAGGCCCGGAGTTCAAGCTCCATCACAAAAAAACCCAAAACAAAAACAAAAACAAAAACTAGGAAGGGTGGCAGCATCCCAGGCTCTGGGCCCATAATGTAAGTATACAGGCTATAGTGGGAAAAGGAGATAGACACACTTCAAGCTCCATCCTGACACATCTTGTTCACTCTAGAGTCTACCTCTACACTCGTGGTACATAAGCCTACATCACTGCTCCCACAATTCAGTACCCACAGAAGGGAGCAAATTTTACCTTGAAAAGATACTTTAGATGACACTGGCCCATGGTCTGCCACACCCGTGTTAACTAGAAGAAGCCCTCAGAATTAAGTCACTGTGGAAGGTAAAGACCTAGTTACAGAGGGGGAGGGTGGCAGAATCCTCAGATTCAGGCCAATAACCACGAGTTAGATAGGCATTAATCCCTGTCCCAAAGTTAGGTTCCCATAGTTCAGGTACTGTGTGGATCTACTTAATGGAACAAGAGCATACAAACAATAGTACCCACATTTGTGCCAACTTGGAAGCGAAAGCAGGGAGTTCCCCAGGTGAACAAAAATAGTCCATTGTGGATGACTGCACTGTAGTACTTGAAGCGCAGGTTGAGAAATACAGCAGCATTCCAGGCTCCAAATCTGAAACGGTGGGCAACACAGGCCATATCCTGAAAGGGAGGTCTAAAAGAATGTGTCTCTGGACTTATTTTCCTGAGGGCCACAATACAGCACAAAGGGGCCAGTGTGTTTTCTCAAACTTGAGTATGTACAGTCACAACCTCATACCTGCAAAACCCTACCCAGGGATCGGTTCTCACCAATGAGGGATTACTCCCACTTACCTACAAACTTGGGTATCTGGGATGACACAGGCACTTGGGCCTACCAGGAGGGACCAGAAAGATGGTAGGCCCCGTGGTGTAGAACAGGCAAGGGGACACCACCTTGCTGTAGTAGGACAAACATAGGTTGTAGAGGGCAGCCACATTCACAGTTCCAGGCCATAGCCCCAGCAACAAAATGCAAGGCCATTTAGAGCAGTCACAGGGCACTCTCCAAGCCCTGGTTTTCCTTCTCTTGGGTCTGATAAAGAACCTGACCAGGGCAATCTTCATCCCATCCGTGCCTTGGAGGGAATGTGTATATACACCCACACAATCCCTGACCTGCAATTTGGTTCTCACAGGACAACAGCAGGAGGAGAACTACTTAACTTGAAACAGGGCCTTCTGTGGGTGGTTCTGCACCTATGCTAACTTGCACCAGGAAGAAGAGGTTTGTAAGGTGAAGAAAAACTGTCCACTAGGCATGATCTCCCTGTGGAAGCACATAATCCCAGATAAATGACACAGTCCCAATGAGTAGTTGATACCCTCCAAGCTCCAGTCTGCCATCTCTAGTACCTACTAGAGAGGAGCTCTAGCCCAACTACCACCACATCCGTGTACTTGTATATATACACAGAAACACATCACCTGACTCACAATTCAGTTCCCTCAGGAAGAACGGAAAGAAGAAATTTAGGTTAAAAAATGGGGCTATCTCAGATGGCACCAGTTCAGGAAGACAGAGTTCCTGGGATCAAACAAGAAGTGGCCCCATCAGGCACAAACTCACTGCACCAGATGAAGAACTAGTTAGGGAGGGTGGCAGCACCCCCAGCTATAGAACAATAATGCATAGCTACACAAACATTACCTGGGTATGGACATGGGACAGTCTGCAAGCCCTGGCGCTCCTTCTCCTGGTCCAATATAGCCAATAACCAGGCCTACCTGGCACTACATAAGTCCCTTCCTCTGAACATATCACCACATGCTCACCCCTGTCCCAAGCATTTAACTCAAAACCACATTATATCAATGCCACTGTACCCTGGCCAACACAAATCAGGAAGACACTGTTCCTGGTTGTGAACAATAAGAGACCCTCGGGCATAAACTCACTGTGTCAGGAAAAGTACTATTTAAGGAGTGTACTAGAATCTTCAGCTCCAGGCCAAATATCCTGAGCTACACAGACATTAACTGGGAACAAAGGGAAGTCTCCAAGCCCTGACCTTCCTTCCCATGGTTCAAAATAACCTGTGACCAGGACTATCTGGCACCACATATGTGTACACATACACAAAACTCCTCCCCCAAAATTGATTTTCCACACTTCAGGTATGGAGAGGAATCCCTTATATTGAACAAGAGCACCCACAGATAATATATGCACCTGGGACAACTAGGACCAGGAAGCAGAGAGTTCCCAATGTGAAGAAAAACAGTCTGTCATTCATCACTGTTCTGTAGCCGGTGAAGCATTGGTTGTGAAGGACAGTATCATTTCAGGCTCCAGGCCCATAACCCAGGGCAATGCAGGCCATACCCTCAAAGGGAGGGTAGCCTTCCTTCCCTTGGGGCCACAATATAACAGGGAGTGGCAAAAGTGCATTCCTCAAACTTGGGTGTGCACAGTTACAAGAACATACCCACACAAGCACACTCAAGGATTTCTTCCCAGAAAGGAGGAAGAGTGTTCACTTCCCATAAAATTGGAGTATCTGGATGACATCAGTACATGAGCCTACCGGGAGCAACCAGCAAGATGGCAGTCCACAAAGTGAAGCACAAGTCACTGGGCACCACCTCAAGGCAGTCTCCAAGCCCTTCCTCCTCTTGGGTCCAATGTAGCACCTGCCAGGCCATCCTGGCTCCACCTAAGTGTGTTCCAGTGAACACATGTACACAGACGCACACACAACCACCTCTCACCCATGATTTGTTCCCTTAATGTTTCAGTGGAAGGCACCCACTTATGTCAAAACATGGGCATGAGAAATATTGGTTGGAGAGGGCAGTAGCCTATAACTCTGGGCTAAATAGATCATAGTTGGTAGAGAAGGAAAGCAGGGGAGAGGAGAAACTGCAAGATCTGGCCTCCCTTCTCTTGGTCTTATAGAGCACCTCCAGGCCAAACTGATGTCATGTATACTTGTGCGGAATGTGTGTACACAGATGCACAGTCTCTCACCCAAGATCAGTTTCTAAGTAGGGATGACATGGCCCACTTACCTGGAAACAGGGTCATGTGGGATGGCATTGTCACCAGAGCACATGAAGACCAGAAAGATGGGAATCCACCAGGCGAAGATGAAGGGGCTTTCGGGCTTTCCTTGTTACAGCTGAAGCAGTGGTTGGTGAGTATGGCAGCATCCCCAGCTCTTGTCCCATAATCCCCAGCTAAATAGGCTATAGTCCAGAGAGGAGGTGGGCCAGACCCAAACCTCAGCCTTCTTTCTCTTGGACCTGCTATAGAACATATCCAGCTCAACCTGGAAAGGGAGGAGGCCTGGCAGATGGTATGGGAGACTGGGAAGAGGTGTAGGCTCATTTAATTCAAAACAGGGCTGACCTGGAATGCCTCCCACAGGAATCATAGAAGAAAACAGAAAAGCAAGGAGTGAAGGTGAGGAGGGCTCACTTATCTCGAGTTGGGATCCTATTAGGATGGCTCCTGCTGCTGGGCACACTGAACAGGAAAGTCATGTGGTGAAGCTGAAGGTCCCGCAGGCTCCCCTAGTGGCTGTGGCAGGCATAACACCAGTTGAGAGAGGGATGCAAGGTCTGCAGCTCCATCCCATAAATGCCAGGGGATGGGGGAGGTGGGGAACACTCTGAGCCAGGGTCTCCCTTCTCTGCGACCATCACAACTTGGTCTAGACCAGTCTGGTAACACTTGTGTGTCATGTGTGTAGACAAATGCACATCCCCTCACCCATACATGTTTTTCCATAGGAGGGGCTGAGCCAGGTGGTGGACATGGGGGCTAGGGCCAGAGGTGGGTGTTGGGGTGGGATAGGGGTAGGCAGGGAGAGGGGGTCCAGGCAGGTCGGTTGGGGCCTCTTATCTCGAATCAGGGCTGCCCAGGGATGGCTCCTGCAGCTGGGCCCACACTGACCTGGGTAGTGGAGGTCCCCCATTGTGAAGAAGAGGCAGCAACCTTAGCTCCAGCCCCAGCAGATGCAGTGGAAGGTGGAATGGTAGACAGGGAAGACTCTGATTCCCTGCTTCCCTTCTCCAATGACTGCATTGCCTTGGTCAGTCCAATCATATTGCCTACCAATGTGCATGCCCATTCACACCCCCTCACCCATGAGGGCCTGTGATGGGGGGACTGGCGTGGGTGTGGGAGGCAGGGGAAGCACAGGATGGGGAATGGGGAAGGGAAGCTTGGGGCCAGGAAGTTGGGATGTGGAAGCATGGTTTGGGGAAGGCAGGGGAAACAATTTGGTGTGGGTGGGGGAAACATGAGTTAGGGGTGCTGATGGGCAGGACTGAAGGGAGGGAGGGGGACTCAGGAGAGAATCCTAGCAATGGATAGAGAGCTAGGAAGAGGGATTCGGTCCACTTAACATTTAAGAGCCCTGCTCCAGGGATGGCTCCTGAGGGGGGCCTGAGGAGAGAATGGAGAAGACGGAAATCGAGGGGAGTGAGAGGAGGAGGGCTAACTTACATTGAATCTGGGTCTTTGGTAATGGCTCCAGCATTTGACACCATACTGACCTTGAAACTGCAAGTTGGCTGGCTGGTGAAGCCAAAGAAGCCCTGAGGGACCATATCCCTGAAACAGTTGCAGCACCAGTTAAGGAGGGCAGCAGCTTCCCCAGCTCATATCACTCCAGCAGATGTGGGGAAATGGAGCAACTGGTGATCACAGAATGCATACAGGAGGGGAGATGGGTTGAACGCTAAGCAACTATCTTCCTTCTCTGGTGGAAGAATGACCCCTCAGCCTGGAACCTACCTATACTAAGAAGGGTGGGGCTGGGTTGGGGGTGAGGTTCAGGCTAATGAGGGTGTGGGAGAAGGAGAAGAGTTGTGGGATCTGGGCAACATTACCATGAAATCACGTCTTTTAGGGCTATGCAGGTGTGTCCACACATCTCTAATGCAATGAAGATTTGTGGGGCACTGGAGGGCTAAGGAATGGGGTAGAGGTGGCTCGTGTGGTGAGAGGCATGGGGTGGGGGTGGGCTGAATGGTGGTAGGAAGAGGGAGCCTAGCAGGGGTTATTAGGGCCCAGGAAGATGGGATGGGCCCACTTCTTTTATAACCCACAGGGGGAGCAGAGAAAAAAAATGGGGACGAGAGGGGTTTAATGGAGGGGGCTCTCTGACCTCAAATTGGGGTCGTCATTGGATGGCTCCCACATCTGGGCCCACACTGATCAGAAAGATGGAGATACATGTGGTTGAAGAACTGAGAATTATATTCACCATTTTGCAGTCACAAACTGCTGTCTTCGCTTCCGTAACTTGCTTTTGCTAACATTAAATTACAAAGATAGGCCTGTGTCAACAAACTCTAAAGAATGTAAGCGCCATGATAGATAACTAACTACTGACCTCAAGCCCCAGACATTCCCAGAGCCCGGAACAATGGCTAACACATATTCCGGATCCTCCTCCGGGAACTGGACCCCGAGATAATGACTATCTGGCAGGACCAGCAAACTAGGCCAAATGTCAACCAATCGCAAGCCTATGAGAATTCCCCCTAACCCTTATCATTCAAAGCAACCATCCCCCTTGAGTCACCCCATGCCAATCATTTTACAAAGAGTGTTACAAAATTTCCTGCGTGGCATAGTGATTTGCTGTGAGTGTCTACTGGTGCCCTGTCCCTACCTTAAAATGTATAAAAGGTGCTGTAACTCTTTGTTCAGGGCCTCTTGCTAACACCC
The DNA here is from genome assembly GCF_019054845.1 of Dipodomys spectabilis. Taxonomy (NCBI): domain Eukaryota; kingdom Metazoa; phylum Chordata; class Mammalia; order Rodentia; family Heteromyidae; genus Dipodomys; species Dipodomys spectabilis. The sequence goes on along the minus strand of NW_024870893.1, from coordinate 518,139 downwards.
CTACAACGGTGTGCAAGAGGTCCGTGCTCGCAAGTTTGTTAATAAACGACTCTTTGCCACTTGCATTGTCCAAGATCTCTGGTGATCTACAGGGGGGTACTACATTTGGTGCATTGGCCGGAAACCCCTCCATTGTAGACTATCCAGACACTCAGATAGTGAGTCGTCAAAGGAACCGATCGGTGAGCTTTTGGTGGCGCCACTTTTATGTTTTAGGAATTGGTGAAAGCCTGCAGCTGTGGTCTTGGGGCTGGCAGAGAGTCTTGGCGGACACGCTATAAGACTGCCAGTGGGGCCAGTAGGAGACGTCCCCTGAACCCCTGGGTGGGGCTATCCTCGAGATCAGGTAGGGGTTTCGAGTCCCCCTGATTGCCTGATTCTCTCTGGTTGGAAGCCCTTCTGGGCAGACTGTCTGACCAGCAGTCTGACGCACTTGCTGTCTGTCTAGAGTGTGCGTGTATTTCTTCTGTTAACTCTAATTTGAATCTTAGGCATGCAGCCCTGGGGTCGGTGGATGAGGGGCTTACTGATCCCCTAGACCGGAGGAAGAGCATGCATTTCTCACTTAATTGTCCATCTACCTTTTTGGAATTCCAGGAGTGCCTGGACCGGATCGCACCCCCCCTCCCCCAGAAAGCGTGACCAAGTGCGCATACATTACCAACCCCTGTAAGTGGCGTGTGTGTGTAATTTTGACTTCTTTTTCTTTCTCATCTCGGTTTACTAATTTGGACACTCCTTGATGCAGAGATGGGGCAAGGACAAAGCAAACTTACTTCTCTCAACTTCCTGCTTGGTTATTTCAAAGAGGTAAAAGAGAGGGGGTATAACTTGAGTATAATTGGAAATCTCAGAAGAATCTAAAAAGAAAAATTCTCTGGAATGAGTAGAGGGGGTTCGAGTGCCCTGGTTAGTGGTGAGATGTCACCCCATTCACTGAGAACTGATTTTGTCTTTGTGGCCACTTGTTTGTTTTGTTTACTTTAGTGTGTGTGTTCGTTTTATGTTTTCTGAGGTAGGGAAGTTCCTGGTGAGTGTGGCAGGCTCACTCAGCAGACTTCGGATTCAGCTTACTGAGTGGGAGCAGCACCGAGTTTTGGTAGGGATGAACTGGGGCCCATTAGTCCCCAACTCAGCCTTTTGTTGTTGTCTTGTCTAGTTCTGTTTTAGAATTGGTACCAGTTTTAAATGTGGATCCTTGGTTTTTGTGTTTATTTGTGTTTGTGTTTTTTATTTGAACATCTCTGGGGGAATAAAAGTTCCAGCCTCCCACTAGGCTTGGTCACAGACCTGCTAAGTCCCTGCCTTGTGTTACAGCAACCAAGAGGCAGGGCATGGACAAGCCTCAAGCTGCACCTTCTCCCAGTGGAGGCTGCTGGCAGGGAGGGTGTAGAAGGCTATGTGCCTGGTTTGGATTTTCAGCTAGTCCAGACAATGTAACAATTTGTAAAGTGCTCTTATAATTGGATAATAAATCAGGCCAGTTTAGTTTTAGGTGACCCCCTTCCCCAGCCCTCCTCCAACAACAGGGATTCAAAAGACTGATTAGTAAATTGCCTTGCTAAACAAGCAAGCTCTGGGAAAATGAAGCCCAACAAAGGTACCTAGTTTAAAAGAAATACTGTCTTGAATTTTTGTTTAAAAACTTTAAATAATGTACATACAACTGATTTTGATTTTTGTGCGCTTTAAGATCTGTGTGGGTGTTTTGTGTGTGTTTGTCAACATGTTCAAATATAAGAATTGTCAGCATGCTGTAACAATTGGGTGAGTTTAAATTTAAAACGTAAAAGGTTATGAGGTTTGGACATTACCAAAAAATTTAAAGAATCTTCATAGTGTTTTAAATGACTTTTTAAGGATTCTTTAACCTGAAAAACAGAAAATCTGGTATTTGAGAATGCATAAAACTGTTTATACTGTAATCAAGTTATCTGGCTTAACAAAAAATGCATTGGCTGTTTGGGATTTAGTTCCCTTGGCTAAAATTTGGGGATAAATATTAGAAATTTAAATGTAAAGGTTAGTTTAACACTGTCAAAGACCATACCTGTTCTGTCTGCCTAAAACTGTGTATTTCATTCAAGAATCAACAGAAGACCTATCTTTAGGGGTGAGGGGTGAACAGGCAGAAGTGCAGTTCAGCTGGTCATGCATGGTGGGACAGACCCTGGGGGGAGTCCACAGTTGGTGGGACAGGCCCTGGAGAGTCCAAACATGGTAAAAGAGGGCAAGTTGGCACAAACGCAATTCATCTAACCCTAAAGAGTTGGATTGGGTGCGTGCCCATTCCATAGGAGGGGCCAAATGGCCCATCTTTGTTCTGTCCCTTTTCCATGTAGATAGACACTGGAAACATGATGGTTAAATTGAGTGATGTGATGATCTGATTAGTATTGCTAAAACTATCCCTTGGATGTGTTAACATTAAAATTAGGAAGGCCTTAAAAAGAGGGTTAAAAAGTTATTTGTATAATGTGGCTTACTTTCAATTATGTTCTACAATTAGGATGTTTTTAAAAGTTATAAAGGTGTTAAGTCTAGCTTTGTGGTATAGTGATGGTGACTGTAATTCTTGCATTAAGGAAAAATTGTCATTTGAGTTTAAAAGTTTTAATGTGTAAAAACAAGCAGCTAAGAGACAATGAGTGACACTTGGCCTCAAGATTTTAAGAGATAAAAAAACGCAAATGAAAACTAAAGTATAAAATATTAAAGGAGATTCATAAGAAGTTTAAAATTAGGACTGGATTTTTGAATATAAAATTTAAATGTAAAATTGTTCTTAACATTGGCCTCAAAGTGCACGAAGAAAAAATTAGGATTACCAAAAGAATTGCTATTCTAGTTCGCTCTTATAGGTTTTTTTTTTTTTTAAAAACAGTTTCCAGCAAGCCCAGAGCAAAGCACAGAGGATTCTTACAAGTTTGTTAGATGTAACTTTGGCTTTTAATAAGTTTCAGGTAAGAGCATGCTTAAAAGCTACTTCTATGTTGACCACCTTGTTGCTTTTAATTGGGGTAAAAGGGCCTTTTGTAAGACTCATTGATCCAAAACTGATTCGAAGCCAGCCCGGGCAAAAAAAGGTTCCTATAAGACTGTCACCTCTGTTCAGCCAGCAGAGTGCTAAAAAAAATAAGCAGTTGCTTTGGGACTCACAGTGGCAGAGTTCTAGCCCTGGACTGAAGAGTCAGGGGACAACATTCAAGCCCCGAGTCCGGGACTCAAAATGGCAGTGTGCTGGCCCTGAGCTGGAGAGCTAAGGAACAGCACTCAGGCCCCGAGTCCAAGTCCAGCGACCAGCTAAAGGGAAATGCCAATGAGGCATTTATCCCAATATGGAGAAGACACTCCTGGGACAAGAACAATGGAGGAGCATCCAGGGGCAGTAAGCCACTGCTTGGATGGCAGAAATGTCAGATCCTAGAGTATTTTTGTGTGACCCTTCAAAACTGGTCAGAGCCAGGAGGTCATGGAAAGATAGTTTGTAAGCATGCCTAATGACTATCTACCCTGTAAGGGACAGGAACTTGCCAGTCCTCTGTGATAGTAATAAAAAGCTAATGTTATAAAGTGTGGGGGATAGTTTAAATCTTAACCGCTTTATGTGCCAAAAGCTCTAATTGGCAGTAACTTTTGAGCTGACACCAGTTACATGAAATTCATCTGCTCAGGAAAAACGTTTGTAAACCTGAGAGAGTGTTTCTATTGATATCTGTCTCAAGGCCTGCAAAGGTAATTTAGGCATTGTTAGGGTCACTAGAGATCACATTCCTAAGTCATCCAGAAAGATGCTTTCACAAACAAGAGTGCTAAACAAACTACACTGGTGTAGCCGGAAAAAAGGTCTGTGCAGTTGTCAAAAGTTAAATATTGTTCTTAATGACATCTAACCCTGATAGCCTCTTTGTAAAATAGGCTAAGGCTATAGGTTTCTGGCTAGGTAGGATCAAAGCCCTAAAGTCAGCTTGAAGGAGTTACAGAAGATGGACTTTCATCCATCAACCCCCCCTTTTTAAGATCAAGGGTCCAGAGTCAGTTTTGGAGAAATGAAGCAAAATGGATAAAATAATATTTTTTTTTTAGAAAAAGGCAAAAAGAATAGTGTTAACAGTTGTAGGTGTGCAAGTGTGGAGACTGCATCTGTCAGAGATGATTACAAGACTAAGCCTTCTGTGTCTATTTACAAAAATATCTGATTAGTAAAAAAGTTGTTATTTTGGTAAATTGTCCTGGGCTATTGTCTAAATGTTCTTAAAAACCAACGGGGCCACAGCCTGCCAAGCCTATGTATTACTTGTATCCTTAACCAGTCTGTGTAGGAATTTGCAGCCCAGCACGAGGTGTGACAGTCCCTTGGAGCCACTGAGAGACCCTGCTGCTGCTGCTGCTGTATACCTTAATGGGTAAAGTTCAATGACGGCCTGACAGTCACTTGGAGGAACTCCTGCCTGATTCCATCACCTGAGTCTGCTTCCTGGTTGAAAGCTGCTAAATCTAAGATCTTGTGGGACATTCTTTTGGGTGATATCCAAAAACTCTCTCTATTCCCACAGTGGATATTGGGGACAAGGATATCACTGGCTTGCTTGCCTTAGACACTTCAGTGCATAGTGTCTGGAAATCCACTGTATAGTCCCAGCCTAGTTTGGCTCTGGTATGGTAGTATCAATGCAGGTAGTAAATGAGACCCAGCCCTACTCTTGGCCTTAAAATCTAGCAAGCTTCTGCATCACAGTGGTGTCTTAAGCCTGTTCTAAAATAAAGGTTCCTCAAGCCAAAGAAAAATTGGGCAGTTTTAAACTCCAGCCACAAAAATGCTCAAGGAATTGTAAAGAAAGTGGGTGGTAAAGAAAGCCTTGAGAAAAGAATTGGGATAATTTGAAAAGTAAGGATTGCCTTTAAATGTTTGAAAAAAGAAAAGAAGACAAACCTCAGAAAGTTTATGTAGCAAATGGTATGAGTATGGCTTAAAATTGGAGCTCACAAATACAGCTGGTATAAAATTAAGCTAACTGTGATACACGGAGTCAAGACCGGTGGGAAAAAAATGTAAGGTACAGTTAATGTCACAATTGGACCTTGTATACTCAACAGACTGGTGTCCTTTGTAAAAAAAAAATCAGCGCAGTCCGTCTATTAGTTCTGAAATCCCAATACTAAACTGTAAATATAAAATATAAATATAAAATACTAAACTGTAAATATAAAAAAAACTGTAAATATAAACTGTAAATATAAAATTAGGGGACCATGATTGGTTCCTGATGCTGTAGACAAGGGCGGAATGAAGAAGATAAAAATATATATAGACAGCACCTAACAGCCATTTTCCCTTCTGTACCTTTGCTTGCTAAAAACTCTGCTAAAACCTTGAGGATCAAGGTCAGGAGGCCATAAGGAGATAGTTCGCAAGCATGCCTATCCTATGTGATTAGTACATTTACTTTTGACAGTCTGAAACAAATTTAAAAAATACATTGTATTGTTGTATTTCGGAGCAAGGGCATGACTGAAAATCAAGGATTTGACATAGTTCACAAGACAAGGGGAGAATGAAGAACTGAGAATTATATTCACCATTTTACAGTCACTAACTGCTGACTTCGCTTCTGTAACTTGCTTTTGCTAACGTTAAAGTATAAAGATAGGTCTGTGTCAACAAACTCTAAAGAATGTAACCACCATGATAGATAACTAACTGCTAACTTCAAGCCCCAGACATTCCCAGAGCCTAGAACAATGGCTAACACATATTCTGGATCCTCCTCTGGGAACTGGACCCTGAGATAATGACTATCTGGCGGGACCAGCAAACTAGGCTAAATGTCAACCCATCGCAAGCCTGTAACTATGAGAATTCCCCCTAACCCTTATCATCCAAAGCAACCATCCCCCTTGAGTCACCCCATGCCAATCATTTTACAAAGAGTGTTACAAAATTTCCCGCATGGCATAGTGACTTGCTGTGAGTGTCTACTGGTGCCCTGCCCCTACCTTAAAATGTATAAAAGGTGCTGTAACTCTTTGTTCATGGCCTCTTGCTAACACCCCTACAACGGTGTGCATGAGGTCGGTGCTTGTGAGTTCGTTAATAAACGACTCTTTGCCGCTTGCATTGTCCAGATTCCCCCACCCCCAAAGTGAGTGAATCACAGCTGAAATGTCGTGTTCCTGTGTGTACAATTGTCCAAATGCTCATATATGGTGCCAGATTGAGCTGGATGTGTGCTATAGCAGGTGCAAAAGAAGACAGGCCAAGGATGGAGTCTGCCGCCCACCCCCCAGCCATGGCCTGTGAAGCTCATGGTTATGAGCCTGCTGTGCCTCCCCAAAAATGCTTCATCTATAACATGAAAATCCTACATGAGGACCTTTTCCTCTTCACCTAGTGGACTTCCATCTTCCTGTTCTGTGCCTACTCAGGTGTCAGTGCCATCCCAGATACCCCTGTTTCCAGGTAAGTGGATATGGTATTTATGTACTCATAATCTTACTTGTATGTATTTTCCATTTGTCCTTTTGATTGGTCCTTTCCTACCTGCACAATGTACTCTATGAGTTACCATGGTATCAACCAGTAAAATGTCACCAGTCATTTGCTTAATATTCTCAGATTCTCTTATCTTGTAGATTCTTACCCTATGAAGTAAATTTTCTGATTTTTCTAGTCTTTCAATCAATACACTAAAAATTTTATCTCTTCATAAGTGATTCTTGCAAGTTATATTAGGGACACTTTATATTGTCTTCTCAGAGTAAAATAGATGTTTTTACAGGAATGGATATACTTATCTAGAGTCTGACCAGATTTGTCTAATAGAACACTTAAGGCATTCTCTGAAGGAAATATATGCTAGTCTATAATCACATTTTTACACCAGAGGCTTAACACAATCACATTTTTGTTTTTGTACAATAAAGAAATTTATTTTCTGCAGTGAAGCACCAGCCATGAACTATCCTTAGAGGCTGGGGAGAGTTACGGACTACACCAAACCTGGGCAATAAGGAGAGGATCAATCAGCTCCAGGATGCTTGAAAGGACATAGAGCTGCAGCTAGGTGAGATGATCAGGCACTTCCAGAGCATTGTAGAGTTGACCTTCACTTACCTTCCTACTGGTGATACTCACATACTCTATACTTTTGTTTGTTCGGAAAAAGGAGTTCATAAAACCCAGCATTGGTAGTTTTCCAGTGGAAAATCAAGCCCTGCTTATCTTTATGTTATGCGAGTTACTTAGTAATAATGAAGAATGGAATATATTAAAGTACGGTTAAGATGTTCTTTCATTAACCGTGAAATTTTCTCCATGGAACACAAATCTAACATTCTACATATGTTCTTAGTCTTGGGGTCTAAGACATGCAAATATTTACAGTGATACTGAAGTTTTCTGCCACCATCAGAAAATCTATTTTCTTCACAATGATATCCTAGGGGGTATTTAAGCGATAAAGGCAAGGTCTGTAATAAATTCAGGCAGAGAACTATTTATCTTTACTTTCAATCTTGGTGTTACAATTTCTGAGTTCTTAGTTATTTCGTTACTCTTTAGTGCATTTCTTCCAGGAAAAATGCATTTTGCCATAAAACAGATTCTTATCATTAAGATGAGGAATGCATCCTGTTGATTCTCAGACTGTGTAGAAACAAAAGATAATGTTTGCATGTATTTAAATGTATTCTTTCTGAGTCCTGACTGCCATTTACCAGGTCTCACTTTCTGTAATCTATCCTGCCTCAGAATTATAAAAAGCTCTGACTTTTCATGGAATTGCATTCCGTGTATAGATTGCTTCCATTGGAATCAATACTGTCTTGTTATTTAGTATTACCATTAATGATTGTGGCATGGTTCTCCTTTTAGTCATATTTCAACTTTTTGTAATGTTTAATTTTTACATAGTGTTATGTATGATTTGTTAGATAGTGCTTGCAGTGCTTTTGTTGTTTTGATTTCGTTTGAACACTGGGGATTGAACTCAGATCCTGGTATATGGGAAGAAAGCAGTCTACCACTTAATCCACAACACAGCTATGGAACTTATTTTTAAAACTATTTAAAGTATTTAATTTTGTCCATCTTCTCTTCTATTATTTCTATCTTTTTTTCATCTTGTGGGATTGAGTACATGTACGTGGGATCATGTACGTGTGTGTGCTGATACTAGCTCTTTTCCACCCAAGGCTGGCACTTTGCCACTTAACCCACACATTCAATCTGTGTTTTTGCTGGTTAATTTGTGATAAGGACTTATGATCTGGTAATCAAGAGGCTGAGATTTGAGGACTGAAGTTCCAAGCCAGCATGGGCAAAAAAGTCCATTAGGCTCTTATCTCCAATACACTACTCAGTAAAAGCTGGCAGTGGCACTTTGTGTCTTTTTTTTTTTAATTTTAATTTAATTTTATTTGTGAACATACTGTACAGAGGAGTTACAGTTACATGGGCAGGATAATGCGTACATTTCTTACCAAGCATTGCAGCCTCCTCCTTTGTTTACCCTTCACATCCCTTCCCAGCCTCCCCCCTCCCCCCCAATCCCAATACTTCTCCCTCCCCCCCCCCCACCAACGTTGTAAAGTTGGTTTTGGACATGACAACTTGTACTTCTCATTGTTGCAACAGGTCCACCTGTATCCTTAAACAACTGGTTTTTCCCCATCTCCTCCACAAGTTATACTGACATCAAATATAGTGAAAGCAAGGGTTATACTGTGGGGGAGGGACATACAAAGCAACAAAGAGATAATCTTATAAATGTGTTAGAAACACATGCATGAAAGAAAAAAAAACATTAAAATACACATCTAAGGGTTCATTTTCCTGACATCACATTATCTGACCTTTTCCGCTTGACTCATACATATACTAGATATTACAAATAAGGGAAACCATGGGACCTACGTTTCTTTGGGCCTGGCTTACTTCACTTAATATAATTTTTTCCAAGTTTTTCCATTTCCTAACAAATGGGGCAATGTCATTCTTTCTGATGGAGGCATAGAATTCCATTGTGTATATATACCACATCTTCTTGATCCATTCATCTACTGAGGAGCATCTGGGTTGGTTCCATATCTTAGCTATGGTAAATAATGCTGCGATAAACATAGTTGTGCTGGTAGCTTTAGTGTGGCCTTGTTTGTGATCATTTGGGTAAATGCCCAAAAGTGGGATTGCTGGGTCATAGGGGAGCTCTATGTGGAGTCTTTTGAGGAACCTCCATACTGCTTTCCAAAGTGGTTGAACAAGTTTACATTCCCACCAACAATGAAGTAAGGTTCCTTTCTGTCCACATCCCCTCCAGCATCTGTTGTTGTTAGAGTTCTTGATTTTTGCCGTTCTAACTGGAGTGAGGTGATATCTCAATGTTGTTTTGATTTGCATTTCTTTTATGGCTAGGGATGTTGAACATTTCTTCATGTGTCTATTGGCCATCCTTCTTTCTTCTTCAGAGAAGTTTCTCTTTAAGTCTTTCGCCCACTTATTTATTGGGCAGTTGTTTCTTTGAGGATTTGTTGTTGGGGGGTTTAATTTTTTGAGTTCCAAGTATATTTTAGATATGAAACCCTTGTCCGTTGTATGGCTAGTAAAGATCTTCTCCCAATCCGTGGGCTTTCTATTAATCTTGCTAGCTATGTCATTTGCCCTGCAGAAGCTCTGCAACTTTATGCAATCCCATTTGTCCAACCTTTCTTTGATTTGTTGTGTTTCCGGGTCTCTATTCAGAAAATTTCGGCCTGAGCCAAGGAGACCCAGGGTTTCTCCTATTCCATCCTGTAATGTTTTCAGAGTGTCTGCTTTGAGTTCAAGGTCTTTGATCCATTTGGAGTTGATTCCGGTGCAGGGTGATATATAAGGATCTAGCTTAAGTTTCCTACATGTAGTTAACCAATTTTGCCAGCACCATTTATTGAAGAGGTTGTCTTTCTTCCATTCTATTGTTTTAGCTCCCTTATCGAAGATTAGATGGCTATAGGTCTGTGGGTTCATTTCTGGGTTTTCAATTCTATTCCATTGGTCCTGAGGTCTGTTCTTATGCCAATACCAAGCTGTTTTGATTACTGTGGCGTTATAGTAGAGTTTGAAATTTGGTATTGATATTCCTCCAGCAGTGTTCTTTCCATTCAGGAGCGTTTTTGCTATTCGGGGTCTTTTATTGTTCCATATGAATTTTTGGATTGCCTCTTCTATTTCCTTGAAGAATGAGGGTGGAATTTTGATAGGTATTGCGTTGAATTTGTAGCTAGCCTTGGGAAGTATTGCCATTTTCACGATGTTAATCTTTTCAATCCAGGAGCATGGGAGGTTTTGCCATTTTTTAAGTTCTGTGTTGATTTCCTTTTTCAAGGTTTTAAAGTTTTCATCATAGAGGTCCTTCACTTCTTTAGTTAAGTTAATTCCTAGGTATTTTATTTTTTGTGGGGCTATTACAAATGGAGTTGCTTTCCTAATTTCAGCCACACTTTTCTCATTGTTGGCATACAGAAAAGCCATTGATTTTTGGGGGTTAACTTTATAACCTGCTACTTTGCCAAAGTTTTGAATCAGCTTGAGTAATTTGGGAGTGGAGTCTATGGGATTCTTTAAATACAAGATCATGTCATCTGCAAAGAGGGAGAGTTTTATTTCTTCTTTCCCTATTTGGATCCCCTTTATGTCTGCATCTTGTCTTATTGCTGTAGCTAGGCATTCTAATACTAGATTGAAGAGAAGTGGAGTGAGTGGGCATCCTTGTCTTGTTCCTGAGTTAAGAGGAAATGGCTTTAGTTTTTCACCATTGAGTATAATGCTGGCTGTAGGTTTGTCATATACAGCCTTTATTGTATTGAGGAATGTTCCATGGATTCCTAATTTTTCCAAAACCTTCATCATAAAGGGGTGTTGGATCTTGTCGAATGCTTTTTCTGCATCTATTGAGATAACCAGGTGGTTCTTATTCTTGCTCCTGTTGATGTGATGAATAATATTAATTGATTTGCGTATATTGAACCAGCTTTGCATAGCTGAAATGAATCCTGTTTGATTGTGGTGTATGATTTTTTGGATGAATTGTTGAAGTCGATTGGCCAAAATTTTGTTGAGAAGTTTGCATCAACGTTCATCAAAGAAATGGGTCTATAGTTCTCTTTCTTTGATGAGTCCCTGCCTGGTTTTGGGATGAGGGTTATGATGGCTTCATAGAATGTGTTCGGTAGTGAGCTTTCTCTTTCAATTTCATTGAAGAGTTGGAGGAGGATTGGTGTGAGCTCTGCTTTGAAGGCCTTGTAAAATTCTGCTGTAAAACCATCTGGTCCTGGACTTTTCTTAGCTGGGAGGTCTCTTATTGCTGTTTCTATTTCAATGCTTGATATGGGCCTGTTAAGCTGGTTTAACTCATCTTGGTTTAGTTTTGGCATGTCAATATTTGCTAGGAAAGGTCCATTTCTGTCAAGTTCTCAAACTTATTAGCATAAAGTTTTGAGAAGTATTCCCTTATAATGTTCTGAATCTTGGTTGTTTCCGTGGTGATGTTTCCATTCTCATCTCTGAGTTTATTAATTTGGGTGTGCTCTCTTCTTTTTCTGATAAGATTTGCTAAGGGTCTGTCAATTTTGTTAAGTTTTTCGAAGAACCAACTCTTTGTTTTGTTGATTCTTTCTATAGTTTTTTTGGATTCTAATTCATTTAATTCTGATTTAATTTTGATTATTTCTTTCAGTCTACTGGATTGGGGTTTATCTTGCTGCTCTTTTTCAAGGAGTTTTAGATGTGTCATTAAATTGCTAGTTTCAGATTTCTCCAATTTGTTGATGTAGGAGCTCAGAGCTATAAACTTGCCTCTGAGTACTGCCTTTGCTGTGTCCCAGAGGAGGTGGTAATTTGTGTGTTCATTTTTGTTGAATAGCATGAACATTTGAATTTCCTTTCTAATCTCTTCCATGACCCACTCTTGATTCAGCAGTGTGTTGTTCAGCCTCCATGTGATACTGGACTTTCTTTGGTGGCTTTTGGTGTTGAGTTCTAATTTTATTCCCTTGTGGTCAGAGAGAATGCAAGGTATAACTTCAATGTTTCTGAATTTAGACAAGTTTGCTTTGTGGCCTAAAATGTGGTCTATTTTAGAAAACGTTCCATGTGCTGCTGAGAAAAACGTGTATTCTGATGCTGCTGGGTGAAATGTTCGGTAGATGTCTGTTAAGTCTAGTTGATCTATGCAGCTGTTTAGATCTGCGGTTTCTCTGTTGAGTTTTTGCCGAGTTGATCTATCTAGTGGGGAGAGTGGTGTGCTAAAATCCCCAACAATTAATGTCTTTGGATCTATATGGGATTTGAGGGAAAGTAGTGTTTCTTTGATAAATTTGGGTGCTCCATTGTTTGGCGAATAGATATTTAGAATTGTAATATCCTCCTGAAGGAGAGATCCTTTAATTAGTATGTAGCGACCTTCTTTATCTCTTCTCACGAATTTCAATTTGAAGTCTATTTTATCTGATATTAAGATTGCAACTCCCGCCTGTTTATGGGGGCCGTTTGCTTGGTATATTTTGTTCCAGCCTTTAACATTGAAAATGTGTTTGTTTTTACGGGCAAGATGTGACTCCTGCAGGCAGCAGATAGAAGGGTCTTGTTTTTTAATCCAACTAGACAGTCTATGTCGCTTAATTGGAGAGTTCAGTCCGTTAACATTAAGAGATAGGACTGAGAGGTATTTGGGAGTTCCTGCCATGTTATCCACCTTCTTGGGGGCTGCGAAAACTAGGTTCTTCCTATGGTTCTTGGATTCTCAGTTTGGGTGCAGTTTCTTGGCCTTTGTTGCGGTCTTGTTGGTTTTCTATGTGTAGGACATCTTTAAGAATCTTTTGTAGGGCTGGTTTGGTGGAGATGTATTGTTTCAATTTTTCTTTGCTATGGAAGGTTTTTATTTGGCCTTCAGTTATGAAGGAGAGTTTAGCTGGGTACAGTATTCTTGGTTGATAGTTGTTTGTTTTTAGGGCATGGCATACATTATTCCAGGCTCTTCTTGCTTTTATTGTCTCTGCTAAGAAATCTGAGGTGATTCTAATTGGTTTCCCTTTATAGGTGATTAACCTTTTCTCCTTGACAGCTTTAAGGATCTTTTCCTTGGTCTGAGTTGATCCTGTGTGGATTATAATGTGACGGTGGGATGTCCTATTCTGGTCTGGTCTATTTGGGGTTCTAAAAGCTTCTTGTATCTGAATAGGCCTATCTTTTTGTATGTTTGGGAAGTTCTCTGCTAGGATCCTGTTAAACAAATTTCCTAGACCATTAACTTCTGTTTCTAGGTGCTCCTCTACACCCATTATCCTTAGATTAGGCCTTCTGATGGTGTCTTCTAGGTGTTGGATAGATCTATCATACTTCTTGGACTTGTCTTGGATGGTTGTATGTTCTTTCTCTATAATATCTAGGCTGTCTTCAATCCCTGAGATTCGATCTTCTGCATGGTCTAACCTGCTGTCAAGACTCTCTACTTTGTTTTTTATCTCTTTTCCTTCTAATTGGTCAGCTTTGATGGCTTCAAGTTCTTTGTTGAAGCTCTGTTTTAGGTCTTGTATGAATTTCTTTACTTCCTTAATTTGGTGGTCAGTGTTTGTTCTCAAATCACTTAGTTGATTGGTTATGGTTTCTTTGGACTCCCATTCCTTCTGTTGGGTTCCATTCAGCCTTCCCTTTGTGGTCTCCCTGACTTCCTTCAGCTCTTTGTTAATGGATTCCATGAATGCCTTTACTGATCTTTGTGTGTTCTCTACCTGGTCTCTCAATTCCTGAATTACTCTTTGATTAGCTTCCTCCCGTTTGTGGGATTCCTGCAGTTCTCTTTCCTCCCGTTCGTGGGATTCCTGCAGTTCTCTTTGAGTGTTCTCAGCCTGCTCACGCCATTCCTCCCTTTCTCTTTGAGTATTCTCAAGTTGTTCACGCAAATCCTGTATCAGTTTTTGAGTAGCTTCCTCACGCTTATGATATTCCTGTATAAACTTTTGGGATGCCTCCTCTCTCTCCCTATCACGCTCATACAGAGTCCTTTGTAAGTTGTCAAACTTCTCATTTATCATATTTGCCACCAGTGTTTGTAGAGCTATTTGGGAACTCTCCTCTGGATTGTTCATTATCTGATCTGACCCCTGATTATCAAGATTGGGAATTGAGATACCCGGATTTGCCATTTTTCTTGTGTTTTTTCGGCTTACTCTGCCCATTTGAGATGAAAATAGCACCAGTTTTGTGCTAGAACACTATCTTAAGGCAACCATCAACCAACGTTTGCATTTATACAGTCAATAGTCTACAGATACAATCTAGTTCAACAGATACATCTATTCAACATCAAACAACTATATGTTAATGGGCTTCGAACTGCAGAGAAGAATTTGGAAAACCAGAAATTTTTAGGGTTAGGGAGAGATGTGGGTAAAAATTAGGAATAGATTGGTGTGGGGAGGCACAGGGAGAGTTAACTATGTCCTAATCTCAATGCAGGAAATAGGTTGGGTAGGATGCAAGTAGAGAGGGAGAGAAAAAGAAGAAAGGTAAAGGGAAATGAAAAGAGACCAGAAAAAAAAATTAGAAACGTAAAAATTAATATAGTTATGGAGATTGAAAGACCATCTATTTAGAGAGGAATGTGAATATAATGAGAAAACAGGAGGGAGATAGAGGAGATGTGAAAAACTTAAAAAATGCTTAAAATATTATATAGGTATAAAGAGGTAGTACTGCTATTAAGGAATTTAAGTCTCAGAGGTTTTGGATTGAGTAATAAATTTGTGGATTAAGTGTGTACACAATGGGGGATAGGGTCTATTAGTCAACTATGGGTTTATCAGGATGTGCAGGACAAGAGCTAAGTCACATACAGAAGAACAAAAGAAAGGAAAAGATGAAAAGGATAAGAAAGGGAGAAAAAAAAAGATCAGAAGTTCAGTAGAGCTAGACAAAAAAACAAAAAGATAAGAAAGAAAGAAAAAGAGAGAGAAGACAAGAAAAGAAAGGAAAACGTACATTCACGTATTCCTAAAATAAAAATTATAAGAGGGAAAAAAAGTTACTGGAAAACAATTATTTTTTCAAAAAAGGCAAAAATTAAAGATTAATAAAAGTTTTAGAAAAGGAAAAAAAAATTTTTATATATATAAGGTACCAAAAAAAAAAAAAAAAAAAGTTCTTTGATTTTTTTTTTTTGATTTTGTTGGGAGGGGTGGGAAGAATCCTGTATCTCCCTTTTGTCTGTAACCAGCCTCTTGTTGGAGTCTCTGGTCAGCTTGAGGTCCTGTGGCTTGATTGGTTTCTTAAGTCAGTTTGTTCCAACAGGCAGAAAAATGCTCTGCTTTACCCAAGATTTTGAGATCCCCCTCCCAGGTTAGTTTAATGGGAGGGTGATCTGCTTTGAGAATCACAAAAGAGGGGTGATGAGGCTAGGTTCTGGTAGAGTTGAGGCCTTTCAACAAACAGTAGCTTTTCCCTGGGGCTATTTTGTGAAAAATTCACAGAGCCCACCCTGGAGCCATTCTAAGGGTTTCTGTTTTTCAATTGATTGTGGAGGCTGCTAGAGGGAGGGGCAGCCTCTGGCTCTGGTTACCCAGTGAGGAAAGCCACTCCAATGGCTGGTGCCTGAGCTGGGTGACTTTTCCCTGGATGGAGCTGAGTCTGGCAGGTCACTTCGCCATTAAGTTCTTGTGACCTGTTAAATGACTCGTTTTATTCCAAGGCCTGAGTTGGAGCTAGCCGCTCCTCCGAGCTTTGTCGGTATCCAAGATGGAGATCACCGGTGCTGGGGGGGAGGGGTGGCCTTCATTCCTCTGCTCCCTGAGAAGGAGTGAGGACGTCGGGCTTCTACTCACGCCGAGTCTTGGATCCTGGGTTGTCTCTGGTCTGCAAACTGCAGGGTGAAGATGTCCGCTCCTTGTCGGTTCTTGCTGGTGTTGAGTAGAATCCGCTCGCCCGCTGCGTCTGGCTCCTTCGTCCCGGACTCTCTGTGTGAGCGCTCAGGTATGGCCGCCCCTGCGGTCGCCGCCGCGGCGGCTGCTGCCAGGCGTTCAGATGTGTCTCCTTGTCTTGGCTTCCCCTCTCTTGTCTAACTCTCTGTCCTGTGATGGCACACTTGGTGTGATTCTCTGGCTTAGGACTGTTCACTGGAACTCTAAAACTGCTTTCTATGCGAGAGCTTGTTCAGATTCCAGCTTCTCCTCCGCCATCTTCCCGGAACTCCCACTTTGTGTCTTAATTGGTAGAGAATTAGCATTAAGGGAATCAAGCCCAAGGACAGTACCAACACCCTGAACTTAAGTCCCGGGACCAGCAGATGAACAGAAAACCAAAATCTGATTCATCTGACCAGTCCGGCTTTAAACTATGGACCACAAATCTCAGACTCTTAAGCATCTAGGATTACAAGTGTTAACCAATTATAATTGCAACAATGAGATGTACAAGTCGTTATGTCGAAAACGAACTTTACAACTTTCATGGGGGGAGGAGGGGAGCTGGGAGGATAGGGTAGGAGGGCAGGGGGCGTATGGGAGGGGATGGGAAGGGGAAACAAAGGAGGAGGCTACAATGCTTGATAAGAAATGTACTCATTATCTTGCCCATGTAATTGTAACCCCTCTGTACAGTATTTTCACAATTAAAAAATAATAATAGTTGTCTTCTATTATCGTTGATAGATGCTTTAAAAGTGACATAATGTGGATGCTGGTGGCTCTGGCTCGAATCTTAGCACCTCCGGAATTTGAGATCTGAGAATGTAAGTTTGAAGCTAGTCCAAGGAAGGAAAGTCTGTGAGGCTTAGCTCCAATTAACAACCAAAAATTGTAAATAGAATGTGGCTTGAGTAATAGAGATAGAGTTAATGCCCAGACCTGAGATCTAGCCCTAGAACCAGCAGGAAAAATGTGCTTAGGCCGAGTGCTAGTGGCTCACACCTATAATTATACCTACTCAGGAGACTGAGATCTGAGGATCACAGTTCAAAGCCAGCCTGGGCAGGAAAGTCAGTGAGAGTCTCATCTCCAATAAGTGACTCAGAAAATTGAACGTGGCACTGTGGCTCAAGTGGTAGAGCCTTAGCCTTGAGTTGAAGAGCTGAGGGACAGTGTTCAGGCACAGAGTTCAAGCCCCATGATCAACAGCCAAAACAATTGCATAGAAAACAAATAAAGCCCAGGTATGACTAGTAATAGCTTAATTTTCCTGAGACCCTGGGTTTGATAGTCACCACCAAGAAAAACAAACCAACAAAAGATGTTTCCACAGCTAAAAGATTTTTTTTTGCTGATTAATCTGTACTAATTATAGACAATGTTTTATTCTTTAAACACTTTCATTTAAAATGTAAGCCAAAGCCGGGCGCTGGTGGCTCACGCCTGTAATCCTAGCTACTCAGGAGGCTGAGATCTGAGGATCGCGGTTCAAAGCCAGCCCGGGCAGGAGAGACCGTGAGACTATCTCCAATAAACCACCAGAAAACCGGAAGTGGTGCTGTAGCTCAAGTGGTAGAGCGCTCGCCTTGAGCTGAAGAGCTGAGGGACAGCGCCCAGGCCCAGAGTTCAAGCCCCACGACCAACAACAACAACAAAAAAAATGTAAGCCAAAATATAACTCTGGTAGAAGAAAAATTGATATGTGATGCCTAGCAACAATGCACGGTTTGTTAAAACGAAGTGTCAATTTGAATATCATCTGATAAATATGTGCAAGATTATTAAATTTCAACTAAGAATTAACTTCCCTGTTCTCTAAATCAGGATGTCAACTTATATCTTTAATCAGAGTGAGTTGTATAAACATAGGAGAGGTACCTGAGGCAATGAAATGGGGAGTAGAATGCAGTGTTCCTTTGAAGCTGGTTTGAAGCTGGCCACCCAGGTAGGTCATCAGGAGGCCAGGGCTGTTTCTTATTCCTAAGGTCTCTCTCCTTGGCTGGTTCGCCTCCCCTTGACTCCAATCAAAGGATTAACATATAGCTGTGGGAACAGCAGCATCGTGAGTTGAAGACATTTTTTAAAATTTTTATTTATTTTTTATTGTGAAAATATTGTACAGAGGGGTTACAATGAGATGGGCAATATAATGAGTACATTTCTTATCAAGCATTGTAACCTCCTCCTTTGTTTCCCCTTCCCATCCTTCCCAGCCTCCCCCTGTCCCCTGACCCAATCCGCCCCCCCCCCCCCCAAAGTTGTAAAGTTCATTTTCAACATGAAAACTTGTACTTCTCATTGTTGCAATGGGTCCACTTGTATCCTTATTTAAATGACTGGTTTTTCCCCTTCCCCTCCACAAATTATACAGACATCAAATACAGTGAAAGCAGGGGTTATACTGTGGGGGGAGGGACATACAAAGCAACAGCCTCTTCAGTAAATGGTTCTGACAAAATTGGTTAACTACTTGTAGAAAACTAAAGCTAGATCCTTATCTATCACCCTGCACCAGAATCATCTCCAAATGGATCAAAGACCTCGGAGTCGACTCAGACACTATGAAAACCTTACAGGATGGAATAGGAGAAACCCTAGGTCTCCTTGGCGCAGGCCGAAATTTTCTTAATAGAGACCCGGAAACACAACAAATCAAAGAAAGGTTGAACAAATCGGATTGCATGAAGTTGCAGAGCTTCTGCATGGAAAAAGACATAGCTAGCAAGATCAATAGAAAACCCACGGATTGGGAGAAGATCTTCACTAGCTATACAACAGACAAGAGTCTCATATCTAAAATATACTTGGAACTCAAAAAATTAAATCCCCCAACAACAAATCCTCAAAGAAACAACTGCCCAATAAATAAGTGGGCTAAAGACTTAAAGAGAAACTTCTCTGAAGAAGAAAGAAGGATGGCCAATAGACACATGAAGAAATGCTCAACCTCCCTAGCCATAAAAGAAATGCAAATCAAAACAACGTTAAGATACCACCTCACCCCAGTTAGAATGTCAAAAATCAAGAACTCTAACAACAACAGATGCTGGAGGGGATGTGGACAGAAGGGACCTTACTTCATAGTTGGTGGGAGTGTAAACTTGTTCATCCACTTTGGAAAGCAGTATGGAGGTTCCTGAAAAGACTCCACATAGAGCTCCCCTATGACCCAGCAATCCCACTTTTGGGCATTTACCCAAATGTTTACAAACAAGAACACACTAAAGCTCCCAGCACAACTATGTTTATTGCAGCATTATTTACTATAGCTAAGATATGGAACCAACCAGATGCCCCTCAGTAGATGAATGGATCAAGAAAATGTGGTATATATACAAAATGGAATTCTATGCCTCCATCAGAAAGAATGACATTGCCCCATTTCTTAGCAAATGGAAAGACTTGGAAAACATTATATTAAGTGAAGTATGCCAAGCCCAAAGAAACATAGATCCCATGGTTTCCCTTATTTGCAATATCTAGTATATGTATGAGTCAAGCAGAAAAGGTCAGATAAGGTGATGTTAGAAAAATGAACCCTAAGATATGTATTCAAAAGTTGAAGACATTTTGAAAATCCTCTTCTTTGTGTGTAAATGCAGGAATTTGAAACGTCATTAGCTAACTAGACTCCGAATTTGAAAAAACTTCAAACTATGAAGGCGAAACTGAGCAGCACATCCTGCAGGAAGACATGATGGTAGCAAAGGAGTAGACAGAAAATTTGCACCAAATATGGGAGGACCTCTCCTGTGAGTCAGTAAATCATCTGCCCACAGTAGGCTGCAATGTCCCCAAATGTCAACGTTAGAAAGCAGCTTTAATTTTGTGAAAGCTTGAGGCCCTTTTTAGTAGGACCCCTGATTCTCCATTCTATCTTTAGATTCTATGGATTCGAAGGCGGCAGTGTGCTTAACAGAAACAACTCCTGGTTTCCACAGCACTAGCCGCTTGGAGTTGGCACCCTGGTAAGGAACTTTTAGCAAATCACCTTAAGCTTGAAGAAGAATTTTGGGGATGAGGCTCAGCTATTGCTAGGGTAGATGATGACAAGTGTTATCTGTCTGTTGTGATAGGCCTTTGGTTTTGTTTGGCCAGCAGCTCATCTGAGCTTAACAGTAAGCATCTTACTGGTCTCTTCTAATTTTGGGGGTTCTTACATTGGTAATTACATTCACATGCACTTAGAGTCTTACTTGGAAGGGCTGTTTAAAAAAAGCTTTTAGGAATGATCAGAACAGGTACTTAAAGTCAGAGGGTAGGGGTACTCAGCTACTCACGGCTACCCAAAAATGAGTCCTGGTTGTAGTATTAGAAAATTTATGTTAGTTATAAGATCAAAAAATTAAAGGATTGAAGTAGTCTTAAAGATTTTATTTTAAGAGAATTCCAAGGACAATATATTTCATCTCATTGTTAAATGTCTTTTTAACGTCTTTAACAAGTTTTATGTAAGAGAAAGTATTTGGAATACATGCAAAGTTCTACAAAGTTAATGTACAGCAGACTGTACAGCAATTATGAGATTAATTAGGAATTCTGGGCCCTGAAAGTCCAGGGTTTTAAAAGTTAAATAAATATATGACTGAGGGATAGAAATAAAAAGCTTGATTTTCTAGGGATATATACACTTTCAAGCCTTTAAACACTTTTGGCTGGATAGATGTTGTTAGATTTGGTACTCTTACTACACTCTAAAAGATTTGGGGAGGGGAGGTGAGAAAAACTTCTCTTTTGTGTCCCTATCTATGACGTGAATTTTAAAACTTTACCAAAGGGTCTTGTGTGGCCCCTGAAAGTTTTTTCAAGATTTTCAGAGCTTCAGAATTCCATCGTACCTTTATCAAGACTGATTTGTATTACTTATTTTGAAATTTATTAGAGCAAAGGCGGAGAAAGATCCTGTGCTGAAATTTGCTTGCTGGAGTTGTTTGTAAGCAATAGAACATTGCGTATTTTGGAGTCACCCTCTATGAGCTGACTGGTTTGAGGTGACGTTTCCAGGATTTCCATGCAGTAGTTACTCTGTATCATCAGAAGTGTAGGATCAGTGAGTGATGAACATTGGTTTAGTTTTATTTTGCTTTGTTTACATATTCCATCATGTATGTGATATTAATCTATCTGTTACGTTGTAAATGTGTGATTTATGGCATTAGCTGAATTATAGTTTTTAAATTGAAAAGTGAGACATAGGCCTTAATGATTTAAGAATTTGATCAGTTTCCAAATGGACAAGGTTTGAGTCAGAATTAAAGTAGCAAGTTGTCAAATCAAAGAATGGTTGGACAAATTGGATTGCATAAGGTTGCAGAGCTTCTGCAGGGCAAATGACATAGCTAGCAAGATCAATAGAAAGCCCACGGATTGGGAGAAGATCTTTACTAGCCATACAACGGACAAGGGTCTCATATCTAAAATATACTTGGAACTCAAAAAATTAAACCACCCAACAACAAATCCTCAAAGAAACAACTGCCCAATAAGTAAGTGGGCGAAAGACTTAAAGAGAAGCTTCTCTGAAGAAGAAAGAAGGATGGCCAATAGACACATGAAGAAATGTTCAACATCCCTAGCCATAAAAGAAATGCAAATCAAAACAACATTGAGATATCACCTCACTCCAGTTAGAACAGCAAAAATCAAGAACTCTAACAACAACAGATGCTGGAGGGGATGTGGACAGAAAGGAACCTTACTTCATTGTTGGTGGGAATGTAAACTTGTTCAACCACTTTGGAAAGCAGTATGGAGGTTCCTCAAAAGACTCCACATAGAGCTCCCCTATGACCCAGCAAACCCACTTTTGGGCATTTACCCTAATGTTTACAAAAAAGACCACACTAAAGCTACCAGCACAACTATGTTTATCGCAGCATTATTTACCATAGCTAAGATATGGAACCAACCCAGATGCCCCTCAGTAGATGAATGGATCAAGAAGATGTGGTATATATACACAATGGAATTCTATGCCTCCATCAGAAAGAATGACATTGCCCCATTTGTTAGGAAATGGAAAGGCTTGGAAAAAATTATATTAAGTGAAGTAAGCCAGGCCCAAAGAAACATAGGTCCCATGGTTTCCCTTATTTGCAATATCTAGTATAGGTATGAGTCAAGCGGAAAAGTCAGAGAAGTGATGTTAGGAAAACGAACCCTCAAATATGTATTTTAATGTTTTTGTTTCTTTTCATGCATGTGTTTCTAACGCATTTATAAGATTATTTCTTTGTTGCTTTGTATGTCCCTCCCCCACAGTGTAACCCCCGCTTTCACTATATTTGATGTCAGTATAACATGTGGAGGAGACGGGGACAAACAAGTCGTTTAAGGATTCAGGTGGACCTGTTGCAACAATGAGAAGTACAAAATGTCATGTCAAAACCAGCTTTACAATGTCGGGGGGGGGGAAGGGGGGGTATGATTGGGTGGGGGGGAGGGGGGTGGCTGGGAAGGGAGGTGAAGGGTAAACAAAGGAGGAGGCTGCAATGCTTGGTAAGAAATGTATGCATTTTCCTGCCCATGTAATTGTAACCCCTCTGTACAGTATGTTCTCAAATAAAATAAAATTAAATTAAAAAAAAAAAAGTAGCAAGTTGTCAGCATTCAAAATGAATATTGAAATGACATAACACAGCAGAATTTTATGTAGTGTTTAATATATTCAGCGTTTCTCATTTCTAATGTTTGGTATAACCTGGTAGTAATAGATGTGCAATGGGTAAAAGTCAATCCTGTTGGTTAGCTCTAGTTGTTACTTCAGCAAAGCTATGAGAATGTCTGTTGATGCACAACACTCTAGTCATGTAAGATGAAGAAATAGAAATAAATCCTTGGGAATGATAACTAAAAGGAAAGACATTCATAGTCCAGGATACACCATTTTTATTGGTTATCTAGAGCAGCCAAATGCATTTTTATATGAAGATGGTTTTCAGCAAATAGGAGATTGAAGATAGACTTTAGTCATGTATCTTGTTCCATGCAGAAAATAAGGAGCTGTGTACATGACTGATGTAGATGGAAAACAATTCTAGAGATGGCAGATTTCAGCATTGAAGAAGTGATTGATTAATTTCGGAAGGTGAGCCAGTAGTAGTCCAGGTGGGTATACTTAAGACAACCTGTTCACTGCTGAGATCAGAATCTAATGTTACATGGGTGTTTTACTGTAACAGTTGAATAGACTTTGGAACTATTTTTCATCCACACCAAATATGGTGGTAGTTTTTACTCCTAACCAGTTATCAACTGGTATATGAAGTCTCCACATCATCAGTATGCCAACACACAGAGAAATCAGTCACTTATCACAATTGAAATTTTCCTATCTTTTGGAGATTCCTAGGGCCTGGCTCTGGCTTTCTTGGTTCTTTGCTTCTCCATGCTCACTGCTATTGTTCTTGGGGTGTTTGCTCTCAGTTACATCTTACTCATATTTTTCATCCTCAGTTTTACATGTTGCACACAGGATCTTTCACCTACGCTTGACTACTTACAGGTATTGTGTATGGAGTTCAAAAGGACCCATGTATTTGACTATATAGAATTAAATCTGATTTCATAAAGGCAACAATCCATTATATATTTAAACCATCTTCTGTCTTTCAGTCTCACTGATTCTCAGAATCAATTTTTAGTTAAAAATGATGAAGCTAGCCAGGCGCTGGTGTGTCACTCCTGTAATCCTAGCTACTCAGGAGGATGAAATCTGAGGATTGTGGTTAAAAGCCAGCCGGGGCAGGAAAGTCCATGAAACTCCAATCTTCAACTAATCATCAGAAAACCGGAAGTGGCCCTGTGGCTTAAGTACTAGAGTGCTGGCCTTGTGCTGAAGAGCTGAGGGACAGCACCCAGCCCCAGACTTCAAGCCCCACGAACCACAAAAAAAATATTATGAAGCTTCAGAATTAATACAGATGTGTGGGGCTCCCATAATATTTGTTAACCTGATTTATGTATTTAATCTCACATTTATGGTTTTTACTGCTTTGAATCTGAAAGATTATTTTATCTCATTTGGATTCTTTCATTTCATTCATTAGGAACATGCCATTCTTAAATCAAATGACAAATATATAGAATCTCAATAAGAGATCCCAAACAACTCTGTTGCTTATGCTTTTGAAAAGCTATAGGGAAGAAAATTTTCATATGAGGTTTTAATCAGATTAGTTAGTTAAATTTTAACAAAGCCCTTATAAATACTTAGAAACTTCAAGGAATCACAATAATTTTATTTTCCTGCTTGCTCTTTTTTTCTTGATATAACAATAAGGATATTGCTTGGTAAGCAGCAGCATAGAATTCAGCATTCTGCCATTTACTCATATAATAATTATTGTAATAGGGTATGTATTTTGTCCAGCCTGGCATGATATCAGATTAATTTATCCCACAAAATAACAAGTAAGTAATATTTTCCTGTTCCAAAAATGAAAATTGCCTCACAAAATGCAAATGTCCAAGTACAAATTTGAATGCTGTGATTTGTATTTTTAAATGTTTTTATTGCAAAACTTCTGTACAGAGGGGTTACAGATACATGGGTAAGGTAATCAGGACATTTCCTATCAAGCATTGTTACTTGCTCCTTTGTTTTTCCCCTAACATCCCTTCCCTCCCTACCTCCCCATCTCATCCTGTAGCCCTCCCCCGTACTCCTAGCTGAAGTTGTAAAGTTCATTTTCCACATAATGCCTCATATAGCTCAATGTCACAATGGGTCAACCTGTATCCTTATTTAAGCATTTTGTTATTTCCCTTCCCCTCCCCAAATCAGAAAAATGTATGTGCAAGATGCAAGGCACCAGAATCAAATACAGTGAAAACAGGGGTTATACCACGAGGGAAGAACATATCAAAGAAACAAAAAAAAATCACATAGAACATGATAAAAACATTAAAAAGAGTAGCAAGAAAGAAAAACACTTGTGTTCTTATATTGGGGTTCTACAGGGGAATTCTTTCACCAATTTTGGCAGCAATAAATTTAATACTTCTTTGTCTCTCCAGCATTTTACTTTATTGTTGTAATTCATTTCTTTACAATTTTGCAGATGCTTATGACAACAGATTGTTTTACACCTACATCTTCATTGCATCAGAAATAAAATTAAACATAGGAAGAACAATATTTTCTTTCAGATTTTACTTCCTCTTTCATTCAAGTAGCAACTATGCCCCAAGCCTTGGTTTCCAACTTTCCCCGATCATCAGCTACTGTGTGTCTCAATAATTAAATAGATTCATATAACAGCATGTCTTTTTTGACAAACAGTATGTGTCTAATGCTCATAAATATGTCCTCATATTGTACTTCATTTGCACAAGGCCAAGTGCTCTACTACTTGAGCCAGCTTTTTGAGTAGCTTATTAGAAATAAGAGTCTTATGGAGGGCTGGGAAGGTGGCTCAGTGGTAGAGTGCTTGCCTTGCATGCATGAGGCCCTGGGTTCGATTCCTCAGCACCACATAAGCAAACAGAAAAAAGCCGGAAGTGGCGCTGTGGCTCAAGTGGTAGAGCACTAGCCTTGACCTGAAGAGCTGAGGGACAGTGCCCAGGCCCAGAGTTCAGGCCCCATGTCCAGACCCAAAAAAAAAAAAAAAAAGAGTCTTATGGATTTTCCTGCCCAGGCTTGCTTCAAATCACGATCCTCACATCTCAGCTGCCTGAATAGCTAGAAATATAGGCTGGGGCCACTGGCACCTGGCTTCTTACCACTTGCTTGGGGCAGAGTTATGGGTGTTATATGAAAAAGGTATGTTAACTATGATTGTTGGTAAAGGGGCCATGAGTAAAACAAGGTGATGGGACTAGAAAATGAATGTGTATCATTATTCCAAAAGAGAAATCTGCAGTGCATACTTCTTTTTTTTTTTTTGGTCCAGTGTGGGGCTTGAACTCTGGGCTTGGGTGCTGTCCTTGTGCTCTTCAGCTCAAGGTGAGAGCTCTACTGCTTGAGCTACAGCACCACTTCCGGTTTGAGAGTGGTTTATTGGAGATAAGAGTTTCACGGACTATCCTGCCCAGGCTGGCTTTGAACATGATCCTCAGATCTCAGCCTCCTGAGTAGCTAGGATTACAGGCATGAGCCACCAGCACCTGGCTTACTTCTATATTTTTTCATCAATGCTATCATCATAAGTTGGTGACATAAATCAAGACTCTTTTCTCTGGACAGAAAATTGAATTCTTTGCTTATAAAAAGAAACATGAATATTTTGTAAGACACCTGCTATTTCTTAAAATAAGCACTGAAAATTATGGTTTTAGATGAGCCTAATTAATGGTGTCCAAAAATGCTTGTTAACAACCCTGGAGTTATTAAATAAAGGAACTAAAATAAATCTCCCCATCCAAAAATTAATATCAGCCAAATAATGAAAAACTATAAAGTATAACAAACATGTCCTATTCTTAGAAATTAACTGGGACCTTAATAAATCTCAGAAATAATAACTGAGGAAAAGCTATTGAGGATTTCCTCATGAATGGTATAATTTCTTTCTTTCTAATGGATGACTCCAGTTTCATTGTGTAAATATACCAAATTTTCTTGATCCATTCATCCACTGAGGGACATCTGTGCTGATTCCATATCTTACCTATGGGAAGTAATGTTACAATGAACATGGTTCTGCTTGTGGCTTGACTGTGTCCTTTTTATGTTCTATTGGAAATGCAGGATCATAAGGTAACTCTATAGTTAGTTTTTTGAGAAATCACCATGACACTTTCCAGAGAGGTTGAACAGGCTTCTTTTGCCACAAAGAGTGTAGAGTTCCACTTTGGCTTCGTCCTCACCAGTATTTTTTATTGTTAATTTTCTTGATATTAACCATTCTACTTAGGGTGAGTTGGAATTTTGTAGTTTTGATTAGCATGTGCTTTGTAGCCAGAGATACTGAATGTTTTTCATGTGTCTATTGTTCATTTTCATTTCTTATCAGAAGCCTTCTGTTTTATTTCTTCTGAGAAGTCTGTCTTTAAGTGATTAGCCCATTTAATAATTGGGTTATATTAATTGTGAAGGTTTGTTTTTGAGGGTTTAATTTTTGAAACTCTAAGTGTTTTATGGATATTAGGCTCTTGTCTTGATGTATAGATGGACAAAATCCTTCTATGAACTTTTTTCAGCTTGTTGTAAGTGAATTAAGCCATACTCAGGAAAACAAAACTTTCATGTCCCTCACATGCAGTAGATAGTATGTGCCTATATGTAAACACATGAAAGAAATGCAAGTGGTTAAAAAGGGGCTAATGGCTGAGACCTCTAAAACTTTCCTTGGGGATGGTAGACTGGTTAACACAATACATAGTCTCAGTATACTAGCTACTTCTCTGAAAAAGATATTGTTGATGTTTTTGTGTACAAGGGCTTCATAAACAGCATCAGCCTCTAGGACAAGACCAGGTGATAGAGATAGCTAGGCTAAGTGCCAGAGTCAGTGATATAGGTAAATCCATCTCTGGCCTTTGGTCCAGAATGAATATTGGGGCTCGTATAGAGCTGCATGAGGGAACAAGGTGCTTTATATTACTGTTTTAAGTCTTTACAAAGACAAAGAAATACCTTGTTGCTTATAATATTCCATCTGAAAATTTCAATACAGAAATTTTTTCAACTTCCTCTTTTTGAGTTCAGGATCCTCTTACTCCTGGCCCAAGGGCAGTGTGGAAGTCTCCTCCCAGTGGAGACCTAAATCCTCCAAGACCGAATGTACTCTTTTTCACCTAGAGGATGTAAACCCACAGGCTTGGCTTTCCAGGTCTCTTGGACCTCCATTTGGGCCAAGGGAAGGAGAGCACAGCATTCCAGGTCTTAGACGGACTTACAAATTTCAGTTGAGCCAGTATTCAGGTACACTTTCCCTACACTTTAGGTAGGCATTGAGATATCTGTCAGTAGTCATCCTGCCACCTGACCAGGATACAGGTGATGGCAACTGAGGTAGATAGGAGGGAACCTGAGTCCAAAATGATTATAAATTCTCCTCATCTGCCACAATCACCTTGTGAGTTCTGGAGATCAGTGACTTCTGCTGTCCATTCAAAGACCAGTACAACACAAGCTAAGGCCCTTTGGCTGCTAGTCAGTGACATTATTGGAAACCCAATTGTTACTGAAGGTTGGGAGTTGCACTTAACTCTGGGAAGAGGGGGCTGGTAGCCTACTCTTTTCTGAATATTCCTTACCCTCCTTTCTCTGTCATGATGATGGTATGTTACAGAACTCAAAACAATACCTACCCTCCTGTATCTTCTTTCTCCCATAGAGAAATCCCTATACCTCTGCCCCCCAGGACACATCCCAAATATCACCATGATGAAAAAAATGTACCATCTCTGCAGACCAAAACAAACTCTTGTGGTGTGAAGTTCAAACCAGAATATGGATTAATTTCATCATGCTGAGTCCATGAGAGCTTCACAAATACTGAACCTGTATAGGATTTCTAGAGTTCATGACCAACTCTCAATTGCCTGGAGCCCAGCAGAGCTTGTGTTTTCCTCATCACCTCAGTAAACAATGCTCAGTGCATGGAGTTACTCCAAGCTGTTACTCCAGAGGTGATTCATACTATGTGATATATGATGTCAACCAGTTCTCTTAAAGATAGCATTGTGTGACTGGAGTCTCTCGCTCTGCTTTAAGCCATCCTTGGGCTGTATATATGTAGGTTAGGGATATTCCTTTCAGACAGAATTTGGTGTCCCTTCATAAATAATTCTTCATTGCATTGCAATGCTTGGTAAGAAATGTACGCATTATCCTGCCCATGTAATTGTAACCCCTCTGTACAGTATGTTCACAAATAAAATATAATAATAATAAAAAGAAAGAAGCCATAGATGGTTCTACCCTTAGCACATGTAGTATTAAGCCCTATCCATGGCTTTGAGGGTGCTGGGATGACTTCTTGATCTCTGGTAAACTTCATTTTACTCTTCTATTAAAAAAAGTCAGGACCATACTAAGACTGCAATATGATAATTCATATAAATGCTTTTATTTCTAAAGCTAGCACATGGGAAGTGCTCAGCTGCTGAACTAATGATAGCAATGCCCAAAGGCTAGAAATCAATTATAAAAATTTTTGTGACAAACATCTGCAATCAAGAGCTATTTTTTTACATTCATTCTGATTAGCTTTATTTTTTTTTTTTGTAAAACAAGGCAGTAATAGTATTTAACTCTTAAGGTCATTGTAAAAATCAACTATGTTTTCCAAAGTATTTTACAAACTGAAAGCCTCTATAAATATTATTGTGGAGGCTATGAGTATATAACAATAGTGCCTGCTGGTAGTGGGGGTGGTTATATTGACACAATCTCCAAAATAGTGTCACAAAGTTCAGTAAGTTTTTCTTAGCCATGCCTGAAGTTATATGTCAAAGGACTTAGAACAAGTGGCCAGATGCCATGCTAAGCAATGAAGATAGTCAGACGCTGACAACTTAAGGGCATAACACAGAGCTAACATAAACCATAGCTATCTTTGCTGCTTCTTTCATCTTACTGTAAGTCCAGAAGTTTCATCTCCAAAACCTTTTGGAAAGAAGATAGTTTTGAATTGATACACATCTGCTCCATTCTCATCAAAATTGGTACTAAACTGTTGAAGATACCTTCCATAGCACTGCAGAAGGGCCAGTTTATATTCCTAAAATAAAAAGACTTGATTAAAGTTTAAAAATAAATAAATAAATAATTCTTCAATTTCTCATGCATCAAATAATTGAAGCTGGATCAGAGAATGTTTTCTTCATAAAGAAATAAAGGCACAGAAAAGATCCAACGGCCATGGACATCAAACTCCACAGGACCAGCCTAAGCTAGCACCTCTCTGTCACCTAACACATACAGCTGGTAATAGCCAATGTGTAGGCTTCACCTACACATAAATAGAATTGTTATTACAATTTGAAGAGACAGTTTAGTGCCTATTTGGTATTGACAAATTTCCAGCAAATGGAGAGGATGGGTGGATTTAATATTTTGAATCATTTCATGAATTCCAATGATTGAAGTCTAGTTCTAGAGAACCTTGCAAAATGCTCACCTGTGTGCAGTGTTTTTTTTCTGACACACCCAAGTGGGATCAGTAATAGATACATGCCATGATTCTAACGATATATAGGTGCTGCATCTGTTATTCAAATAACAGGTAAAAATCTTTCCTGTTTTACTTATTGTGATCAGAAATGCACTGATTTTCCTATTAGTTTATTTGGACAAGTTTTGAACTATTTAATACCAGGTTCATTCTTAGAAACACTAAATACATGAATGTCAAATTACAATGTTCCGTTTTGTGTCCTGGAAACAAATGCTGGCTGTAAGTAGGCTTCTAATCTATAAGCCTTGCAGGAATATGCTGGCTACAAAGGATCAACATGTGTATATACAAGGGTAACATATGTGGTTATTAAATATTTCATGCACAGATTCTCTTCTTATGACCACATTTACAAACATTTTCTGTGGCTGGGTATTGCAGTAGGCCCTAAATTGTGAACATATATTGTTTTTCTAGATCCCAGAAATGTTGGAGCTCAAACTTAAGATAAAACACTACACTACAGTTAACAAAATCAGTGAATCATTTTGTTGAGGCAGTAACTTCCTGATTAAATCTTCAAATAGTTCAGTAAAAAAGAACAGGTACTGACAAAGAGGATTACATTGAATTAAAACCTTCAGCACAACAAAGGAAAAGTTAGTAGAGTGAATAGATTGCCTATAGAGTCAGATTGCTAAACATCTGGCAAGTGATTAATAAGCAGAATATACAGGAAACTCAGAAAACTACTCTTAAGCAATCAACATGTCAAATAACACATTGGCAAATATGGTTAAAGATAGTTCTCAAATCCAGAAGTATAATTGGCTAATAAAAATCACTGAAAGGAAGTGGTGCTGTAGCTCAAGTGGTAGAGCGCTCGCCTTGAGCTGCAGAGCTGAGGGACAGCGCCCAGGCCCAGAGTTCAAGCCCCACGACCGAAAAAAAAAAATCACTGAAAATCCTTGGCATTAAGGAAATGTAAAGCCAAAGGACATTAAATTTTATCACATTCCAGTGACAATGTCTATTTCGAGAACACCAATAACCAATTATGGCAAGAATGAAGTGAAAGGGAGCACGTATTCATGGCAATATCATTTCATGCAACCACTACAGAAATGTATGTGATTTCCTCACGAAACTATTAATAGATTTACGACATGAACCATTGCCACTTTTTGTGAGACTGAGTTTCACTCTACACATACATGTACAAGTATAAATAAAGCCTCAGGGGAGCTAAAATATAGTACCGAGTATTTTCAAAGTATACAAATATAAAATCCACTGGAAACCTCATGAGAAAGGTTTTCTTTTCCTCCTGCTTGTTAAAGTACATATTCAGCTTCATTTATACTGTGATATGTATGTGTATGAAACACTGCAGCCTTGTGCAGAGTGTGCTCACCGCCCTGAAGTAGCTCTGCTATTGAGGTCTCTGCATGGAATTTGGGTCTAACATTATGACAAGTAGAAAACAGACAGATGGTTTCATATTGATTTATACTTGACATAGCAAGAATTTCCTGTATTACCACGTTTTCTCAGACAAGTACATTATTAAAAATAATATCTTAGCCTGGTGCCGGTAGTTCACGCCTGTAATCTTAGCTGTTCAGTAGGCTGAGATTTGAGGATCACGGTTCAAAGCCAGCCCAGGCAGGAAAGACCATGACAATCTTATCTCCAATAAACCACTAGAAAACTGTAAGTGGCTCTGTGGCTCAAGATGTAGAGCGCTCGCCTTGAGCTGAACAGTGCCCAAGCCCATAGTTCAAGCCCCACAACCGTCAAAAAAAATCTTGATTGTATTTAGTAAAAATTATCTGTGTGAAGGTGAAATATCAGAATGCAAATGTAAACCTCAATTTGGGCATTGAACTTGACTTATTGAGGCTGTTTAATTGAGGATATTTTTGATGAACTGATCTGTGAATTTGTCAAAATACATGAGAAACAATTTTTTGCAGAGCCTTCAATATGAGGCTGCTGGTTTCAGCAGCAGCACTGCTTCCCAGGGAATAGGTACATTTGCAGAGGACTGTGCACATGGAATTCTCATGGAAACCTGCCTGGATCAAGAAGCAATGTTCTGTGGCTGTTCTGGATCTTGAGTTGGTGAACTGACCCACTATGTGTGATGTCCTAATAGCTTTTGTTGATATCCCAGTGGCATACATTTTTTTTCTGGCCATTTCACCATGCACCTGATTAGGCATCTTCTGATGCAATCCAGTTGCATCATCCTAAATGGCTTTCATGCAAATAGTTTCTTGTTACAGATGTTGGACCAAATATATCAAAGTTAACTTTATCCCTAGAGACTCACTATTTGTGGTCTTGGAGAAAATCATAGCAACTTGGTTCAACAAGGGGAATCTGTAAACATGTTTTCCAACTTATGTTTTCCTTCTCAATGCAGGGTCTCAGATGCAGAGCCCCACAGAGGAGTTTTACCCATTCTGCCTGGGGACTTGCAAGAGATTTCCAAGAACTGTGCTCTACCGTATTCATCTCTGTCAATAAAAAGACACATATACACATATATGAAAATACATGAATGTATATATACCTGAAACTGTTGGCCTCACGGCCAGTCAGGATTTCAGCTTGGCAGATGCTTCAGGAATGTCTCTTTTGACTTTCATATTCTTTCTCCTTCAGCTTCTGCTCCTTGTTAGGGCCTTGCTTAGCACTAACTGCTTTTCTACAATGAAGAAGCGAGCACACACGAATGGAGATGTGATGATTGCTGGGTTTTTCCCCCTCTACACTTTAGGAACAGATCTCAGTAACAGTGAAGTTTCTGGACAAGAAGAGAATAAGCCGTAAGTAACTCATCAGTTAAATTTTATTTACTGTTTTTTTGTCAGGATAGGCAACTGCTGAGGGAACTCCGGGTGTACTGATGAGTGTACCGTCTCTTTCTACTCTGAAAATCCATACTTACTGCACCAGAAATGGCTCAGTTTCATTATTTCCTCTTCTATTTACTGTTGAGTAAATTTCTGCATGCTGGTAGAAAATGTATCTGGTTTCCTTCCATGTAACTCCTCTTTCCTGGGGAAACAGTATTTCACTTTACTCCTGTATTTATTCCATGCCAGATCTCACTGGAGTTGATGAAGTGATATTATTACAAACAAATTGAGTCAGTTTCATGAGTTCTGTGCTAAAAGACTACAGACACATTTCCTTTCCAATAGGCAAATTGTCTCAGACGTTTTGTTTATGTATCACTTTAATCTTGAGGTCTCTGAAACACATTCTTATTGTGGACTGCTGGCTCATGGTAATACTATCTATTCAGGAGGCTGAAAGCTGAGGATCAATGTTTGAAGTCAGCCCAGGCATGGAAATATATGACAGATTTATCGCCATTTAATCAGCCAAACCTGGAAGCGGTGATGTGACTCAAGTGACAGTGGTATTATTGAGCAAAAAAGCTCAAGGACTGTGTCCAGTCTCTGATTTCAGTCCCTTAGAGACACACACACACTCTCTCTCTCTCTTGCTATCTTTCACTTTAGACAAACAGTGACTTTCAAACTAAGCACTGTTTCATTATTTCATGTTATATCGAGGTGTTAGAAAACACTATGAAAGGTCCCTTATGGGAGAACTTTATCTATACAAGATGAGACCTTCTTTACTTGTGTACATCCATATCATTGTCTATTTTCTCTACCCGAAGTTATCACTAATAAATGGCTGTGAAAGAAAAGAAAAAAGAAAGAAAAATGATTCTACAACACTGAAAGGAACTCTAGCAGTCAATTTGATACCTACTCCAAGAGGAAATGCTTATTGCCTCTATCATGTGTACTCCTTTCCAAATCCTGGTATGAGAAATAAAGTCTGAAATACCTGCTCACCCATGGAAGCAGAGATGGCAGCAATAGGAATTACTCTCTTCCTTACTATAGAATATATCTGTCCTTATTTTCTATGCCACTAGTATGTTTGGTTATCATTTTTTATTCTGTACTTGTCCTAGGCACTAATGGCCTGGGCACTGTCACTGAGCTTCTTCGTTCAAGCTAGCTACACTTCTGGAACTTTCTGTTTATTAATTAGAGAGAAGAGGCTCACAGACATCCATGTCCAAGATGGCTTCAAAACATGATCCTGAAATCTCAGGCTCCTAAGTGCCTAAGACTGCAGGCATGAGGCACCAGTATTTACCTCATTATTTACCCATGGTTAGCTGATTTTCCTTCTCTTCATTTCCCAAAACATGTTTGGCTACTTTTGTTACTTTGCTAATATAGTTTCATAGCTATCTACAGACATAAAGAGAATTACAGTCTGGGTTAGTAAAGTATTATTGCATGATATTGACAACAGATAGTAATATTTATTCATGAAGTATTTATTGTAGATAAGTGGACCACTGCAATTAGATATCAGGCTGTGATATCTGATGCTACCATGATGTTTCTCACTGGTTCATATTTTAGTTCCACCCTACATATCACAAAATTAGATTATGGTCACTCACACTATTTTTAACCATTTTTTTACCTTCTCCGATGTCCTTTGTCCTTTCCCATATTTCTCATTTCTTCTGTTCATTTTCAGCTTCCTGATGTAGCTAGGATTACAAGAATGAGGCACTGGTGTTTGGCTTGCTTTGCACCCTTGATTGGCCTTCTGTAGAACTCACTACTTCTGTCTTTTTGTTGCTTAAGGGGAGATAAATGTGTCATGGACTTTTCTGCCCAAGTTGGCTTTCACTCAGGACCCATGGGTCTCAGACCCCTGATTGGCTAGAATTTCAGGATTGAGCAACCAGCATAGGCAATTTTAATTCAGAGCTATCTTCATCCTTCGATTTCTCTACATCATTACCAACAATACAATTTTGGAGAATTTTTAGAAATAATACTTTGTTTATGAATGTGTACAAACCATATTATGATGGGTTCCATTGTGATATTTCCATACACATAGTACATTTGAAATAAAAAAAGTTACTTCCTCCTTTTGGTTTTTCTACTAAAGAAATTCAGGAATGATTTTCAGAAACTATTTCTGTGTTCCAGACTATCTCTGTGAAGAAATAGCTTGTTTGTTTTGTACAAAGATAGATCCAGGTGCAAATGTGCATGAAAGATAAATAGGAATTTAAATTATCCACATGACTACATTTGAAAAGTCATCACCAAAATGAGAAAGCCTCTAGTTCCCAGGGCATTATGAAAATGTAACTGAGACAGTAATAAGCACTGAAAATATGAACTCATTCTATCAAAATAGAACACTTAGGCACTAATATGCAGGTGCTTGCCTCACAGAGTGTATTTTTCTACTGTATGTTGCAGATATTTAATTAATTAACAAATTAGCATATATGACATAGCTCCTCCTTAACTTCTGCCACAGAGGAGCAACATTTAAATACAATATTTCTAACATGTATCTCCAGCTCACACCTCATTACTGAGGTATTATATCTTGATACCATGATTTAAAAATGCACATTCCTTCTGCCCACACTGCCATCTTCCAATTCAATTTAAACTTCTCTGGCCCTAAATGTTCAGTTTAATATTTTACATTCAATCATTGCACACATACATTTTGTAGCTCAATTGAAACTGCAATTTTTGTCAGGCTTGATGGGTAACTCACTTTATCTTTTATTTTTACTGTTCTGATTGGTCAAATAGTTTAACATTTTTTTCAGTATTGGTTTTCCCTTTGTAATTTTTAAATTTTAATGTGTCTGCTCATCTGCTTGTTCCTTAACTGCATTTTTCCTACTGGTATTTAAATTTTAGAGTTGTTTTATACTATGCTATTAATCCTCTGTGAAATAAATAGGTACCAGTAATTTCAACCATTCATTTGGATATCCCACTGTTTCATCCATTGTGCTGAAAATTTTCAAATGGATACAACCACAGCTACTTTGTTTTGTAGTGTTGGGTGGAATATGGGGACTTGTGAATGAAAAGCTTTCTGCCACTCAGTGAAATTTAGAGCTTATTCTTGCTATTATTTTATGAGCAGTTTGACTTCTATTAAAGTTATGTTGTCCCTCGATTTCTCTATTGCTTGTAAAGTTCTAATCTCTTATTAATAAGCAATCAACTTGTGAGTTGAAAAAGAGTACAGATTGAAGAATAGGTCAAATTTCATTGTTGGACAAATGGACACCCAGTTTTACAGTGCCATGCCTTTCTTAGGGTCCCATTCCCAGGCCAGACATTTTTTGTGAACTTCTCAAAGAATCATGTAACTGTATTTGATTACAACTATTTCTGGGCCTTATATTTCATTGATATATTGTCTGTTTTCAACAGAGTGATTTTTCTGCTACTTGTCTTCTTAGTATAAAATAAAGATAGTTGTAGTGATACTACAGAGTTGTTCTTGTGCCTTAAGATAGGTCTAGATAATTGACAATTTCCTTTTTCATAAAATTTAGTCTTGACTCTTCTCTTTCTGCAATGGAATTGATAGGAAATGGGATGGAGGCTGTACTAAAACTGTAGATGGTTTTCTGTAACATGACTTTTTTCACAATACATATTTAGCTCATCCAGAATCCTGGGAGCTGTGTGTCCATATGGGTTATTGTGGTTATTTCTGCTGTGATTGTTCATGACTTTTTTTGGGGGGGGGGGTCCGGTCGTGGAGCCTGAACTCTGGGCCTGGGTGTTGTCCTTCAGCTCTTCAGCTCAAGGCTAGCGCTCTACCACTTGAGCCACAACGCCACTTCCGGCTTTTTTCTTTTTGCTTATGTGGTGTTGAGGAATCCACCCAGGGCCTCATGCATGCAAGGCAAGCGCTTTACCAATGAGCCACCTTCCCACCCCTTGTTCATGACTTTTACTTGTCTTATCAACCTTTTGTTTTTGTACAAGCTGATTTTGATTCATTGCTTATTGTTACTATTTTTATTCTCTATATATTATTCTGTTTGATTATATTCCTGTACTAATTTGGTAGTTGGATATCTAGTTCCTTGAGTTGCAGGATAAGTTGTTCTTCCACAATATTCTCTCTTGATTTAAGCAGGGTTGTTATATTCCTTTCTTTCATCCATTTTCTATATTCATAGATTTATTGTAAGCTCTTGTCATTTTCATTTGTTCTAAGGATCGTTTTATTTCTTATATTTTGTCTTAAAAACAGTTCACTTGGGCTGGCAAGTTGGTTCAGTGGTAGAGCGATTGCTTCGAAGCATGAGGCCCTGGGTTTGTATCCTCTACACCACATAAGCAGAAAAAAAGCCAGAAGTGGTTCTGTGGCTCAAGTGGTAGGCCACTAGCCTTGAACTGAAGAGCTGAGGGACAGCGTCCAGGCCAGAGTTCAGCCCCCATGACCAAAAACATAAAGTTCACTTTATCACACATTAATCTTTAATTAATTACATTTAATACTTTAATTATTATTTAAGTATTTTATAATTGTTGGAAAATTAAGTCCTTTGGTTTTATGTTTGGGCATATTTTGCTTGTCAAATTCTATCATTACTATAGTATGACCTGCACATGTGTTAAATATATTTTCAAAAAATTAAAACTTCCCAGCTGTTTAATCCTGCCAACATCTGATATTGTTAGTTTTCTTGCTAATGGACATTCTCATTTGGTTGTGGTGGAATCTCAGTATGGTTTTTGATTTGCATTCCTTTTGTGCCCAGAGACTTTGAATATCTCTTCATATATTTATTCTTATTTGTTCTTTGGAGAAATCTCTCTTTATGTCTTTAAGCCATTTATAAATAATAGAGTTGTTGTTTCTTTGAGGATTTGTTTATTGAGGGTATTTTTTTAAATTTTGACCTTTGAGTAGATTTTATGTATGACATTTTCTAACATCATACATTAAGTCATACATGTTAGAAAGTCTTTCTCCCATATTCTCAGGTATTTATATTGATAAGTATGTTCTTTGCCATGCAGAAATATTTTTGGGGGTGAATGCAATTTACCTAGATTTTACCTTGATTTGTTGTGATTCTGGAACTTGACTAAGATGTTTCAATCTGTGATATCCATCCTGTAACCTTTATGTCTCACAGTCTCTTCCTGTAATACCTTTAGTGAATCTGGCCTTACATTGAGATCACTGATCCATCTGGAAATGATGCTAGTAGTTTTCTGCTCATGTATACAAAATTCTGCCAGCACCATTCATTGAAGAGGCTTCTTTCTTCCATTTTGTGTTTTTTGTTTCCTTATGAGATAGTAGATGGCTATAGATATGCAGGTTTCTTTCTGGGTCTTCTATTCCGTTGGTTCTCAGGCCTTTTCATGGGTCACTACCAAATATCTTTTCTTACTAAGGCTTTGTCTCAGAGTTTGAAGATAGTTATTGTTATTCCCCTAGTACTGTTCTTGATGTTAAAGACCATTTTTGCTCTTTGTCTTGATTTTTCCATAAAAATTTTCATATTTCTTATGTATCACTCAAGATGTTGTTGGGATTTTAATGGACATTGCATTGAATGTGTAGAATAACTGGGCAGTGCTGCCATGTTCACGATGATAATCCTTCCCATTCAGGAGCATCAAAGTTATTCCATTAAGCTTTGCGTCGATGGCTCAGACATGTAATCCTAGCTACTCAGGAGGCTGAGATATGAGGATCACTAATCAAAGCCAGCCTGGGCAGAAATTCTGTGAGACTCTTATCTCCAATAAACCACTAGAAAACCGGAAGTGGTGCTGTGGCTCAAGCAGTAGAGTGCTTGCTTTGAGCTAAAGAGCGCAGGGAGAGTGCCCACACCCAGAGTTCAAGCCCCACGACCGAGAAAAAAAAAGATTTTCCATTTGCTTATAAATGCTTTAATTTTTTCAGACATTTAAAGTGGTTAAGGTAATTCCTGGGTCTTTTCAATTTTTTGAGTCTATGTGGTTTGAGTCTATGTGGTTTACCTGAATTTAGTCACAGACTTCTCGTTGTTGGCACACCAGAAATCTACTGATTTTAATGGGTTAACTTTTATTATGTACTTTTCGAAAGTTTTGGATTAGTTTGGGGGAGGAAGCTATAGGTATCTTCCAATACTGGGTTATGCCATCCGTAAACACC
Organism: Dipodomys spectabilis; assembly: GCF_019054845.1. Lineage (NCBI taxonomy): Eukaryota > Metazoa > Chordata > Mammalia > Rodentia > Heteromyidae > Dipodomys > Dipodomys spectabilis. The sequence goes on along the minus strand of NW_024870893.1, from coordinate 479,086 downwards.
TCAATGTAACACCAGACATCCTGAAAGTATTGCAGGAGAGAATATGGGAAACACTAGAGCTCTGTGGCAGAGGAGGGGCATCTTGGGAAAGAAGTTGTTAGTACCAAGTGTTAACTGGCACCTCAGCCATGAAGGTTTGGCTGACTAATAGATGTCTTGGTCCCCTGAAAAAAAATTGCAAATAGGGATTGTTATACCTCTCATTTCCTATTTGGATCCACTTCATTTTTTCTCTTGCTTTATTTCTTTTGCTAGAAATTCCACTGCAACATAGAAAAGGAAGAGAAAATGAGCATCTGTTTCTTCTTCTTGACTTTAGAGGAAATTGGTTTAATTTTTCACCATTGAATGTAATGCTGTCTATAATTTTGTGTATTCTTTCCCTTTTGTGTTCAGATTTGCTAAGGGTCTCTCAATATTTTAATTTACTCAAAGAACCAGTCTGTTCATTTTTTATACGTTCTATGGTATTTTCTTCTCTATTTTGTTTACTTCTTATTTTAATTTTTTTGTCGGCCTTAGGGCCTGAACTCTGGGCCTGGGCACTGATGCTCAGCTCTTCAGCTCAAGGCCAGCATTCCACCACTTGACCCACATGGCAACTTCCAGGTTTTTCTACTTATGTGGTGCTGAGGAATCAAACCCAGGGTCTCATGCATGGAAGGCAAGCACTGTACCACTGAGCTACCTTCCCAGTCCCTGATTTTAATTTTATTGTTTCCATTTAGTGGTTTTGACTTGGTCATGTTCCTTTTGTACAAGGAACTTAATGCTTATCATTAAATTATTAATTTGTGATTTCTCCAATTTGTTTCTGTAGGCATTTAGAGGTATAGATTTTCTTCTGACTACTGCCTTCATTGTGTCCCAAAGTAGCTGATTTTTTTTTTTTTAGTATTCATATCTGTTGCTTCATAAAAAATAAAATCAACCTTCTAATCTTATCAATAACCTTCTGGTCATTCTTCAATATGTTGTTCAGTCACCAGTTTTAAGGGATTTTCTGTAATAGCTTTTCCTGCTGAGTTGTAATTTTCTTCCATTATGATCTGTCAGCATGTAGGAAATCATGACTTTTTTTCGAATTTGCACAGATGTGCTTGAGTTACAGGATGATCTAGTTTGGAGAATGTTGTTTGAGTGGCTGAAAAGAATGTATATTCGGATGCTCCTGGGTTAATTATTTACTAGTTTTATGATAATTCTATTTTATCAATGCAGTTGTTTAGGTATAATGGTCCTATGCAGAATTTTTGCCTGGATGATTTATCCAGCTACAACAGTGAAATGTTGATGTCACCGACAATCAATGTGCTTGCATCTATGTTTTTAGATAAGTTTTAGATTAATAGGTATTTGTTTAATGAAATTGGGTGTCCAGTATTTGGTGCATGGGTATTTAGAATTGTTATATGCTCTTGAGGGAGAGTTGTATTTATTTTTCTGCAGTGCCCTCCTTTGTTTATTACCATTAATTTTATTTTGAAATCTATTTCATCTGGTATTAGGATTGCTACTCCACCCTGTTTATGGGAGCATTTGCTTGAAATATATTATTGCAGGCATTCAATTAGAAAATGTTCATTTTTGTTGGCAAGATGTGTCTCTTGTGGACAGCACATACATGGGTCTTGCTATTTGATTCAATTCTCTAATCTGTTCCAATTATTTGGAGATTTAAGGCCATTAATGCTAAGAATTGAGAAGTGTTTTGTAACCCCTGATACGTTGTCCACCTGCTTGGTGGCTGTGCCTCATCTTTTCCTATAATGTTTAGCTGTCTCTCTAATAAGGAATAGTCTCTCCACCACTATGGCATTCTGATTGATTTTCTATATGTATTTCCTTAGCTATTTTTCTATTGCTGGATTGGTGAGGAAAATTATTTCAGTTATTCTTGTTATGCAATTTTATATTTGTTCACTAGTTATGAAGGAGTATTTTGCTGGGTACACTGTTTTTGGTTGGTAGATGTTTGCCTATAAACTGTGGCATACATCATTTCAGCCTCTTCTTCCTTTCACTGTCCCATATTAGAAAGTTGTATTTATTCTGACAGCTTTTCCTTCATATATAATCAATTATTCCTCTCTAATATCTTCCAGTACCCTTTCCATGGGCAATAGCATGCTCTTTTGTGGTCTGTACTGTTTGGGCTTCTATTACTCCCTGTTCCTGAATGGGTCTTTATTTTTCCATGCTCATTTATTTTTCTAATAAAATTCCTTTAGATATATTTTCTATCTTTTTTTTTATTGCTCGCTCTCCTCCTTCGTGAATATGTAATCTTAAATTAGGGCTTTTGGTTGATTCCTAAATTTTCTTTTTTTTTAGTTGCTTTTTTATTGTGAATACACTGTACAGAGGGGTGACAATTACATGGTCAAGGTAATGAATGCACTTCTTTTTTTGATTGTTTTTATTGTGAAATACTGTACAGAGGGGTTCAATTACATGGGCAAGATAGTGAGTACATTTCTTATCAAGCATTGTAGCCTCCTACTTTGTTTACCCTTCACATCCCTTCCCATTCTCCGTCCCCCCCAATCTTTCCCCCCCCCCAGGTTGTAAATTCGTTTTTGACATGAAAACTTGTACTTATTGTTGCAACAGGTCCACCTGTATCCTTATTTAAACGACTTGTTTTTCCCCTTCCCCTCCACAAATTATACCGACATCAAATACAGTGAAAGCAGGGGTTATACTGTGGGGAAGGGACATACAAAGCAACAAAAAATAATCTTATAATTGCGTTAGAAACAAATGCATGAAAGAAAAAACACTAAAAATACATATCTTAGGGTTCATTTTCCTAACATCACCTTATCTGACCTTTTCTGCTTGACTCATACATATACAGATATTGCAAATAAGGGAAATCATGGGATGGTATATATACACAATGGAATTCTATGCCTACATCAGAAAGAATGACATTGCCCCATTTGTTAGGAAATGGAAAGACTTGTAAAAAATTATATTAAGTGAATGCACTTCTTAGCAAGCATTGTTGCCTCCTCCTTTGTTTCCCCTTACCATTCTTTCCCATCTCCCCCACACCCAGCCCCGCCCCTCCCACCCCGCCCCCATGCCAAAGTCGTAAAGTCCATTTTCCCCTAAATTTCTTGCACGCTCCTTTACTTCCCCCCCCCCCCCAGGAATTATCAGTGTCTTATATTCTTTTGCCAGGAGAAGACACTTTCATTTCATCTGTACTATTAGTTTCCTTTTCATCTGCAATATAGATTTACCTTTATCTTTGTAGATGCCATGACTTCTTCTAATAAGCTTTACCTAGTCTCATCATGCTCAGGAATTGTCCTGTGTATATTTTCTTTCTTTTCATATTTTCATCAACCTGTTCTTAAAGCATTTTACAGCGATATTCTAGGTCCTTCATTGTCTGACCTATAGCCTGGACATTTTCTCTAAGAATTAATCTTGCTTTATTTGCCATTTTCTTGTATTTTCATGGATTCTTTCTCTCCATTTTGAATCATTTGTATTTTGTCTCCATTGTGTCTCCATTTGTATGTTGTCTCCATTGTGTCATTCTTTGAAAAATGTACATTGATTTCATAACATTAATTTTTAATGTTCTAACACGCAGATTAAACCTTGCACATACATATCACAAAAGAGAAAGGAAAGCATTTTTATCCTCTTTACAACTTTATGTTTTTTCCTTTTCTATATCTCAAGATAAATACACTAGCAAATATATTAAATATTAGTGTAATTCCTTATGGTGGATTTGGATGGTGGATTTCAATGTAAAGATTTCTCACAATTCTTTCCTCATTACCTACATTGGAGGCTCCTTTCCCCATATTCAGTACCTTGGAGTTGGTTGACTACCTATGTTCTCATTACATAAATAACAGTTAAATTACCTCACCTGTTATTAAGCTTTTGTTGTGGTTGATATTGCAGGAAGAGCTGTTGATTTTGTTGGGTATGTGAACAAAGCTTGCTATAGAATCTTCATTAAATAATGCTTTCCTTCTGAAAGATGCTATTAAATTGAAGAATTGTTAGTTAGCTCAACCTGCAATATAACCATTTAACAGCAACTGGGCAACTGAACTAGAAGGCTTTTCACACAGGTCTCCACCTGTTTCACCATATTTACCCAAGGTGAAGGCAACAGAATATTTTGTGTCTCATCACAACTTACTCCATGCCTAATGGAAAATGTTGCATGTATATTGTAGAGGAGATAAAGCAAGCTCTTGGCTTAACTAAGTTTCTGAATGTAATTCATGACAAATTCCTTTCATATCTTTACATAACCCTATATTCAAGCACAAGACATTGTATTCATATTCCATCCTAATTGGGCATAATATTTTACCATACTTATTAGCAGAAACACAAGCATTCCTTTCATAAAAGCCATAATTTTGAAATACTCCTGTTGAATTTCTATGCTCATTATGCAGGTTTACCTTCAAGAACTACCAGTGTGTTTTGGCCTTGGCTTTTGCTATAGAAGAGATCAACAAAAACCCTGATCTTTTACATAACTTAACTCTGGGATTTAGTATCTATGATGTTCAATATGGATCAAGGACATCATTTAAAAATCCCTTCATTTGCCTCTTTGGGAAATATGACTTTCCAAACTATAATTGTATGAGAGACAACCAGTCTATAGCAGTACTCACAGGACCTTCAGGAGCATTATCTTCACAGATTGGGACACTGCTGGACCTCTATAATTTTCCACAGGTGAGAGTGTGAGGGGTGGGAGATCTTAAGAATGTCTAATTTTGTGCCATCTCAGGTGTTAGAAGAGGACAAAAGGAAGAGACTTGATTTATGGAGGGGAAGGGAAATAACAAAATGCTTAAATAAGGATACAAGTTGACCCATTGTAACAATGAGATGTATAAGACACTTTGGTGAAAATGAACTTTACAACTTTGACAGAGAGGAAGGGGGACAGGAGGAGTGTGGGAGGTGGGGAGGGAAAGGCTGATGGGGGAAACAAAGGATGAGGTAACAATGCTCAATTGGAAATGTACTCATTACTTTACTCATGTAACTGTACCCCCTATGTACAGTATTTTTTACAATAAAAAACATATTTTAAAATGTAGCTTAAAAAACGAGTATGTATTCAAAGATAATGTGATATTTATAGTCCTGTTGGTTTTAAAAAGGGGATGAAAACATTATAGCCAAAAGGTATTATTTTAGAATTTTAAGCCTTATAATTGATGTTGACTCTTTAAAAAATCAGGAAATGGAAAATGACTTTAAAATGTCCAGATATGTTGAGCATGATGCTGATGGACCACATCTCTAATTCTAGTGACTCAGAAATCATTTCTAATTAATTAGAAACAATCATGCGGTAATGTGTGGTTCAAGTGGTACAGTGCTACATTTGGGGGAAAAAGCCAAGAACTACTACTGAGTCCCTGGCCCTTTACTAACACACACACACACACACACACACACACACACACACACACACACACACTCACTCATTCACACATATATGCAGGTTCATATGTAAAATATATTGAATGCAATATGTCAGACTTAGAAAGAGAAAGGAGGTATATGATCTCTCATATGTAAGGTTTTGCCTAAAATAGGAAAATGAAATACTAAAAATAACACACTCAGATATTTATATATATGTATATATATATATATATATAATATATATATATATATATATATATATATATATATGATCAGTCTGACTAAATTATGGTACATATCAGGGTAGAATTGAATGATGTAACCACTCAGAGAAAGAGACAGTACATAAAAATACCAGGCAAATGAAGCATATCTTCAATGAGGGTGGCTTTTTAGGTGTTCAGGGAATATGGAAGAGGAGAAAGGAGTAGATGGGTATAGAAAATAATATAATATTCACTGTACATATATGTGAAAATGGAACTAGGAAATTCAGTGAATATGTGGGGTAGATACCGATTACAGGAGTTGATGGAAACAGTGACAACGATTAAAAGATTTTGTAAAAACCAATAAATACATTGTCAAATAATTTAAAAATTTTAAATTTGTTTCTTCCAAAATTAAATGAAAAACCTACCTTCCAACTATTGCACATAGTTATATGATATACATATCATGACTGCAATTAGGATGGATGGAAATCTTCTCATTTTTGCAGCATCCTGTTCTCATTCCCTTTAGCTTACGTCTGGGCCTTTTGATCATGCTCTGAGTGACAATAACATGTTTCCTGGTCTCTATCAAATGGCTTCAAAGGACACTTCAATAGCTAATGCCATGGTTTTATTACTACTTCACTTCAGCTGGAATTGGGTGGGACTGATGACCGTAGAAGATGAGAATGGTTTGTGGATTCTTCCTGCATTGAAAGAAGAGATGGCCAAGAACAGAGTTTGTGTAGCCTTTGAGCTATCATTACCAAATAATTCCATGTCGAATATTTTCAAAATTATGGCACATTATAACCAGATAAATAAATCTTCAGCAAATATCTTCATTGTGTATGCTGATAATGAGTTCCTACGACATTTATTTATATGTGTTGAACAATTTTTAATAAAAGGCAAAGTTTTTATTATGAACTCAGAGTGGGATGTAACCATGAGAAAGAGATATTTCATTCTAGGTTCATTCCTTGTACCTCTCGTTTTTTCACACCATCACCCAGATGTTTCTGGATTCACAGATTTTCTCAAATCAGTTAACCCGTGCAAATACCCAGAAGACTTTTTTCTTGCTAGGTTATGGTTTCTCTCTTTTAATTGCTCGGATTCTGTGTCTGACTGTGTACAGTGGGAGAACTGTCCTCATGATGCCTCCTTGGATTGGTTGCCTAGGCATATATTTGACATGAGTATGTCTGGAGACAGTTATAGTGTATACAATGCTGTGTATTCTGTGGCCCAGGCTCTCCATGATATGCTGCTTTATCAAACAGAAACACAAACAATGGGAAATAGAAATGGGATAATGTCTTTCCCTGCACAGGTAAGGCCTTCTGTGTTGTACATCACACATTAGGAAGAAAGTTACTTTTTAGGGAGGTTCTTACACTATGAAATTAAATAATTTTTGTATTGTCTGAAAACCCAAGATACTATACTTCTTCATTTGTGTGTGAGATTCTCTAGGAATGTTTTTATGTACTCTTCAAGAAAAGCAGCCCTGAAAAAGGACATTTCTAAAAATCTGTTTAGTAACAAATAAACCAACATGTTTATAGCTAATATTTTGAAGACTTCAAAATCACCATTGAAATCTGCATTTCTTAAGTAAGTGTAAATGATGACCTCCTGCACATAATTATGTATATTTTTCATAAGAGATAATTTTATTCTATTTTATCTATTAAATTTTTACCAAGTTCATACTACAGATGATCACAAAACTAGTGGATGTAGAAACCTATAGTAAGCAAATGAAAACGTTCTCACTAATGACTATTTACATGAAATTGGTTTCTCTTGAAGAGAGGCCTTCTATTTCCTTGCTGAGTGACCAGGATTCCGAAAGAATATTTTTATTCTCTGATAGGTTTTCTTCTATGCAACTCACTAGGTGCCTCTACTATTCTTGAATTCTGAATCAAAAATTTAAGGCAAACAAGAGCCTTTCTTGGTTCAGGTTTTCCTTTTTAACTCTGGGATATATTTCACCATATATTTCTCTTTTAGCTGCATCCTTTTCTGAAGAACATCCAGTTTCACAATCCTGCTGGAGATCAAGTGATTTTAGATGAGAAAAAGAAATTGGGGGCAGAGTATGATATTGTGAACATTTGGAATTTTCCCGAAGGTCTTCAACTTGAGATGAAAGTAGGAAAATTTTCTCCATATACTCTTCATGGTCATCAACTGACTTTATCTGAAGATCTAGTAGAGTGGACCATAGGAACAACAGAGGTTGGTTGGATTCAACAGTAATGATTTTAAGGATATATAAGTAAAAAAATTTCACCCTTAAAATTTATACCTGGTTGGGTGCCAGTAACTTACTCCTATAATACTAGGTATTTTGCTGGCTGAGATATGAATACCATGTTTAAAAAAACAGTGCTAACAGGAAATGCTTTGAGACTAATCTCGTATTAACCATCAATAAAGCTGAAGTGGTGCTGTGGATTAGGCACTAAAGTGTTAACATTAAGCAACAAACCTCAGATACCCAACCCAGACTCACATTGTAAGATTTAGTTCTGGCGTGTGCGTGCGCAAGCACACATACACACACACACACACACACACACACACATACTAACAGACAGACACACACATGCATGCACGCACACACAAATATATACCCTATGTGCTTACTAAAAACCAAGTAGTGGACATTTAAAATACTTCCCACTTAAGAAATTGGATTGACTGATTGTTGGCTATAAAAGTAATAGAATACATTAACAGTACTTGGGTGAGGGTGCTCTTGCTTCTAATTATATCTACCCAGGTGGGTGACTACCTCATATCTAAGATTATAGTTTTGTTTAAAGCTCAACTGGGTAGAATATTCTATGAGACTTTTTTGTTTTTTATTATAAAAATAGTATACAGAGGGGTTACAGTTACATGAATAAGGTAGTGAATACACTTCCTATCGAGCACTGTTACATTCTACTTTGTTTTTCCCAACTATCTATTCCTTCTCCACCTTCGCAACTCCCCCATCACCCACCAAGTTGTAAAGTTCATTTTCAACATAGTGTGTTGTACATCTCATTGCTACAATGGGTCAAATTGTATACCTATTTGAACATTTTGTTTTTTACCTTCCACTCCCCAAATTAGAAAAATGTACATACAAGACCCAGGTCACCAAAATTATATACAGTGAAAACAGGGGCTATACCATAGGGGAGGAACATAACAAAGAAACCAAAAATCATATAGCACATTATAAATACATTAAAAACAATAGCAAGAAAGAAAAAACCACTTATGTCCCCATCTTTGGGTTCATTTAGCTTAACATCATCTTATATGCTCATATCTCAATTAATAAAAAATCTCAACTGGAGATTTGGCTCAAGTAATAAAATGCTAATCTTCAGCACAAAAACCTCAAGGTCAGTGCCCAGACTACGAGTTCAAGTGCGACGATCATTTCCAAAAAAATTTAGCAGAGTGTTTGTAAAAGTTTATTAGGAATATTAAATTGCATTTTTCTTAGCAAGTTTCTACATTGTGACAAAGAATCAGAGCAATCACTTTATATGTTTTAAGGGTTTATTTTGCTCCCACTTGTGGAAGTTCCATTCAATGATTACTTGCCTACTGCTTAGGTATCTTTGGTGAGATGAATCAGTGAAAGAGCCTGAGCAAAAAGATTCTCACCTCATGGCCACTGTATAAATGTGACAGTCTTTGTATTCAAATAACCTTAAAACAGAAGGCCTATGCAATGTGTTACTGCACATTTTTCAAGCTTCAAAGAAATTTGTTTCTCTTTACTCCTCATCATTCACAAATAGCAGGAAATAACAAATAATGACATGAATTCTAGGAAACTCCATAGCGCTGACAAATAGGACTTACTTTCTCACCATTAATCCACTTTTAAAGGTCTCACACTTCTCAAGAGTTCAATAGGCTAAATAGAGATCAAGCTGATAGAAAATAAGTTGTTTGTGGTATGATGTGGAATCTATACCAACGTTGAATTAACTGACCAGATTTATGTGCATAAAATGCTACATTTAATAATCCTGTTCTTTAAAAAATGAAATTTTTGGAGTGTCAGGTAAAAGACTGAGCAGTTACTGACACAGATCTGATTTTCTTCAGCCTCCTCACTCTGTCTGCAGTGAAAGTTGTGTTCCAGGATTCCGGAAAACCCCTCAGGAGGAAAAGGGTGCTTGTTGCTATGATTGTACCCCTTGCTCAGAGAATGAGATAGCTAATGGGACAGGTAAGTTCATGACTTGGGGAGAAATTTATATTCTCTATTAGTGTCCCCAAACCATGCAATGCAAAAGTTGTGTATTAGGATTGCAGCACCAATGTCTTCCATTTTACTCATAAATTAATTGTGACTGTAGAGGTTCTTGCTTCTTGAAAAAGATCACAGGTTGTCAATTATGTATAGAACTAATTTTTTTACTCTCGCACATGAATGTTTGTTCAAGTAATCACTAATGTAAGTTTAATGCCCATCATATTAAGCGCAAAGCTAGTTAAAGGATAAGGTCTCTGTTTTGTTTTTTTTTTTTCAAAATTGACTTCAGAAAATAAAGAAAAAAGAGATCTTGCACATTTTTATTTCCTAGTGCACAGAAATATTGTTGCTACACAGCAAGTGATGTGATTGTTTTATGTATAAGAAGCAATCAAAAGGGTTGTGCACAGCATGACTTTAGAGCTTGAAAGTGAGATTTGATTTGATGTTGCCCCATGCATTACAAGCAAGCGGGACAGACAATATGACAACTTCAAGGAAGGTGTATAGGGCTTTTATTTATATTGTCCAGAGTCATGGAGGGAAGTACAAACCCTGTGATGCACACTTTTCGATGAAAGGTGTGAGTGGTGAACACAAGGCTGAGAAGAGCTATGGCAACATGAAGAGGTCTGGAAAAATTTAGGGATAATAGAAATGGTAAGGAATAATATGTGTTATAGACACGTAAAGATAAAGTTATTGTGAATGTAGATTAGACATAGAGAGTTTGTCTAGCATGCATGAAGTCCTGGGTTCAATTCCTCAGTATCACATAAATAGAAAGAGCCAGAAGGGGCACTGTGGCTCAAGTGACAGAGTGCTAGCCTTGAGCAAAGAAAGCTCAGGGACAGTGCGCAGGCCATCAAAGCAAGTCCCAGGACTGGATAAAAGAAGAGAAAGTGGGAAAGTGTGTGGGAATATGATGAAGATACAATATGAAATATGATACTGAACATATCTGGTAATACTCGGGAATTTTTGTTTTTATGCTGATAAGTAATGACATGTTATAATTTTCTCTATGTAGGGATTTTCTAATTTGCTTTTAAGTACTGAAAAGATTATTTGAATTCCTCACCAGATGTGGAGAATTGTCTGAAGTGTCCAGATCATCAGTATGCCAACACAGAGAGAAACCAGTGCCTCCAAAGAGCTGTAAGTTTCCTGGCTTATGAAGAGCCGTTGGGGATTGCCGTGGCCTGCATGGCTCTCTGTTTATGTACACTCACAGCAATTGTTCTTGGAGTCTTTGTGAAACATCAGAACACCCCCATTGTTAAAGCTAATAACCAAGTTCTCAGCTACATCCTGCTCATCTCCCTCATCTTCTGTTTTCTCTGTTCCTTGCTCTTTATTGGCCGTCCAAACACAGCCACCTGCATTCTACAGCAAACCACATTTGGAGTTGTATTCACAGTAGCTGTTTCTGCTGTCTTAGCCAAAACTGCAACTGTGGTTCTGGCCTTCAAGGTCACTTATCCAGGGAGAAGAATGAGGTGGTTACTGCTCTCAGGGGCTCCTAACTTCATCATTCCCATCTGTACTCTGATTCAGGTGACATTCTGTGTCCTTTGACTGGGGACTTCACCTCCCTTCATTGACACAGATGTACACTCTGAACATGGCCACATTATCATCCTGTGTAACAAGGGCTCCCTCACTGCTTTCTACTGTGTCTTAGGATACCTGTTTTTTCTGGCCCTGGCCAGCTTCATTGGGGCTTTCCTGGCCAGGAACCTTCCTGACACGTTCAATGAAGCCAAGTTCCTGACCTTCAGCATGCTGGTGTTCTGTAGTATCTGGTTCACTTTCCTGCCTGTCTACCACAGTGCCAAAGGAAAAGTCATGGTGGCTACAGAGGTTTTCTCCATCTTGGCTTCCAGTGCAGGGCTGTTGGGCTGCATTTTTGCTCCCAAGTGCTACATCATATTGTTAAGGCCAGATAGAAATTTTCTGCATGGTTTTCAGGACAAAACACGTGCCAGGAGAAATAAACCCTGAAGATGAAACTTAAATGTATGATTAAATACATAGAAGGCCAAATAAACTCTACATTTCTTTTTCCATCAGATATTAGTTTATATTGTTAGAATCAATTTGATGAATAAATGAGTCCCACTCATTTCTCATATGATAGTACAGTCACAATTTTTAGCCACCTACATTTGAATTTTGTTCCAATATCTTTGGATTTTCATGCTTACACTGCACTTATCCAATCATCTCCCTAATATATTTTAACTGCTACTAGTTTTTGAATTGTGCTTTCTTAATCGTTTGCCTAAAAACTTATTTTATGTTGCTAGTCCTGAGTCTTGATCTTAAAGCCTGGTTACTCTCGCTTAGTTAGTTAGTTTATTCGTTCATTCATTCATTCATTCATTTGGTCAAGGCTAGTGCTTTACACTTGAGCCACAGCTCCTCTTTTGGCTCTGTAATGGTTAACTGGAAATGTTATTCGCTTAATGTTCCTTCCCAGGTTACCTTTAAGCCATGATCACTACATGTTATCCTGTGCAGCGGAGCTAATGGGCTTTTTTTAAATTTTAAAGTACATTATCTTCCTACCTGTAACTATTCTTCTTAATCATGACTCATTAATATTTTCCTCTTCCAAAAGATCCATGTTTTATATACTCAATAGTGTTTATTTTGCTTCATACTTGTATATTTCCATTCACACATCTTTCTTTTTCCTTATTCCTCAATTGATTTTGGTGAAATAATCTCCCCCATTCTCTCTGATTTCAGTCCCTCTCTCTTCCCTTTCCTTCCTCTCTTCTTTCTTCCCCCTCTCTGCTTCTTCTATATTGTTTTAGAATTTTAAGAATTGGTTTAATAAGCTACAAAGTACAACTCAGTTGTATTGTCTTTATGAAGTAACAGCTAAGGAATGCAGAGAATCATAATGGGTTGCTTATCCATGGCTGGATATAATTTTCAAGTTATTTTTGTGTTATTACTTTACAAATATTGTGAAGGCTATCTGAGTTGGCCAAGTTTTGGAAAACAGAAACTGCTAAAAACAATGGGCCACAGAATTCTAAGTTCCAAGTTTGTTCCTTGATGATTTCAGTTATAATTATGTAATGATAATTTGATGGCAACATGTTACTCAACAGAAAGCAATAAATGGGGACCAATAATATATATGATATATCATATATCATATAATACATATTATACATATATATAATATATATTATACATATATATTATACATATATATATTATACATATAACATGTATACATAGCACATTATATATATTATATATATAACATATAAGTATATATGAGTATGTAACGCCTTTTTTCTCACCTAATATTTGAGAGTCAAATCTTTGATTCCTAGTCCATCTTAAATAGTACTTAAATTACTGAGTATCTGTGTATCAGTTTGTTCTTGTGAGACAGTGAAAGGTGAAAAAGGGAAATGTTGGTCACACTGACTTGCTGGACATTAATGAAATTTATCTCTGGAACTAGATGGGAGACAATGAGGGAAGAGATGAATTTATGTGAAAGGAATTGCACTCATTTCTGGATATAGGTAAAGGTAAACCACACCTCTAACATAACAATCATGTAAATTGTGTGTTGGGGAAGAATTAAAGAAAACAGTGATTGTAAGTCCAAAAAGTTTCCATACTAATTGTAAACCTATACCAAATAGTGTGTTAGACAAAAAGTTATCTCTGAGTTTATTCTAGAGTAAGAAACCTTATACAGTCGTGATTTTCTGGGTTTTCATTCCTTTATTTTTATTGTAATTTTGTGGTTTGGGTTTGGTTTATTTGAGATGGGTTAGGGGCAAGGTAATTATGTACACCATGCTCATCTCCAGCCTTAGGAGTGGTAGGATTACAGATGGAGCCCTCCATATCCAGCTTGCTTATGTTAAATGTATCTAAATACTGTCTTTCAACGAAGTTGACTCTGGAAGCTACTTATTCTAGTGATGAAACCTATGTTCATAAACAATTTTGGAAGTGTTTTAAAGTCAAATAAAAAAGTCAAAATAAAAGATCCCTGGGATCTTTTTACCTTAGTCACTACAAGGGACTTCATACGCCAATCATCCTATAAGGGTAACTGCTGCTGACCGTCCAACGTGCCTCAGTAGTTATCCTCAGTTCTGATGTGGAGGGTTGAGGTTAATTCATGCCTGGAAAATACACAAGCATGTATTTGTGGGTGGTCATCAGGAATCAAAATGAGATTATTGTTTTTAGTAAAATTAACAGCAAAGTCAATACTTATAAGAAATTTTCTGCACCCCCATTCTGTCACCTGATAGAGAACCAAGGTTTGCAGGGCTTCCTCTAACCATCTTGTGCCCTTTGGTCTTCAGGATTCACAAGCAGCCCTCTCGTGCTCCACATCTGTTTCCCAATAGATGTACCCATTCTCAGGACCCATGACTGGATGTGTCCAATGATGGGTATGCTGCCTGCTAACCGAAGTAGTATATCCCAAAGCTGAAGGTTGTAAGTCTTGATGTAATTTATTTTCGTGTTTCGAAACAGAACGATTAAAAGTGTTCACATTTTGGAAGACAAGGGAAAAGAATCTCATGGGACCAGAGTAACAGATCGGCTGAGGTTGATTGGAAACCATTTTATATATGTGCTGCAGATGTGCCTAAAAAAATAGCTGGGCTAGCTGAGAAAGCAAGGCAAGAAAGGGCAGGGCTCTCATTTTAAAAAACTGGTAATTGTGTGTGTGTGGAGAAGTGGTTCATGCCAGTAATCCAAGCACTCAGGAGGCTGAGATCTGAGGATTATGGTTCAAAGCCAGCCCAAGCAAGAAAGCCCATAAGACTCTTATCTCCAATTAACAGCCAGAAAACCCCAAGTGGCAATGTGTCCCAAGTGTATGAATGCTCACTTTGAGCTGGGGAGCTCAGGAACAGTCCCCAGGCCCAGAGTTCAAGCTCCATCACAAAAAAAACCAAAACAAAAACAAAAACAAAAACTAGGAAGGGTGGAAGCATCCCAGGCTCTGGGCCCATAATGTAAGTATACAGGCTATAGTGGGAAAAGGAGATAGACACACTTCAAGCTCCATCCTGACACATCTTGTTCACTCTAGAGTCTACCTCTACACTCATGGTACATAAGCCTACATCACTGCTCCCACAATTCAGTACCCACAGAAGGGAGGAAATTTTACCTTGAAAAGATACTTTAGATGACACTGGCCCATGGTCTGCCACACCCGTGTTAACTAGAAGAAGCCCTCAGAATTAAGTCACTGTGGAAGGTAAAGACCTAGTTACAGAGGGGAAGGTGGCAGAATCCTCAGATTCAGGCCAATAACCACGAGTTAGATAGGCATTAATCCCTGTCCCAAAGTTAGGTTCCCATAGTTCAGGTACTGTGTGGATCTACTTAATGGAACAAGAGCATACAAACAATAGTACCCACATTTGTGCCAACTTGGAAGCGAAAGCAGGGAGTTCCCCAGGTGAACAAAAATAGTCCAATGTGGATGACTGCACTGTAGTACTTGAGGCGCAGGTTGAGAAATACAGCAGCATTCCAGGCTCCAAATCTGAAACGGTGGGCAACACAGGCCATATCCTGAAAGGGAGGTCTAAAAGAATGTGTCTCTGGACTTATTTTCCTGAGGGCCACAATACAGCACAAAGGGGCCAGTGTGTTTTCTCAAACTTGAGTATGTATAGTCACAACCTCATACCTGCAAAACCCTACCCAGGGATCGGTTCTCACCAATGAGGGATTACTCCCACTTACCTACAAACTTGGGTATCTGGGATGACACAGGCACTTGGGCCTACCAGGAGGGACCAGAAAGATGGTAGTCCCTGAGGTGTAGAACGGGCAAGGGGACACCACCTTGCTGTAGTAGGACAAACCCAGGTTGTAGAGGGCAGCCACATTTACAGTTCCAGGCCATAGCCCCAGCAACAAAATGCAAGGCCATTTAGAGCAGTCACAGGGCACTCTCCAAGCCCTGGTTTTCCTTCTCTTGGGTCTGATAAAGAACCTGACCAGGGCAATCTGTCATCCCATCCGTGCCTTGGAGGGAATGTGTATATACACCCACACAATCCCTGACCTGCAATTTGGTTCTCACAGGACAACAGCAGGAGGAGAACTACTTAACTTGAAACAGGGCCTTCTGTGGGTGGTTCTGCACCTATGCTAACTTGCACCAGGAAGAAGAGGTTTGTAAGGTGAAGAAAAACTGTCCACTAGGCATGATCTCCCTGTGGAAGCACATAATCCCAGATAAATGACACAGTCCCAATGAGTAGTTGATACCCTCCAAGCTCCAGTCTGCCATCTCTAGTACCTACTAGAGAGGAGCTCTAGCCCAACTACCACCACATCCGTGTACTTGTATATATACACAGAAACACATCACCTGACTCACAATTCAGTTCCCTCAGGAAGAACGGAAAGAAGAAAGTTAGGTTAAAAAATGGGGCTATCTCAGATGGCACCAGTTCAGGAAGACAGAGTTCCTGGGAGCAAACAAGAAGTGGCCCCATCAGGCACAAACTCACTGCACCAGGTGAAGAACTAGTTAGGGAGGGTGGCAGCACCCCCAGCTATAGAACAATAATGCAGAGCTACACAAACATTACCTGGGTATGGACATGGGACAGTCTGCAAGCCCTGGCGCTCCTTCTCCTGGTCCAATATAGCCCATAACCAGGCCTACCTGGCACTACATAAGTCCCTTCCTCTGAACATATCACCACATGCTCACCCCTGTCCCAAGCATTTAACTCAAAACCACATTATATCAATGCCACTCTACCCTGGCCAACACAAATCAGGAAGACACTGTTCCTGGTTGTGAACAATAAGAGACCCTCGGGCATAAACTCACTGTGCCAGGAAAAGTACTATTTAAGGAGCGTACTAGAATCTTCAGCTCCAGGCCAAATATCCTGAGCTACACAGACATTAACTGGGAACAAAGGGAAGTCTCCAAGCCCTGACCTTCCTTCCCATGGTTCCAAATAACCTGTGACCAGGACTATCTGGCACCACATATGTGTACACATACACAAAACTCCTCCCCCAAAATTGATTTTCCACACTTCAGGTATGGGGAGGAATCCCTTATATCGAACGAGAGCACCCACAGATAATATATGCACCTGGGACAACTAGACCCAGGAAGCAGAGAGTTCCCAATGTGAAGAAAAACACTCTGTCATGCATCACTGTTCTGTAGCCGGTGAAGCATTGGTTGTGAAGGACAGTATCATTTCAGGCTCCAGGCCCATAACCCAGGGCAATGCAGGCCATACCCTCAAAGGGAGGGTAGCCTTCCTTCCCTTGGGGCCACAATATAACAGGGAGTGGCAAAAGTGCATTCCTCAAACTTGGGTGTGCACAGTTACAAGAACATACCCACACAAGCACACTCAAGGATTTCTTCCCAGAAAGGAGGAAGAGTGTTCACTTCCCATAAAATTGGAGTATCTGGATGACATCAGTACATGAGCCTACCGGGAGCAACCAGCAAGATGGCAGTCCACAAAGTGAAGCACAAGTCACTGGGCATCACCTCAAGGCAGTCTCCAAGCCCTTCCTCCTCTTGGGTCCAATGTAGCACCTGCCAGGCCATCCTGGCTCCACCTAAGTGTGTTCCAGTGAACACATGTACACAGACGCACACACAACCACCTCTCACCCATGATTTGTTCCCTTAATGTTTCAGTGGAAGGCACCCACTTATGTCAAAACATGGGCATGAGAAATATTGGTTGGAGAGGGCAGTAGCCTATAACTCTGGGCTAAATAGATCATAGTTGGTAGAGAAGGAAAGCAGGGGAGAGGAGAAACTGCAAGATCTGGCCTCCCTTCTCTTGGTCTTATAGAGCACCTCCAGGCCAAACTGATATCATGTATATTTGTGTGAATGTGTGTACACAGATGCACAGTCTCTCACCCAAGATCAGTTTCTAAGTAGGGATGACATGGCCCACTTACCTGGAAACAGGGTCATGTGGGATGGCATTGTCACCAGAGCACATGAAGACCAGAAAGATGGGAATCCACCAGGCGAAGATGAAGGGGCTTTCG
This sequence comes from Dipodomys spectabilis, assembly GCF_019054845.1. Lineage (NCBI taxonomy): Eukaryota > Metazoa > Chordata > Mammalia > Rodentia > Heteromyidae > Dipodomys > Dipodomys spectabilis. The sequence continues at coordinate 461,083 of NW_024870893.1, read as the reverse complement.
GGCTTTCCTTGTTACAGCTGAAGCAGTGGTTGGTGAGTATGGCAGCATCCCCAGCTCTTGTCCCATAATCCCCAGCTAAATAGGCCATAGTCCAGAGAGGAGGTGGGCCAGACCCAAACCTCAGCCTTCTTTCTCTTGGACCTGCTATAGAACATATCCAGCTCAACCTGGCGAGGGAGGAGGCCTGGCAGATGGTATGGGAGACTGGGAAGAGGTGTAGGCTCATTTAATTCAAAACAGGGCTGACCTGGAATGCCTCCCACAGGAGTCATAGAAGAAAACAGAAAAGCAAGGAGTGAAGGTGAGAGGGGCTCACTTATCTCGAATTGGGATCCTCTTGGGATGGCTCCTGCTGCTGGGCACACTGAACAGGAAAGTCATGTGGTGAAGCTGAAGGTCCCGCAGGCTCCCCTAGTGGCTGTGACAGGCATAACACCAGTGGGGAGAGGGATGCAAGGTCTGCAGCTCCATCCCATAAATGCCAGGGGATGGGGGAGGTGGGGAACACTCTGAGCCAGGGTCTCCCTTCCCTGCGAACATCACAACTTGGTCTAGACCATTCTGGTAACACTTGTGTGTCTTGTGTGTGTGGACAAATGCACATCCCCTCACCCATACATGTTTTCACACAGGAGGGGCTGAGCCAGGTGGTGGACATGGGGGCTAGGGCCAGAGGTGGGTGTTGGGGTGGGATAGGGGTAGGCAGGGAGAGGGGGTACAGGCAGGTCGGTTGGGGCCTCTTATCTCGAATCAGGGCTGCCCAGGGATGGCTCCTGCAGCTGGGCCCACACTGACCTGGGTAGTGGAGGTCCCCCATTGTGAAGAAGAGGCAGCAACCTTAGCTCCAGCCCCAGCAGATGCAGTGGAAGGTGGAATGGTAGACAGGGAAGACTCTGATTCCCTGCTTCCCTTCTCCAATGACTGCATTGCCTTGGTCAGTCCAATCATATTGCCTACCAATGTGCATGCCCATTCACACCCCCTCACCCATGAGGGCCTGTGATGGGGGGACTGGCGTGGGTGTGGGAGGCAGGGGAAGCACAGGATGGGGAATGGGGAAGGGAAGCTTGGGGCCAGGAAGTTGGGATGTGGAAGCATGGTTTGGGGAAGGCAGGGGAAACAATTTGGTGTGGGTGGGGGAAACATGAGTTAGGGGTGCTGATGGGCAGGACTGTAGGGAGGGAGGGGGACTCAGGAGGGAATCCTAGCAATGGATAGAGAGCTAGGAAGATGGACTCGGTCCACTTAACATTTAAGAGCCCTGCTCCAGGGATGGCTCCTGAGGGGGGCCTGAGGAGAGAATGGAGAAGAGGGAAATCGAGGGGGGTGAGAGGAGGAGGGCTAACTTACATTGAATCTGGGTCTTTGGTAATGGCTCCAGCATTTGACACCATACTGACCTTGAAACTGCAAGTTGGCTGGCTGGTGAAGCCAAAGAAGCCCTGAGGGACCATATCCCTGAAACAGTTGCAGCACCAGTTAAGGGAGGGCAGCAGCTTCCCCAGCTCATATCACTCCAGCAGATGTGGGGAAATGGAGCAACTGGTGATCACAGAATGCATACAGGAGGGGAGATGGGTTGAACGCTAAGCAACTATCTTCCTTCTCTGGTGGAAGAATGACCCCTCAGCCTGGAACCTACCTATACTAAGAAGGGTGGGGCTGGGTTGGGGGTGAGGTTCAGGCTAATGAGGGTGTGGGAGAAGGAGAAGAGTGGTGGGATCTGGGCAACATTACCATGAAATCACGTCTTTTAGGGCTATGCAGGTGTGTCCACACATCTCTAATGCAATGAAGATTTGTGGGGCACTGGAGGGCTAAGGAATGGGGTAGAGGTGGCTCGTGTGGTGAGAGGCATGGGGTGGGGGTGGGCTGAATGGTGGTAGGAAGAGGGAGCCTAGCAGGGGTTATTAGGGCCCAGGAAGATGGGATGGGCCCACTTCTTTTATAACCCACAGGGGGAGCAGAGAAAAAAAATGGGGACGAGAGGGGCTTAATGGAGGGGGCTCTCTGACCTCAAATTGGGGTCGTCATTGGATGGCTCCCACATCTGGGCCCACACTGATCAGAAAGATGGAGATACATGTGGTTGAAGAACTGAGAATTATATTCACAATTTTGCAGTCACTAACTGCTGACTTCGCTTCCGTAACTTGCTTTTGCTAACGTTAAATTACAAAGATAGGTCTGTGTCAACAAACTCTAAAGAATGTAAGCGCCATGATAGATAACTAACTACTGACCTCAAGCCCCAGACATTCCCAGAGCCCGGAACAATGGCTAACACATATTCCGGATCCTCCTCCGGGAACTGGACCCCGAGATAATGACTATCTGGCAGGACCAGCAAACTAGGCCAAATGTCAACCAATCGCAAGCCTATGAGAATTCCCCCTAACCCTTATCATCCAAAGCAACCATCCCCCTTGAGTCACCCCATGCCAATCATTTTACAAAGAGTGTTACAAAATTTCCTGCGTGGCATAGTGATTTGCTGTGAGTGTCTACTGGTGCCCTGTCCCTACCTTAAAATGTATAAAAGGTGCTGTAACTCTTTGTTCAGGGCCTCTTGCTAACACCCCTACAATGGTGTGCAAGAGGTCCGTGCTCGCAAGTTTGTTAATAAACGACTCTTTGCCACTTGCATTGTCCAAGATCTCTGGTGATCTACAGGGGGGTACTACATTTGGTGCATTGGCCGGAAACCCCTCCATTGTAGACTATCCAGACACTGGGATAGTGAGTCGTCAAAGGAACCGATCGGTGAGCTTTTGGTGGCGCCACTTTTATGTTTTAGGAATTGGTGAAAGCCTGCAGCTGTGGTCTTGGGGCTGGCAGAGAGTCTTGGCGGACACGCTATAAGACTGCCAGTGGGGCCAGTAGGAGACGTCCCCTGAACCCCTGGGTGGGCCTATCCTCGAGATCAGGTAGGGGTTTCGAGTCCCCCTGATTGCCTGATTCTCTCTGGTTGGAAGCCCTTCTGGGCAGACTGTCTGACCAGCAGTCTGACGCACTTGCTGTCTGTCTAGAGTGTGCGTGTATTTCTTCTGTTAACTCTAATTTGAATCTTAGGCATGCAGCCCTGGGGTCGGTGGATGAGGGGCTTACTGATCCCCTAGACCGGAGGAAGAGCATGCATTTCTCACTTAATTGTCCATCTACCTTTTTGGAATTCCAGGAGTGCCTGGACCGGATCGCACCCCCCCTCCCCCAGAAAGCGTGACCAAGTGCGCATACATTACCAACCCCCGTAAGTGGCGTGTGTGTGTTATTTTGACTTCTTTTTCTTTCTCATCTCGGTTTACTAATTTGGACACTCCTTGATGCAGAGATGGGGCAAGGACAAAGCAAACTTACTTCTCTCAACTTCCTGCTTGGTTATTTCAAAGAGGTAAAAGAGAGGGGGTATAACTTGAGTATAATTGGACATCTCAGAAGAATCTAAAAAGAAAAATTCTCTGGAATGAGTAGAGGGGGTTCGAGTGCCCTGGTTAGTGGTGAGATGTCACCCCATTCACTGAGAACTGATTTTGTCTTTGTGGCCACTTGTTTGTTTTGTTTACTTTAGTGTGTGTGTTCGTTTTATGTTTTCTGAGGTAGGGAAGTTCTGGGTGAGTGTGGCAGGCTCACTCAGCAGACTTCGGATTCAGCTTACTGAGTGGGAGCAGCACCGAGTTTTGGTAGGGATGAACTGGGGCCCATTAGTCCCCAACTCAGCCTTTTGTTGTTGTCTTGTCTAGTTCTGTTTTAGAATTGGTACCAGTTTTAAATGTGGATCCTTGGTTTTTGTGTTTATTTGTGTTTGTGTTTTTTATTTGAACATCTCTGGGGGAATAAAAGTTCCAGCCTCCCACTAGGCTTGGTCACAGACCTGCTAAGTCCCTGCCTTGTGTTACAGCAACCAAGAGGCAGGGCATGGACAAGCCTCAAGCTGCACCTTCTCCCAGTGGAGGCTGCTGGCAGGGAGGGTGTAGAAGGCTATGTGCCTGGTTTGGATTTTCAGCTAGTCCAGACAATGTAACAATTTGTAAAGTGCTCTTATAATTGGATAATAAATCAGGCCAGTTTAGTTTTAGGTGACCCCCCTTCCCCAGCCCTCCTCCAACAACAGGGATTCAAAAGACTGATTAGTAAATTGCCTTGCTAAACAAGCAAGCTCTGGGAAAATGAAGCCCAACAAAGGTACCTAGTTTAAAAGAAATACTGTCTTGAATTTTTGTTTAAAAACTTTAAATAATGTACATACAACTGATTTTGATTTTTGTGCGCTTTAAGATCTGTGTGGGTGTTTTGTGTGTGTTTGTCAACATGTTCAAATATAAGAATTGTCAGCATGCTGTAACAATTGGGTGAGTTTAAATTTAAAACGTAAAAGGTTATGAGGTTTGGACATTACCAAAAAATTTAAAGAATCTTCATAGTGTTTTAAATGACTTTTTAAGGATTCTTTAACCTGAAAAACAGAAAATCTGGTATTTGAGAATGCATAAAACTGTTTATACTGTAATCAAGTTATCTGGCTTAACAAAAAATGCATTGGCTGTTTGGGATTTAGTTCCCTTGGCTAAAATTTGGGGATAAATATTAGAAATTTAAATGTAAAGGTTAGTTTAACACTGTCAAAGACCATACCTGTTCTGTCTGCCTAAAACTGTGTATTTCATTCAAGAATCAACAGAAGACCTATCTTTAGGGGTGAGGGGTGAACAGGCAGAAGTGCAGTTCAGCTGGTCATGCATGGTGGGACAGACCCTGGGGGGAGTCCACAGTTGGTGGGACAGGCCCTGGAGAGTCCAAACATGGTAAAAGAGGGCAAGTTGGCACAAACGCAATTCATCTAACCCTAAAGAGTTGGATTGGGTGCGTGCCCATTCCATAGGAGGGGCTAAATGGCCCATCTTTGTTCTGTCCCTTTTCCATGTAGATAGACACTGGAAACATGATGGTTAAATTGAGTGATGTGATGATCTGATTAGTATTGCTAAAACTATCCCTTGGATGTGTTAACATTAAAATTAGGAAGGCCTTAAAAAGAGGGTTAAAAAGTTATTTGTATAATGTGGCTTACTTTCAATTATGTTCTACAATTAGGATGTTTTTAAAAGTTATAAAGGTGTTAAGTCTAGCTTTGTGGTATAGTGATGGTGACTGTAATTCTTGCATTAAGGAAAAATTGTCATTTGAGTTTAAAAGTTTTAATGTGTAAAAACAAGCAGCTAAGAGACAATGAGTGACACTTGGCCTCAAGATTTTAAGAGATAAAAAAACGCAAATGAAAACTAAAGTATAAAATATTAAAGGAGATTCATAAGAAGTTTAAAATTAGGACTGGATTTTTGAATATAAAATTTAAATGTAAAATTGTTCTTAACATTGGCCTCAAAGTGCACGAAGAAAAAATTAGGATTACCAAAAGAATTGCTATTCTAGTTCGCTCTTATAGGTTTTTTTTTTTTTTTAAAAACAGTTTCCAGCAAGCCCAGAGCAAAGCACAGAGGATTGTTACAAGTTTGTTAGATGTAACTTTGGCTTTTAATAAGTTTCAGGTAAGAGCATGCTTAAAAGCTACTTCTATGTTGACCACCTTGTTGCTTTTAATTGGGGTAAAATGGCCTTTTGTAAGACTCATTGATCCAAAACTGATTCGAAGCCAGCCTGGGCAAAAAAAGGTTCCTATAAGACTGTCACCTCTGTTCAGCCAGCAGAGTGCTAAAAAAAATAAGCAGTTGCTTTGGGACTCACAGTGGCAGAGTTCTAGCCCTGGACTGAAGAGTCAGGGGACAACATTCAAGCCCCGAGTCCGGGACTCAAAATGGCAGCGTGCTGGCCCTGAGCTGGAGAGCTAAGGAACAGCACTCAGGCCCCGAGTCCAAGTCCAGCGACCAGCTAAAGGGAAATGCCAATGAGGCATTTATCCCAATATGGAGAAGACACTCCTGGGACAAGAACAATGGAGGAGCATCCAGGGGCAGTAAGCCACTGCTTGGATGGCAGAAATGTCAGATCCTAGAGTATTTTTGTGTGACCCTTCAAAACTGGTCAGAGCCAGGAGGTCATGGAAAGATAGTTTGTAAGCATGCCTAATGACTATCTACCCTGTAAGGGACAGGAACTTGCCAGTCCTCTGTGATAGTAATAAAAAGCTAATGTTATAAAGTGTGGGGGATAGTTTAAATCTTAACCGCTTTATGTGCCAAAAGCTCTAATTGGCAGTAACTTTTGAGCTGACACCAGTTACATGAAATTCATCTGCTCAGGGAAAAAGTTTGTAAACCTGAGAGAGTGTTTCTATTGATATCTGTCTCAAGGCCTGCAAAGGTAATTTAGGCATTGTTAGGGTCACTAGAGATCAGATTCCTAAGTCATCCAGAAAGATGCTTTCACAAACAAGAGTGCTAAACAAACTACACTGGTGTAGCCGGAAAAAAGGTCTGTGCAATTGTCAAAAGTTAAATATTGTTCTTAATGACATCTAACCCTGATAGCCTCTTTGTAAAATAGGCTAAGGCTATAGGTTTCTGGCTAGGTAGGATCAAAGCCCTAAAGTCAGCTTGAAGGAGTTACAGAAGATGGACTTTCATCCATCAACCCCCCCTTTTTAAGATCAAGGGTCCAGAGTCAGTTTTGGAGAAATGAAGCAAAATGGATAAAATAATATTTTTTTTTTAGAAAAAGGCAAAAAGAATAGTGTTAACAGTTGTAGGTGTGCAAGTGTGGAGACTGCATCTGTCAGAGATGATTACAAGACTAAGCCTTCTGTGTCTATTTACAAAAATATCTGATTAGTAAAAAAGTTGTTATTTTGGTAAATTGTCCTGGGCTATTGTCTAAATGTTCTTAAAAACCAACGGGGCCACAGCCTGCCAAGCCTATGTATTACTTGTATCCTTAACCAGTCTGTGTAGGAATTTGCAGCCCAGCACGAGGTGTGACAGTCCCTTGGAGCCACTGAGAGACCCTGCTGCTGCTGCTGCTGTATACCTTAATGGGTAAAGTTCAACGACGGCCTGACAGTCACTTGGAGGAACTCCTGCCTGATTCCATCACCTGAGTCTGCTTCCTGGTTGAAAGCTGCTAAATCTAAGATCTTGTGGGACATTCTTTTGGGTGATATCCAAAAACTCTCTCTATTCCCACAGTGGATATTGGGGACAAGGATATCACTGGCTTGCTTGCCTTAGACACTTCAGTGCATAGTGTCTGGAAATCCACTGTATAGTCCCAGCCTAGTTTGGCTCTGGTATGGTAGTATCAATGCAGGTAGTAAATGAGACCCAGCCCTACTCTTGGCCTTAAAATCTAGCAAGCTTCTGCATCACAGTGGTGTCTTAAGCCTGTTCTAAAATAAAGGTTCCCCAAGCCAAAGAAAAATTGGGCAGTTTTAAACTCCAGCCACAAAAATGCTCAAGGAATTGTAAAGAAAGAGGGTGGTAAAGAAAGCCTTGAGAAAAGAATTGGGATAATTTGAAAAGTAAGGATTGCCTTTAAATGTTTGAAAAAAGAAAAGAAGACAAACCTCAGAAAGTTTATGTAGCAAATGGTATGAGTATGGCTTAAAATTGGAGCTCACAAATACAGCTGGTATAAAATTAAGCTAACTGTGATACACGGAGTCAAGACCGGTGGGAAAAAAATGTAAGGTACAGTTAATGTCACAATTGGACCTTGTATACTCAACAGACTGGTGTCCTTTGTAAAAAAAAAAAAATCAGCGCAGTCCGTCTATTAGTTCTGAAATCCCAATACTAAACTGTAAATATAAAAGACTGTGCCAATTAGGGGACCATGATTGGTTCCTGATGCTGTAGACAAGGGCGGAATGAAGAAGATAAAAATATATATAGACAGCACCTAACAGCCATTTTCCCTTCTGTACCTTTGCTTGCTAAAAACTCTGCTAAAACCTTGAGGATCAAGGTCAGGAGGCCATAAGGAGATAGTTCGCAAGCATGCCTATCCTATGTGATTAGTACATTTACTTTTGACAGTCTGAAACAAATTTAAAAAATACATTGTATTGTTGTATTTCGGAGCAAGGGCATGACTGAAAAGTCAAGGATTTGACATAGTTCCCAAGACAAGGGGAGAATGAAGAACTGAGAATTATATTCACCATTTTGCAGTCACTAACTGCTGACTTCGCTTCTGTAACTTGCTTTTGCTAACGTTAAAGTATAAAGATAGGTCTGTGTCAACAAACTCTAAAGAATGTAACCACCATGATAGATAACTAACTGCTAACGTCAAGCCCCAGACATTCCCAGAGCCTAGAACAATGGCAAACACATATTCTGGATCCTCCTCTGGGAACTGGACCCTGAGATAATGACTATCTGGCGGGACCAGCAAACTAGGCTAAATGTCAACCCATCGCAAGCCTGTAACTATGAGAATTCCCCCTAACCCTTATCATCCAAAGCAACCATCCCCCTTGAGTCACCCCATGCCAATCATTTTACAAAGAGTGTTACAAAATTTCCCGCATGGCATAGTGACTTGCTGTGAGTGTCTACTGGTGCCCTGTCCCTACCTTAAAATGTATAAAAGGTGCTGTAACTCTTTGTTCATGGCCTCTTGCTAACACCCCTACAACAGTGTGCATGAGGTCGGTGCTTGTGAGTTCGTTAATAAACGACTCTTTGCCGCTTGCATTGTCCAGATTCCCCCACCCCCAAAGTGAGTGAATCACAGCTGAAAAGTCGTGTTCCTGTGTGTACAATTGTCCAAATGCTCATATATGGTGCCAGATTGAGCTGGATGTGTGCTATAGCAGGTGCAAAAGAAGACAGGCCAAGGATGGATTCTGCCGCCCACCCCCCAGCCATGGCCTGTGAAGCTCATGTTTATGAGCCTGCTGTGCCTCCCCAAAAATGCTTCATCTATAACATGAAAATCCTGCATGAGGACCTTTTCCTCTTCACCTAATGGACTTCCATCTTCCTGTTCTGTGCCTACTCAGGTGTCAGTGCCATCCCAGATACCCCTGTTTCCAGGAAAGTGGATACGGTATTTATGTACTCATAATCTTACTTGTATGTATTTTCCATTTGTCCTTTTGATTGGTCCTTTCCTACCTGCACAATGTACTCTATGAGTTACCATGGTATCAACCAGTAAAATGTCACCAGTCATTTGCTTAATATTCTCAGATTCTCTTATCTTGTAGATTCTTACCCTATGAAGTAAATTTTCTGATTTTTCTAGTCTTTCAATCAATACACTAAAAATTTTATCTCTTCATAAGTGATTCTTGCAAGTTATATTAGGGACACTTTATATTGCCTTCTCAGAGTAAAATAGATGTTTTTACAGGAATGGATATACTTATCTAGAGTCTGACCAGATTTGTCTAATAGAACACTTAAGGCATTCTCTGAAGGAAATATATGCTAGTCTATAATCACATTTTTACACCAGAGGCTTAACACAATCACATTTTTGTTTTTGTACAATAAAGAAATTTATTTTCTGCAGTGAAGCACCAGCCATGAACTATCCTTAGAGGCTGGGGAGAGTTACGGACTACACCAAACCTGGGCAATAAGGAGAGGATCAATCAGCTCCAGGATGCTTGAAAGGACATAGAGCTGCAGCTAGGTGAGATGATCAGGCACTTCCAGAGCATTGTAGAGTTGACCTTCACTTACCTTCCTACTGGTGATACTCACATACTCTATACTTTTGCTTGTTCGGAAAAAGGAGTTCATAAAACCCAGCATTGGTAGTTTTCCAGTGGAAAATCAAGCCCTGCTTATCTTTATGTTATGCGAGTTACTTAGTAATAATGAAGAATGGAATATATTAAAGTACGGTTAAGATGTTCTTTCATTAACCGTGAAATTTTCTCCATGGAACACAAATCTAACATTCTACATATGTTCTTAGTCTTGGGGTCTAAGACATGCAAATATTTACAGTGATACTGAAGTTTTCTGCCACCATCAGAAAATGTATTTTCTTCACAATGATATCCTAGGGGGTATTTAAGCGATAAAGGCAAGGTCTGTAATAAATTCAGGCAGAGAACTATTTATCTTTACTTTCAATCTTGGTGTTACAATTTCTGAGTTCTTAGTTATTTCGTTACTCTTTAGTGCATTTCTTCCAGGAAAAATGCATTTTGCCATAAAACAGATTCTTATCATTAAGATGAGGAATGCATCCTGTTGATTCTCAGACTGTGTTTAGAAACAAAAGATAATGTTTGCATGTATTTAAATGTATTCTTTCTGAGTCCTGACTGCCATTTACCAGGTGTCACTTTCTGTAATCTATCCTGCCTCAGAATTATAAAAAGCTCTGACTTTTCATGGAATTGCATTCCGTGTATAGATTGCTTCCATTGGAATCAATACTGTCTTGTTATTTAGTATTACCATTAATGATTGTGGCATGGTTCTCCTTTTAGTCATATTTCAACTTTTTGTAATGTTTAATTTTTACATAGTGTTATGTATGATTTGTTAGATAGTGCTTGCAGTGCTTTTGTTGTTTTGATTTCGTTTGAACACTGGGGATTGAACTCAGATCCTGGTATATGGGAAGAAAGCAGTCTACCACTTAATCCACAACACAGCTATGGAACTTATTTTTAAAACTATTTAAAGTATTTAATTTTGTCCATCTTCTCTTCTATTATTTCTATCTTTTTTTCATCTTGTGGGATTGAGTACATGTACGTGGGATCATGTACGTGTGTGTGCTGATACTAGCTCTTTTCCACCCAAGGCTGGCACTTTGCCACTTAACCCACACATTCAATCTGTGTTTTTGCTGGTTAATTTGTGATAAGGACTTATGATCTGGTAATCAAGAGGCTGAGATTTGAGGACTGAAGTTCCAAGCCAGCATGGGCAAAAAAGTCCATTAGGCTCTTATCTCCAATACACTACTCAGTAAAAGCTGGCAGTGGCACTTTGTGTCTTTTTTTTTTATTTTAATTTAATTTTATTTGTGAACATACTGTACAGAGGAGTTACAGTTACATGGGCAGGATAATGCGTACATTTCTTACCAAGCATTGCAGCCTCCTCCTTTGTTTACCCTTCACATCCCTTCCCAGCCTCCCCCCTCCCCCCCAATCCCAATCCTTCTCCCTCCCCCCCCCCCCCCACCAACGTTGTAAAGTTCGTTTTGGACATGACAACTTGTACTTCTCATTGTTGCAACAGGTCCACCTGTATCCTTAAACAACTGGTTTTTCCCCATCTCCTCCACAAGTTATACTGACATCAAATATAGTGAAAGCAAGGGTTATACTGTGGGGGAGGGACATACAAAGCAACAAAGAGATAATCTTATAAATGTGTTAGAAACACATGCATGAAAGAAAAAAAACATTAAAATACACATCTAAGGGTTCATTTTCCTGACATCACATTATCTGACCTTTTCCGCTTGACTCATACATATACTAGATATTACAAATAAGGGAAACCATGGGAAGTACGTTTCTTTGGGCCTGGCTTACTTCACTTAATATAATTTTTTCCAAGTTTTTCCATTTCCTAACAAATGGGGCAATGTCATTCTTTCTGATGGAGGCATAGAATTCCATTGTGTATATATACCACATCTTCTTGATCCATTCATCTACTGAGGGGCATCTGGGTTGGTTCCATATCTTAGCTATGGTAAATAATGCTGCAATAAACATAGTTGTGCTGGTAGCTTTAGTGTGGTCTTGTTTGTAAACATTAGGGTAAATGCCCAAAAGTGGGATTGCTGGGTCATAGGGGAGCTCTATGTGGAGTCTTTTGAGGAACCTCCATACTGCTTTCCAAAGTGGTTGAACAAGTTTACATTCCCACCAACAATGAAGTAAGGTTCCTTTCTGTCCACATCCCCTCCAGCATCTGTTGTTGTTAGAGTTCTTGATTTTTGCCGTTCTAACTGGAGTGAGGTGATATCTCAATGTTGTTTTGATTTGCATTTCTTTTATGGCTAGGGATGTTGAACATTTCTTCATGTGTCTATTGGCCATCCTTCTTTCTTCTTCAGAGAAGTTTCTCTTTAAGTCTTTCGCCCACTTATTTATTGGGCAGTTGTTTCTTTGAGGATTTGTTGTTGGGGGGTTTAATTTTTTGAGTTCCAAGTATATTTTAGATATGAGACCCTTGTCCGTTGTATGGCTAGTAAAGATCTTCTCCCAATCCGTGGGCTTTCTATTGATCTTGCTAGCTATGTCATTTGCCCTGCAGAAGCTCTGCAACTTTATGCAATCCCATTTGTCCAACCTTTCTTTGATTTGTTGTGTTTCCGGGTCTCTATTCAGAAAATTTCGGCCTGAGACAAGGAGACCCAGGGTTTCTCCTATTCCATCCTGTAATGTTTTCAGAGTGTCTGCTTTGAGTTCGAGGTCTTTGATCCATTTGGAGTTGATTCCGGTGCAGGGTGATATATAAGGATCTAGCTTAAGTTTTCTACATGTAGTTAACCAATTTTGCCAGCACCATTTATTGAAGAGGTTGTCTTTCTTCCATTCTATTGTTTTAGCTCCCTTATCGAAGATTAGATGGCTATAGGTCTGTGGGTTCATTTCTGGGTTTTGAATTCTATTCCATTGGTCCTGAGGTCTGTTCTTATGCCAATACCAAGCTGTTTTGATTACTATGGCTTTATAGTAGAGTTTGAAATTTGGTATTGATATTCCTCCAGCAGTGTTCTTTCCATTCAGGAGCGTTTTTGCTATTCGGGGTCTTTTATTGTTCCATATGAATTTTTGGATTGCCTCTTCTATTTCCTTGAAGAATGAGGGTGGAATTTTGATAAGTATTGCGTTGAATTTGTAGATAGCCTTGGGAAGTATTGCCATTTTCACGATGTTAATCTTTCCAATCCAGGAGCATGGGAGGTTTTGCCATTTTTTAAGTTCTGTGTTGATTTCCTTTTTCAAGATTTTAAAGTTTTCATCGTAGAGGTCCTTCACTTCTTTAGTTAAGTTAATTCCTAGGTATTTTATTTTTTGTGGGGCTATTACAAATGGAGTTGCTTTCCTAATTTCAGCCACACTTTTCTCATTGTTGGCATACAGAAAAGCCATTGACTTTTGGGGGTTAATTTTATAACCTGCTACTTTGCCAAAGTTTTGAATCAGCTTGAGTAATTTGGGAGTGGAGTCTATGGGATTCTTTAAATACAAGATCATGTCATCTGCAAAGAGGGAGAGTTTTATTTCTTCTTTCCCTATTTGGATCCCCTTTATTGCTGTAGCTAGGCATTCTAATACTAGATTGAAGAGAAGTGGAGAGAGTGGGCATCCTTGTCTTGTTCCTGAGTTAAGAGGAAATGGCTTTAGTTTTTCACCATTGAGTATAATGCTGGCTGTAGGTTTGTCATATACAGCCTTTACTGTATTGAGGAATGTTCCATGGATTCCTAATTTTTCCAAAACCTTCATCATAAAGGGGTGTTGGATCTTGTCGAATGCTTTTTCTGCATCTATTGAGATAACCAGGTGGTTCTTATTCTTGCTCCTGTTGATGTGATGAATAATATTAATTGATTTGCGTATATTGAACCAGCTTTGCATCCCTGCAATGAATGCTGTTTGATCGTGGTGTATGATTTTTTGGATGAATTGTTGAAGTCGATTGGCCAAAATTTTGTTGAGAAGTTTTGCATCAATGTTCATCAAAGAAATGGGTCTATAGTTCTCTTTCTTTGATGAGTCCCTGCCTGGTTTTGGGATGAGGGTTATGATGGCTTCATAGAATGTGTTCGGTAGTGAGCTTTCTCTTTCAATTTCATTGAAGAGTTGGAGGAGTATTGGTGTGAGCTCTGCTTTGAAGGCCTTGTAAAATTCTGCTGTAAAACCATCTGGTCCTGGACTTTTCTTAGCTGGGAGGTTTCTTATTGCTGTTTCTATTTCAATGCTTGATATGGGCCTGTTAAGCTGGTTTAACTCATCTTGGTTTAGTTTTGGCATGTCAATATTTGCTAGGAAAAGGTCCATTTCTGTCAAGTTCTCAAACTTATTAGCATAAAGTTTTGAGAAGTATTCCCTTATAATGTTCTGAATCTTGGTTGTTTCCGTGGTGATGTTTCCATTCTCATCTCTGAGTTTATTAATTTGGGTGTGCTCTCTTCTTTTTCTGATAAGATTTGCTAAGGGTCTGTCAATTTTGTTAAGTTTTTCGAAGAACCAACTCTTTGTTTTGTTGATTCTTTCTATAGATTTTTTGGATTCTAATTCATTTAATTCTGATTTAATTTTGATTATTTCTTTCAGTCTACTGGATTGGGGTTTATCTTGCTGCTCTTTTTCAAGGAGGTTTAGATGTGTCATTAAATTGCTAGTTTCAGATTTCTCCAATTTGTTGATGTAGGAGCTCAGAGCTATAAACTTGCCTCTGAGTACTGCCTTTGCTGTGTCCCAGAGGAGCTGGTAATTTGTGTGTTCATTTTTGTTGAATAGCATGAACATTTGAATTTCCTTTCTAATCTCTTCCATGACCCACTCTTGATTCAGCAGTGTGTTGTTCAGCCTCCATGTGATACTGGACTTTCTTTGGTGGCTTTTGGTGTTGAGTTCTAATTTTATTCCCTTGTGGTCAGAGAGAATGCAAGGTATAACTTCAATGTTTCTGAATTTAGACAAGTTTGCTTTGTGGCCTAAAATGTGGTCTATTTTAGAAAACGTTCCATGTGCTGCTGAGAAAAACGTGTATTCTGATGCTGCTGGGTGAAATGTTCGGTAGATGTCTGTTAAGTCTAGTTGATCTATGCAGCTGTTTAGATCTGCGGTTTCTCTGTTGAGTTTTTGCCGAGTTGATCTATCTAGTGGGGAGAGTGGTGTGCTAAAATCCCCAACAATTAATGTCTTTGGATCTATATGGGATTTGAGGGAAAGTAGTGTTTCTTTGATAAATTTGGGTGCTCCATTGTTTGGCGAATAGATATTTAGAATTGTAATATCCTCCTGAAGGAGAGATCCTTTAATTAGTATGTAGCGACCTTCTTTATCTCTTCTCACGAATTTTAATTTGAAGTCTATTTTATCTGATATTAAGATTGCAACTCCCGCCTGTTTTGGGGGCCGTTTGCTTGGTATATTTTGTTCCAGCCTTTAACAATGAAAATGTGTTTGTTTTTACGGGCAAGATGTGACTCCTGCAGGCAGCAGATAGAAGGGTCTTGTTTTTTAATCCAACTAGACAGTCTATGTCGCTTAATTGGAGAGTTCAGTCCGTTAACATTAAGAGATAGGACTGAGAGGTATTTGGGAGTTCCTGCCATGTTATCCACTCTTGGGGGCTGCGAAAACTGGGTTCTTCCTATGGTTCTTGGATTGTCAGTTTGGGTGCAGTTTCTTGGCCTTTGTTGCGGTCTTGTTGGTTTTCTATGTGTAGGACATCTTTAAGAATCTTTTGTAGGGCTGGTTTGGTGGAGATGTATTGTTTCAATTTTTCTTTGCTATGGAAGGTTTTTATTTGGCCTTCAGTTATGAAGGAGAGTTTAGCTGGGTACAGTATTCTTGGTTGATAGTTGTTTGTTTTTAGGGCATGGCATACATCATTCCAGGCTCTTCTTGCTTTGATTGTCTCTGCTGAGAAATCTGAGGTGATTCTAATTGGTTTCCCTTTATAGGTGATTAACCTTTTCTCCTTGACAGCTTTAAGGATCTTTTCCTTGGTCTGAGTTGATCCTGTGTGGATTATAATGTGACGGTGGGATGTCCTATTCTGGTCTGGTCTATTTGGGGTTCTAAAAGCTTCTTGTATCTGAATAGGCCTATCTTTTTGTATGTTTGGGAAGTTCTCTGCTAGGATCCTGTTAAACAAATTTCCTAGACCATTAACTTCTGTTTCTAGGTGCTCCTCTACACCCATTATCCTTAGATTAGGCCTTCTGATGGTGTCTTCTAGGTGTTGGATAGATCTATCATACTTCTTGGACTTGTCTTGGATGGTTGTATGTTTTTTCTCTATAATATCTAGGCTGTCTTCAATCCCTGAGATTCGATCTTCTGCATGGTCTAACCTGCTGTCAAGACTCTCTACTTTGTTTTTTATCTCTTTTCCTTCTAATTGGTCAGCTTTGATGGCTTCAAGTTCTTTGTTGAAGCTCTGTTTTAGGTCTTGTATGAATTTCTTTACTTCCTTAATTTGGTGGTCAGTGTTTGTTCTCAAATCACTTAGTTGATTGGTTATGGTTTCTTTGGACTCCCATTCCTTCTGTTGGGTTCCATTCAGCCTTCCCTTTGTGGTCTCCCTGACTTCCTTCAGCTCTTTGTTAATGGATTCCATGAATGCCTTTATTGATCTTTGTGTGTTCTCTACCTGGTCTCTCAATTCCTGAATTACTCTTTGATTAGCTTCCTCCCGTTTGTGGGATTCCTGCAGTTCTCTTTCCTCCCATTCGTGGGATTCCTGCAGTTCTCTTTGAGTGTTCTCAGCCTGCTCACGCCATTCCTCCCTTTCTCTTTGAGTATTCTCAAGTTGTTCACGCAAATCCTGTATCATTTTTTGAGTAGCTTCCTCACGCTTATGATATTCCTGTATAAACTTTTGGGATGCCTCCTCTCTCTCCCTATCACGCTCATACAGAGTCCTTTGTAAGTTGTCAAACTTCTCATTTATCATATTTGCCACCAGTGTTTGTAGAGCTATTTGGGAACTCTCCTCTGGATTGTTCATTATCTGATCTGACCCCTGATTATCAAGATTGGGAATTGAGATACCCGGATTTGCCATTTTTCTTGTGTTTTTTCGGCTTACTCTGCCCATTTGAGATGAAAATAGCACCAGTTTTGTGCTAGAACACTATCTTAAGGCAACCATCAACCAACGTTTGCATTTATACAGTCAATAGTCTACAGATACAATCTAGTTCAACAGATACATCTATTCAACATCAAACAACTATATGTTAATGGGCTTCGAACTGCAGAGAAGAATTTGGAAAACCAGAAATTTTTAGGGTTAGGGAGAGATGTGGTTAAAAATTAGCAATAGATTGGTGTGGGGAGGCACAGGGAGAGTTAACTATGTCCTAATCTCAATGCAGGAAATAGGTTGGGTAGGATGCAAGTAGAGAGGGAGAGAAAAAGAAGAAAGGTAAAGGGAAATGAAAAGAGACCAGAAAAAAAATTAGAAACGTAAAAATTAATATAGTTATGGAGATTGAAAGACCATCTATTTAGAGAGGAATGTGAATATAATGAGAAAACAGGAGGGAGATAGAGGAGATGTGAAAAACTTAAAAAATGCTTAAAATATTATATAGGTATAAAGAGGTAGTACTGCTATTAAGGAATTTAAGTCTCAGAGGTTTTGGATTGAGTAATAAATTTGTGGATTAAGTGTGTACACAATGGGGGATAGGGTCTACTAGTTAACTATGGGTTTATCAGGATGTGCAGGACAAGAGCTAAGTCACATACAGAAGAACAAAAGAAAGGAAAAGGTGAAAAGGATAAGAAAGGGAGAAAAAAAAAGATCAGAAGTTCAGTAGAGCTAGACAAAAAAACAAAAAGATAAGAAAGAAAGAAAAAGAGAGAGAAGACAAGAAAAGAAAGGAAAACGTACATTCACGTATTCCTAAAATAAAAATTATAAGAGGGAAAAAAAGTTACTGGAAAACAATTATTTTTTCAAAAAAGGCAAAAATTAAAGATTAATAAAAGTTTTAGAAAAGGAAAAAAAAATTTTTATATATATAAGGTACCAAAAAAAAAAAAAAAAAGAAAAGAAGAAAAAAAAGTTTTTTGATTTTTTTTTTTTATTTTTTTGGGAGGGGTGGGAAGAATCCTGTATCTCCCTTTTGTCTGTAACCAGCCTCTTGGAGTCTCTGGTCAGCTTGAGGTCCTGTGGCTTGATTGGTTTCTTAAGTCAGTTTGTTCGAACAGGCAGAAAAATGCTCTGCTTTACCCAAGATTTTGAGATCCCCCTCCCAGGTTAGTTTAATGGGAGGGTGATCTGCTTTGAGAATCACAAAAGAGGGGTGATGAGGCTAGGTTCTGGTAGAGTTGAGGCCTTTCAACAAACAGTAGCTTTTCCCTGGGGCTATTTTGTGAAAAATTCACAGAGCCCACCCTGGAGCCATTCTAAGGGTTTCTGTTTTTCAATTGATTGTGGAGGTCTGCTAGAGGGAGGGGCAGCCTCTGGCTCTGGTTACCCAGTGAGGAAAGCCACTCCAATGGCTGGTGCCTGAGCTGGGTGACTTTTCCCTGGATGGAGCTGAGTCTGGCAGGTCACTTCGCCGTTAAGTTCTTGTGACCTGTTAAATGACTCGTTTTATTCCAAGGCCTGAGTTGGAGCTAGCAGCTCCTCCGAGCTTTGTCGGTATCCAAGATGGAGATCACCGGTGCTGGGGGGGAGGGGTGGCCTTCATTCCTCTGCTCCCTGAGAAGGAGCGAGGACGTCGGGCTTCTACTCACGCTGAGTCTTGGATCCTGGGTTGTCTCTGGTCTGCAAACTGCAGGGTGAAGATGTCCGCTCCTTGTCGGTTCTTGCTGGTGTTGAGTAGAATCCGCTCGCCCGCTGCGTCTGGCTCCTTCGTCCCGGACTCTCTGTGTGAGCGCTCAGGTATGGCCGCCCCTGCGGTCGCCGCCGCGGCGGCTGCTGCCAGGCGTTCAGATGTGTCTCCTTGTCTTGGCTTCCCCTCTCTTGTCTAACTCTCTGTCCTGTGATGGCACACTTGGTGTGATTCTCTGGCTTAGGACTGTTCACTGGAACTCTAAAACTGCTTTCTATGCGAGAGCTTGTTCAGATTCCAGCTTCTCCTCCGCCATCTTCCCGGAACTCCCACTTTGTGTCTTAATTGGTAGAGAATTAGCATTAAGGGAATCAAGCCCAAGGACAGTACCAACACCCTGAACTTAAGTCCCGGGACCAGCAGATGAACAGAAAACCAAAATCTGATTCATCTGACCAGTCCGGCTTTAAACTATGGACCACAAATCTCAGACTCTTAAGCATCTAGGATTACAAGTGTTAACCAATTATAATTGCAACAATGAGATGTACAAGTCGTTATGTCGAAAACGAACTTTACAACTTTCATGGGGGGAGGAGGGGAGCTGGGAGGATAGGGTAGGAGGGCAGGGGGCGTATGGGAGGGGATGGGAAGGGGAAACAAAGGAGGAGGCTACAATGCTTGATAAGAAATGTACTCATTATCTTGCCCATGTAATTGTAACCCCTCTGTACAGTATTTTCACAATTAAAAAATAATAATAGTTGTCTTCTATTATTGTTGATAGATGCTTTAAAAGTGACATAATGTGGATGCTGGTGGCTCTGGCTCGAATCTTAGCACCTCCGGAATTTGAGATCTGAGAATGTAAGTTTGAAGCCAGTCCAAGGAAGGAAAGTCTGTGAGGCTTAGCTCCAATTAACAACCAAAAATTGTAAATAGAATGTGGCTCGAGTAATAGAGATAGAGTTAATGCCCAGACCTGAGATCTAGCCCTAGAACCAGCAGGAAAAATGTGCTTAGGCCGAGTGCTAGTGGCTCACACCTATAATTATACCTACTCAGGAGACTGAGATCTGAGGATCACAGTTCAAAGCCAGCCTGGGCAGGAAAGTCAGTGAGAGTCTCATCTCCAATAAGTGACTCAGAAAATTGAACGTGGCACTGTGGCTCAAGTGGTAGAGCCTTAGCCTTGAGTTGAAGAGCTGAGGGACAGTGTTCAGGCACAGAGTTCAAGCCCCATGATCAACAGCCAAAACAATTGCATAGAAAACAAATAAAGCCCAGGTATGACTAGTAATAGCTTAATTTTCCTGAGACCCTGGGTTTGATAGTCACCACCAAGAAAAACAAACCAACAAAAGATGTTTCCACAGCTAAAAGATTTTTTTTTGCTGATTAATCTGTACTAATTATAGACAATGTTTTATTCTTTAAACACTTTCATTTAAAATGTAAGCCAAAGCCGGGCGCTGGTGGCTCACGCCTGTAATCCTAGCTACTCAGGAGGCTGAGATCTGAGGATCGCGGTTCAAAGCCAGCCCGGGCAGGAGAGACCGTGAGACTATCTCCAATAAACCACCAGAAAACCGGAAGTGGTGCTGTAGCTCAAGTGGTAGAGCGCTCGCCTTGAGCTGAAGAGCTGAGGGACAGCGCCCAGGCCCAGAGTTCAAGCCCCACGACCAACAACAACAACAAAAAAAATGTAAGCCAAAATATAACTCTGGTAGAAGAAAAATTGATATGTGATGCCTAGCAACAATGCACGGTTTGTTAAAACGAAGTGTCAATTTGAATATCATCTGATAAATATGTGCAAGATTATTAAATTTCAACTAAGAATTAACTTCCCTGTTCTCTAAATCAGGATGTCAACTTATATCTTTAATCAGAGTGAGTTGTATAAACATAGGAGAGGTACCTGAGGCAATGAAATGGGGAGTAGAATGCAGTGTTCCTTTGAAGCTGGTTTGAAGCTGGCCACCCAGGTAGGTCATCAGGAGGCCAGGGCTGTTTCTTATTCCTAAGGTCTCTCTCCTTGGCTGGTTCGCCTCCCCTTGACTCCAATCAAAGGATTAACATATAGCTGTGGGAACAGCAGCATCGTGAGTTGAAGACATTTTTTAAAATTTTTATTTATTTTTTATTGTGAAAATATTGTACAGAGGGGTTACAATGAGATGGGCAATATAATGAGTACATTTCTTATCAAGCATTGTAACCTCCTCCTTTGTTTCCCCTTCCCATCCTTCCCAGCCTCCCCCTGTCCCCTGACCCAATCCGCCCCCCCCCAAAGTTGTAAAGTTCATTTTCAACATGAAAACTTGTACTTCTCATTGTTGCAATGGGTCCACTTGTATCCTTATTTAAATGACTGGTTTTTCCCCTTCCCCTCCACAAATTATACAGACATCAAATACAGTGAAAGCAGGGGTTATACTGTGGGGGGAGGGACATACAAAGCAACAGCCTCTTCAGTAAATGGTTCTGGCAAAATTGGTTAACTACTTGTAGAAAACTAAAGCTAGATCCTTATCTATCACCCTGCACCAGAATCATCTCCAAATGGATCAAAGACCTCGGAGTCGACTCAGACACTATGAAAACCTTACAGGATGGAATAGGAGAAACCCTAGGTCTCCTTGGCGCAGGCCGAAATTTTCTTAATAGAGACCCGGAAACACAACAAATCAAAGAAAGGTTGAACAAATCGGATTGCATGAAGTTGCAGAGCTTCTGCATGGAAAAAGACATAGCTAGCAAGATCAATAGAAAACCCACGGATTGGGAGAAGATCTTCACTAGCTATACAACAGACAAGAGTCTCATATCTAAAATATACTTGGAACTCAAAAAATTAAATCCCCCAACAACAAATCCTCAAAGAAACAACTGCCCAATAAATAAGTGGGCTAAAGACTTAAAGAGAAACTTCTCTGAAGAAGAAAGAAGGATGGCCAATAGACACATGAAGAAATGCTCAACCTCCCTAGCCATAAAAGAAATGCAAATCAAAACAACGTTAAGATACCACCTCACCCCAGTTAGAATGTCAAAAATCAAGAACTCTAACAACAACAGATGCTGGAGGGGATGTGGACAGAAGGGACCTTACTTCATAGTTGGTGGGAGTGTAAACTTGTTCATCCACTTTGGAAAGCAGTATGGAGGTTCCTGAAAAGACTCCACATAGAGCTCCCCTATGACCCAGCAATCCCACTTTTGGGCATTTACCCAAATGTTTACAAACAAGAACACACTAAAGCTCCCAGCACAACTATGTTTATTGCAGCATTATTTACTATAGCTAAGATATGGAACCAACCAGATGCCCCTCAGTAGATGAATGGATCAAGAAAATGTGGTATATATACAAAATGGAATTCTATGCCTCCATCAGAAAGAATGACATTGCCCCATTTCTTAGCAAATGGAAAGACTTGGAAAACATTATATTAAGTGAAGTATGCCAAGCCCAAAGAAACATAGATCCCATGGTTTCCCTTATTTGCAATATCTAGTATATGTATGAGTCAAGCAGAAAAGGTCAGATAAGGTGATGTTAGAAAAATGAACCCTAAGATATGTATTCAAAAGTTGAAGACATTTTGAAAATCCTCTTCTTTGTGTGTAAATGCAGGAATTTGAAACGTCATTAGCTAACTAGACTCCGAATTTGAAAAAACTTCAAACTATGAAGGCGAAACTGAGCAGCACATCCTGCAGGAAGACATGATGGTAGCAAAGGAGTAGACAGAAAATTTGCACCAAATATGGGAGGACCTCTCCTGTGAGTCAGTAAATCATCTGCCCACAGTAGGCTGCAATGTCCCCAAATGTCAACGTTAGAAAGCAGCTTTAATTTTGTGAAAGCTTGAGGCCCTTTTTAGTAGGACCCCTGATTCTCCATTCTATCTTTAGATTCTATGGATTCGAAGGCGGCAGTGTGCTTAACAGAAACAACTCCTGGTTTCCACAGCACTAGCCGCTTGGAGTTGGCACCCTGGTAAGGAACTTTTAGCAAATCACCTTAAGCTTGAAGAAGAATTTTGGCGATGAGGCTCAGCTATTGCTAGGGTAGATGATGACAAGTGTTATCTGTCTGTTGTGATAGGCCTTTGGTTTTGTTTGGCCAGCAGCTCATCTGAGCTTAACAGTAAGCATCTTACTGGTCTCTTCTAATTTTGGGGGTTCTTACATTGGTAATTACATTCACATGCACTTAGAGTCTTACTTGGAAGGGCTGTTTAAAAAAAGCTTTTAGGAATGATCAGAACAGGTACTTAAAGTCAGAGGGTAGGGGTACTCAGCTACTCACGGCTACCCAAAAATGAGTCCTGGTTGTAGTATTAGAAAATTTATGTTAGTTATAAGATCAAAAAATTAAAGGATTGAAGTAGACTTGAAGATTTTATTTTAAGAGAATTCCAAGGACAATATATTTCATCTCATTGTTAAATGTCTTTTTAACGTCTTTAACAAGTTTTATGTAAGAGAAAGTATTTGGAATACATGCAAAGTTCTACAAAGTTAATGTACAGCAGACTGTACAGCAATTATGAGATTAATTAGGAATTCTGGGCCCTGAAAGTCCAGGGTTTTAAAAGTTAAATAAATATATGACTGAGGGATAGAAATAAAAAGCTTGATTTTCTAGGGATATATACACTTTCAAGCCTTTAAACACTTTTGGCTGGATAGATGTTGTTAGACTTGGTACTCTTACTACACTCTAAAAGATTTGGGGAGGGGAGGTGAGAAAAAATTCTCTTTTGTGTCCCTATCTATGACGTGAATTTTAAAACTTTACCAAAGGGTCTTGTGTGGCCCATGAAAGTTTTTTCAAGATTTTCAGAGCTTCAGAATTCCATCGTACCTTTATCAAGACTGATATGTATTACTTATTTTGAAATTTATTAGAGCAAAGGCGGAGAAAGATCCTGTGCTGAAATTTGCTTGCTGGAGTTGTTTGTAAGCAATGGAACATTGCGTATTTTGGAGTCACCCTCTATGAGCTGACTGGTTTGAGGTGACGTTTCCAGGATTTCCATGCAGTAGTTACTCTGTATCATCAGAAGTGTAGGATCAGTGAGTGATGAACATTGGTTTAGTTTTATTTTGCTTTGTTTACATATTCCATCATGTATGTGATATTAATCTATCTGTTACGTTGTAAATGTGTGATTTATGGCATTAGCTGAATTATAGTTTTTAAATTGAAAAGTGAGACATAGGCCTTAATGATTTAAGAATTTGATCAGTTTCCAAATGGACAAGGTTTGAGTCAGAATTAAAGTAGCAAGTTGTCAAATCAAAGAACGGTTGGACAAATTGGATTGCATAAGGTTGCAGAGCTTCTGCAGGGCAAATGACATAGCTAGCAAGATCAATAGAAAGCCCACGGATTGGGAGAAGATCTTTACTAGCCATACAACGGACAAGGGTCTCATATCTAAAATATACTTGGAACTCAAAAAATTAAACCACCCAACAACAAATCCTCAAAGAAACAACTGCCCAATAAGTAAGTGGGCGAAAGACTTAAAGAGAAGCTTCTCTGAAGAAGAAAGAAGGATGGCCAATAGACACATGAAGAAATGTTCAACATCCCTAGCCATAAAAGAAATGCAAATCAAAACAACATTGAGATATCACCTCACTCCAGTTAGAACAGCAAAAATCAAGAACTCTAACAACAACAGATGCTGGAGGGGATGTGGACAGAAAGGAACCTTACTTCATTGTTGGTGGGAATGTAAACTTGTTCAACCACTTTGGAAAGCAGTATGGAGGTTCCTCAAAAGACTCCACATAGAGCTCCCCTATGACCCAGCAATCCCACTTTTGGGCATTTACCCAAATGATCACAAACAAGGCCACACTAAAGCTACCAGCACAACTATGTTTATTGCAGCATTATTTACCACAGCTAAGATATGGAACCAACCCAGATGCCCCTCAGTAGATGAATGGATCAAGAAGATGTGGTATATATACACAATGGAATTCTACGCCTCCATCAGAAAGAATGACATTGCCCCATTTGTTAGGAAATGGAAAGGCTTGGAAAAAATTATATTAAGTGAAGTAAGCCAGGCCCAAAGAAACATAGGTCCCATGGTTTCCCTTATTTGCAATATCTAGTATAGGTATGAGTCAAGCGGAAAAGTCAGAGAAGTGATGTTAGGAAAACGAACCCTCAAATATGTATTTTAATGTTTTTGTTTCTTTTCATGCATGTGTTTCCAACGCATTTATAATATTATTTCTTTGTTGCTTTGTATGTCCCTCCCCCACAGTGTAACCCCCGCTTTCACTATATTTGATGTCAGTATAACATGTGGAGGAGACGGGGACAAACAAGTCGTTTAAGGATTCAGGTGGACCTGTTGCAACAATGAGAAGTACAAAATGTCATGTCAAAACCAGCTTTACAATGTCGGGGGGGGGGGGAGGGGGGGTATGATTGGGTGGGGGGGAGGGGGGAGGCTGGGAAGGGAGGTGAAGGGTAAACAAAGGAGGAGGCTGCAATGCTTGGTAAGAAATGTATGCATTTTCCTGCCCATGTAATTGTAACCCCTCTGTACAGTATGTTCTCAAATAAAATAAAATTAAATTAAAAAAAAAAAAGTAGCAAGTTGTCAGCATTCAAAATGAATATTGAAATGACATAACACAGCAGAATTTTATGTAGTGTTTAATATATTCAGCGTTTCTCATTTCTAATGTTTGAGATAACCTGGTAGTAATAGATGTGCAATGGGTAAAAGTCAATCCTGTTGGTTAGCTCTAGTTGTTACTTCAGCAAAGCTATGAGAATGTCTGTTGATGCACAACACTCTAGTCATGTAAGATGAAGAAATAGAAATAAATCCTTGGGAATGATAACTAAAAGGAAAGACATTCATAGTTCAGGATACACCATTTTTTATTGGTTATCTAAAGCAGCCAAATGCATTTTTCTATACAGATGGTTTTCAAGAAATAGGAGATTGAAGATAGACTTTAGTCATGTATCTTGTTCTATGAAGAAAATAAGGAGCTGTGTACATGGCTGATGTAGATGGAAAACAATTCTAGAGATGGCAGATTTCAGCATTGAAGAAGTGATTGATTAATTTCGGAAGGTGAGCCAGTAGAAGTCTAGGTGGTTATAGTTAGGACAACCTGTTCACTGCTGAGATCAGAATCTAATGTTACATGGGTGTTTTACTGTAACAGTTGAGTAGACTTTTGAACTGTTTTTCATACACACCAAATATGGTGGTAGTTTTTACTTCTAACCAGATATCAACTGGTGTATGAAGTGTCCACATCATCAGTATGCCAACACACAGAGAAATCAGTCACTTATCACAATTGAAATGTTCCTAGCTTTTGGAGATTCCTAGGGCCTGGCTCTGGCTTTCTTGGTTCTTTGCTTCTCCATGCTCACTGCTATTGTTCTTGGGGTGCTTGCTCTCAGTTACATCTTACTCATATCTTTCATCCTCAGTTTTACATGTTGCACACAGGATCTATCACCTACGCTTGACTACTGACAGGTATTGTTTATGGAGTTCAAAAGGACCCATGTATTGGACTATATAGAATTAAATCTGATTTCATAAAGGCAACAATCCATTATATATTTAAACCGTCTTCTGTCTTTCAGTCTCACTGATTCTCAGAATCAATTTTTAGTTAAAAATGATGAAGCTAGCCAGGCGCTGGTGTGTCACTCCTGTAATCCTAGCTACTCAGGAGGATGAAATCTGAGGATTGTGGTTAAAAGCCAGCCGGGTCAGGAAAGTCCATGAAACTCCAATCTTCAACTAACCATCAGAAAACCGGAAGTGGCTCTGTGGCTTAAGTACTAGAGTGCTGGCCTTGTGCTGAAGAGCTGAGGGACAGCACCCAGCCCCAGACTTCAAGCCCCACGAACCACAAAAAAATATTATGAAGCTTCAGAATTAATACAGATGTGTGGGGCTGCCATAATATTTGTTAACCTGATTTATGTATTTAATCTCACATTTATGGTTTTTACTGCTTTGAATCTGAAAGATTATTTTATCTCATTTGGATTCTTTCATTTCATTCATTAGGAACATGCCATTCTTAAATCAAATGACAAATATATATAGAATCTCAATAAGAGATCCCAAACAACTCTGTTGCTTATGCTTTTGAAAAGCTATAGGGAAGAAAATTTTCATATGAGGTTTTAATCGGATTAGTTAGTAAAATTTTAACAAAGCCCTTATAAATACTTAGAAACTTCAAGGAATCACAATAATTTTATTTTACTGCTTGCTCTTTTTTTCTTGATATAACAATAAGGATATTGCTTGGTAAGCAGCAGCATAGAATTCAGCATTCTGCCATTTACTCATATAATAATTATTGTAATAGGGTATGTATTTTGTCCAGCCTGGCATGATATCAGATTAATTTATCCCACAAAATAACAAGTAAGTAATATTTTCCTGTTCCACAAATGAAAATTGCCTCACAAAATGCAAATGTCCATGTACAAATTTGAATGCTGTGATTTGTATTTTTAAATGTTTTTATTGTAAAATTTCTGTACAGAGGGGTTACAGATACATGGGTAAGGTAATCAGGACATTTCCTATCAAGCATTGTTACTTGCTCCTTTGTTTTTCCCCTAACATCCCTTCCCTCCCTACCTCCCCATCTCATCCTGTAGCCCTCCCCCCGTACTCCTAGCTGAAGTTGTAAAGTTCATTTTCCACATAATGCCTCATATAGCTCAATGTCACAATGGGTCAACCTGTATCCTTATTTAAGCATTTTGTTATTTCCCTTCCCCTCCCCAAATCAGAAAAATGTATGTGCAAGATGCAAGGCACCAGAATCAAATACAGTGAAAACAGGCCTTATACCACGAGGGAAGAACATATCAAAGAAACAAAAAAAAAATCACATAGAACATGATAAAAACATTAAAAAGAGTAGCAAGAAAGAAAAACACTTGTGTCCTTATATTGGGGTTCTACAGGGGAATTCTTTCACCAATTTTGCCAGCAATAAATTTAATACTTCTTTGTCTCTCCAGCATTTTACTTTATTGTTGTAATTCATTTCTTTACAATTTTGCAGATGCTTATGACAACAGATTGTTTTACACCTACATCTTCATTGCATCAGAAATAAAATTAACCATAGGAAGAACAATATTTTCTTTCAGATTTTACTTCCTCTTTCATTCAAGTAGCAACTATGCCCCAAGCCTTGGTTTCCAACTTTCCCCGATCATCAGCTACTGTGTGTCTCAATAATTAAATAGATTCATATAACAGCATGTCTTTTTTGACAAACAGTATGTGTCTAATGCTCATAAATATGTCCTCATATTGTACTTCATTTGCACAAGGCCAAGTGCTCTACTACTTGAGCCAGCTTTTTGAGTAGCTTATTAGAAATAAGAGTCTTATGGAGGGCTGGGAAGGTGGCTCAGTGGTAGAGTGCTTGCCTTGCATGCATGAGGCCCTGGGTTCGATTCCTCAGCACCACATAAGCAAACAGAAAAAAGCCGGAAGTGGCGCTGTGGCTCAAGTGGTAGAGCACTAGCCTTGAGCTGAAGAGCTGAGGGACAGTGCCCAGGCCCAGAGTTCAGGCCCCATGTCCAGACCCCAAAAAAAAAAAAAAAAAAAGAGTCTTATGGATTTTCCTGCGCAGGCTTGCTTCAAATCACGATCCTCACATCTCAGCTGCCTGAATAGCTAGAAATATAGGCTGGGGCCACTGGCACCTGGCTTCTTACCACTTGCTTGGGGCAGAGTTATGGGTGTTATATGAAAAAGTTATGTCAACTATGATTGTTGGTAAAGGGGCCATGAGTAAAACAAGGTGATAGGACTAGAAAATGAATGTGTATCATTATTCCAAAAGAGAAATCTGCAGTGCATACTTCTTTTTTTTTTTGGTCCAGTGTGGGGCTTGAACTCTGGGCTTGGGTGCTGTCCTTGTGCTCTTCAGCTGAAGGTGAGAGTTCTACTGCTTGAGCTACAGCACCACTTCCGGTTTGAGAGTGGTTTATTGGAGATAAGAGTTTCACGGACTATCCTGCCCAGGCTGGCTTTGAACATGATCCTCAGATCTCAGCCTCCTGAGTAGCTAGGATTACAGGCATGAGCCACCAGCGCCTGGCTTACTTCTATTTTTTTTCATCAATGCTATCATCATAAGTTGGTGACATAAATCAAGACTCTTTTCTCTGGACAGAAAATTGAATTCTTTGCTTATAAAAAGAAACATGAGTATTTTGTAAGACACCTGCTATTTCTTAAAATAAGCACTGAAACATTATGGTTTTAGATGATCCTAATTAATGGTGTCCAAAAATGCTTATTAACAACCCTGGAATTATTAAATAAAGGAACTAAAATAAATCTCCCCATCTAAAAATTAGTACCAGCCAAATAATGAAAAACTATAAAGTATAACAAACATGTCCTATTCTTAGAAATTAACTGGGACCTTAATATATCTCAGAAAAAATAACTGAAGAAAAGCTATTGAGGATTTCCTCATGAATGGTATAATTTCTTTCTTTCTAATATATGACTCCAGTTTCATTGTGTAAATATACCAAAGTTTCTTGATCCATTCATCCACTGAGGGACATCTGTGCTGATTCCATATCTTACCTATGGGAAGTAATGTTACAATGAACATGGTTCTGCTTGTGGCTTGACTGTGTCCTTTTTATGTTCTATTGGAAATGCAGGATCATAAGGTAACTCTATGGTTAGTTTTTTGAGAAATCACCATGACACTTTCCAGAGAGGTTGAACAGGCTTCTTTTGCCACCAAGAGTGTAGAGTTCCACTTTGGCCTCGTCCTCACCAGTATTTTTTATTGTTAATTTTCTTGATATTAACCATTCTACTTAGAGTGAGTTGGAATTTTGTAGTTTTGATTAGCATGTGCTTTGTAGCCAGCGATAGTGAATGTTTTTCATGTGTCTATTGTTCATTTTCATTTCTTATCAGAACCTTCTGTTTTATTTCTTCTGAGAAGTCTGTCTTTAAGTGATTAGCCCATTTAATAATTGGGTTATATTAATTGTGAAGGTTTGTTTTTGAGGGTTTAATTTTTGAAACTCTAAGTGTTTTATGGGTATTAGGCTCTTGTCTTGATGTATAGATGGAAAAAATCATTCTATGAACTTTTTTCAGCTTGTTGTAAGTGAATTAAGCCATACTCAGGAAAACAAAACTTTCATGTCCCTCACATGCAGTAGATAGTATGTGCCTATATGTAAACACATGAAAGAAATGCAAGTGGTTAAAAAGGGGCTAATGGCTGAGACCTCTAAAACTTTCCTTGGGGATGGTAGACTGGTTAACACAATACATAGTCTCAGTATACTAGCTACTTCTCTGAAAAAGATATTGTTGATGTTTTTGTGTACAAGGGCTTCATAAACAGCATCAGCCTCTAGGACAAGACCAGGTGATAGAGATAGCTAGGCTAAGTGCCAGAGTCAGTGATATAGGTAAATCCATCTCTGGCCTTTGGTCCAGAATGAATATTGGGGCTCGTATAGAGCTGCATGAGGGAACAAGGTGCTTTATATTACTGTTTTAAGTCTTTACAAAGACAAAGAAATACCTTGTTGCTTATAATATTCCATCTGAAAATTTCAATACAGAAATTTTTTCAACTTCCTCTTTTTGAGTTCAGGATCCTCTTACTCCTGGCCCAAGGGCAGTGTGGAAGTCTCCTCCCAGTGGAGACCTAAATCCTCCAAGACCGAATGTACTCTTTTTCACCTAGAGGATGTAAACCCACAGGCTTGGCTTTCCAGGTCTCTTGGACCTCCATTTGGGCCAAGGGAAGGAGAGCACAGCATTCCAGGTCTTAGACGGACTTACAAATTTCAGTTGAGCCAGTATTCAGGTACACTTTCCCTACACTTTAGGTAGGCCTTGAGATATCTGTCAGTAGTCATCCTGCCACCTGACCAGGATACAGGTGATGGCAACTGAGGTAGATAGGAGGGAACCTGAGTCCAAAATGATTATAAATTCTCCTCATCTGCCACAATCACCTTGTGAGTTCTGGAGATCAGTGACTTCTGCTGTCCATTCAAAGACCAGTACAACACAAGCTAAGGCCCTTTGGCTGCTAGTCAGTGACATTATTGGAAACCCAATTGTTACTGAAGGTTGGGAGTTGCACTTAACTCTGGGAAGAGGGGGCTGGTAGCCTACTCTTTTCTGAATATTCCTTACCCTCCTTTCTCTGTCATGATGATGGTATGTTACAGAACTCAAAACAATACCTTCCCACCCTCCTGTATCTTCTTTCTCCCATAGAGAAATCTCTATACCTCTGCCCTCCAGGACACATCTCAAATATCACCATGATGAAAAAAATGTACCATCTCTGCAGACCAAAACAAACTCTTGTGGTGTGAAGTTCAAACCAGAATATGGATTAATTTCATCATGCTGAGTCCATGAGAGCTTCACAAATACTGAACCTGTATAGGATTTCTAGAGTTCATGACCAACTCTCAATTGCCTGGAGCCCAGCAGAGCTTGTGTTTTCCTCATCACCTCAGTAAACAATGCTCAGTGCATGGAGTTACTCCAAGCTGTTACTCCAGAGGTGATTCATACTATGTGATATATGATGTCAACCAGGTCTCTTACAGATAGCATTGTGTGACTGGAGTCTCTCACTCTGCTTTAAGCCATCCTTGGGCTGTATATATGTAGGTTAGGGATATTCCTTTCAGACAGAATTTGGTGTCCCTTCATAAATAATTCTTCATTGCATTGCAATGCTTGGTAAGAAATGTACGCATTATCCTGCCCATGTAATTGTAACCCCTCTGTACAGTATGTTCACAAATAAAATATAATAATAATAAAAAGAAAGAAGCCATAGATGGTTCTACCCTTAGCACATGTAGTATTAAGCCCTATCCATGGCTTTGAGGGTGCTGGGATGACTTCTTGATCTCTGGTAAACTTCATTTTACTCTTCTATTAAAAAAAAAGTCAGGACCATACTAAGACTGCAATATGATAATTCATATAAATGCTTTTATTTCTAAAGCTAGCACATGGGAAGTGCTCAGCTGGTGAACTAATGATAGCAATGCCCAAAGGCTAGAAATCAATTATAAAAATTTTTGTGACAAACATCTGCAATCAAGAGCTATTTTTTTACATTCATTCTGACTAGCTTTATTTTTTTTTTGTAAAACAAGGCAGTAATAGTATTTAACTCTTAAGGTCATTGTAAAAATCAACTATGTTTTCCAAAGTATTTTACAAACTGAAAGCCTCTATAAATATTATTGTGGAGGCTATGAGTATATAACAATAGTGCCTGCTGGTAGTGGGGGTGGTTATATTGACACAATCTCCAAAGTAGTGTCACGAAGTTCAGTAAGTTCATTTTCTTAACCATGCCTGAAGTTATATGTCAAAGGACTTAGAACAAGTGGCCAGATGCCATGCTAAGCAATGAAGATAGTCAGACGCTGACAACTTAAGGGCATAACACAGAGCTAACATAAACCATAGCTATCTTTGCTGCTTCTTTTATCTTACTGTAAGTCCAGAAGTTTCATCTCCAAAACCTTTTGGAAAGAAGATAGTTTTGAATTGATTCACATCTGCTCCATTCTCATCAAAATTGGTACTAAACTGTTGAAGATACCTTCCATAGCACTGCAGAAGGGCCAGTTTATATTCCTAAAATAAAAAGACTTGATTAAAGTTTAAAAATAAATAAATAAATAATTCTTCAATTTCTCATGCATCAAATAATTGAAGCTGGATCAGAGAATGTTTTCTTCATAAAGAAATAAAGGCACAGAAAAGATCCAACGGCCATGGACATCAAACTCCACAGGACCAGCCTAAGCTAGCACCTCTCTGTCACCTAACACATACAGCTGGTAATAGCCAATGTGTAGGCTTCACCTACACATAAATAGAATTGTTATTACAATTTGAAGAGACAGTTTAGTGCCTATTTGGTATTGACAAATTTCCAGCAAATGGAGAGGATGGGTGGATTTAATATTTTGAATCATTTCATGAATTCCAATGATTGAAGTCTAGTTCTAGAGAACCTTACAAAATGCTCACCTGTGTGCAGTGTTTTTTTTCTGACACACCCAAGTGGGATCAGTAATAGATACATGCCATGATTCTAATGATATATAGGTGCTGCATCTGTTATTCAAATAACAGGTAAAAATCTTTCCTGTTTTACTTATTGTGATCAGAAATGCACTGATTTTCCTATTAGTTTATTTGGACAAGTTTTGAACTATTTAATACCAGGTTCATTCTTAGAAACACTAAATACATGAATGTCAAATTACAATGTTCCGTTTTGTGTCCTGGAAACAAATGCTGGCTGTAAGTAGGCTTCTAATCTATAAGCCTTGCAGGAATATGCTGGCTACAAAGGATCAACATGTGTATACACAAGGGTAACATATGTGGTTATTAAATATTTCATGCACAGATTCTCTTCTTATGACCACATTTACAAACATTTTCTGTGGCTGGGTATTGCAGTAGGCCCTAAATTGTGAACATATATTGTTTTTCTAGATCCCAGAAATGTTGGAGCTCAAACTTAAGATAAAACACTACACTACAGTTAACAAAATCAGTGAATCATTTTGTTGAGGCAGTAACTTCCTGATTAAATCTTCAAATAGTTCAGTAAAAAAGAACAGGTACTGACAAACAGGATTACATTGAATTAAAACCTTCAGCACAACAAAGGAAAAGTTAGTAGAGTGAATAGATTGCCTATAGAGTCAGATTGCTAAACATCTGGCAAGTGATTAATAAGCAGAATATACAGGAAACTCAGAAAACTACTCTTAAGCAATCAACATGTCAAATAACACATTGGCAAATATGGTTAAAGATAGTTCTCAAATCCAGAAGTATAATTGGCTAATAAAAATCACTGAAAGGAAGTGGTGCTGTAGCTCAAGTGGTAGAGCGCTCGCCTTGAGCTGCAGAGCTGAGGGACAGCGCCCAGGCCCAGAGTTCAAGCCCCACGACCGAAAAAAAAAATCACTGAAAATCCTTGGCATTAAGGAAATGTAAAGCCAAAGGACATTAAATTTTATCACATTCCAGTGACAATGTCTATTTCGAGAACACCAATAACCAATTATGGCAAGAATGAAGTGAAAGGGAGCACGTATTCATGGCAATATCATTTCATGCAACCACTACAGAAATGTATGTGATTTCCTCACGAAACTATTAATAGATTTACGACATGAACCATTGCCACTTTTTGTGAGACTGAGTTTCACTCTACACATACATGTACAAGTATAAATAAAGCCTCAGGGGAGCTAAAATATAGTACCGCGTATTTTCAAAGTATACAAATATAAAATCCACTGGAAACCTCATGAGAAAGGTTTTCTTTTCCTCCTGCTTGTTAAAGTACATATTCAGCTTCATTTATACTGTGATATGTATGTGTATGAAACACTGCAGCCTTGTGCAGAGTGTGCTCACCGCCCTGAAGTAGCTCTGCTATTGAGGTCTCTGCATGGAATTTGGGTCTAACATTATGACAAGTAGAAAACAGACAGATGGTTTCATATTGATTTATACTTGACATAGCAAGAATTTCCTGTATTACCACGTTTTCTCAGACAAGTACATTATTAAAAATAACATCTTAGCCTGGTGCCGGTAGTTCACGCCTGTAATCTTAGCTGCTCAGTAGGCTGAGATTTGAGGATCACGGTTCAAAGCCAGCCCAGGCAGGAAAGACCATGACAATCTTATCTCCAATAAACCACTAGAAAACTGTAAGTGGCTCTGTGGCTCAAGCTGTAGAGCGCTCGCCTTGAGCTGAACAGTGCCCAAGCCCATAGTTCAAGCCCCACAACCGTCAAAAAAACATCTTGATTGTGTTTAGTAAAAATTATCTATGTGAAGGTGAAATATCAGAATGCAAATGTAAACCTCAATTTGGGCATTGAACTTGACTTATTGAGGCTGCTTAATTGAGGATATTTTTGATGAACTGATCTGTGAATTTGTCAAAATACATGAGAAGCAAATTTTTTGCAGAGCCTTCAATATGACACTGCTGCTTTCAGCAGCAGCACTGCTTCCCAGGAAATAGTAAGTAGGTACATTTGCAGAGGACTGTGCACATGGAATTCTCATGGAAACCTGCCTGGATCAAGAAGCAATGTTCTGTGGCTGTTCTGGATCTTGAGTTTGTGAACTGACCCACTGTGTGTGATGTCCTAATAGCTTTTGTTGATATCCCAGTGGCATACATTTTTTTTCTGGACATTTCACCATGCACCTGATTAGGCATCCTCTGATGCAATCCAGTTACATCATCCTAAATGGCTTTCATGCAAATAGTTTCTTGTTACAGATGTTGGACCAAATATATCAAAGTTAACTTTACCTCTAGAGACTCTGAGAGGAAATCTTAGCAACTGGGCTGAATAAGGGGAATCAGTAAACATGTTTTCCAACTTATGTTTTCCTTCTCAATGCAGGGTCTCAGATGCAGAGCCCCATGGAGGAGTTTTACCCTTTCTGCCTGGGGACTTGCAAGAGCTTTCCAAGAACTGGGGGCTACAGTAGTCATCTCTGTCAATAAAAAGACACATATACACATATACGAAAATACATGAATGTATATATACCTGAAACTGTTGGCTTCACGGCCAGTCAGGATTTCAGCTTGGCAGATGCTTCAGGAATGTCTCTTTTGACTTTCATATTCTTTCTCCTTCAGCTTCCGCTCCTTGTTAGGGCCTTGCCTAGCACTAACTGCTTTTCTACAATGAAGAAGCGAGCGCACACGAATGGAGATGTGATGATTGCTGGGTTTTTCCCCCTCTACACTTTAGGAACAGATCTCAGTAGCAGTGATGTTTCTGGACAAGAAGAGAATAAGCCGTAAGTAACTCATTAGTTAAATTTTATTTACTGTTTTTTTGTCAGGATAGGCAACTCCTGAGGGAACTCCGGGCGTACTGATGAGTGTACTGTCTCTTTTCTAGCCTGAAAATCCATACTTACTGCACCAGAAATGGCTCAGTTTCATTATTTCCTCTTCTATCTACTGTTGAGTAAATTTCTGCATGCTGGTAGAAAATGTATCTGGTTCCTTCCATGTAACTCCTGTTTCCTGGGAAACAGCATTTCACTTTACTTTATTCCATGCCAGATCTCACTGGAGTTGATGAAGTGATATTATTACAAACAAATTAAGTCAGTTTCATGAGTTCTGTGCTAAAAGACTACAGACACATTTCCTTTCCCATAGGCAAATCGTCTGAGACATTTTGTTTATGTATCACTTTAATCTTAAGGTCTCTGAAACACATTCTTATTGTGGACTGCTGGCTCATGGGGATAATACTATCTATGCAGGAGGCTGAAAGTTGAGGATCAATGTCTGAAGTCAGCCCAGGCATGGTAATATATGACAGATTTATCGCCATTTAATCAGCCAAACCTGGAAGTGGTGATGTGACTCAAGTGACAGAGTGGTAGTGTTGAGCAAAAAAGCTCAAGGAGTGTCCAGTCTCTGATTTCAGTCCCTTAGACACACACACACACTCTCTCTCTCTCTCTTGCTATCTTTCACTTTAGACAAACAGTGACTTTCAAACTAATCACTATTTCACTATTTCATGTCATATCGAGGTGTTAGAAAACATTATCAAAGGTCCCTTATGGGAGAACTTTATCTATACAAGATGAGACCTTCTTTAATTGTGTACATCCATATCATTGGCTATTTGTCGCTATCCGAAGTTATCACTAATAAATGGCTATGAAAGAAAAGGAAGAAAGAAAGAAAAATGATTCTACAACACTCAAAGGAACTCTAGCAGTCAATTTGATACCTACTCCAAGAGGAAATGCTTATTGCCTCTACCATGTGTACTCCTTTCCAAATCCTGGTATGAGAAATAAAGTCTGAGCTACCTGCTCACCCATGGGAGCAGAGATGGCAGCAATAGGAATTACTCTCTTCCTTACTATAGAATATATCTGTCCTTATCTTCTATGCCACTAGTATGTTTGGTTATCATTTTTTATTCTGTACTTGTCCTAGGCACTAATGGCCTGGGCACTGTCACTGAGCTTCTTTGTTCAAGCTAGCTACACTTCTGGAACTTTCTGTTTATTAATTAGAGAGAAGAGGCTCACAGACATCCATGTCCAAGATGGCTTCAAAACATGATCCCGAAATCTCAGGCTCCTAAGTGCCTAAGACTTCAGGCATGAGCACCAATATTTACCTCATTATTTACCCATGGTTAGCTGTTTTTCCTTCTCTTCATTTCCCAAAACATGTTTGGCTACTTTTGTTACTTTGCTAGTATAGTTTCATAGCTATCTACAGACATAAAGAGAATTACAGTCTGGTTTAGTAAAGTATTATGCATGATATTGACAACAGATAGTAATATTTATTCATGAAGTATTTATTGTGGATAAGTGGACCACTGCAATTAGATATCAGGCTGTGATATCTGATGTTACCCACAGGTTCATATTGTAGTTCCACCCTGCATATCATAAAATTAGATTATGGTCACTCACTCTATTTTTAACCAATTTTATACCTTCTCTGATGTCCTTTGTCCTTTCCCATATTTCTCATTTCTTCTGTTCATTTTCAGCTTCCTGGTGTAGCTAGGAATTCAGGAATGAGGCACCGGTATTTGGCTTGCTTTGCACCCTTGATTGGCTTTCTCTAGAACTCTAGAACTCTGAGCTCACCACTTCTGTCTTTTCGTTGCTTAAGGGGAGATAAATGTGTCATGGATTTTTCTGCCCAAGTTGGCTTTCACTCAGGATCCATGGGTCTCAAACCCCTGATTGGCTAGAATTTCAGGATTGAGCAACCAGCACAGGCAATTTTAATTCAGAGCTATCTTCAACCTTTGATTTCTCTACATCATTACCAACAATGCAATTTTGGGGAATTTTTAGAAAAAATACTATGTTTATGAATGTGTACAAACCATATTATGATGGGTTCCATTGTGATATTTCCATATACATAGTACATTTGAAATAAAAAAATTACTTCCTTCTTTTGGTTTTTCTACTAAAGAAATTTAGGAATGATTTTCAGAAACTATTTCTGTGTTCCAGACTATCTCTGTGAAGAAATAGCTTGTTTGTTTTGTACAACGGTAGATCCAGGTACAAATGTGCATGAAGGAAAAATAGAAATTTAAATTATCCATATGACTACATTTGAAAAGTCATCACCAAAATGAGAAAGCCTCTAGTTCCCAGAGCATTATGAAAATGTAACAGAGACAGTAATAAGCATTGAAAATATGAACTCATTCTATCACAATTGAACACTTTAAGGCACCAATATGCAGGTTTTTGCCTCACAGAATGTTTTTTTCTACTGTATCTTGCAGATATTCAATTAATTAACAAATTAGCATATATGACATAGCTCCTTCTTAACTTCTGCCACAGAGGAGCAACATTTAAATACTATATATTTCTAACATGTATCTCCAGCTCATTACTCCACCTCATTACTGAGGTACTATATCTTGATACTATGATTTAAAAATGCACATTCCTTCTGCTCACACTGCCATCTTCCAATTCAACTTAAACTTCTCTGGCCCTAAATGTTCAGTTTAATATTTTACATTCCCTCATTGCACACATACATTTTAGCTCAATTGAAACTGCAATTTTTGTCTGGCTTGATGGGTAACTCATTTTATCTTTTAGTTTTACTGTTCTGATTGCTCAAATAGTTTAACATTTTTTTCAGTATTGGATTTCCCTTTGTAGTTTTTAAATTTTAATGTGTCTGCAAATCTGCTTGTTCCGTAACTGCATTTTTCCTACTGGTATCTAAAATTTAGAGTTGTTTTATACTATGCTATTAATCCTCTGTGATATGAATAGGTACCAGTAATTTCAACCATTCATTTGGATATCCCACTATTTCATCCATTGTGCTGAAAATTTTAATTTGATGCAACCAGGGCTACTTTGTTTTGTACTGTGGAATATGGGGACTTGTGAATGAAAAGCTTTCTTCCACTCAGTGAAATTTAGAGCTTATTCTTGCTATTATTTTATGAGCAGTTTGACTTCTATTAAAGTTATGTTGTCTCTCAATTTCTCTATTACTTGTAAAGTTCTAATTCCTTATTAGTAAGCGATCAACTTGTGAGTTGAAAAAAAGTACAGATTGAAGAATAGGGTCAAATTTCATTGCTGGACAAATGGACACCCAGTTGTACAGTGCCATGCCTTTCTTAGGGTCCCATTCCCAGGCCAGACATTTTTTGTGAACTTCTCAAATAATCAGGTAACTGTATTTGATTACAACTATTTCTGGGCCTTATATTTCATTGATATATTGTTGGTTTTCAACACAGTGATTTTTCTGCTACTTGTCTCAGTATAAAATACAGATAGTGATACTGCAGTATTGTTCTTGTGCCTTAAGATAGGTCTAGATAATTGGCAATTTCCTTTTTCATAAAATTTAGTCTTGACTCTTCTGTTTCTGCGATGGAAATGATAGGGAATGGGATGGAGGTTGTACTAAAACTGTAGATGGTTTTCTGTAACATGACTTTATTTTTTTTACCATACTGATTCAGCTCATCCAGAATCCTGGGAGATATGTGTCTACATGGGTGATTGTGGTTATTTTGGCTATGATTGTTCATGACTTTTACTTCAGTCTTATCAACCTTTTGTTTTTGTACAAGCTGATTTCGATTCATTGCTTATTGCTACTATTTTTATTCTCTATTTATTTTTCTGTTTGATTTTATTCCTTGTACTAATTTGGGGGTTGGATATCTAGTTCCTTGAGTTGCGGGATAAATTGTTCTTCCACAATATTCTCTCTTGATTTAAGCAGGGTTGTTATA
Organism: Dipodomys spectabilis; assembly: GCF_019054845.1. NCBI lineage: Eukaryota > Metazoa > Chordata > Mammalia > Rodentia > Heteromyidae > Dipodomys > Dipodomys spectabilis. Next base: position 421,731 of record NW_024870893.1, on the reverse strand, counting down.
TTCTTTTCTTTCGTCCATTTTCTATATCCATAGATTTATTGTAAGCTCTTGTTATTTTCATTTGTTCTAAGGATCATTTTATTTCTTATATTTTGTCGTAAAAAATAGTTCACTTGGGCTGGGAAGTTGGTTCAGTGGTAGAGCGCTTGCCTCGAATTATGAGGCCCTGGGTTCGATTCCTCTACACCACATAAGCAGAAAAGAAGCCGGAAGTGGTTCTGTGGCTCAAGTGGTAGGCCACTAGCCTTGACCTGTAGAGCTGAGGGACAGCGTCCAGGCCAGAGTTCAGCCCCCATGGCCAAAAAACATAAAGTTCACTTTATCACACATTAATCTTTAATGAATTACATTTAATACTTTAATTATTATTTAAGTATTTTATAATTGTTGGAAAATAAAGTCTTTTGGTTTTATGTTTGGGCATATTTTGCTTGTTAAATTCTCACATTACTATAGTATGACCTACACGTGTGTTAAATATATTTTCAAAAAATTAAAACTTGGCAGTGTTTAATCCTGGCATATCATCTCTTCTGGAGAATGACCAGTATGTTGATGAGCCATATATAATTCAATAGAGGTTGGCTGAAATATTCTTTTGGTGTATATGGTGCTCATTTTACCAAGGGTGAAATTTAATTCTCATGCCTCCCTAATTTTGCCTGGAAGATGTCTCCATGAAATCTTCAGCTCTTGTTGTATTGAGGACTAACTCACAGTCTGATTTTATAGCTTAGTGCTCTGGTAGTGTGAAATAAACAGTTAGGATTATTTCATATTGCTAATTTGATCTCTTTATCATGATGTAAAATTTCTGTCACTTTTTGATTCTTTCATTAAAGTCTATCTTATGTGTTGTGTTATAGATACTGCTGTTTTTTATTTCGTTTGCATGGACTGCCTTATTCTACTTCTTGTTTTTCAATGTTTAATTGTTTTAGTAAAGGTGATATACAGAGGGACTACAGTTACCTAAGTCAGGTAATGAGTACTTTTCTTTTTGAATAGTGCCACCTCTTTCCTCATTTTCTCTCAGTTCCCTAACATCCCCTCCAGAAGAAGTTGTATATTTCTTTCAACCCAGTTTCTGTTTAACTGCTGCAATATTTTCCCCTTCAACTACCATGTCTGTGCCCCCCCTAACACTCAGTAAAATAGATAATCTTACACACAATAGCGAAATAAAAAGAGTGACAAAGGAGAAAACAAAGAAACAAAACAAAAAGCAAAACGACAAAAATCTCGTTTCCAATTCTATGGAGTGCACTTTAATAAACTTTTTTAAGATCATATAAACATAGCTATTGAGCATATGTGATCATTCCTGAGATTATCCACATTTGCTCTCACCATGTGAGTGTTTCAAAGCCTGTAAAATTTGTCATGTCCAAGTGTAAGTTTTTGTCTTTTACCATCCAGTGTGCATATATATGTATATATATATATATATGCACACATATTTATATACATATATACATTTATATACATATATATGTACACATATATACATATATATGTATACATATACATATATATACACATATGTATGTATGTATGTATGTATGTACATATATATATATGAATATAGTGTGTGTGTATATATATATATATATAATAAACTTATTTTATTTATAAAAATGAGGTAAACCATTTAAACTATAATTTGGATCTGGTTTACTTCCCTTAATATTATCTTTTCAAGTATTTCCATTTCTTTATCTAGTTAGCCATACATTCTTTCACATGAAAAAATATAATGATATTTGTTATATATACACCACACTCTCACATTCTCTTGATCCATTCCAACACTGACAGGCATGTGCTTTGAATCCATATCATAGCTATTGTAAACAATGTTTAATAAACATGATTGGGTTGATAGCTTTCCTGTAACTTCGTTTTTGTTCTACTGGCTGAATGTCTAGGAGTGCAATCCTGGGTCATAGGGAAGCTCTATGTTTACTCTTTTGAGCAACATTCATACTGCTTTCAAGAGTGATTGAACAAGTTTACATTCCCACGAGGAGTGTGGTAGTGCTCCCTTTTTGACACATCCCTGCCAGCATCTGAAATTGTTAGTTTTCTTGATAATGGACATTCTCATAGGGTTGTGGTGGGCTCTCGGTATGTTTTTGATTTGCATTCCTTTTATTCCCGGAGACTTTGAATATCTCTTCCTATATTGACTGGCAATTCTTATTTGTTCACTGGAGAAATCTCTCTTTATGTCTTTAGACCATTTATGAATAGAGTTGTTGTTTCTTTGAGGATTTGTTTATTGAGGGTATTTTTTTAAATTTTGACCTTTGAGTAGATTTTATGTATGACGTTTTCTAACATCATACATTAAGTCATACATGTTAGAAAGTCTTTCTCCCATTTTCTCAGGTATTTATCTTGATAAGTGTGTTCTTTGCCATGCAGAAATATTTTTGGGGGTGAATGCAATTTACCTAGATTTTACCTTGATTTGTTGTGATTCTGGAACTTGACTAAGATGTTTCAATCTGTGATATCCATCATGTAACCTTTATGTCTCACCGTCTCTTCCTGTAATACCTTTAGTGAATCTGGCCTTACATTGAGATCACTGATCCATCTGGAAATGATGCTAGTAGTTTTCTGCTCATGTATACAAAATTCTGCCAGCACCATTCATTGAAGAGGCTTCGTTCTTCCATTTTGTGTTTTTTGTTTCCTTATGAGATAGTAGATGGCTATAGATATGCAGGTTTCTTTCTGGGTCTTCTATTCCATTGGTTCTCAGGCCTTTTCATGGGTCACTACCAAATATCTTTTCTTACTAAGGCTTTGTTTCAGAGTTTGAAGATAGATATTGTTATTCCCCTAGTACTGTTCTTGATGTTAAAGACCATTTTTGCTCTTTGTCATGATTTTCCGTCCATAAAAATTTTCATATTTCTTCTATATCACTCAAGATTGTTGTTGGGATTTCAATGGGCATTGCATTGAATGTGTAGAATAACTGAGCAGTGCTGCCATGTTCACGATGATAATCCTTCCCATTCAGGAGCATCAAAGTTATTCCATTAAGCTTGGCGTCAATGGTTCACACCTGTAATTCTAGCTACTCACGAGGCTGAGATATGAGGATCACGAATCAAAGCCAGCCTGGGCAGAAACTCTGTGAGACTCTTATCTCCAATAAACCACTAGAAAACCGGAAGTGGTGCTCTGGCTCAAGCAGTAGAGTGCTTGCCTTGAGCTGAAGAGCGCAGGGACAGTGCCCAAACCCAGAGCTCAAGCCCCACAACCGACGGGGGAAAAAAAGGTATTCCATTTACTTATAAATGCTTTAATTTTTTCAGACAGTTAAAGTTTTCTTCAGGTTTTGTTCACATCTTTGGTTAAGGTAATTCCTGGGTCTTTTCAATTTTTTTGAGTCTATTACAAAAAAGTGGTTTACCTGAATTTAGTCACAAACTTCTTATTGTTGGCACACCAGAAATCTACTGATTTTAATGGGTTAATTTTGATTCTGTACTTTTCGAAAGTTTTGGATTAGTTTGGGGGAAGGAAGCTATAGGTATCTTCCAATACTGGGTTATGCCATCCGTAAACACCTCAATGTAACACCAGACATCCTGAAAGTATTGCAGGAGAGAATATGGGAAACACTAGAGCTCTGTGGCAGAGGAGGGGCTTCTTGGGGAAGAAGTTGCTAGTACCAACTGTTAACTGACACCTCAGCCATGAAGGTTTGGCTGACTAATAGATGCCATGGTACCCTGAAAACAATTACAAATAGGGATTGTTATAGCTCTCATTTCCTATTTGGATCCACTTCTTTTTTTTCTCTTGCTTTATTTCTCTTGCTAGAAATTCCACTGCAATATAGAAAAAGAATAGAAAATGAGCATCTGTTTCTTCTTCCTGACTTTAGAGGAAATTGGTTTAATTTTTCACCATTGAATGTAATGCTGTCTATAATTTTGTGTGTTCTTTTCCTTTTGTGTTCAGATTTGCTAAGGGTCTCTCAATTTTTTAATTTATTCAAAGAACCAATCTGTTCATTTTTTATGCGTTCTATGGTATTTTCTTCTCTATTTTGTTTACTTCTTGTTTTAATTTATTTGTCGGCCATAGGGCCTGAACTCTGGGCCTGGGCACTGATGCTCAGCTCTTCAGCTCAAGGCCAGCACTCCACCACTTGACCCACATGGCCACTACCAGGTTTTTCTACTTATGTGGTGCTGAGTAATCAAACCCAGGATCTCATGCATGCAAGGCAAGCACTGTACCACAGAGCAACCTTCCCCGGTTTTAATATTATAGTTTCCATTTAGTGGTTTTGAATTGGTCATGTTCCTTTTGTACAAGGAACTTAATGCTTATCATTAAATTATTAATTTGTGATTTCTCCAATTTGTTTCTGTAGGCATTTAGAGGTATAGATTTTCTTCTGACTACTGCCTTCATTGTGTCCCAAAGTAGCTGACTTTTTTTTTTAGTATTCATATCTATTGCTTCATAAAAACTAGAATCAACCTTCTAATCTTATCAATAACCTTCTGGTCATTCTGCAATATGTTGTTCAGTCACCAGTTTTAAAGGATTTTCTGTAATAGCTTTGCCTGCTGAATTGTAATTTTCTTCCATTATGATCTGTCAGGATATAGGGAATCATGACATTTTATGAATTTGCACAGATGTGCCTTTTGAGTTACCGGATGATCTAGTTTGGAGAATGTTGTTTGAGTGGCTGAAAAGAATGTATATTCGGATGCTCCTGGGTTAATTATTTGCTAGCTATATGGTAATTCTATTTTATCAATGCAGTTGTTTAGGTATAATGGTCCTGTGCAGAATTTTTGCCTGGATGATCTATCCAGCTACAACAGTGAAATGTTGGTGTCACCAGCAATCAATGTGTTTGCATCTATTTTTTTAGATAAGTTGTAGATTAGAAAGTATTTGTTTAATGAAGTTGGGTGTCCAGTATTTGGTGCATGGGTATTTAGAATTGTTGTATGCTCTTGAGGGAGACTTGTATTTATTTTTCTGCAGTGCCCTCCTTTGTTTATTACCATTAATTTTAATTTGAAATCTATTTCATCTGGTATTAGGATTGCTACTCCACCCTGTTTATGGGAGCATTTGCTTGAAATATATTATTCCAGGCATTCAATTAGAAAATGTTCATTTCAGTTGGCAAGATGGGTCTCTTGTGGACAGCATATACATGGGTCTTGCTATTTGATCCAACTCCCTAATCTGTTCCAATTATTTGGAGATTTAAGGTCATTCATGCTGAGAATTGAGAAGTGTTTTGTAACCCCTGACATGTTATTCAGCTACTTGGTGGCTGTGCCTCACCTTTTCCTATGATGTTTAGCTGGTTCTCTAATAAGGAATATTCTTTCCACCAGTATGGCATTCTGATTGATTTTCTATATGTATTTCCTTAGCTATTTTTCTATTGCTGGATTGATGAGGAAAATTATTTCAGTTATTCTTGTTATGCAATTTTATATTTGTTCACTAGTTATGAAGGAGTATTTTGCTGGGTACACTGTTTTTGGTTGGTAGATGTTTGCCTATAAACTGTGGCATACATCATTTCAGGCATTCTTCCTTTCACTATCTCATATGAGAAATTTGTATTTATTCTGACAGCTTTTCCTCCATAAATAATCAATTATTCCTCTCAAATATCTTCCAGTACCCTTTCCATGGGCAATAGCATGCTCTTTTCTGGTCTGGACTGCTTAGGCTTCTACTACTCTTTGTTACTGAATGTGTCTTTATTTTTCCATGCTCAGAAATGTTTCTAATAAAATTCCATTAGATATATTTTCTATCTTTTTTTATTGCTTGCTCTCCTCCTTCATGAATATGTAATCATAAAGTAGGGCTTTTGGTTGATTCCTAAATTTCTTTTTTTTTAGTTGCTTTTTTTTTTATTGTGAATATACTTTACAGAGGGGTTACAATTACACAGGCAATGTAATGAATGCATTTCTTATCAAACATTGTTGCTTCCTCCTTTGTTTCCCCTTACCATTCCTTCCCATCCCCCCCTTCCAGCCCAGCCCCCTCCCACCCGGCTCCCACGAATTCTTGCATGCTCCTTTACTTTTTTTCCCCCAGGAATTATCAGTGTCTTATATTCTTTTGCCAGGAGAAGACACTTTCATTTCATCTGTACTATTAGTTTCCTTTTCATCTGCGATATAGATTTACCTTTATCTTTATAGATGCCATGACTTCTTCTAATAATTCTAGTCTCATCATGCTCAGGAATTGTCCTGTGTACATTTTCTTTCTTTTCATATTTTAATCAACCTGTTCTTAAAGCATTTTAGAACTATATTCTAGGTCCTTCATTGTCTGACCCATAGCCTGGACATTTTCTCTAAGAATTAAACTTGCTTTACTTGCCATTTTTCTTGTATATTCATGGATTATTTCTCTCCATTTTGAATCATTTGTATTTTCATGTTGTCTCCATTGTGTCCTTCTTTGAACAATGTACATTGATTTCGTTATATTAATTTTTTTATGTTCTCACAACAGATTTAACATTGCACATACATATCACAAAAGAGAAAGGAAAGCATTTTTATCCTCTTTACAACTTTATGTTTTTTTCCTTTTCTATATCTCAAGATAAATACACTAGCAAATATATTAAGTATTAGTGTAATTCCTCATGGTGGATTTGGATGGGGGATTTCAATGTAAAGATTTCTCACAATTCTTTCCTCATAACCTACATTGGAGGCTCCTTTCCCCATATTCAGTACCTTGGAGTTGGTTGACTACCTATGTTCTCATTACATAAATAACAGCTAAATTACCTCACCTGTTATTAAGCTTTTGTTGTGGTTGATATTGCAGGAAGAGCTGTTGATTTTGTTGGGTATGTGAGCAAAGCTTGCTATGCAATCTTGATTAAATAATGCTTTCCTTCTCAAAGATGCTATTAAGTTGAAGAATTGTTAGTTAGCTCAACCTGCAAGATAACCACTTAACAGCAACTGGGTGACTGAACCAGAAGGCTTTTCACACAGGTCTCCACCTGTTTTACCATATTTACCCAAGGTGAAGGCAACAGAATATTTTGTGTCTCATCACAAGTTACTCCATGCCTAATGGAAAAATTGTGCATGTTGCATGTATATGGTAGTGGAGATAAAGCAAGCTCTTGGCTTAACTAAGTTTCTGAATGTAATTCATGACAAATTCCTTTCATATCTTTACATAATCCTATATTCAAGCACAAGACATTGTATTCATATTCCATCCTACTTGGGCATAATATTTTACCATACTTATTAGCAGAAACGCAAGCATTCCTTCCATAAAAGCCATAATTTTGAAATACTCCTGCTGAATTTCTATGCTCATTATGCAGGTTTACCTTCAAGAACTACCAGTGTGTTTTGGCCTTGGCTTTTGCTATAGAAGAGATCAACAAAAACCCTGATCTTTTACATAACTTAACTCTGGGATTTAGTATCTATGATGTTCAATATGGATCAAGGACATCATTTGAAAATCCCTTCGTTTGCCTTTTTGGGAAATATGACTTTCCAAACTATAATTGTATGAGAGACAACCAGTCTATAGCAGTACTTACAGGACCTTCAGGAGCATTATCTTCACAGATTGGGACACTGCTGGACCTCTATAGTTTTCCACAGGTGAGAGTGTGAGCGGTGGGAGATATTAAGAATGCCTATTTTAGTGCCATCTCAGGTGTTAGAAGAGGACAAAAGGAAGAGATTTGATTTATGGAGGGGAAGGGAAATAACAAAATGCTTAAATAAGGATACAAGTTGACCCATTGTAACAATGAGATGTATAAGACACTTTGGTGAAAATGAACTTTACAACTTTGGCAGAGAGGAAGGTGGACAGGAGGAGTGTGGGAGGTGGAGAAGGAAGGGATGGTAGGGGGAAAACAGAGGAGGAGGTAACAATGCTCAATTGGAAATGTACTCATTACCTTACTCATGTAACTGTACCCCCTATGTACAGTATTTTTTACAATACAAAGCATATTTTAAAATGTAGAGGAAAAAAAGAGTATGTACTCAAAGATAATGTGATATTTCTAGTCCTGTGGGTTTCAAAAAGGGGATGAAAACATTATAGAGAAAAGGTATTATTTTGGAATTTTAAGCCTTATAATTGATGTCGATTCTTTAAGAAATTAGGAAATGGAAAATGACTTTAAAATGTCCAGATATGTTGAGCATGATGCTGATGGACCACATCTCTAATCCTAGTGACTCAGAAATCATTTCTAATTAATTAGAAAAAATCATGCAGTAATGTGTGGTTCAAGTGGTAGAGTGCTACTTTGGGGGGGAAAAGCCAAGAATTACATAAGGCCCTGAGTTCCTGGCCCTTTACTAACACACACACACACACACAGAGTCACACACATATATGCAGGCTCATGTGTAAGATACATTGAATGCAATATATTGGACTTAGAAAAAGAAAGGAGTATATGATCTCTCATATGTAATATTTTGTCTAAATAAGGAAAATGAAATATTAAAAATATCTGGACCACACTCAGATATGTATATATATATATATGTATGATCAATCTGACTAAATTATGGTACATAGCAGGGTAGAATTGAATGATGTAACCGTTCAGAGAAAGAGACAGTACATAAAAATACCAGGCAACTGAAGCATATCTTCAATGAGGGTGGCTTTTTAGGTGTTCAGGGAATATGGAAGAGGAGAAAGGAGAGATGGGTAGTAGAAAAATATTATAATATTCAATGCACATATATGTGAAAATGGAACTAGCAAAGTCAGTGAATATGTGGGGTGGATATCGATTACAGGAGTTGATGGAAACAGGGACAATGATTAAGAGATTTTGTAAAAACAAATTAATACATTGTCAAATAATTAAAAAAATTTAAATTTATTTCTTCCAAAATTAAATGAAAAACCTACCTTCCAACTATTGCACATAGTTATGTGATATATATATCATGACTGGAATTAGGATGGATGGAAATCTTCTCATTTTTGCAGCATCCTGTTCTCATTCCCTTTAGCTGACCTCTGGGCCTTTTGATCATGCTCTGAGTGACAATAATATGTTTCCTGGTCTCTATCAAATGGCTCCAAAGGACACTTCAATAGCCAATGGCATGGTCTTATTATTACTTCACTTCAGCTGGAATTGGGTGGGACTGATAACCTTACAAGATGAGAATGGTTTGTGGATTCTTCCTGCATTCAAAGAAGAGATGGCCAAGAACAGAGTTTGTGTAGCCTTTGAGCTATCATTACCAAATTATTCCATGTCGAATATTTTCAAAATTATGGCACATTATAACCAGATAAATAAATCTTCAGCAAATATCTTCATTGTGTATGCTGATAATGAGTTCCTACGACATTTATTTACATGTGTTGAACAATTTTTAATTAAAGGCAAAGTTTTTATTATGAACTCAGAGTGGGATGTAACCATGAGAAAGAGATATTTCATTCTAGGTTCATTCCTTGTACCTCTCGTTTTTTCACACCATCACCCAGATGTTTCTGGATTCACAGATTTTCTCAAATCAGTTAACCCGTGCAAATACCCAGAAGACTTTTTTCTTGCTAGGTTATGGTTTCTCTCCTTTAATTGCTCAGATTCTGTGTCTGACTGTGTACTGTGGGAGAACTGTCCTCATGATGCGTCCTTGGATTGGTTGCCTAGGCATATATTTGACATGAGTATGTCTGGAGACAGTTACAGTGTATACAATGCTGTGTATTCTGTGGCCCAGGCTCTCCATGATATGCTGCTTTATCAAACAGAAACACAAACAATGGGAAATAGAAATGGGATAATGTCTTCCCCTGCACAGGTAAGGCCTTCTGTGTTGTACATCACACATTAGGAAGAAAGTTACTTTTTAGGGAGGTTCTTACACTATGAAATTAAATAATTTTTGTATTGTCTGAAAACCCAAGATACTATACTTCTTCATTTGTGTGTGAGATTCTCTAGGAATGTTTTTATGTACTTTTCAAGAAAAGCAGCCATGAAAAAGGACATTTCTAAAAATCTGTTTAGTAACAAATAAACCAACATGTTTATAGCTAATATTTTGAAGACTTCAAAATCACCATTGAAATCTGCATTTCTTAAGTAAGTGTAAATGATGACCTCCTGCACATAATTACGTATATTTTTCATAAGAGATAATTTTATTCTATTTTATCTATTAAATTTTTACCAAGTTCATACTACAGATGATCACAAAACTAGTGGATGTAGAAACCTATAGTAAGCAAATGAAAACGTTCTCACTATTGACTATTTACATGAAATTGGTTTCTCTTGAAGAGAGGCCTTCTATTTCCTTGCTGAGTGACCAGGATTCCGAAAGAATATTTTTATTCTCTGATAGGTTTTCTTCTATGCAACTCACTAGGTGCCTCTACTATTCTTGAATTCTGAATCAAAAATTTAAGGCAAACAAGAGCCTTTCTTGGTTCAGGTTTTCCTTCTTAACTCTGGGATATATTTCACCATATATTTCTCTTTTAGCTGCATCCTTTTCTGAAGAACATCCAGTTTCACAATCCTGCTGGAGATCAAGTGATTTTAGATGAGAAAAAGAAATTGGGGGCAGAGTATGATATTGTGAACATTTGGAATTTTCCCGAAGGTCTTCAACTTGAGATGAAAGTAGGAAAATTTTCTCCATATACTCTTCATGGTCATCAACTGACTTTATCTGAAGATCTAGTAGAGTGGACCATAGGAACAACAGAGGTTGGTTGGATTCAACAGTAATGATTTTAAGGATATATAAGTAAAAAAATTTCACCCTTAAAATTTATACCTGGTTGGGTGCCATAACTTACTCCTATAATACTAGGTATTTTGCTGGCTGAGATATGAATACCATGTTTAAAAAACAGTGCTAACAGGAAATGCTTTGAGACTAATCTCGTATTAACCATCAATAAAGCTGAAGTGGTGCTGTGGATTAGGCACTAAAGTGTTAACATTAAGCAACAAACCTCAGATACCCAGACTCACATTGTAAGATTTAGTTCTGGCGTGTGCGTGCACAAGCACACATACACACACACACACACACACACACTAACAGACAGACAGACACATGCATGCACGCACACACAAATATATACCCTATGTGCTTACTAAAAACCAAGTAGTGGACATTTAAAATATTTCCCACCTAAGAAATTGGATTGACTGATTGTTGGTTATAAAAGTAATAGAATACATTAACAGTACTTGGGTGAGGGTGCTCTTGCTTCTAATTATATCTACCCAGGTTGATGACTACCTCAGATCTAAGATTATAGTTTTGTTTAAAGCTCAACTGGGTAGAATATTCTATGAGACTTTTTTGTTTTTTATTATAAAAATAGTATACAGAGGGGTTACAGTTACATGAATAAGGTAGTGAATACACTTCCTATCGAGCACTGTTACATTCTACTTTGTTTTTCCCAACTATCTATTCCTTCTCCACCTTCGCAACTTCCCCATCACCCACCAAGTTGTAAAGTTCATTTTCAACATAGTGTGTTGTACATCTCATTGTTACAATGGGTCAAATTGTATACCTATTTGAACATTTTGTTTTTTACCTTCCACTCCCCAAATTAGAAAAATGTACATACAAGACCCAGGTCACCAAAATTATATACAGTGAAAACAGGGGCTATACCATAGGGGAGGAACATAACAAAGCAACCAAAAATCATATAGCACATTATAAATACATTAAAAACAATAGCAAGAAAGAAAAAACCACTTATGTCCCCATCTTTGGGTTCATTTAGCTTAACATCATCTTATATGCTCATATCTCAATTAATAAAAAAATCTCAACTGGAGATTTGGCTCAAGTAATAAAATGCTAATCTTCAGCACAAAAACCTCAAGGTCAGTGCCCAGACTACGAGTTCAAGTGCGACGATCATTTCCAAAAAAATTTAGCAGAGTGTTTGTAAAAGTTTATTAGGAATATTAAATTGCATTTTTCTTAGCAAGTTTCTACATTGTGACAAAGAATCAGAGCAATCACTTTATATGTTTTAAGGGTTTATTTTGCTCCCACTTGTGGAAGTTCCATTCAATGATTACTTGCCTACTGCTTAGGTATCTTTGGTGAGATGAATCAGTGAAAGAGCCTGAGCAAAAAGATTCTCACCTCATGGCCACTGTATAAATGTGACAGTCTTTGTATTCAAATAACCTTAAAACAGAAGGCCTATGCAATATGTTACTGCACACTTTTCAAGCTTCAAAGAAATTTGTTTCTCTTTACTCCTCATCATTCACAAATAGCAGGAAATAACAAATAATGACATGAATTCTAGGAAACTCCATAGCTCTGACAAATAGGACTTACTTTCTCACCATTAATCCACTTTTAAAGGTCTCACACTTCTCAAGAGTTCAATAGGCTAAATAGAGATCAAGCTGATAGAAAATAAGTTGTTTGTGGTATGATGTGGAATCTATACCAACGTTGAATTAACTGACCAGATTTATGTGCATAAAATGCTACATTTAATAATCCTGTTCTTTAAAAAATGAAATTTTTGGAGTGTCAGGTAAAAGACTGAGCAGTTACTGACACAGATCTGATTTTCTTCAGCCTCCTCACTCTGTCTGCAGTGAAAGTTGTGTTCCAGGATTCCGGAAAACCCCTCAGGAGGAAAAGGGTGCTTGTTGCTATGATTGTACCCCTTGCTCAGAGAATGAGATAGCTAATGGGACAGGTAAGTTCATGACTTGGGGAGAAATTTATATTCTCTAATAGTGTCCCCAAAGCATGCAATGCAAAAGGTGTGTATTAGGATTGCAGCACCAATGTCTTCCATTTTACTCATAAATTAATTGTGACTGTAGAGGTTCTTGCTTCTTGAAAAAGATCACAGGTTGTCAATTATGTATAGAACTAATTTTTTTACTCTCGCACATGAATGTTTGTTCAAGTAATCACTAATGTAAGTTTAATGCCCATCATATTAAGCGCAAAGCTAGTTAAAGGATAAGGTCTCTGTTTTTTTTTTTTTTTTTTTTTTCAAAATTGACTTCAGAAAATAAAGAAAAAAGAGATCTTGCACATTTTTATTTCCTAGTGCCCAGAAATATTGTTGCTACACAGCAAGTGATGTGATTGTTTTATGTATAAGAAGCAATCAAAAGGGTTGTGCACAGCATGACTTTAGAGCTTGAAAGTGAGATTTGATTTGATGTTGCCCCATGCATTACAAGCAAGCGGGACAGACAATATGACAACTTCAAGGAAGGTGTATAGGGCTTTTAGTTATATTGTCCAGAGTCATGGAGGGAAGTACAAACCCTGTGATGCACACTTTTCGATGAAAGGTGTGAGTGGTGAACACAAGGCTGAGAAGAGCTATGGCAACATGAAGAGGTCTGGAAAAATTTAGGGATAATAGAAATGGTAAAAGAAAATGTGTTTTAGACACGTAAAGATAAAGTTATTATGAAAGTAGATTAGACATAGAGAGTTTGTCTAGCATGCATGAAGTCCTGGGTTCAATTCCTCAGTATCAAATAAATAGAAAGAGCCAAAAGGGGCACTGTGGCTCAAGTGACAGCGTGCTAGCCTTGAGCAAAGAAAGCTCAGGGACAGTGCGCAGGCCATCAAAGCAAGTCCCAGGACTGGATAAAAGAAGAGAAAGTGGGAAAGTGTGTGGGAATATGATGAAGATACAATATGAAATATGATACTGAACATATCTGGTAATACTCGGGAATTTTTGTTTTTATGCTGATAAGTAATGACATGTTATAATTTTCTCTATGTAGGGATTTTCTAATTTGCTTTTAAGTACTGAAAAGATTATTTGAATTCCTCACCAGATGTGGAGAATTGTCTGAAGTGTCCAGATCATCAGTATGCCAACACAGAGAGAAACCAGTGCCTCCAAAGAGCTGTAAGTTTCCTGGCTTATGAAGAGCCGTTGGGGATTGCCGTGGCCTGCATGGCTCTCTGTTTATGTACACTCACAGCAATTGTTCTTGGAGTCTTTGTGAAACATCAGAACACCCCCATTGTTAAAGCTAATAACCAAGTTCTCAGCTACATCCTGCTCATCTCCCTCATCTTCTGTTTTCTCTGTTCCTTGCTCTTTATTGGCCGTCCAAACACAGCCACCTGCATTCTACAGCAAACCACATTTGGAGTTGTATTCACAGTAGCTGTTTCTGCTGTCTTAGCCAAAACTGCAACTGTGGTTCTGGCCTTCAAGGTCACTTATCCAGGGAGAAGAATGAGGTGGTTACTGCTCTCAGGGGCTCCTAACTTCATCATTCCCATCTGTACTCTGATTCAGGTGACATTCTGTGTCCTTTGACTGGGGACTTCACCTCCCTTCATTGACACAGATGTACACTCTGAACATGGCCACATTATCATCCTGTGTAACAAGGGCTCCCTCACTGCTTTCTACTGTGTCTTAGGATACCTGTTTTTTCTGGCCCTGGCCAGCTTCATTGGGGCTTTCCTGGCCAGGAACCTTCCTGACACGTTCAATGAAGCCAAGTTCCTGACCTTCAGCATGCTGGTGTTCTGTAGTATCTGGTTCACTTTCCTGCCTGTCTACCACAGTGCCAAAGGAAAAGTCATGGTGGCTACAGAGGTTTTCTCCATCTTGGCTTCCAGTGCAGGGCTGTTGGGCTGCATTTTTGCTCCCAAGTGCTACATCATATTGTTAAGGCCAGATAGAAATTTTCTGCATGGTTTTCAGGACAAAACACGTGCCAGGAGAAATAAACCCTGAAGATGAAACTTAAATGTATGATTAAATACATAGAAGGCCAAATAAACTCTACATTTCTTTTTCCATCAGATATTAGTTTATATTGTTAGAATCAATTTGATGAATAAATGAGTCCCACTCATTTCTCATATGATAGTACAGTCACAATTTTTAGCCACCTACATTTGAATTTTGTTCCAATATCTTTGGATTTTCATGCTTACACTGCACTTATCCAATCATCTCCCTAATATATTTTAAGTGCTACTAGTTTTTGAATTGTGCTTTCTTAATCGTTTGCCTAAAAACTTATTTTATGTTGCTAGTCCTGAGTCTTGATCTTAAAGCCTGGTTACTCTCGCTTAGTTAGTTTATTCATTCATTCATTCATTCATTTGGTCAAGGCTAGTGCTTTACACTTGAGCCACAGCTCCTCTTTTGGCTCTGTAATGGTTAACTGGAAATGTTATTCGCTTAATGTTCCTTCCCAGGTTACCTTTAAGCCATGGTCACTACATGTTATCCTGTGCAGCGGAGTTAATGGGCTTTTTTTAAATTTTAAAGTACATTATCTTCCTACCTGTAACTATTCTTCTTAATCATGACTCATTAATATTTTCCTCTTCCAAAAGATCCATGTTTTATATACTCAATAGTGTTTATTTTGCTTCATACTTGTATATTTCCATTCCCACATCTTTCTTTTTCCTTATTCCTCAATTGATTTTGGTGAAATAATCTCCCCCATTCTCTCTGATTTCAGTCCCTCTCTCTTCCCTTTCCTTCCTCTCTTCTTTCTTCCCCCTCTCTGCTTCTTCTATATTGTTTTAGAATTTTAAGAATTGGTTTAATAAGCTACAAAGTACAACTCAGTTGTATTGTCTTTATGAAGTAACAGCTAAGGAATGCAGAGAATCATAATGGGTTGCTTATCCATGGCTGGATATAATTTTCAAGTTATTTTTGTGTTATTACTTTACAAATATTGTGAAGGCTATCTGAGTTGGCCAAGTTTTGGAAAACAGAAACTGCTAAAAACAATGGGCCACAGAATTCTAAGTTCCAAGTTTGTTCCTTGATGATTTCAGTTATAATTATGTAATGATAATTTGATGGCAACATGTTACTCAACAGAAAGCAATAAATGGGGACCAATAATATATATGATATATCATATATCATATAATACATATTATACATATATATAATATATATTATACATATATATATTATACATATAACATGTATACATAGCACATTATATATATTATATATATAACATATAAGTATATATGAGTATGTAACGCCTTTTTCCTCACCTAATATTTGAGAGTCAAATCTTTGATTCCTAGTCCATCTTAAATAGTACTTAAATTACTGAGTATCTGTGTATCAGTTTGTTCTTGTGAGACAGTGAAAGGTGAAAAAGGGAAATGTTGGTCACACTGGCTTGCTGGACATTAATGAAATTTATCTCTGGAACTAGATGGGAGAGAATGAGGGAAGAGATGAATTTATGTGAAAGGAATTGCACTCATTTCTGGATACAGGTAAAGGTAAACCACACCTCTAACATAACAATCATGTAAATTGTGTGTTGGGGAAGAATTAAAGAAAACAGTGATTGTAAGTCCAAAAAGTTTCCATACTAATTGTAAACCTATACCAAATAGTGTGTTAGACAAAAAGTTATCTCTGAGTTTATTCTAGAGTAAAAAACCTTATACAGTCGTGATTTTCTGGGTTTTCATTCCTTTATTTTTATTGTAATTTTGTGGTTTGGGTTTGGTTTATTTGAGATGGGTTAGGGGCAAGGTAATTATGTACACCATGCTCATCTCCAGCCTTAGGAGTGGTAGGATTACAGATGGAGCCCTCCATATCCAGCTTGCTTATGTTAAATGTATCTAAATACTGTCTTTCAACGAATTTGACTCTGGAAGCTACTTATTCTAGTGATGAAACCTATGTTCATAAACAATTTTGGAAGTGTTTTAAAGTCAAATAAAAAAGTCAAAATAAAAGATCCCTGGGATCTTTTTACCTTAGTCACTACAAGGGACTTCATACGTCAATCATCCTATAGGGGTAACTGCTGCTTACCGTCCAACGTGCCTCAGTAGTTATCCTCAGTTCTGATGCGGAGGGTTGAGGTTAATTCATACCTGGAAAATACACAAGCATGTATTTGTGGGTGGTCATCAGGAATCAAAATGAGATTATTGTTTTTAGTAAAATTAACAGCAAAGTCAATACTTATAAGAAATTTTCTGCACCCCCATTCTGTCACCTGATAGAGAACCAAGGTTTGCAGGGCTTCCTCTAACCATCTTGTGCCCTTTGTTCTTCAGGATTCACAAGCAGCCCTCTCGTGCTCCACGTCTGTTTCCCAATAGATGTACCCATTCTCAGGACCCATGACTGGATGTGTCCAATGATGGGTATGCTGCCTGCTAACCGAAGTAGTATATCCCAAAGCTGAAGGTTGTAAGTCTTGATGTAATTTATTTTCGTGTTTCGAAACAGAACGATTAAAAGTGTTCACATTTTGGAAGACAAGGGAAAAGAATCTCATGGGACCAGAGTAACAGATCGGCTGAGGTTGATTGGAAACCATTTTATATATGTGCTGCAGATGTGCCTAAAAAAATAGCTGGGCTAGCTGAGAAAGCAAGGCAAGAAAGGGCAGGGCTCTCATTTTAAAAAACTGGTAATTGTGTGTGTGTGGAGAAGTGGTTCATGCCAGTAATCCAAGCACTCAGGAGGCTGAGATCTGAGGATTATGGTTCAAAGCCAGCCCAAGCAAGAAAGCTCATAAGACTCTTATCTCCAATTAACAGCCAGAAAACCCCAAGTGGCAATGTGTCCCAAGTGTATGAATGCTCACTTTGAGCTGGGGAGCTCAGGAACAGTCCCCAGGCCCGGAGTTCAAGCTCCATCACAAAAAAACCCAAAACAAAAACAAAAACAAAAACTAGGAAGGGTGGAAGCATCCCAGGCTCTGCGCCCATAATGTAAGTATACAGGCTATAGTGGGAAAAGGAGATAGACACACTTCAAGCTCCATCCTGACACATCTTGTTCACTCTAGAGTCTACCTCTACACTCATGGTACATAAGCCTACATCACTGCTCCCACAATTCAGTACCCACAGAAGGGAGGAAATTTTACCTTGAAAAGATACTTTAGATGACACTGGCCCATGGTCTGCCACACCCGTGTTAACTAGAAGAAGCCCTCAGAATTAAGTCACTGTGGAAGGTAAAGACCTAGTTACAGAGGGGGAGGGTGGCAGAATCCTCAGATTCAGGCCAATAACCACGAGTTAGATAGGCATTAATCCCTGTCCCAAAGTTAGGTTCCCATAGTTCAGGTACTGTGTGGATCTACTTAATGGAACAAGAGCATACAAACAATAGTACCCACATTTGTGCCAACTTGGAAGCGAAAGCAGGGAGTTCCCCAGGTGAACAAAAATAGTCCATTGTGGATGACTGCACTGTAGTACTTGAAGCGCAGGTTGAGAAATACAGCAGCATTCCAGGCTCCAAATCTGAAACGGTGGGTAACACAGGCCATATCCTGAAAGGGAGGTCTAAAAGAATGTGTCTCTGGACTTATTTTCCTGAGGGCCACAATACAGCACAAAGGGGCCAGTGTGTTTTCTCAAACTTGAGTATGTACAGTCACAACCTCATACCTGCAAAAGCCTACCCAGGGATCGGTTCTCACCAATGAGGGATTACTCCCACTTACCTACAATCCTGGGTATCTGGGATGACACAGGCACTTGGGCCTACCAGGAGGGACCAGAAAGATGGTAGTCCCCGTGGTGTAGAACAGGCAAGGGGACACCACCTTGCTGTAGCAGGACAAACATAGGTTGTAGAGGGCATCCACATTCACAGTTCCAGGCCATAGTCCCAGCAACAAAACGCAAGACCATTTAGAGCAGTCACAGGGCACTCTCCAAGCCCTGGTTTTCCTTCTCTTGGGTCTGATAAAGAACCTGACCAGGGCAATCTTCATCCCATCCGTGCCTTGGAGGGAATGTTTATATACACCCACACAATCCCTGACCTGCAATTTGGTTCTCACAGGACAACAGCAGGAGGAGAACTACTTAACTTGAAACAGGGGCTTCTGTGGCTGGTTCTGCACCTATGCTAACTTGCACCAATAAGAAGAGGTTTGTAAGGTGAAGAAAAACTGTCCACTAGGCATGATCTCCCTGTGGAAGCACATAATCCCAGATAAATGACACAGTCCCAATGAGTAGTTGATACCCTCCAAGCTCCAGTCTGCCATCTCTAGTACCTACTAGAGAGGAGCTCTAGCCCAACTACCACCACATCCGTGTACTTGTATATATACACAGAAACACATCACCTGACTCACAATTCAGTTCCCTCAGGAAGAACGGAAAGAAGAAAGTTAGGTTAAAAAATGGGGCTATCTCAGATGGCACCAGTTCAGGAAGACAGAGTTCCTGGGAGCAAACAAGAAGTGGCCCCATCAGGCACAAACTCACTGCACCAGGTGAAGAACTAGTTAGGGAGGGTGGCAGCACCCCCAGCTATAGAACAATAATGCAGAGCTACACAAACATTACCTGGGTATGGACATGGGACAGTCTGCAAGCCCTGGCGCTCCTTCTCCTGGTCCAATATAGCCCATAACCAGGCCTACCTGGCACTACATAAGTCCCTTCCTCTGAACATATCACCACATGCTCACCCCTGTCCCAAGCATTTAACTCAAAACCACATTATATCAATGCCACTGTACCCTGGCCAACACAAATCAGGAAGACACTGTTCCTGGTTGTGAACAATAAGAGACCCTCGGGCATAAACTCACTGTGTCAGGAAAAGTACTATTTAAGGAGTGTACTAGAATCTTCAGCTCCAGGCCAAATATCCTGAGCTACACAGACATTAACTGGGAACAAAGGGAAGTCTCCAAGCCCTGACCTTCCTTCCCATGGTTCCAAATAACCTGTGACCAGGACTATCTGGCACCACATATGTGTACACATACACAAAACTCCTCCCCCAAAATTGATTTTCCACACTTCAGGTATGGAGAGGAATCCCTTATATCGAACGAGAGCACCCACAGATAATATATGCACCTGGGACAACTAGGACCAGGAAGCAGAGAGTTCCCAATGTGAAGAAAAACAGTCTGTCATTCATCACTGTTCTGTAGCCGGTGAAGCATTGGTTGTGAAGGACAGTATCATTGCAGGCTCCAGGCCCATAACCCAGGGCAATGCAGGCCATACCCTCAAAGGGAGGGTAGCCTTCCTTCCCTTGGGGCCATAATATAACAGGGAGTGGCAAAAGTGCATTCCTCAAACTTGGGTGTGCACAGTTACAAGAACATACCCACACAAGCACACTCAAGGATTTCTTCCCAGAAAGGAGGAAGAGTGTTCACTTCCCATAAAATTGGAGTATCTGGATGACATCAGTACATGAGCCTACCGGGAGCAACCAGCAAGATGGCAGTCCACAAAGTGAAGCACAAGTCACTGGGCACCACCTCAAGGCAGTCTCCAAGCCCTTCCTCCTCTTGGGTCCAATGTAGCACCTGCCAGGCCATCCTGGCTCCACCTAAGTGTGTTCCAGTGAACACATGTACACAGACGCACACACAACCACCTCTCACCCATGATTTGTTCCCTTAATGTTTCAGTGGAAGGCACCCACTTATGTCAAAACATGGGCATGAGAAATATTGGTTGGAGAGGGCAGTAGCCTATAACTCTGGGCTAAATAGATCATAGTTGGTAGAGAAGGAAAGCAGGGGAGAGGAGAAACTGCAAGATCTGGCCTCCCTTCTCTTGGTCTTATAGAGCACCTCCAGGCCAAACTGATATCATGTATATTTGTGTGAATGTGTGTACACAGATGCACAGTCTCTCACCCAAGATCAGTTTCTAAGTAGGGATGACATGGCCCACTTACCTGGAAACAGGGTCATGTGGGATGGCATTGTCACCAGAGCACATGAAGACCTGAAAGATGGGAATCCACCAGGCGAAGATGAAGGGGCTTTCGGGCTTTCCTTGTTACAGCTGAAGCAGTGGTTGTTGAGTATGGCAGCATCCCCAGCTCTTGTCCCATAATCCCCAGCTAAATAGGCCATAGTCCAGAGAGGAGGTGGGCCAGACCCAAACCTCAGTCTTCTTTCTCTTGGACCTGCTATAGAACATATCCAGCTCAACCTTGCGAGGGAGGAGGCCTGGCAGATGGTATGGGAGACTGGGAAGAGGTGTAGGCTCATTTAATTCAAAACAGGGCTGACCTGGAATGCCTCCCACAGGAATCACAGAAGAAAACAGAAAAGCAAGGAGTGAAGGTGAGGAGGGCTCACTTATCTCGAATTGGGATCCTCTTAGGATGGCTCCTGCTGCTGGGCACACTGAACAGGAAAGTCATGTGGTGAAGCTGAAGGTCCCTCAGGCTCCCCTAGTGGCTGTGGCATGCATAACACCAGTGGGGAGAGGGATGCAAGGTCTGCAGCTCCATCCCATAAATGCCAGGGGATGGGCGAGGTGGGACACACTCTGAGCCAGGGTCTCCCTTCTCTGCGACCATCACAACTTGGTCTAGACCAGTCTGGTAACACTTGTGTGTCATGTGTGTGTGGACAAATGCACATCCCCTCACCCATACATGTTTTCCCACAGGAGGGGCTGAGCCAGGTGTTTGACATGGGGGCTAGGGCCAGAGGTGGGTGTTGGGGTGGGGTAGGGTTAGGCAGGGAGAGGGGGTACAGGCAGTTCGGTTGGGGCCTCTTATCTCGAATCAGGGCTGCCCAGGGATGGCTCCTGCAGCTGGGCCCACACTGACCTAGGTAGTGGAGGTCCCCCATTGTGAAGAAGAGGCAGCAACCTTAGCTCCAGCCCCAGCAGATGCAGTGGAAGGTGGAATGGTAGACAGGGAAGACTCTGATTCTCTGCTTCCCTTCTCCAATGACTGCATTGCCTTGGTCAGTCCAATCATATTGCCTACCAATGTGCATGCCCATTCACACCCCCTCACCCATGAGGGCCTGTGATGGGGGGACTGGTGTGGGTGTGGGAGGCAGGGGAAGCACAGGATGGGGAATGGGGAAGGGAAGCTTGGGGCCAGGAAGTTGGGATGTGGAAGCATGGTTTGGGGAAGGCAGGGGAAACAATTTGGTGTGGGTGGGGGAAACATGGGTTAGGGGTGCTGATGGGCAGGACTGTAGGGAGGGAGGGGGACTCAGGAGGGAATCCTAGCAATGGATAGAGAGCTAGGAAGAGGGATTCGGTCCACTTAACATTTAAGAGTCCTGCTCCAGGGATGGCTCCTGAGGGGGGCCTGAGGAGAGAATGGAGAAGAGGGAAATCGAGGGGGGTGAGAGGAGGAGGGCTAACTTACATTGAATCTGGGTCTTTGGTAATGGCTCCAGCATTTGACACCATACTGACCTTGAAAGTGCAGGTTGGCTGGCTGGTGAAGCCAAAGAGGCCCTGAGGGACCATATCCCTGAAACAGTTGCAGCACCAGTTGAGGGAGGGCGACAGCTTCCCCAGCTCATATCACTCCAGCAGATGTGGGGAAATGGAGCAACTGGTGACCACAGAGGGCATACAGGAGGGGAGATGGGTTGAACGCTAAGCCCCTATCTTCCTTCTCTGGTGGAAGCATGACACCTCAGCCTGGAACCTACCTATACTAAGAAGGGTGGGGCTGGGTTGGGGGTGAGGTCCAGGCTAATGAGGGGGTGGGGGAAGGAGAAGAGTGGTGGGATCTGGGCAACATTACCATGAAACCACGTCTTTTAGCGCTATGCAGGTGTGTCCACACATCTCTAATGCAATGAAGATTTGTGGGGCACTGGAGGGCTAAGGAATGGGGTAGAGGTGGCTCGTGTGGTGAGAGGCATGGGGTGGGGGTGGGCTGAATGGTGGTAGGAAGAGGGAGCCTAGCAGGGGTTATTAGGGCCCAGGAAGATGGGATGGGCCCACTTCTTTTATAACCCACAGGGGGAGCAGAGAAAAAAAATGGGGACGAGAGGGGTTTAATGGAGGGGGCTCTCTGACCCCAAATTGGGGTCGTCATTGGATGGCTCCCACATCTGGGCCCACACTGATCAGAAAGATGGAGATACATGTGGTTGAAGAACTGAGAATTATATTCACCATTTTGCAGTCACTAACTGCTGACTTCGCTTCCGTAACTTGCTTTTGCTAACGTTAAATTACAAAGATAGGTCTGTGTCAACAAACTCTAAAGAATGTAAGCGCCATGATAGATAACTAACTACTGACCTCAAGCCCCAGACATTCCCAGAGCCCGGAACAATGGCTAACACATATTCCGGATCCTCCTCCGGGAACTGGACCCCGAGATAATGACTATCTGGCAGGACCAGCAAACTAGGCCAAATGTCAACCAATCGCAAGCCTATGAGAATTCCCCCTAACCCTTATCATCCAAAGCAACCATCCCCCTTGAGTCACCCCATGCCAATCATTTTACAAAGAGTGTTACAAAATTTCCTGCGTGGCATAGTGATTTGCTGTGAGTGTCTACTGGTGCCCTGTCCCTACCTTAAAATGTATAAAAGGTGCTGTAACTCTTTGTTCAGGGCCTCTTGCTAGCACCCCTACAATGGTGTGCAAGAGGTCCGTGCTCGCAAGTTTGTTAATAAACGACTCTTTGCCACTTGCATTGTCCAAGATCTCTGGTGATCTACAGGGGGGTACTACATTTGGTGCATTGGCCGGAAACCCCTCCATTGTAGACTATCCAGACACTGGGATAGTGAGTCGTCAAAGGAACCGATCGGTGAGCTTTTGGTGGCGCCACTTTTATGTTTTAGGAATTGGTGAAAGCCTGCAGCTGTGGTCTTGGGGCTGGCAGAGAGTCTTGGCGGACACGCTATAAGACTGCCAGTGGGTCCAGTAGGAGACGTCCCCTGAACCCCTGGGTGGGGCTATCCTCGAGATCAGGTAGGGGTTTCGAGTCCCCCTGATTGCCTGATTCTCTCTGGTTGGAAGCCCTTCTGGGCAGACTGTCTGACCAGCAGTCTGACGCACTTGCTGTCTGTCTAGAGTGTGCGTGTATTTCTTCTGTTAACTCTAATTTGAATCTTAGGCATGCAGCCGTGGGGTCGGTAGATGAGGGGCTTACTGATCCCCTAGACCGGAGGAAGAGCATGCATTTCTCACTTAATTGTCCTTTTTGGAATTCCAGGAGTGCCTGGACCGGATCGCACCCCCCCCCCCCCCAGAAAGCGTGACCAAGTGCGCATACATTACCAACCCCCGTAAGTGGCGTGTGTGTGTAATTTTGACTTCTTTTTCTTTCTCATCTCGGTTTACTAATTTGGACACTCCTTGATGCAGAGATGGGGCAAGGACAAAGCAAACTTACTTCTCTCAACTTCCTGCTTGGTTATTTCAAAGAGGTAAAAGAGAAGGGGTATAACTTGAGTATAATTGGACATCTCAGAAGAATCTAAAAAGAAAAATTCTCTGGAATGAGTAGAGGGGGTTCGAGTGCCCTGGTTAGTGGTGAGATGTCACCCCATTCACTGAGAACTGATTTTGTCTTTGTGGCCACTTGTTTGTTTTGTTTACTTTAGTGTGTGTGTTCGTTTTATGTTTTCTGAGGTAGGGAAGTTCTGGGTGAGTGTGGCAGGCTCACTCAGCAGACTTCGGATTCAGCTTACTGAGTGGGAGCAGCACCGAGTTTTGGTAGGGATGAACTGGGGCCCATTAGTCCCCAACTCAGCCTTTTGTTGTTGTCTTGTCTAGTTCTGTTTTAGAATTGGTACCAGTTTTAAATGTGGATCCTTGGTTTTTGTGTTTATTTGTGTTTGTGTTTTTTATTTGAACATCTCTGGGGGAATAAAAGTTCCAGCCTCCCACTAGGCTTGGTCACAGACCTGCTAAGTCCCTGCCTTGTGTTACAGCAACCAAGAGGCAGGGCATGGACAAGCCTCAAGCTGCACCTTCTCCCAGTGGAGGCTGCTGGCAGGGAGGGTGTAGAAGGCTATGTGCCTGGTTTGGATTTTCAGCTAGTCCAGACAATGTAACAATTTGTAAAGTGCTCTTATAATTGGATAATAAATCAGGCCAGTTTAGTTTTAGGTGACCCCCTTCCCCAGCCCTCCTCCAACAACAGGGATTCAAAAGACTGATTAGTAAATTGCCTTGCTAAACAAGCAAGCTCTGGGAAAATGAAGCCCAACAAAGGTACCTAGTTTAAAAGAAATACTGTCTTGAATTTTTGTTTAAAAACTTTAAATAATGTACATACAACTGATTTTGATTTTTGTGCGCTTTAAGATCTGTGTGGGTGTTTTGTGTGTGTTTGTCAACATGTTCAAATATAAGAATTGTCAGCATGCTGTAACAATTGGGTGAGTTTAAATTTAAAACGTAAAAGGTTATGAGGTTTGGACATTACCAAAAAATTTAAAGAATCTTCATAGTGTTTTAAATGACTTTTTAAGGATTCTTTAACCTGAAAAACAGAAAATCTGGTATTTGAGAATGCATAAAACTGTTTATACTGTAACCAAGTTATCTGGCTTAACAAAAAATGCATTGCCTGCTTGGGATTTAGTTCCCTTGGCTAAAATTTGGGGATAAACATTAGAAATTTAAATGTAAAGGTTAGTTTAACACTGTCAAAGACCATACCTGTTCTGTCTGCCTAAAACTGTGTATTTCATTCAAGAATCAACAGAAGACCTATCTTTAGGGGTGAGGGGTGAACAGGCAGAAGTGCAGTTCAGCTGGTCATGCATGGTGGGACAGACCCTGGGGGGAGTCCACAGTTGGTGGGACAGGCCCTGGAGAGTCCAAACATGGTAAAAGAGGGCAAGTTGGCACAAACGCAATTCATCTAACCCTAAAGAGTTGGATTGGGTGCGTGCCCATTCCATAGGAGGGGCCAAATGGCCCATCTTTGTTCTGTCCCTTTTCCATGTAGATAGACACTGGAAACATGATGGTTAAATTGAGTGATGTGATGATCTGATTAGTATTGCTAAAACTATCCCTTGGATGTGTTAACATTAAAATTAGGAAGGCCTTAAAAAGAGGGTTAAAAAGTTATTTGTATAATATGGCTTACTTTCAATTATGTTCTACAATTAGGATGTTTTTAAAAGTTATAAAGGTGTTAAGTCTAGCTTTGTGGTATAGTGATGGTGACTGTAATTCTTGCATTAAGGAAAAATTGTCATTTGAGTTTAAAAGTTTTAATGTGTAAAAACAAGCAGCTAAGAGACAATGAGTGACACTTGGCCTCAAGATTTTAAGAGATAAAAAAACACAAATGAAAACTAAAGTATAAAATATTAAAGGAGATTCATAAGAAGTTTAAAATTAGGACTGGATTTTTGAATATAAAATTTAAATGTAAAATTGTTCTTAACATTGGCCTCAAAGTGCACGAAGAAAAAATTAGGATTACCAAAAGAATTGCTATTCTAGTTCGCTCTTATAGGTTTTTTTTTTTTTAAAAACAGTTTCCAGCAAGCCCAGAGCAAAGCACAGAGGATTCTTACAAGTTTGTTAGATGTAACTTTGGCTTTTAATAAGTTTCAGGTAAGAGCATGCTTAAAAGCTACTTCTATGTTGACCACCTTGTTGCTTTTAATTGGGGTAAAATGGCCTTTTGTAAGACTCATTGATCCAAAACTGATTCGAAGCCAGCCCGGGCAAAAAAAGGTTCCTATAAGACTGTCACCTCTGTTCAGCCAGCAGAGTGCTAAAAAAAATAAGCAGTTGCTTTGGGACTCACAGTGGCAGAGTTCTAGCCCTGGACTGAAGAGTCAGGGGACAACATTCAAGCCCCGAGTCCGGGACTCAAAATGGCAGCGTGCTGGCCCTGAGCTGGAGAGCTAAGGAACAGCACTCAGGCCCCGAGTCCAAGTCCAGCGACCAGCTAAAGGGAAATGCCAATGAGGCATTTATCCCAATATGGAGAAGACACTCCTGGGACAAGAACAATGGAGGAGCATCCAGGGGCAGTAAGCCACTGCTTGGATGGCAGAAATGTCAGATCCTAGAGTATTTTTGTGTGACCCTTCAAAACTGGTCAGAGCCAGGAGGTCATGGAAAGATAGTTTGTAAGCATGCCTAATGACTATCTACCCTGTAAGGGACAGGAACTTGCCAGTCCTCTGTGATAGTAATAAAAAGCTAATGTTATAAAGTGTGGGAGATAGTTTAAATCTTAACCGCTTTATGTGCCAAAAGCTCTAATTGGCAGTAACTTTTGAGCTGACACCAGTTACATGAAATTCATCTGCTCAGGAAAAAAGTTTGTAAACCTGAGAGAGTGTTTCTATTGATATCTGTCTCAAGGCCTGCAAAGGTAATTTAGGCATTGTTAGGGTCACTAGAGATCACATTCCTAAGTCATCCAGAAAGATGCTTTCACAAACAAGAGTGCTAAACAAACTACACTGGTGTAGCCGGAAAAAAGGTCTGTGCAGTTGTCAAAAGTTAAATATTGTTCTTAATGACATCTAACCCTGATAGCCTCTTTGTAAAATAGGCTAAGGCTATAGGTTTCTGGCTAGGTAGGATCAAAGCCCTAAAGTCAGCTTGAAGGAGTTACAGAAGATGGACTTTCATCCATCAACCCCCCCTTTTTAAGATCAAGGGTCCAGAGTCAGTTTTGGAGAAATGAAGCAAAATGGATAAAATAATATTTTTTTTTTAGAAAAAGGCAAAAAGAATAGTGTTAACAGTTGTAGGTGTGCAAGTGTGGAGACTGCATCTGTCAGAGATGATTACAAGACTAAGCCTTCTGTGTCTATTTACAAAAATATCTGATTAGTAAAAAAGTTGTTATTTTGGTAAATTGTCCTGGGCTATTGTCTAAATGTTCTTAAAAACCAACGGGGCCACAGCCTGCCAAGCCTATGTATTACTTGTATCCTTAACCAGTCTGTGTAGGAATTTGCAGCCCAGCACGAGGTGTGACAGTCCCTTGGAGCCACTGAGAGACCCTGCTGCTGCTGCTGCTGTATACCTTAATGGGTAAAGTTCAATGACGGCCTGACAGTCACTTGGAGGAACTCCTGCCTGATTCCATCACCTGAGTCTGCTTCCTGGTTGAAAGCTGCTAAATCTAAGATCTTGTGGGACATTCTTTTGGGTGATATCCAAAAACTCTCTCTATTCCCACAGTGGATATTGGGGACAAGGATATCACTGGCTTGCTTGCCTTAGACACTTCAGTGCATAGTGTCTGGAAATCCACTGTATAGTCCCAGCCTAGTTTGGCTCTGGTATGGTAGTATCAATGCAGGTAGTAAATGAGACCCAGCCCAACTCTTGGCCTTAAAATCTAGCAAGCTTCTGCATCACAGTGGTGTCTTAAGCCTGTTCTAAAATAAAGGTTCCTCAAGCCAAAGAAAAATTGGGCAGTTTTAAACTCCAGCCACAAAAATGCTCAAGGAATTGTAAAGAAAGTGGGTGGTAAAGAAAGCCTTGAGAAAAGAATTGGGATAATTTGAAAAGTAAGGATTGCCTTTAAATGTTTGAAAAAAGAAAAGAAGACAAACCTCAGAAAGTTTATGTAGCAAATGGTATGAGTATGGCTTAAAATTGGAGCTCACAAATACAGCTGGTATAAAATTAAGCTAACTGTGATACACGGAGTCAAGACCGGTGGGAAAAAAATGTAAGGTACAGTTAATGTCACAATTGGACCTTGTATACTCAACAGACTGGTGTCCTTTGTAAAAAAAAAATCAGCGCAGTCCATCTATTAGTTCTGAAATCCCAATACTAAACTGTAAATATAAAAGACTGTGCCAATTAGGGGACCATGATTGGTTCCTGATGCTGTAGACAAGGGCGGAATGAAGAAGATAAAAATATATATAGACAGCACCTAACAGCCATTTTCCCTTCTGTACCTTTGCTTGCTAAAAACTCTGCTAAAACCTTGAGGATCAAGGTCAGGAGGCCATAAGGAGATAGTTCGCAAGCATGCCTATCCTATGTGATTAGTACATTTACTTTTGACAGTCTGAAACAAATTTAAAAAATACATTGTATTGTTGTATTTCGGAGCAAGGGCATGACTGAAAAGTCAAGGATTTGACATAGTTCACAAGACAAGGGGAGAATGAAGAACTGAGAATTATATTCACCATTTTACAGTCACTAACTGCTGACTTCGCTTCTGTAACTTGCTTTTGCTAACGTTAAAGTATAAAGATAGGTCTGTGTCAACAAACTCTAAAGAATGTAACCACCATGATAGATAACTAACTGCTAACTTCAAGCCCCAGACATTCCCAGAGCCTAGAACAATGGCTAACACATATTCTGGATCCTCCTCTGGGAACTGGACCCTGAGATAATGACTATCTGGCGGGACCAGCAAACTAGGCTAAATGTCAACCCATCGCAAGCCTGTAACTATGAGAATTTCCCCTAACCCTTATCATCCAAAGCAACCATCCCCCTTGAGTCACCCCATGCCAATCATTTTACAAAGAGTGTTACAAAATTTCCCGCATGGCATAGTGACTTGCTGTGAGTGTCTACTGGTGCCCTGCCCCTACCTTAAAATGTATAAAAGGTGCTGTAACTCTTTGTTCATGGCCTCTTGCTAACACCCCTACAACGGTGTGCATGAGGTCGGTGCTTGTGAGTTCGTTAATAAACGACTCTTTGCCGCTTGCATTGTCCAGATTCCCCCACCCCCAAAGTGAGTGAATCACAGCTGAAAAGTCGTGTTCCTGTGTGTACAATTGTCCAAATGCTCATATATGGTGCCAGATTGAGCTGGATGTGTGCTATAGCAGGTGCAAAAGAAGACAGGCCAAGGATGGAGTCTGCCGCCCACCCCCCAGCCATGGCCTGTGAAGCTCATGGTTATGAGCCTGCTGTGCCTCCCCAAAAATGCTTCATCTATAACATGAAAATCCTGCATGAGGACCTTTTCCTCTTCACCTAGTGGACTTCCATCTTCCTGTTCTGTGCCTACTCAGGTGTCAGTGCCATCCCAGATACCCCTGTTTCCAGGTAAGTGGATACGGTTTTTATGTACTCATAATCTTACTTGTATGTATTTTCCATTTGTCCTTTTGATTGGTCCTTTCCTACCTGCACAATGTACTCTATGAGTTACCATGGTATCAACCAGTAAAATGTCACCAGTCATTTGCTTAATATTCTCAGATTCTCTTATCTTGTAGATTCTTACCCTATGAAGTAAATTTTCTGATTTTTCTAGTCTTTCAATCAATACACTAAAAATTTTATCTCTTCATAAGTGATTCTTGCAAGTTATATTAGGGACACTTTATATTGTCTTCTCAGAGTAAAATAGATGTTTTTACAGGAATGGATATACTTATCTAGAGTCTGACCAGATTTGTCTAATAGAACACTTAAGGCATTCTCTGAAGGAAATATATGCTAGTCTATAATCACATTTTTACACCAGAGGCTTAACACAATCACATTTTTGTTTTTGTACAATAAAGAAATTTATTTTCTGCAGTGAAGCACCAGCCATGAACTATCCTTAGAGGCTGGGGAGAGTTACGGACTACACCAAACCTGGGCAATAAGGAGAGGATCAATCAGCTCCAGGATGCTTGAAAGGACATAGAGCTGCAGCTAGGTGAGATGATCAGGCACTTCCAGAGCATTGTAGAGTTGACCTTCACTTACCTTCCTACTGGTGATACTCACATACTCTATACTTTTGTTTGTTCGGAAAAAGGAGTTCATAAAACCCAGCATTGGTAGTTTTCCAGTGGAAAATCAAGCCCTGCTTATCTTTATGTTATGCGAGTTACTTAGTAATAATGAAGAATGGAATATATTAAAGTACGGTTAAGATGTTCTTTCATTAACCGTGAAATTTTCTCCATGGAACACAAATCTAACATTCTACATATGTTCTTAGTCTTGGGGTCTAAGACATGCAAATATTTACAGTGATACTGAAGTTTTCTGCCACCATCAGAAAATGTATTTTCTTCACAATGATATCCTAGGGGGTATTTAAGCGATAAAGGCAAGGTCTGTAATAAATTCAGGCAGAGAACTATTTATCTTTACTTTCAATCTTGGTGTTACAATTTCTGAGTTCTTAGTTATTTCGTTACTCTTTAGTGCATTTCTTCCAGGAAAAAATGCATTTTGCCATAAAACAGATTCTTATCATTAAGATGAGGAATGCATCCTGTTGATTCTCAGACTGTGTTTAGAAACAAAAGATAATGTTTGCATGTATTTAAATGTATTCTTTCTGAGTCCTGACTGCCATTTACCAGGTGTCACTTTCTGTAATCTATCCTGCCTCAGAATTATAAAAAGCTCTGACTTTTCATGGAATTGCATTCCATGTATAGATTGCTTTCATTGGAATCAATACTGTCTTGTTATTTAGTATTACCATTAATGATTGTGGCATGGTTCTCCTTTTAGTCATATTTCAACTTTTTGTAATGTTTAATTTTTACATAGTGTTATGTATGATTTGTTAGATAGTGCTTGCAGTGCTTTTGTTGTTTTGATTTCGTTTGAACACTGGGGATTGAACTCAGATCCTGGTATATGGGAAGAAAGCAGTCTACCACTTAATCCACAACACAGCTATGGAACTTATTTTTAAAACTATTTAAAGTATTTAATTTTGTCCATCTTCTCTTCTATTATTTCTATCTTGTTTTCATTTTGTGGGATTGAGTACATGTACGTGGGATCATGTACGTGTGTGTGCTGATACTAGCTCTTTTCCACCCAAGGCTGGCACTTTGCCACTTAACCCACACATTCAATCTGTGTTTTTGCTGGTTAATTTGTGATAAGGACTTATGATCTGGTGACCAAGAGGCTGAGATTTGAGGACTGAAGTTCCAAGCCAGCATGGGCAAAATAGTCCATTAGGCTCTTATCTCCAATACACTACTCAGTAAAAGCTGGCAGTGGCACTTTGTGTCTTTTTTTTTTTTATTTTAATTTAATTTTATTTGTGAACATACTGTACAGAGGAGTTACAGTTACATGGGCAGGATAATGCGTACATTTCTTACCAAGCATTGCAGCCTCCTCCTTTGTTTACCCTTCACATCCCTTCCCAGCCTCCCCCCTCCCCCCCAATCCCAATCCTTCTCCCTCCCCCCCCCACCAACGTTGTAAAGTTCGTTTTGGACATGACAACTTGTACTTCTCATTGTTGCAACAGGTCCACCTGTATCCTTAAACAACTGGTTTTTCCCCATCTCCTCCACAAGTTATACTGACATCAAATATAGTGAAAGCAAGGGTTATACTGTGGGGGAGGGACATACAAAGCAACAAAGAGATAATCTTATAAATGTGTTAGAAACACATGCATGAAAGAAAAAAAAACATTAAAATACACATCTAAGGGTTCATTTTCCTGACATCACATTATCTGACCTTTTCCGCTTGACTCATACATATACTAGATATTACAAATAAGGGAAACCATGGGAACTACGTTTCTTTGGGCCTGGCTTACTTCACTTAATATAATTTTTTCCAAGTTTTTCCATTTCCTAACAAATGGGGCAATGTCATTCTTTCTGATGGAGGCATAGAATTCCATTGTGTATATATACCACATCTTCTTGATCCATTCATCTACTGAGGGGCATCTGGGTTGGTTCCATATCTTAGCTATGGTAAATAATGCTGCAATAAACATAGTTGTGCTGGTAGCTTTAGTGTGTTCTTGTTTGTAAACATTAGGGTAAATGCCCAAAAGTGGGATTGCTGGGTCATAGGGGAGCTCTATGTGGAGTCTTTTGAGGAACCTCCATACTGCTTTCCAAAGTGGTTGAACAAGTTTACATTCCCACCAACAATGAAGTAAGGTTCCTTTCTGTCCACATCCCCTCCAGCATCTGTTGTTGTTAGAGTTCTTGATTTTTCCCGTTCTAAGTGGAGTGAGGTGATATCTCAATGTTGTTTTGATTTGCATTTCTTTTATGGCTAGGGATGTTGAACATTTCTTCATGTGTCTATTGGCCATCCTTCTTTCTTCTTCAGAGAAGTTTCTCTTTAAGTCTTTCGCCCACTTATTTATTGGGCAGTTGTTTCTTTGAGGATTTGTTGTTGGGTGGTTTAATTTTTTGAGTTCCAAGTATATTTTAGATATGAGACCCTTGTCCGTTGTATGGCTAGTAAAGATCTTCTCCCAATCCGTGGGCTTTCTATTGATCTTGCTAGCTATGTCATTTGCCCTGCAGAAGCTCTGCAACTTTATGCAATCCCATTTGTCCAACCTTTCTTTGATTTGTTGTGTTTCCGGGTCTCTATTCAGAAAATTTCGGCCTGAGCCAAGGAAACCCAGGGTTTCTCCTATTCCATCCTGTAATGTTTTCAGAGTGTCTGCTTTGAGTTCAAGGTCTTTGATCCATTTGGAGTTGATTCCGGTGCAGGGTGATATATAAGGATCTAGCTTAAGTTTTCTACATGTAGTTAACCAATTTTGCCAGCACCATTTATTGAAGAGGTTGTCTTTCTTCCATTCTATTGTTTTAGCTCCCTTATCGAAGATTAGATGGCTATAGGTCTGTGGGTTCATTTCTGGGTTTTCAATTCTATTCCATTGGTCCTGAGGTCTGTTCTTATGCCAATACCAAGCTGTTTTGATTACTATGGCTTTATAGTAGAGTTTGAAATTTGGTATTGATATTCCTCCAGCAGTGTTCTTTCCGTTGAGGAGCGTTTTTGCTATTCGGGGTCTTTTATTGTTCCATATGAATTTTTGGATTGCCTCTTCTATTTCCTTGAAGAATGAGGGTGGAATTTTGATAGGTATTGCGTTGAATTTGTAGATAGCCTTGGGAAGTATTGCCATTTTCACGATGTTAATCTTTCCAATCCAGGAGCATGGGAGGTTTTGCCATTTTTTAAGTTCTGTGTTGATTTCCTTTTTCAAGATTTTAAAGTTTTCATCGCAGAGGTCCTTCACTTCTTTAGTTAAGTTAATTCCTAGGTATTTTATTTTTTGTGGGGCTATTACAAATAGAGTTGCTTTCCTAATTTCAGCCACACTTTTCTCATTGTTGGCATACAGAAAAGCCATTGACTTTTGGGGGTTAATTTTATAACCTGCTACTTTGCCAAAGTTTTGAATCAGCTTGAGTAATTTGGGAGTGGAGTCTATGGGATTCTTTAAATACAAGATCATGTCATCTGCAAAGAGGGAGAGTTTTATTTCTTCTTTCCCTATTTGGATCCCCTTTATGTCTGCATCTTGTCTTATTGCTGTAGCTAGGCATTCTAATACTAGATTGAAGAGAAATGGAGAGAGTGGGCATCCTTGTCTTGTTCCTGAGTTAAGAGGAAATGGCTTTAGTTTTTCACCATTGAGTATAATGCTGGCTGTAGGTTTGTCATATACAGCCTTTATTGTATTGAGGAATGTTCCATGGATTCCTAATTTTTCCAAAACCTTCATCATAAAGGGGTGTTGGATCTTGTCGAATGCTTTTTCTGCATCTATTGAGATAACCAGGTGGTTCTTATTCTTGCTCCTGTTGATGTGATGAATAATATTAATTGATTTGCGTATATTGAACCAGCTTTGCATCCCTGAAATGAATCCTGTTTGATCGTGGTGCATGATTTTTTGGATGAATTGTTGAAGTCGATTGGCCAAAATTTTGTTGAGAAGTTTTGCATCAATGTTCATCAAAGAAATGGGTCTATAGTTCTTTTTCTTTGATGAGTCCCTGCCTGGTTTTGGGATGAGGATTATGATGGCTTCATAGAATGTGTTCGGTAGTGAGCTTTCTCTTTCAATTTCATTGAAGAGTTGGAGGAGTATTGGTGTGAGCTCTGCTTTGAAGGCCTTGTAAAATTCTGCTGTAAAACCATCTGGTCCTGGACTTTTCTTAGCTGGGAGGTCTCTTATTGCTGTTTCTATTTCAATGCTTGATATGGGCCTGTTAAGCTGGTTTAACTCATCTTGGTTTAGTTTTGGCATGTCAATATTTGCTAGGAAAAGGTCCATTTCTGTCAAGTTCTCAAATTTATTAGCATAAAGTTTTGAGAAGTATTCCCTTATAATGTTCTGAATCTTGGTTGTTTCCGTGGTGATGTTTCCATTCTCATCTCTGAGTTTATTAATTTGGGTGTGCTCTCTTCTTTTTCTGATAAGATTTGCTAAGGGTCTGTCAATTTTGTTAAGTTTTTCGAAGAACCAACTCTTTGTTTTGTTGATTCTTTCTATAGTTCTTTTGGATTCTAATTCATTTAATTCTGATTTAATTTTATTTCTTTCAGTCTACTGGATTGGGGTTTATCTTGCTGCTCTTTTTCAAGGAGGTTTAGACGTGTCATTAAATTGCTAGTTTCAGATTTCTCCAATTTGTTGATGTAGGAGCTCAGAGCTATAAACTTGCCTCTGAGTACTGCCTTTGCTGTGTCCCAGAGGAGCTGGTAATTTGTGTGTTCATTTTTGTTGAATAGCATGAACATTTGAATTTCCTTTCTAATCTCTTCCATGACCCACTCTTGATTCAGCAGTGTGTTGTTCAGCCTCCATGTGATACTGGACTTTCTTTGGTGGCTTTTGGTGTTGAGTTCTAATTTTATTCCCTTGTGGTCAGAGAGAATGCAAGGTATAACTTCAATGTTTCTGAATTTAGACAAGTTTGCTTTGTGGCCTAAAATGTGGTCTATTTTAGAAAACGTTCCATGTGCTGCTGAGAAAAACGTGTATTCTGATGCTGCTGGGTGAAATGTTCGGTAGATGTCTGTTAAGTCTAGTTGATCTATGCAGCTGTTTAGATCTGCGGTTTCTCTGTTGAGTTTTTGCCGAGTTGATCTATCTAGTGGGGAGAGTGGTGTGCTAAAATCCCCAACAATTAATGTCTTTGGATCTATATGGGATTTGAGGGAAAGTAGTGTTTCTTTGATAAATTTGGGTGCTCCATTGTTTGGCGAATAGATATTTAGAATTGTAATATCCTCCTGAAGGAGAGATCCTTTAATTAGTATGTAGAGCCCTTCTTTATCACTTCTCACGAATTTTAATTTGAAGTCTATTTTATCTGATATTAAGATTGCAACTCCCGCCTGTTTTGGGGGCCGTTTGCTTGGTATATTTTGTTCCAGCCTTTAACATTGAAAATGTGTTTGTTTTTACGGGCAAGATGTGACTCCTGCAGGCAGCAGATAGAAGGGTCTTGTTTTTTAATCCAACTAGACAGTCTATGTCGCTTAATTGGAGAGTTCAGTCCGTTAACATTAAGAGATAGGACTGAGAGGTATTTGGGAGTTCCTGCCATGTTATCCACCTTCTTGGGGGCTGCGAAAACTGGGTTCTTCCTATGGTTCTTGGATTGTCAGTTTGGGTGCAGTTTCTTGGCCTTTGTTGCGGTCTTGTTGGTTTTCTATGTGTAGGACATCTTTAATAATCTTTTGTAGGGCTGGTTTGGTGGAGATGTATTGTTTCAATTTTTCTTTGCTATGGAAGGTTTTTATTTGGCCTTCAGTTATGAAGGAGAGTTTAGCTGGGTACAGTATTCTTGGTTGATAGTTGTTTGTTTTTAGGGCATGGCATACATCATTCCAGGCTCTTCTTGCTTTGATTGTCTCTGCTGAGAAATCTGAGGTGATTCTAATTGGTTTCCCTTTATAGGTGATTAACCTTTTCTCCTTGACAGCTTTAAGGATCTTTTCCTTGGTCTGAGTTGATCCTGTGTGGATTATAATGTGACGGTGGATGTCCTATTCTGGTCTGGTCTATTTGGGGTTCTAAAAGCTTCTTGTATCTGAGTAGGCCTATCTTTTTGTATGTTTGGGAAGTTCTCTGCTAGGATCCTGTTAAACAAATTTCCTAGACCATTAACTTCTGTTTCTAGGTGCTCCTCTACACCCATTATCCTTAGATTAGGCCTTCTGATGGTGTCTTCTAGGTGTTGGATAGATCTATCATACTTCTTGGACTTGTCTTGGATGGTTGTATGTTCTTTCTCTATAATATCTAGGCTGTCTTCAATCCCTGAGATTCGATCTTCTGCATGGTCTAACCTGCTGTCAAGACTCTCTACTTTGTTTTTTATCTCTTTTCCTTCTAATTGGTCAGCTTTGATGGCTTCAAGTTCTTTGTTGAAGCTCTGTTTTAGGTCTTGTATGAATTTCTTTACTTCCTTAATTTGGTGGTCAGTGTTTGTTCTCAAATCACTTAGTTGATTGGTTATGGTTTCTTTGGACTCCCATTCCTTCTGTTGGGTTCCATTCAGCCTTCCCTTTGTGGTCTCCCTGACTTCCTTCAGCTCTTTGTTAATGGATTCCATGAATGCCTTTACTGATCTTTGTGTGTTCTCTACCTGGTCTCTCAATTCCTGAATTACTCTTTGATTAGCTTCCTCCCGTTTGTGGGATTCCTGCAGTTCTCTTTCCTCCCATTCGTGGGATTCCTGCAGTTCTCTTTGAGTGTTCTCAGCCTGCTCACGCCATTCCTCCCTTTCTCTTTGAGTATTCTCAAGTTGTTCACGCAAATCCTGTATCATTTTTTGAGTAGCTTCCTCACGCTTATGATATTCCTGTATAAACTTTTGGGATGCCTCCTCTCTCTCCCTATCACGCTCATACAGAGTCCTTTGTAAGTTGTCAAACTTCTCATTTATCATATTTGCCACCAGTGTTTGTAGAGCTATTTGGGAACTCTCCTCTGGATTGTTCATTATCTGATCTGACCCCTGATTATCAAGATTGGGAATTGAGATACCCGGATTTGCCATTTTTCTTGTGTTTTTTCGGCTTACTCTGCCCATTTGAGATGAAAATAGCACCAGTTTTGTGCTAGAACACTATCTTAAGGCAACCATCAACCAACGTTTGCATTTATACAGTCAATAGTCTACAGATACAATCTAGTTCAACAGATACATCTATTCAACATCAAACAACTATATGTTAATGGGCTTCGAACTGCAGAGAAGAATTTGGAAAACCAGAAATTTTTAGGGTTAGGGAGAGATGTGGGTAAAAATTAGCAATAGATTGGTGTGGGGAGGCACAGGGAGAGTTAACTATGTCCTAATCTCAATGCAGGAAATAGGTTGGGTAGGATGCAAGTAGAGAGGGAGAGAAAAAGAAGAAAGGTAAAGGGAAATGAAAAGAGACCAGAAAAAAAATTAGAAACGTAAAAATTAATATAGTTATGGAGATTGAAAGACCATCTATTTAGAGAGGAATGTGAATATAATGAGAAAACAGGAGGGAGATAGAGGAGATGTGAAAAACTTAAAAAATGCTTAAAATATTATATAGGTATAAAGAGGTAGTACTGCTATTAAGGAATTTAAGTCTCAGAGGTTTTGGATTGAGTAATAAATTTGTGGATTAAGTGTGTACACAATGGGCGATAGGGTCTACTAGTTAACTATGGGTTTATCAGGATGTGCAGGACAAGAGCTAAGTCACATACAGAAGAACAAAAGAAAGGAAAAGGTGAAAAGGATAAGAAAGGGAGAAAAAAAAGATCAGAAGTTCAGTAGAGCTAGACAAAAAAACAAAAAGATAAGAAAGAAAGAAAAAGAGAGAGAAGACAAGAAAAGAAAGGAAAACGTACATTCACGTATTCCTAAAATAAAAATTATAAGAGGGAAAAAAAGTTACTGGAAAACAATTATTTTTTCAAAAAAGGCAAAAATTAAAGATTAATAAAAGTTTTAGAAAAGGAAAAAAAAATTTTTATATATATAAGGTACCAAAAAAAAAAAAAAAAGAAAAGAAGAAAAAAAAGTTTTTTGATTTTTTTTTTTTTGATTTTTTTGGGAGGGGTGGGAAGAATCCTGTATCTCCCTTTTGTCTGTAACCAGCCTCTTGGAGTCTCTGGTCAGCTTGAGGTCCTGTGGCTTGATTGGTTTCTTAAGTCAGTTTGTTCGAACAGGCAGAAAAATGCTCTGCTTTACCCAAGATTTTGAGATCCCCCTCCCAGGTTAGTTTAATGGGAGGGTGATCTGCTTTGAGAATCACAAAAGAGGGGTGATGAGGCTAGGTTCTGGTAGAGTTGAGGCCTTTCAACAAACAGTAGCTTTTCCCTGGGGCTATTTTGTGAAAAATTCACAGAGCCCACCCTGGAGCCATTCTAAGGGTTTCTGTTTTTCAATTGATTGTGGAGGCTGCTAGAGGGAGGGGCAGCCTCTGGCTCTGGTTACCCAGTGAGGAAAGCCACTCCAATGGCTGGTGCCTGAGCTGGGTGACTTTTCCCTGGATGGAGCTGAGTCTGGCAGGTCACTTCGCCGTTAAGTTCTTGTGACCTGTTAAATGACTCGTTTTATTCCAAGGCCTGAGTTGGAGCTAGCAGCTCCTCCGAGCTTTGTCGGTATCCAAGATGGAGATCACCGGTGCTGGGGGGGAGGGGTGGCCTTCATTCCTCTGCTCCCTGAGAAGGAGTGAGGACGTCGGGCTTCTACTCACGCCGAGTCTTGGATCCTGGGTTGTCTCTGGTCTGCAAACTGCAGGGTGAAGATGTCCGCTCCTTGTCGGTTCTTGCTGGTGTTGAGTAGAATCCGCTCGCCCGCTGCGTCTGGCTCCTTCGTCCCGGACTCTCTGTGTGAGCGCTCAGGTATGGCCGCCCCTGCGGTCGCCGCCGCGGCGGCTGCTGCCAGGCGTTCAGATGTGTCTCCTTGTCTTGGCTTCCCCTCTCTTGTCTAACTCTCTGTCCTGTGATGGCACACTTGGTGTGATTCTCTGGCTTAGGACTGTTCACTGGAACTCTAAAACTGCTTTCTATGCGAGAGCTTATTCAGATTCCAGCTTCTCCTCCGCCATCTTCCCGGAACTCCCACTATGTGTCTTAATTGGTAGAGAATTAGCATTAAGGGAATCAAGCCCAAGGACAGTACCAACACCCTGAACTTAAGTCCCGGGACCAGCAGACGAACAGAAAACCAAAATCTGATTCATCTGACCAGTCCGGCTTTAAACTATGGACCACAAATCTCAGACTCTTAAGCATCTAGGATTACAAGTGTTAACCAATTATAATTGCAACAATGAGATGTACAAGTCGTTATGTCGAAAACGAACTTTACAACTTTCATGGGGGGAGGAGGGGAGCTGGGAGGATAGGGTAGGAGGGCAGGGGGCGTATGGGAGGGGATGGGAAGGGGAAACAAAGGAGGAGGCTACAATGCTTGATAAGAAATGTACTCATTATCTTGCCCATGTAATTGTAACCCCTCTGTACAGTATTTTCACAATTAAAAAATAATAATAGTTGTCTTCTATTATTGTTGATAGATGCTTTAAAAGTGACATAATGTGGATGCTGGTGGCTCTGGCTCGAATCTTAGCACCTCCGGAATTTGAGATCTGAGAATGTAAGTTTGAAGCCAGTCCAAGGAAGGAAAGTCTGTGAGGCTTAGCTCCAATTAACAACCAAAAATTGTAAATAGAATGTGGCTTGAGTAATAGAGATAGAGTTAATGCCCAGACCTGAGATCTAGCCCTAGAACCAGCAGGAAAAATGTGCTTAGGCCGAGTGCTAGTGGCTCACACCTATAATTATACCTACTCAGGAGACTGAGATCTGAGGATCACAGTTCAAAGCCAGCCTGGGCAGGAAAGTCAGTGAGAGTCTCATCTCCAATAAGTGACTCAGAAAATTGAACGTGGCACTGTGGCTCAAGTGGTAGAGCCTTAGCCTTGAGTTGAAGAGCTGAGGGACAGTGTTCAGGCACAGAGTTCAAGCCCCATGATCAACAGCCAAAACAATTGCATAGAAAACAAATAAAGCCCAGGTATGACTAGTAATAGCTTAATTTTCCTGAGACCCTGGGTTTGATAGACACCACCAAGAAAAACAAACCAACAAAAGATGTTTCCACAGCTAAAAGATTTTTTTTTGCTGATTAATCTGTACTAATTATAGACAATGTTTTATTCTTTAAACACTTTCATTTAAAATGTAAGCCAAAGCCGGGCGCTGGTGGCTCACGCCTGTAATCCTAGCTACTCAGGAGGCTGAGATCTGAGGATCGCGGTTCAAAGCCAGCCCGGGCAGGAGAGACCGTGAGACTATCTCCAATAAACCACCAGAAAACCGGAAGTGGTGCTGTAGCTCAAGTGGTAGAGTGCTCGCCTTGAGCTGAAGAGCTGAGGGACAGCACCCAGGCCCAGAGTTCAAGCCCCACGACCAACAACAACAACAAAAAAAATGTAAGCCAAAATATAACTCTGGTAGAAGAAAAATTGATATGTGATGCCTAGCAACAATGCACGGTTTGTTAAAACGAAGTGTCAATTTGAATATCATCTGATAAATATGTGCAAGATTATTAAATTTCAACTAAGAATTAACTTCCCTGTTCTCTAAATCAGGATGTCAACTTATATCTTTAATCAGAGTGAGTTGTATAAACATAGGAGAGGTACCTGAGGCAATGAAATGGGGAGTAGAATGCAGTGTTCCTTTGAAGCTGGTTTGAAGCTGGCCACCCAGGTAGGTCATCAGGAGGCCAGGGCTGTTTCTTATTCCTAAGGTCTCTCTCCTTGGCTGGTTCGCCTCCCCTTGACTCCAATCAAAGGATTAACATATAGCTGTGGGAACAGCAGCATCGTGAGTTGAAGACATTTTTTAAAATTTTTATTTATTTTTTATTGTGAAAATATTGTACAGAGGGGTTACAATGAGATGGGCAATATAATGAGTACATTTCTTATCAAGCATTGTAACCTCCTCCTTTGTTTCCCCTTCCCATCCTTCCCAGCCTCCCCCTGTCCCCTGACCCAATCCGCCCCCCCCCCCAAAGTTGTAAAGTTCATTTTCAACATGAAAACTTGTACTTCTCATTGTTGCAATGGGTCCACTTGTATCCTTATTTAAATGACTGGTTTTTCCCCTTCCCCTCCACAAATTATACAGACATCAAATACAGTGAAAGCAGGGGTTATACTGTGGGGGGAGGGACATACAAAGCAACAGCCTCTTCAGTAAATGGTTCTGGCAAAATTGGTTAACTACTTGTAGAAAACTAAAGCTAGATCCTTATCTATCACCCTGCACCAGAATCATCTCCAAATGGATCAAAGACCTCGGAGTCGACTCAGACACTATGAAAACCTTACAGGATGGAATAGGAGAAAACCTAGGTCTCCTTGGCGCAGGCCGAAATTTTCTTAATAGAGACCCGGAAACACAACAAATCAAAGAAAGGTTGAACAAATCGGATTGCATGAAGTTGCAGAGCTTCTGCATGGAAAAAGACATAGCTAGCAAGATCAATAGAAAACCCACGGATTGGGAGAAGATCTTCACTAGCTATACAACAGACAAGAGTCTCATATCTAAAATATACTTGGAACTCAAAAAATTAAATCCCCCAACAACAAATCCTCAAAGAAACAACTGCCCAATAAATAAGTGGGCTAAAGACTTAAAGAGAAACTTCTCTGAAGAAGAAAGAAGGATGGCCAATAGACACATGAAGAAATGCTCAACCTCCCTAGCCATAAAAGAAATGCAAATCAAAACAACGTTAAGATACCACCTCACCCCAGTTAGAATGTGAAAAATCAAGAACTCTAACAACAACAGATGCTGGAGGGGATGTGGACAGAAGGGACCTTACTTCATAGTTGGTGGGAGTGTAAACTTGTTCATCCACTTTGGAAAGCAGTATGGAGGTTCCTGAAAAGACTCCACATAGAGCTCCCCTATGACCCAGCAATCCCACTTTTGGGCATTTACCCAAATGTTTACAAACAAGAACACACTAAAGCTCCCAGCACAACTATGTTTATTGCAGCATTATTTACTATAGCTAAGATATGGAACCAACCAGATGCCCCTCAGTAGATGAATGGATCAAGAAAATGTGGTATATATACAAAATGGAATTCTATGCCTCCATCAGAAAGAATGACATTGCCCCATTTCTTAGCAAATGGAAAGACTTGGAAAACATTATATTAAGTGAAGTATGCCAAGCCCAAAGAAACATAGATCCCATGGTTTCCCTTATTTGCAATATCTAGTATATGTATGAGTCAAGCAGAAAAGGTCAGATAAGGTGATGTTAGAAAAATGAACCCTAAGATATGTATTCAAAAGTTGAAGACATTTTGAAAATCCTCTTCTTTGTGTGTAAATGCAGGAATTTGAAACGTCATTAGCTAACTAGACTCCAAATTTGAAAAAACTTCAAACTATGAAGGCGAAACTGAGCAGCACATCCTGCAGGAAGACATGATGGTAGCAAAGGAGTAGACAGAAAATTTGCACCAAATATGGGAGGACCTCTCCTGTGAGTCAGTAAATCATCTGCCCACAGTAGGCTGCAATGTCCCCAAATGTCAACGTTAGAAAGCAGCTTTAATTTTGTGAAAGCTTGAGGCCCTTTTTAGTAGGACCCCTGATTCTCCATTCTATCTTTAGATTCTATGGATTCGAAGGCGGCAGTGTGCTTAACAGAAACAACTCCTGGTTTCCACAGCACTAGCCGCTTGGAGTTGGCACCCTGGTAAGGAACTTTTAGCAAATCACCTTAAGCTTGAAGAAGAATTTTGGGGATGAGGCTCAGCTATTGCTAGGGTAGATGATGACAAGTGTTATCTGTCTGTTGTGATAGGCCTTTGGTTTTGTTTGGCCAGCAGCTCATCTGAGCTTAACAGTAAGCATCTTACTGGTCTCTTCTAATTTTGGGGGTTCTTACATTGGTAATTACATTCACATGCACTTAGAGTCTTACTTGGAAGGGCTGTTTTAAAAAAGCTTTTAGGAATGATCAGAACAGGTACTTAAAGTCAGAGGGTAGGGGTACTCAGCTACTCACGGCTACCCAAAAATGAGTCCTGGTTGTAGTATTAGAAAATTTATGTTAGTTATAAGATCAAAAAATTAAAGGATTGAAGTAGTCTTAAAGATTTTATTTTAAGAGAATTCCAAGGACAATATATTTCATCTCATTGTTAAATGTCTTTTTAACGTCTTTAACAAGTTTTATGTAAGAGAAAGTATTTGGAATACATGCAAAGTTCTACAAAGTTAATGTACAGCAGACTGTACAGCAATTATGAGATTAATTAGGAATTCTGGGCCCTGAAAGTCCAGGGTTTTAAAAGTTAAATAAATATATGACTGAGGGATAGAAATAAAAAGCTTGATTTTCTAGGGATATATACACTTTCAAGCCTTTAAACACTTTTGGCTGGATAGATGTTGTTAGATTTGGTACTCTTACTACACTCTAAAAGATTTGGGGAGGGGAGGTGAGAAAAAATTCTCTTTTGTGTCCCTATCTATGACGTGAATTTTAAAACTTTACCAAAGGGTCTTGTGTGGCCCCTGAAAGTCTTTTCAAGATTTTCAGAGCTTCAGAATTCCATCGTAC
Organism: Dipodomys spectabilis; assembly: GCF_019054845.1. NCBI lineage: Eukaryota > Metazoa > Chordata > Mammalia > Rodentia > Heteromyidae > Dipodomys > Dipodomys spectabilis. The sequence goes on along the minus strand of NW_024870893.1, from coordinate 377,588 downwards.
CTTTATCAAGACTGATTTGTATTACTTATTTTGAAATTTATTAGAGCAAAGGCGGAGAAAGATCCTGTGCTGAAATTTGCTTGCTGGAGTTGTTTGTAAGCAATGGAACATTGCGTATTTTGGAGTCACCCTCTATGAGCTGACTGGTTTGAGGTGACGTTTCCAGGATTTCCATGCAGTAGTTACTCTGTATCATCAGAAGTGTAGGATCAGTGAGTGATGAACATTGGTTTAGTTTTATTTTGCTTTGTTTACATATTCCATCATGTATGTGATATTAATCTATCTGTTACGTTGTAAATGTGTGATTTATGGCATTAGCTGAATTATAGTTTTTAAATTGAAAAGTGAGACATAGGCCTTAATGATTTAAGAATTTGATCAGTTTCCAAATGGACAAGGTTTGAGTCAGAATTAAAGTAGCAAGTTGTCAAATCAAAGAACGGTTGGACAAATTGGATTGCATAAGGTTGCAGAGCTTCTGCAGGGCAAATGACATAGCTAGCAAGATCAATAGAAAGCCCACGGATTGGGAGAAGATCTTTACTAGCCATACAACGGACAAGGGTCTCATATCTAAAATATACTTGGAACTCAAAAAATTAAACCCCCCAACAACAAATCCTCAAAGAAACAACTGCCCAATAAGTAAGTGGGCGAAAGACTTAAAGAGAAGCTTCTCTGAAGAAGAAAGAAGGATGGCCAATAGACACATGAAGAAATGTTCAACATCCCTAGCCATAAAAGAAATGCAAATCAAAACAACATTGAGATATCACCTCACTCCAGTTAGAACAGCAAAAATCAAGAACTCTAACAACAACAGATGCTGGAGGGGATGTGGACAGAAAGGAACCTTACTTCATTGTTGGTGGGAATGTAAACTTGTTCAACCACTTTGGAAAGCAGTATGGAGGTTCCTCAAAAGACTCCACATAGAGCTCCCCTATGACCCAGCAATCCCACTTTTGGGCATTTACCCAAATGATCACAAACAAGGCCACACTAAAGCTACCAGCACAACTATGTTTATTGCAGCATTATTTACCATAGCTAAGATATGGAACCAACCCAGATGCCCCTCAGTAGATGAATGGATCAAGAAGATGTGGTATATATACACAATGGAATTCTATGCCTCCATCAGAAAGAATGACATTTCCCCATTTGTTAGGAAATGGAAAGGCTTGGAAAAAATTATATTAAGTGAAGTAAGCCAGGTCCAAAGAAACATAGGTCCCATGGTTTCCCTTATTTGCAATATCTAGTATAGGTATGAGTCAAGCGGAAAAGTCAGAGAAGTGATGTTAGGAAAACGAACCCTCAAATATGTATTTTAATGTTTTTGTTTCTTTTCATGCATGTGTTTCTAACGCATTTATAATATTATTTCTTTGTTGCTTTGTATGTCCCTCCCCCACAGTGTAACCCCCGCTTTCACTATATTTGATGTCAGTATAACATGTGGAGGAGACGGGGACAAACAAGTCGTTTAAGGATTCAGGTGGACCTGTTGCAACAATGAGAAGTACAAAATGTCATGTCAAAACCAGATTTACAATGTCGGGGGGGGGGAATGGGGGGTATGATTGGGTGGAGGGGAGGGGGGAGGCTGGGAAGGGAGGTGAAGGGTAAACAAAGGAGGAGGCTGCAATGCTTGGTAAGAAATGTATGCATTTTCCTGCCCATGTAATTGTAACCCCTCTGTACAGTATGTTCTCAAATAAAATAAAATTAAATTAAAAAAAAAAAGTAGCAAGTTGTCAGCATTCAAAATGAATATTGAAATGACATAACACAGCAGAATTTTATGTAGTGTTTAATATATTCAGCGTTTCTCATTTCTAATGTTTGATATAACCTGGTAGTAATAGATGTGCAATGGGTAAAAGTCAATCCTGTTGGTTAGCTCTAGTTGTTACTTCAGCAAAGCTATGAGAATGTCTGTTGATGCACAACACTCTAGTCATGTAAGATGAAGAAATAGAAATAAATCCTTGGGAATGATAACTAAAAGGAAAGACATTCATAGTTCAGGATACACCATTTTTTATTGGTTATCTAAAGCAGCCAAATGCATTTTTCTATACAGATGGTTTTCAAGAAATAGGAGATTGAAGATAGACTTTAGTCATGTATCTTGTTCTATGAAGAAAATAAGGAGCTGTGTACATGGCTGATGTAGATGGAAAACAATTCTAGAGATGGCAGATTTCAGCATTGAAGAAGTGATTGATTAATTTCGGAAGGTGAGCCAGTAGAAGTCTAGGTGGTTATAGTTAGGACAACCTGTTCACTGCTGAGATCAGAATCTAATGTTACATGGGTGTTTTACTGTAACAGTTGAGTAGACTTTTGAACTGTTTTTCATACACACCAAATATGGTGGTAGTTTTTACTTCTAACCAGATATCAACTGGTGTATGAAGTGTCCACATCATCAGTATGCCAACACACAGAGAAATCAGTCACTTATCACAATTGAAATGTTCCTAGCTTTTGGAGATTCCTAGGGCCTGGCTCTGGCTTTCTTGGTTCTTTGCTTCTCCATGCTCACTGCTATTGTTCTTGGGGTGCTTGCTCTCAGTTACATCTTACTCATATCTTTCATCCTCAGTTTTACATGTTGCACACAGGATCTATCACCTACGCTTGACTACTGACAGGTATTGTGTATGGAGTTCAAAAGGACCCATGTATTTGACTATATAGAATTAAATCTGATTTCATAAAGGCAACAATCCATTATATATTTAAACCATCTTCTGTCTTTCAGTCTCACTGATTCTCAGAATCAATTTTTAGTTAAAAATGATGAAGCTAGCCAGGCGCTGGTGTGTCACTCCTGTAATCCTAGCTACTCAGGAGGATGAAATCTGAGGATTGTGGTTAAAAGCCAGCCGGGTCAGGAAAGTCCATGAAACTCCAATCTTCAACTAACCATCAGAAAACCGGAAGTGGCTCTGTGGCTTAAGTACTAGAGTGCTGGCCTTGTGCTGAAGAGCTGAGGGACAGCACCCAGCCCCAGACTTCAAGCCCCACGAACCACAAAAAAATATTATGAAGCTTCAGAATTAATACAGATGTGTGGGGCTCCCATAATATTTGTTAACCTGATTTATGTATTTAATCTCACATTTATGGTTTTTACTGCTTTGAATCTGAAAGATTATTTTATCTCATTTGGATTCTTTCATTTCATTCATTAGGAACATGCCATTCTTAAATCAAATGACAAATATATATAGAATCTCAATAAGAGATCCCAAACAACTCTGTTGCTTATGCTTTTGAAAAGCTATAGGGAAGAAAATTTTCATATGAGGTTTTAATCGGATTAGTTAGTAAAATTTTAACAAAGCCCTTATAAATACTTAGAAACTTCAAGGAATCACAATAATTTTATTTTACTGCTTGCTCTTTTTTTCTTGATATAACAATAAGGATATTGCTTGGTAAGCAGCAGCATAGAATTCAGCATTCTGCCATTTACTCATATAATAATTATTGTAATAGGGTATGTATTTTGTCCAGCCTGGCATGATATCAGATTAATTTATCCCACAAAATAACAAGTAAGTAATATTTTCCTGTTCCACAAATGAAAATTGCCTCACAAAATGCAAATGTCCATGTACAAATTTGAATGCTGTGATTTGTATTTTTAAATGTTTTTATTGTAAAACTTCTGTACAGAGGGGTTACAGATACATGGGTAAGGTAATCAGGACATTTCCTATCAAGCATTGTTACTTGCTCCTTTGTTTTTCCCCTAACATCCCTTCCCTCCCTACCTCCCCATCTCATCCTGTAGCCCTCCCCCGTACTCCTAGCTGAAGTTGTAAAGTTCATTTTCCACATAATGCCTCATATAGCTCAATGTCACAATGGGTCAACCTGTATCCTTATTTAAGCATTTTGTTATTTCCCTTCCCCTCCCCAAATCAGAAAAATGTATGTGCAAGATGCAAGGCACCAGAATCAAATACAGTGAAAACAGGTCTTATACCACGAGGGAAGAACATATCAAAGAAACAAAAAAAAATCACATAGAACATGATAAAAACATTAAAAAGAGTAGCAAGAAAGAAAAACACTTGTGTCCTTATATTGGGGTTCTACAGGGGAATTCTTTCACCAATTTTGTCAGCAATAAATTTAATACTTCTTTGTCTCTCCAGCATTTTACTTTATTGTTGTAATTCATTTCTTTACAATTTTGCAGATGCTTATGACAACAGATTGTTTTACACCTACATCTTCATTGCATCAGAAATAAAATTAAACATAGGAAGAACAATATTTTCTTTCAGATTTTACTTCCTCTTTCATTCAAGTAGCAACTATGCCCCAAGCCTTGGTTTCCAACTTTCCCCGATCATCAGCTACTGTGTGTCTCAATAATTAAATAGATTCATATAACAGCATGTCTTTTTTGACAAACAGTATGTGTCTAATGCTCATAAATATGTCCTCATATTGTACTTCATTTGCACAAGGCCAAGTGCTCTACTACTTGAGCCAGCTTTTTGAGTAGCTTATTAGAAATAAGAGTCTTATGGAGGGCTGGGAAGGTGGCTCAGTGGTAGAGTGCTTGCCTTGCATGCATGAGGCCCTGGGTTCGATTCCTCAGCACCACATAAGCAAACAGAAAAAAGCCGGAAGTGGCGCTGTGGCTCAAGTGGTAGAGCACTAGCCTTGAGCTGAAGAGCTGAGGGACAGTGCCCAGGCCCAGAGTTCAGGCCCCATGTCCAGACCCAAAAAAAAGAGTCTTATGGATTTTCCTGTGCAGGCTTGCTTCAAATCACGATCCTCACATCTCAGCTGCCTGAATAGCTAGAAATATAGGCTGGGGCCACTGGCACCTGGCATCTTACCATTTGCTGGGGGCAGGATTATGGGTGTTATATGAAAAAGGTATGTTAACTATGATCAGTGGTAAAGGGGCCATGAGTAAAACAAGGTGATGGGACTAGAAAATGAATGTGTATCATTATTCCAAAAGAGAAATCTGCAGTGAATACTTCTTTTTTTTTTTGGTCCAGTGTGGGGCTTGAACTCTGGGCTTGGGTGCTGTCCTTATGCTCTTCAGCTCAAGGTGAGAGTTCTACTGCTTGAGCTACAGCACCACTTCCGGTTTGAGAGTGGTTTATTGGAGATAAGAGTTTCAGGGACTATCCTGCCCAGGCTGGCTTTGAACATGATCCTCAGATCTCAGCCTCCTGAGTAGCTAGGATTACAGGCATGAGCCACCAGCGCCTGGCTTACTTCTATTTTTTTTCATCAATGCTATCATCATAAGTTGGTGACATAAATAAAGACTCTTTTCTCTGGACAGAAAATTGAATTCTTTGCTTATAAAAAGAAACATGAGTATTTTGTAAGACACCTGCTATTTCTTAAAATAAGCACTGAAACATTATGGTTTTAGATGATCCTAATTAATGGTGTCCAAAAATGCTTATTAACAACCCTGGAATTATTAAATAAAGGAACTAAAATAAATCTCCCCATCTAAAAATTAGTACCAGCCAAATAATGAAAAACTATAAAGTATAACAAACATGTCCTATTCTTAGAAATTAACTGGGACCTTAATATATCTCAGAAATAATAACTGAAGAAAAGCTATTGAGGATTTCCTCATGAATGGTATAATTTCTTTCTTTCTAATATATGACTCCAGTTTTATTGTGTAAATATACCAAAGTTTCTTGATCCATTCATCCACTGAGGGACATCTGTGCTGATTCCATATCTTACCTATGGGAAGTAATGTTACAATGAACATGGTTCTGCTTGTGGCTTGACTGTGTCCTTTTTATGTTCTATTGGAAATGCAGGATCATAAGGTAACTCTATGGTTAGTTTTTTGAGAAATCACCATGACACTTTCCAGAGAGGTTGAACAGGCTTCTTTTGCCACCAAGAGTGTAGAGTTCCACTTTGGCCTCGTCCTCACCAGTATTTTTTATTGTTAATTTTCTTGATATTAACCATTCTACTTAGAGTGAGTTGGAATTTTGTAGTTTTGATTAGCATGTGCTTTGTAGCCAGCGATACTGAATGTTTTTCATGTGTCTATTGTTCATTTTCATTTCTTATCAGAACCTTCTGTTTTATTTCTTCTGAGAAGTCTGTCTTTAAGTGATTAGCCCATTTAATAATTGGGTTATATTAATTGTGAAGGTTTGTTTTTGAGGGTTTAATTTTTGAAACTCTAAGTGTTTTATGGATATTAGGCTCTTGTCTTGATGTATAGATGGAAAAAATCATTCTATGAACTTTTTTCAGCTTGTTGTAAGTGAATTAAGCCATACTCAGGAAAACAAAAATTTCATGTCCCTCACATGCAGTAGATAGTATGTGCCTATATGTAAACACATGAAAGAAATGCAAGTGGTTAAAAAGGGGCTAATGGCTGAGACCTCTAACACTTTCCTTGGGGATGGTAGACTGGTTAACACAATACATAGTCTCAGTATACTAGCTACTTCTCTGAAAAAGATATTGTTGATGTTTTTGTGTACAAGGGCTTCATAAACAGCATCAGCCTCTAGGACAAGACCAGGTGATAGAGATAGCTAGGCTAAGTGCCAGAGTCAGTGATATAGGTAAATCCATCTCTGGCCTTTGGTCCAGAATGAATATTGGGGCTCGTATAGAGCTGCATGAGGGAACAAGGTGCTTTATATTACTGTTTTAAGTCTTTACAAAGACAAAGAAATACCTTGTTGCTTATAATATTCCATCTGAAAATTTCAATACAGAAATTTTTTCAACTTCCTCTTTTTTAGTTCAGGATCCTCTTACTCCTGGCCCAAGGGCAGTGTGGAAGTCTCCTCCCAGTGGAGACCTAAATCCTCCAAGACCGAATGTACTCTTTTTCACCTAGAGGATGTAAACCCACAGGCTTGGCTTTCCAGGTCTCTTGGACCTCCATTTGGGCCAAGGGAAGGAGAGCACAGCATTCCAGGTCTTAGACGGACTTACAAATTTCAGTTGAGCCAGTATTCAGGTACACTTTCCCTACACTTTAGGTAGGCATTGAGATATCTGTCAGTAGTCATCCTGCCACCTGACCAGGATACAGGTGATGGCAACTGAGGTAGATAGGAGGGAACCTGAGTCCAAAATGATTATAAATTCTCCTCATCTGCCACAATCACCTTGTGAGTTCTGGAGATCAGTGACTTCTGCTGTCCATTCAAAGACCAGTACAACACAAGCTAAGGCCCTTTGGCTGCTAGTCAGTGACATTATTGGAAACCCAATTGTTACTGAAGGTTGGGAGTTGCACTTAACTCTGGGAAGAGGGGGCTGGTAGCCTACTCTTTTCTGAATATTCCTTACCCTCCTTTCTCTGTCATGATGATGGTATGTTATAGAACTCAAAACAATACCTACCCACCCTCCTGTATCTTCTTTCTCCCATAGAGAAATCTCTATACCTCTGCCCTCCAGGACACATCCCAAATATCACCATGATGAAAAAAATGTACCATCTCTGCAGAGCAAAACAAACTCTTGTGGTGTGAAGTTCAAACCAGAATATGGATTAATTTCATCATGCTGAGTCCATGAGAGCTTCACAAATACTGAACCTGTATAGGATTTCTAGAGTTCATGACCAACTCTCAATTGCCTGGAGCCCAGCAGAGCTTGTGTTTTCCTCATCACCTCAGTAAACAATGCTCAGTGCATGGAGTTACTCCAAGCTGTTACTCCAGAGGTGATTCATACTATGTGATATATGATGTCAACCAGGTCTCTTACAGATAGCATTGTGTGACTGGAGTCTCTCACTCTGCTTTAAGCCATCCTTGGGCTGTATATATGTAGGTTAGGGATATTCCTTTCAGACAGAATTTGGTGTCCCTTCATAAATAATTCTTCATTGCATTGCAATGCTTGGTAAGAAATGTACGCATTATCCTGCCCATGTAATTGTAACCCCTCTGTACAGTATGTTCACAAATAAAATATAATAATAATAAAAAGAAAGAAGCCATAGATGGTTCTACCCTTAGCACATGTAGTATTAAGCCCTATCCATGGCTTTGAGGGTGCTGGGATGACTTCTTGATCTCTGGTAAACTTCATTTTACTCTTCTATTAAAAAAAAAGTCAGGACCATACTAAGACTGCAATATGATAATTCATATAAATGCTTTTATTTCTAAAGCTAGCACATGGGAAGTGCTCAGCTGGTGAACTAATGATAGCAATGCCCAAAGGCTAGAAATCAATTATAAAAATTTTTGTGACAAACATCTGCAATCAAGAGCTATTTTTTTACATTCATTCTGACTAGCTTTATTTTTTTTTTGTAAAACAAGGCAGTAATAGTATTTAACTCTTAAGGTCATTGTAAAAATCAACTATGTTTTCCAAAGTATTTTACAAACTGAAAGCCTCTATAAATATTATTGTGGAGGCTATGAGTATATAACAATAGTGCCTGCTGGTAGTGGGGGTGGTTATATTGACACAATCTCCAAAGTAGTGTCACGAAGTTCAGTAAGTTCATTTTCTTAACCATGCCTGAAGTTATATGTCAAAGGACTTAGAACAAGTGGCCAGATGCCATGCTAAGCAATGAAGATAGTCAGACGCTGACAACTTAAGGGCATAACACAGAGCTAACATAAACCATAGCTATCTTTGCTGCTTCTTTCATCTTACTGTAAGTCCAGAAGTTTCATCTCCAAAACCTTTTGGAAAGAAGATAGTTTTGAATTGATTCACATCTGCTCCATTCTCATCAAAATTGGTACTAAACTGTTGAAGATACCTTCCATAGCACTGCAGAAGGGCCAGTTTATATTCCTAAAATAAAAAGACTTGATTAAAGTTTAAAAATAAATAAATAAATAATTCTTCAATTTCTCATGCATCAAATAATTGAAGCTGGATCAGAGAATGTTTTCTTCATAAAGAAATAAAGGCACAGAAAAGATCCAACGGCCATGGACATCAAACTCCACAGGACCAGCCTAAGCTAGCACCTCTCTGTCACCTAACACATACAGCTGGTAATAGCCAATGTGTAGGCTTCACCTACACATAAATAGAATTGTTATTACAATTTGAAGAGACAGTTTAGTGCCTATTTGGTATTGACAAATTTCCAGCAAATGGAGAGGATGGGTGGATTTAATATTTTGAATCATTTCATGAATTCCAATGATTGAAGTCTAGTTCTAGAGAACCTTGCAAAATGCTCACCTGTGTGCAGTGTTTTTTTTCTGACACACCCAAGTGGGATCAGTAATAGATACATGCCATGATTCTAACGATATATAGGTGCTGCATCTGTTATTCAAATAACAGGTAAAAATCTTTCCTGTTTTACTTATTGTGATCAGAAATGCACTGATTTTCCTATTAGTTTATTTGGACAAGTTTTGAACTATTTAATACCAGGTTCATTCTTAGAAACACTAAATACATGAATGTCAAATTACAATGTTCCGTTTTGTGTCCTGGAAACAAATGCTGGCTAAAGTAGGCTTCTAATCTATAAGCCTTGCAGGAATATGCTGGCTACAAAGGATCAACATGTGTATACACAAGGGTAACATATGTGGTTATTAAATATTTCATGCACAGATTCTCTTCTTATGACCACATTTACAAACATTTTCTGTGGCTGGGTATTGCAGTAGGCCCTAAATTGTGAATATATATTGTTTTTCTAGATCCCAGAAATGTTGGAGCTCAAACTTAAGATAAAACACTACACTACAGTTAACAAAATCAGTGAATCATTTTGTTGAGGCAGTAACTTCCTGATTAAATCTTCAAATAGTTCAGTAAAAAAGAACAGTTACTGACAAACAGGATTACATTGAATTAAAACCTTCAGCACAACAAAGGAAAAGTTAGTAGAGTGAATAGATTGCCTATAGAGTCAGATTGCTAAACATCTGGCAAGTGATTAATAAGCAGAATATACAGGAAACTCAGAAAACTACTCTTAAGCAATCAACATGTCAAATAACACATTGGCAAATATGGTTAAAGATAGTTCTCAAATCCAGAAGTATAATTGGCTAATAAAAATCACTGAAAGGAAGTGGTGCTGTAGCTCAAGTGGTAGAGCGCTCGCCTTGAGCTGCAGAGCTGAGGGACAGCGCCCAGGCCCAGAGTTCAAGCCCCACGACCTAAAAAAAAAATCACTGAAAATCCTTGGCATTAAGGAAATGTAAAGCCAAAGGACATTAAATTTTATCACATTCCAGTGACAATGTCTATTTTGAGAACACCAATAACCAATTATGGCAAGAATGAAGTGAAAGGGAGCACGTATTCATGGCAATATCATTTCATGCAACCACTACAGAAATGTATGTGATTTCCTCACGAAACTATTAATAGATTTACGACATGAACCATTGCCACTTTTTGTGAGACTGAGTTTCACTCTACACATACATGTACAAGTATAAATAAAGCCTCAGGGGAGCTAAAATATAGTACCGCGTATTTTCAAAGTATACAAATATAAAATCCACTGGAAACCTCCTGAGAAAGGTTTTCTTTTCCTCCTGCTTGTTAAAGTACATATTCAGCTTCATTTATACTGTGATATGTATGTGTATGAAACACTGCAGCCTTGTGCAGAGTGTGCTCACCGCCCTGAAGTAGCTCTGCTATTGAGGTCTCTGCATGGAATTTGGGTCTAACCTTATGACAAGTAGAAAACAGACAGATGGTTTCATATTGGTTTATACTTGACATAGCAAGAATTTCCTGTATTACCACGTTTTCTCAGACAAGTACATTATTAAAAATAATATCTTAGCCTGGTGCCGGTAGTTCACGCCTGTAATCTTAGCTGTTCAGTAGGCTGAGATTTGAGGATCACGGTTCAAAGCCAGCCCAGGCAGGAAAGACCATGACAATCTTATCTCCAATAAACCACTAGAAAACTGTAAGTGGCTCTGTGGCTCAAGCTGTAGAGCGCTCGCCTTGAGCTGAACAGTGCCCAAGCCCATAGTTCAAGCCCCACAACCGTCAAAAAAAATCTTGATTGTGTTTAGTAAAAATTATCTGTGTGAAGGTGAAATATCAGAATGCAAATGTAAACCTCAATTTGGGCATTGAACTTGACTTATTGAGGCTGTTTAATTGAGGATATTTTTGATGAACTGATCTGTGAATTTGTCAAAATACATGAGAAACAATTTTTTGCAGAGCCTTCAATATGAGGCTGCTGGTTTCAGCAGCAGCACTGCTTCCCAGGGAACAGGTACATTTGCAGAGGACTGTGCACATGGAATTCTCATGGAAACCTGCCTGGATCAAGAAGCAATGTTCTGTGGCTGTTCTGGATCTTGAGTTGGTGAACTGACCCACTATGTGTGATGTCCTAATAGCTTTTGTTGATATCCCAGTGGCATACATTTTTTTTCTGGCCATTTCACCATGCACCTGATTAGGCATCTTCTGATGCAATCCAGTTGCATCATCCTAAATGGCTTTCATGCAAATAGTTTCTTGTTACAGATGTTGGACCAAATATATCAAAGTTAACTTTATCCCTAGAGACTCACTATTTGTGGTCTTGGAGAAAATCATAGCAACTTGGTTCAACAAGGGGAATCTGTAAACATGTTTTCCAACTTATGTTTTCCTTCTCAATGCAGGGTCTCAGATGCAGAGCCCCACAGAGGAGTTTTACCCATTCTGCCTGGGGACTTGCAAGAGATTTCCAAGAACTGTGGGCTACTGTATTCATCTCTGTCAATAAAAAGACACATATACACATATATGAAAATACATGAATGTATATATACCTGAAACTGTTGGCCTCACGGCCAGTCAGGATTTCAGCTTGGCAGATGCTTCAGGAATGTCTCTTTTGACTTTCATATTCTTTCTCCTTCAGCTTCTGCTCCTTGTTAGGGCCTTGCTTAGCACTAACTGCTTTTCTACAATGAAGAAGCGAGCACACACGAATGGAGATGTGATGATTGCTGGGTTTTTCCCCCTCTACACTTTAGGAACAGATCTCAGTAACAGTGATGTTTCTGGACAAGAAGAGAATAAGCCGTAAGTAACTCATCAGTTAAATTTTATTTACTGTTTTTTTGTCAGGATAGGCAACTGCTGAGGGAACTCCGGGTGTACTGATGAGTGTACCGTCTCTTTCTACTCTGAAAATCCATACTTACTGCACCAGAAATGGCTCAGTTTCATTATTTCCTCTTCTATTTACTGTTGAGTAAATTTCTGCATGCTGGTAGAAAATGTATCTGGTTTCCTTCCATGTAACTCCTCTCTCCTGGGGAAACAGTATTTCACTTTACTCCTGTATTTATTCCATGCCAGATCTCACTGGAGTTGATGAAGTGATATTATTACAAACAAATTGAGTCAGTTTCATGAGTTCTGTGCTAAAAGACTACAGACACATTTCCTTTCCAATAGGCAAATTGTCTCAGACGTTTTGTTTATGTATCACTTTAATCTTGAGGTCTCTGAAACACATTCTTATTGTGGACTGCTGGCTCATGGTAATACTATCTATTCAGGAGGCTGAAAGCTGAGGATCAATGTTTGAAGTCAGCCCAGGCATGGAAATATATGACAGATTTATCGCCATTTAATCAGCCAAACCTGGAAGCGGTGATGTGACTCAAGTGACAGTGGTATTATTGAGCAAAAAAGCTCAAGGACTGTGTCCAGTCTCTGATTTCAGTCCCTTAGAGACACACACACACTCTCTCTCTCTCTTGCTATCTTTCACTTTAGACAAACAGTGACTTTCAAACTAAGCACTGTTTCATTATTTCATGTTATATCGAGGTGTTAGAAAACACTATGAAAGGTCCCTTATGGGAGAACTTTATCTATACAAGATGAGACCTTCTTTACTTGTGTACATCCATATCATTGTCTATTTTCTCTACCCGAAGTTATCACTAATAAATGGCTGTGAAAGAAAAGAAAAAAGAAAGAAAAATGATTCTACAACACTGAAAGGAACTCTAGCAGTCAATTTGATACCTACTCCAAGAGGAAATGCTTATTGCCTCTATCATGTGTACTCCTTTCCAAATCCTGGTATGAGAAATAAAGTCTGAAATACCTGCTCACCCATGGAAGCAGAGATGGCAGCAATAGGAATTACTCTCTTCCTTACTATAGAATATATCTGTCCTTATTTTCTATGCTACTAGTATGTTTGGTTATCGTTTTTTATTCTGTACTTGTCCTAGGCACTAATGGCCTGGGCACTGTCACTGAGCTTCTTCGTTCAAGCTAGCTACACTTCTGGAACTTTCTGTTTATTAATTAGAGATAAGAGGCTCACAGACATCCATGTCCAAGATGGCTTCAAAACATGATCCTGAAATCTCAGGCTCCTAAGTGCCTAAGACTGCAGGCATGAGGCACCAGTATTTACCTCATTATTTACCCATGGTTAGCTGATTTTCCTTCTCTTCATTTCCCAAAACATGTTTGGCTACTTTTGTTACTTTGCTAATATAGTTTCATAGCTATCTACAGACATAAAGAGAATTACAGTCTGGGTTAGTAAAGTATTATGCATGATATTGACAACAGATAGTAATATTTATTCATGAAGTATTTATTGTAGATAAGTGGACCACTGCAATTAGATATCAGGCTGTGATATCTGATGTTACCATGATGTTTCTCACTGGTTCATATTTTAGTTCCACCCTACATATCACAAAATTAGATTATGGTCACTCACACTATTTTTAACCATTTTTTTACCTTCTCCGATGTCCTTTGTCCTTTCCCATATTTCTCATTTCTTCTGTTCATTTTCAGCTTCCTGATGTAGCTAGGATTACAAGAATGAGGCACTGGTGTTTGGCTTGCTTTGCACCCTTGATTGGCCTTCTGTAGAACTCACTACTTCTGTCTTTTTGTTGCTTAAGGGGAGATAAATGTGTCATGGACTTTTCTGCCCAAGTTGGCTTTCACTCAGGACCCATGTGTCTCAGACCCCTGATTGGCTAGAATTTCAGGATTGAGCAACCAGCATAGGCAATTTTAATTCAGAGCTATCTTCATCCTTCGATTTCTCTACATCATTACCAACAATACAATTTTGGAGAATTTTTAGAAATAATACTTTGTTTATGAATGTGTACAAACCATATTATGATGGGTTCCATTGTGATATTTCCATACACATAGTACATTTGAAATAAAAAAAATTACTTCCTCCTTTTGGTTTTTCTACTAAAGAAATTCAGGAATGATTTTCAGAAACTATTTCTGTGTTCCAGACTATCTCTGTGAAGAAATAGCTTGTTTGTTTTGTACAAAGATAGATCCAGGTGCAAATGTGCATGAAAGATAAATAGGAATTTAAATTATCCACATGACTACATTTGAAAAGTCATCACCAAAATGAGAAAGCCTCTAGTTCCCAGGGCATTATGAAAATGTAACTGAGACAGTAATAAGCACTGAAAATATGAACTCATTCTATCAAAATAGAACACTTAGGCACTAATATGCAGGTGCTTGCCTCACAGAGTGTATTTTTCTACTGTATGTTGCAGATATTTAATTAATTAACAAATTAGCATATATGACATAGCTCCTCCTTAACTTCTGCCACAGAGGAGCAACATTTAAATACAATATTTCTAACATGTATCTCCAGCTCACACCTCATTACTGAGGTATTATATCTTGATACCATGATTTAAAAATGCACATTCCTTCTGCCCACACTGCCATCTTCCAATTCAATTTAAACTTCTCTGGCCCTAAATGTTCAGTTTAATATTTTACATTCAATCATTGCACACATACATTTTGTAGCTCAATTGAAACTGCAATTTTTGTCAGGCTTGATGGGTAACTCACTTTATCTTTTATTTTTACTGTTCTGATTGGTCAAATAGTTTAACATTTTTTTCAGTATTGTTTTTCCCTTTGTAATTTTTAAATTTTAATGTGTCTGCTCATCTGCTTGTTCCTTAACTGCATTTTTCCTACTGGTATTTAAATTTTAGAGTTGTTTTATACTATGCTATTAATCCTCTGTGAAATAAATAGGTACCAGTAATTTCAACCATTCATTTGGATATCCCACTGTTTCATCCATTGTGCTGAAAATTTTCAAATGGATACAACCACAGCTACTTTGTTTTGTAGTGTTGGGTGGAATATGGGGACTTGTGAATGAAAAGCTTTCTGCCACTCAGTGAAATTTAGAGCTTATTCTTGCTATTATTTTATGAGCAGTTTGACTTCTATTAAAGTTATGTTGTCCCTCGATTTCTCTATTGCTTGTAAAGTTCTAATCTCTTATTAATAAACAATCAACTTGTGAGTTGAAAAAGAGTACAGATTGAAGAATAGGTCAAATTTCATTGTTGGACAAATGGACACCCAGTTTTACAGTGCCATGCCTTTCTTAGGGTCCCATTCCCAGGCCAGACATTTTTTGTGAACTTCTCAAAGAATCATGTAACTGTATTTGATTACAACTATTTCTGGGCCTTATATTTCATTGATATATTGTCTGTTTTCAACACAGTGATTTTTCTGCTACTTGTCTTCTTAGTATAAAATAAAGATAGTTGTAGTGATACTACAGAGTTGTTCTTGTGCCTTAAGATAGGTCTAGATAATTGACAATTTCCTTTTTCATAAAATTTAATCTTGACTCTTCTCTTTCTGCAATGGAATTGATAGGAAATGGGATGGAGGCTGTACTAAAACTGTAGATGGTTTTCTGTAACATGACTTTTTTCACAATACATATTTAGCTCATCCAGAATCCTGGGAGCTGTGTGTCCATATGGGTTATTGTGGTTATTTCTGCTGTGATTGTTCATGACTTTTTTTGGGGGGGGGGTCCGGTCGTGGAGCCTGAACTCTGGGCCTGGGTGTTGTCCTTCAGCTCTTCAGCTCAAGGCTAGCGCTCTACCACTTGAGCCACAACGCCACTTCCGGCTTTTTTCTTTTTGCTTATGTGGTGTTGAGGAATCCACCCAGGGCCTCATGCATGCAAGGCAAGCGCTTTACCAATGAGCCACCTTCCCACCCCTTGTTCATGACTTTTACTTGTCTTATCAACCTTTTGTTTTTGTACAAGCTGATTTTGATTCATTGCTTATTGTTACTATTTTTATTCTCTATATATTATTCTGTTTGATTATATTCCTGTACTAATTTGGTAGTTGGATATCTAGTTCCTTGAGTTGCAGGATAAGTTGTTCTTCCACAATATTCTCTCTTGATTTAAGCAGGGTTGTTATATTCCTTTCTTTCATCCATTTTCTATATTCATAGATTTATTGTAAGCTCTTGTCATTTTCATTTGTTCTAAGGATCGTTTTATTTCTTATATTTTGTCTTAAAAACAGTTCACTTGGGCTGGCAAGTTGGTTCAGTGGTAGAGCGATTGCTTCGAAGCATGAGGCCCTGGGTTCGTATCCTCTACACCACATAAGCAGAAAAAAAGCCAGAAGTGGTTCTGTGGCTCAAGTGGTAGGCCACTAGCCTTGAACTGAAGAGCTGAGGGACAGCGTCCAGGCCAGAGTTCAGCCCCCATGACCAAAAACATAAAGTTCACTTTATCACACATTAATCTTTAATTAATTACATTTAATACTTTAATTATTATTTAAGTATTTTATAATTGTTGGAAAATTAAGTCCTTTGGTTTTATGTTTGGGCATATTTTGCTTGTCAAATTCTATCATTACTATAGTATGACCTGCACATGTGTTAAATATATTTTCAAAAAATTAAAACTTCCCAGCTGTTTAATCCTGCCAACATCTGATATTGTTAGTTTTCTTGCTAATGGACATTCTCATTTGGTTGTGGTGGAATCTCAGTATGGTTTTTGATTTGCATTCCTTTTGTGCCCAGAGACTTTGAATATCTCTTCATATATTTATTCTTATTTGTTCTTTGGAGAAATCTCTCTTTATGTCTTTAAGCCATTTATAAATAATAGAGTTGTTGTTTCTTTGAGGATTTGTTTATTGAGGGTATTTTTTTAAATTTTGACCTTTGAGTAGATTTTATGTATGACGTTTTCTAACATCATACATTAAGTCATACATGTTAGAAAGTCTTTCTCCCATATTCTCAGGTATTTATATTGATAAGTATGTTCTTTGCCATGCAGAAATATTTTTGGGGGTGAATGCAATTTACCTAGATTTTACCTTGATTTGTTGTGATTCTGGAACTTGACTAAGATGTTTCAATCTGTGATATCCATCCTGTAACCTTTATGTCTCACAGTCTCTTCCTGTAATACCTTTAGTGAATCTGGCCTTACATTGAGATCACTGATCCATCTGGAAATGATGCTAGTAGTTTTCTGCTCATGTATACAAAATTCTGCCAGCACCATTCATTGAAGAGGCTTCTTTCTTCCATTTTGTGTTTTTTGTTTCCTTATGAGATAGTAGATGGCTATAGATATGCAGGTTTCTTTCTGGGTCTTCTATTCCGTTGGTTCTCAGGCCTTTTCATGGGTCACTACCAAATATCTTTTCTTACTAAGGCTTTGTCTCAGAGTTTGAAGATAGATATTGTTATTCCCCTAGTACTGTTCTTGATGTTAAAGACCATTTTTGCTCTTTGTCTTGATTTTTCCATAAAAATTTTCATATTTCTTATGTATCACTCAAGATGTTGTTGGGATTTTAATGGACATTGCATTGAATGTGTAGAATAACTGGGCAGTGCTGCCATGTTCACGATGATAATCCTTCCCATTCAGGAGCATCAAAGTTATTCCATTAAGCTTGGCGTCGATGGCTCAGACATGTAATCCTAGCTACTCAGGAGGCTGAGATATGAGGATCACTAATCAAAGCCAGCCTGGGCAGAAATTCTGTGAGACTCTTATCTCCAATAAACCACTAGAAAACCGGAAGTGGTGCTGTGGCTCAAGCAGTAGAGTGCTTGCTTTGAGCTAAAGAGCGCAGGGAGAGTGCCCACACCCAGAGTTCAAGCCCCACGACCGAGAAAAAAAAAGATTTTCCATTTGCTTATAAATGCTTTAATTTTTTCAGACATTTAAAGTGGTTAAGGTAATTCCTGGGTCTTTTCAATTTTTTGAGTCTATGTGGTTTGAGTCTATGTGGTTTACCTGAATTTAGTCACAGACTTCTCGTTGTTGGCACACCAGAAATCTACTGATTTTAATGGGTTAACTTTTATTATGTACTTTTCGAAAGTTTTGGATTAGTTTGGGGGAGGAAGCTATAGGTATCTTCCAATACTGGGTTATGCCATCCGTAAACACCTCAATGTAACACCAGACAGCCTGAAAGTATTGCAGGAGAGAATATGGGAAACACTAGAGCTCTGTGGCAGAGGAGGGGCATCTTGGGAAAGAAGTTGCTAGTACCAAGTGTTAACTGGCACCTCAGCCATGAAGGTTTGGCTGACTAATAGATGTCTTGGTCCCCTGAAAAAAAATTGCAAATAGGGATTGTTATACCTCTCATTTCCTATTTGGATCCACTTCATTTTTTCTCTTGCTTTATTTCTTTTGCTAGAAATTCCACTGCAACATAGAAAAGGAAGAGAAAATGAGCATCTGTTTCTTCTTCTTGACTTTAGAGGAAATTGGTTTAATTTTTCACCATTGAATGTAATGCTGTCTATAATTTTGTGTATTCTTTCCCTTTTGTGTTCAGATTTGCTAAGGGTCTCTCAATTTTTTAATTTACTCAAAGAACCAGTCTGTTCATTTTTTATACGTTCTATGGTATTTTCTTCTCTATTTTGTTTACTTCTTATTTTAATTTTTTTGTCGGCCATAGGGCCTGAACTCTGGGCCTGGGCACTGATGCTCAGCTCTTCAGCTCAAGGCCAGCATTCCACCACTTGACCCACATGGCAACTTCCAGGTTTTTCTACTTATGTGGTGCTGAGGAATCAAACCCAGGGTCTCATGCATGGAAGGCAAGCACTGTACCACTGAGCTACCTTCCCAGTCCCTGATTTTAATTTTATTGTTTCCATTTAGTGGTTTTGACTTGGTCATGTTCCTTTTGTACAAGGAACTTAATGCTTATCATTAAATTATTAATTTGTGATTTCTCCAATTTGTTTCTGTAGGCATTTAGAGGTATAGATTTTCTTCTGACTACTGCCTTCATTGTGTCCCAAAGTAGCTGATTTTTTTTTTTTTAGTATTCATATCTGTTGCTTCATAAAAAATAAAATCAACCTTCTAATCTTATCAATAACCTTCTGGTCATTCTTCAATATGTTGTTCAGTCACCAGTTTTAAGGGATTTTCTGTAATAGCTTTTCCTGCTGAGTTGTAATTTTCTTCCATTATGATCTGTCAGCATGTAGGAAATCATGACTTTTTTTCGAATTTGCACAGATGTGCTTGAGTTACAGGATGATCTAGTTTGGAGAATGTTGTTTGAGTGGCTGAAAAGAATGTATATTCGGATGCTCCTGGGTTAATTATTTACTAGTTTTATGATAATTCTATTTTATCAATGCAGTTGTTTAGGTATAATGGTCCTATGCAGAATTTTTGCCTGGATGATTTATCCAGCTACAACAGTGAAATGTTGATGTCACCGACAATCAATGTGTTTGCATCTATGTTTTTAGATAAGTTTTAGATTAATAGGTATTTGTTTAATGAAATTGGGTGTCCAGTATTTGGTGCATGGGTATTTAGAATTGTTATATGCTCTTGAGGGAGAGTTGTATTTATTTTTCTGCAGTGCCCTCCTTTGTTTATTACCATTAATTTTATTTTGAAATCTATTTCATCTGGTATTAGGATTGCTACTCCACCCTGTTTATGGGAGCATTTGCTTGAAATATATTATTGCAGGCATTCAATTAGAAAATGTTCATTTTTGTTGGCAAGATGGGTCTCTTGTGGACAGCACATACATGGGTCTTGCTATTTGATTCAATTCTCTAATCTGTTCCAATTATTTGGAGATTTAAGGCCATTCATGCTGAGAATTGAGAAGTGTTTTGTAACCCCTGATACGTTGTCCACCTGCTTGGTGGCTGTGCCTCATCTTTTCCTATAATGTTTAGCTGTCTCTCTAATAAGGAATATTCTCTCCACCACTATGGCATTCTGATTGATTTTCTATATGTATTTCCTTAGCTATTTTTCTATTGCTGGATTGGTGAGGAAAATTATTTCAGTTATTCTTGTTATGCAATTTTATATTTGTTCACTAGTTATGAAGGAGTATTTTGCTGGGTACACTGTTTTTGGTTGGTAGATGTTTGCCTATAAACTGTGGCATACATCATTTCAGCCTCTTCTTCCTTTCACTGTCCCATATTAGAAAGTTGTATTTATTCTGACAGCTTTTCCTTCATATATAATCAATTATTCCTCTCTAATATCTTCCAGTACCCTTTCCATGGGCAATAGCATGCTCTTTTGTGGTCTGTACTGTTTGGGCTTCTATTACTCCCTGTTCCTGAATGGGTCTTTATTTTTCCATGCTCATTTATTTTTCTAATAAAATTCCATTAGATATATTTTCTATCTTTTTTTTTATTGCTCGCTCTCCTCCTTCGTGAATATGTAATCTTAAATTAGGGCTTTTGGTTGATTCCTAAATTTTCTTTTTTTTTAGTTGCTTTTTTATTGTGAATACACTGTACAGAGGGGTGACAATTACATGGGCAAGGTAATGAATGCACTTCTTTTTTTGATTGTTTTTATTGTGAAATACTGTACAGAGGGGTTCAATTACATGGGCAAGATAGTGAGTACATTTCTTATCAAGCATTGTAGCCTCCTACTTTGTTTACCCTTCACATCCCTTCCCATTCTCCGTCTCCCCCAATCCTTCCCCCCCCCCAAGTTGTAAATTCGTTTTTGACATGAAAACTTGTACTTATTGTTGCAACAGGTCCACCTGTATCCTTATTTAAACGACTTGTTTTTCCCCTTCCCCTCCACAAATTATACCGACATCAAATACAGTGAAAGCAGGGGTTATACTGTGGGGAAGGGACATACAAAGCAACAAAAAATAATCTTATAATTGCGTTAGAAACAAATGCATGAAAGAAAAAACACTAAAAATGCATATCTTAGGGTTCATTTTCCTAACATCACCTTATCTGACCTTTTCTGCTTGACTCATACATATACAGATATTGCAAATAAGGGAAATCATGGGATGGTATATATACACAATGGAATTCTATGCCTACATCAGAAAGAATGACATTGCCCCATTTGTTAGGAAATGGAAAGACTTGTAAAAAATTATATTAAGTGAATGCACTTCTTAGCAAGCATTGTTGCCTCCTCCTTTGTTTCCCCTTACCATTCTTTCCCATCTCCCCCACACCCAGCCCCGCCCCTCCCACCCCGCCCCCATGCCAAAGTCGTAAAGTTCATTTTCCCCTAAATTTCTTGCACGCTCCTTTACTTCCCCCCCCCCTCCCAGGAATTATCCGTGTCTTATATTCTTTTGCCAGGAGAAGACACTTTCATTTCATCTGTACTATTAGTTTCCTTTTCATCTGCAATATAGATTTACCTTTATCTTTGTAGATGCCATGACTTCTTCTAATAAGCTTTACCTAGTCTCATCATGCTCAGGAATTGTCCTGTGTATATTTTCTTTCTTTTCATATTTTCATCAACCTGTTCTTAAAGCATTTTACAGCGATATTCTAGGTCCTTCATTGTCTGACCCATAGCCTGGACATTTCCTCTAAGAATTAATCTTGCTTTATTTGCCATTTTCTTGTATTTTCATGGATTCTTTCTCTCCATTTTGAATCATTTGTATTTTGTCTCCATTGTGTCTCCATTTGTATGTTGTCTCCATTGTGTCCTTCTTTGAACAATGTACATTGATTTCATAACATTAATTTTTAATGTTCTAACACGCAGATTAAACCTTGCACATACATATCACAAAAGAGAAAGGAAAGCATTTTTATCCTCTTTACAACTTTATGTTTTTTCCTTTTCTATATCTCAAGATAAATACACTAGCAAATATATTAAATATTAGTGTAATTCCTTATGGTGGATTTGGATGGTGGATTTCAATGTAAAGATTTCTCACAATTCTTTCCTCATTACCTACATTGGAGGCTCCTTTCCCCATATTCAGTACCTTGGAGTTGGTTGACTACCTATGTTCTCATTACATAAATAACAGTTAAATTACCTCACCTGTTATTAAGCTTTTGTTGTGGTTGATATTGCAGGAAGAGCTGTTGATTTTGTTGGGTATGTGAACAAAGCTTGCTATAGAATCTTCATTAAATAATGCTTTCCTTCTGAAAGATGCTATTAAATTGAAGAATTGTTAGTTAGCTCAACCTGCAATATAACCATTTAACAGCAACTGGGCAACTGAACTAGAAGGCTTTTCACACAGGTCTCCACCTGTTTCACCATATTTACCCAAGGTGAAGGCAACAGAATATTTTGTGTCTCATCACAACTTACTCCATGCCTAATGGAAAATGTTGCATGTATATTGTAGAGGAGATAAAGCAAGCTCTTGGCTTAACTAAGTTTCTGAATGTAATTCATGACAAATTCCTTTCATATCTTTACATAACCCTATATTCAAGCACAAGACATTGTATTCATATTCCATCCTAATTGGGCATAATATTTTACCATACTTATTAGCAGAAACACAAGCATTCCTTTCATAAAAGCCATAATTTTGAAATACTCCTGTTGAATTTCTATGCTCATTATGCAGGTTTACCTTCAAGAACTACCAGTGTGTTTTGGCCTTGGCTTTTGCTATAGAAGAGATCAACAAAAACCCTGATCTTTTACATAACTTAACTCTGGGATTTAGTATCTATGATGTTCAATGTGGATCAAGGACATCATTTAAAAATCCCTTCATTTGCCTCTTTGGGAAATATGACTTTCCAAACTATAATTGTATGAGAGACAACCAGTCTATAGCAGTACTTACAGGACCTTCAGGAGCATTATCTTCACAGATTGGGACACTGCTGGACCTCTATAATTTTCCACAGGTGAGAGTGTGAGGGGTGGGAGATCTTAAGAATGTCTAATTTTGTGCCATCTCAGGTGTTAGAAGAGGACAAAAGGAAGAGACTTGATTTATGGAGGGGAAGGGAAATAACAAAATGCTTAAATAAGGATACAAGTTGACCCATTGTAACAATGAGATGTATAAGACACTTTGGTGAAAATGAACTTTACAACTTTGACAGAGAGGAAGGGGGACAGGAGGAGTGTGGGAGGTGGGGAGGGAAAGGCTGATAGGGGGAAAACAGAGGAGGAGGTAACAATGCTCAATTGGAAATGTACTCATTACCTTACTCATGTAACTGTACCCCCTATGTGCAGTATTTTTTACAATAAAAAACATATTTTAAAATGTAGTGTAAAAAAAAGTATGTATTCAAATATAATGTGATATTTATAGTCCTGTTGGTTTTAAAAAGGGGATGAAAACATTATAGCCAAAAGGTATTATTTTAGAATTTTAAGCCTTATAATTGATGTTGACTCTTTAAAAAAATCAGGAAATGGAAAATGACTTTAAAATGTCCAGATATGTTGAGCATGATGCTGATGGACCACATCTCTAATTCTAGTGACTCAGAAATCATTTCTAATTAATTAGAAATAATCATGCGGTAATGTGTGGTTCAAGTGGTACAGTGCTACATTTGGTGGAAAAAGCCAAGTACTACTACTGAGTCCCTGGCCCTTTACTAACACACACACACACACACACACACACACACACACACACACATTCATTCACTCATATACGCAGGTTCATATGTAAAATATATTGAATGCAATATGTCAGACTTAGAAAGAGAAAGGAGGTATATGATCTCTCATATGTAATGTTTTGTCTAAAATAGGAAAATGAAATACTAAAAATAACACATTCAGATATATATATATATATATATATGTATATATATATATATATATGATCAGTCTGACTAAATTATGGTACATATCAGGTAGAATTGAATGATGTAACCACTCAGAGAAAGAGACAGTACATAAAAATACCAGGCAAATGAAGCATATCTTCAATGAGGGTGGCTTTTTAGGTGTTCAGGGAATATGGAAGAGGAGAAAGGAGTAGATGGGTATAGAAAATAATATAATATTCACTGTATATATATGTGAAAATGGAACTAGGAAAGTCAGTGAATATGTGGGGTAGATACCGATTACAGGAGTTGATGGAAACAGTGACAACGATTAAAAGATTTTGTAAAAACCAATAAATACATTGTAAAATAATTTAAAAATTTTAAATTTATTTCTTCCAAAATTTAATGAAAAACCTACCTTCCAACTATTGCACATAGTTATATGATATACATATCACGACTGCAATTAGGATGGATGGAAATCTTCTCATTTTTGCAGCATCCTGTTCTCTTTCCCTTTAGCTTACCTCTGGGCCTTTCGATCATGCTCTGAGTGACAATAACATGTTTCCTGGTCCCTATCAAATGGCTTCAAAGGACACTTCAATAGCTAATGCCATGGTTTTATTACTACTTCACTTCAGCTGGAATTGGGTGGGACTGATGACCGTAGAAGATGAGAATGGTTTGTGGATTCTTCCTGCATTGAAAGAAGAGATGGCCAAGAACAGAGTTTGTGTAGCCTTTGAGCTATCATTACCAAATAATTCCATGTCGAATATTTTCAAAATTATGGCACATTATAACCAGATAAATAAATCTTCAGCAAATATCTTCATTGTGTATGCTGATAATGAGTTCCTACGACATTTATTTATATGTGTTGAACAATTTTTAATAAAAGGCAAAGTTTTTATTATGAACTCAGAGTGGGATGTAACCATGAGAAAGAGATATTTCATTCTAGGTTCATTCCTTGTACCTCTCGTTTTTTCACACCATCACCCAGATGTTTCTGGATTCACAGATTTTCTCAAATCAGTTAACCCGTGCAAATACCCAGAAGACTTTTTTCTTGCTAGGTTATGGTTTCTCTCTTTTAATTGCTCAGATTCTGTGTCTGACTGTGTACAGTGGGAGAACTGTCCTCATGATGCCTCCTTGGATTGGTTGCCTAGGCATATATTTGACATGAGTATGTCTGGAGACAGTTATAGTGTATACAATGCTGTGTACGCTGTGGCCCAGGCTCTCCATGATATGCTGCTTTATCAAACAGAAATACAAACAATGGGAAATAGAATTGGGATAGTGTCTTCCCCTGCACAGGTAAGGCCTTCTGTGTTGTACATAACAGATTAGGAAGAAAATTACGTTGTAGAGAGGTTCTTACTCTATGAAATTAAATAATTATGGTATTGTCTCAAACCCCAAGATACTATACTTCTTCAATTGTGTGTGAGATTCTCTAGGAATGTTTCTAAGTACTCTTCAAGAAAAGCAGCCATGAAAAAGGACATTTCTAAAAGTGCTTTTATTTACAAATAAACCAACATGTTTATAGCCAATGTTTTGAAGATTTCAAAATCACCATAGAAATCTGCATTTCTTAAGTAAGTGTAAATGATGACCTCCTGCACATATTATGTATATTGTTCATAAGTGATCAAGTTTTATTCTATTTTATCTATTAAATTTTAACCAAGCTCATACTACAGATGATCACAAAACTAGTGGATGTAGAAAGCTATAGTAAGCAAATGAAAACTTTCTCACTAATGACTATTTACATGAAGTTGGTTTCTCTTGAAGAGAGGCCTTCTATTTCCTTGCTGAGTTACCAGGACTCCAAAAGAATATTTTTATTCTCTGATAGGTTTTCTTGTATGCAACTCACTAGGTGCCTCTACTATTCTTGAATTCTGAATCAAAAATTTAAGGCAATCATGAGCCTTTCTTGGTTCAGGTTTTCCTTTTTAACTCTGGGATATATTTCACCATATATTTCTCTTTTAGCTGCATCCTTTTCTGAAGAACATCCAGTTTCACAATCCTGCTGGAGATCAAGTGATTTTAGATGAGAAAAAGAAATTGGGGGCAGAGTATGATATTGTGAACATTTGGAATTTTCCCGAAGGTCTTCAACTTGAAATGAAAGTAGGAAAATTTTCTCCATATACTCTTCATGGTCATCAACTGACTTTATCTGAAGATCTAGTAGAGTGGACCATAGGAACTACAGAGGTTGGTTGGATTTAACAGTAATGATTTTAAGGATATATAAGAAAAGAAATTTCACCCTTAAAATTTATACCTGGTTGTGTGTCAGTAACTTACTCCTATAATACTAGGTATTTAGCTGGCTGAGATATGAATATCATGTTTAAAAAATAGTGCTAACAGGAAATGCTTTGAGACTAGTCTCGAATTAACCATCAATAAAGCTGAAGTGGTGCTGTGAATTAGGCAGTAAAATGTTCACATTAAGCAACAAAGCTCAGATACCCAGGCCAGACTGTCATTGTAAGATTTAGTTCTGGCACACACACACACACACACACACACACACATACAAACAGACAGAGAGACACATGCTTGCGCACACACACAAATATATACCCTATGTGCTTACTGAAAACCAAGTAGTGGACATTTAAAATATTTCTCACTTAAGAAATTGGAATGACAGTTTGTTGGCTATAAAAGGAATAGAATACATTAACAGTACTTGGGTGAGGGTGCTCTTGCTTCTAATTATATCTACCCAGGTGGATGACTACCTCATATCTAAGATTATAGTTTTGTTTAAAGCTCAACTGGGTAGAATATTCTATGAGACTTTTTATGCTTTTTATTATAAAAATAGTATACAGAGGGGTTACAGTTACATGAGCAAGGTAATGAATACACTTCCTATCGAGCACTGTTACATTCTACTTTGCTTTTCCCCTACTATCCATTCCTTCTCCAACTTCCCAACTCCCCCCTCACTCACAAAGTTGAAAGTTCATTTTCAACATAGTGTGTTGAACATCTCATTGTTACAATGGGTCAAATTGTATCCCTATTTGAACATTTTGTTTTTTCCCTTCCCTCCCCAAATTAGAAAAAACGTACATACAAGATGCAGGGTACCGAAATTACATACAGTGAAAACAGGGCTATCCCACGGGGGAGGAACATAACAAAGAAACGAAAAAACACATAGTACATTATAAATACATTAAAAACAATAGCAAGAAAGAACAAAACCACTTGTCTCCCCATCTTTGGGTTCATTTCACTTAACATCATCTTATATGGTCATATCTCAATTAATAATAATAAAAAACTCAACTGGAGATTTGGCTCAAGTAATAAAATGCTAATCTTGAGCACAAAAACCTCAAGGTCAGTGCCCATACTATGAGTTCAAGTCCGAGGATAATCTGCAAAAACAGTTAAGAGAGTGTTTCTAAAAGTTTATTAGGAATATTAAGTTGCATTTATCTTAGAAAGTTTCTACATTGTGACAAAGAATCAGAGCAATCACTTTATATGTTTTAAGGGTTTATTTTGCTCCCACTTGTGGAAGTTCCATTCAATGATTACTTGCCTACTGCTTAGGCATCTTTGGTGAGATGAATCAGTGAAAGAGCCTGAGCAAAAGAGATTCTCACCTCATGGCCACTGTATAAATGTGACATTCTTTGTATTCAAATAACCCTAAAACAGAAGGCCTATGCAATATCTTATTGCACACTTTTCAAGCTTCAAAGAAAATTGTTTCTCTTTACTCCTCATCATTCACAAATAGCAGGAAATAACAAATAATGACATGAATTCTAGGAAACTCCATAGCTCTGACAAATAGGACTTACTTTCTCACCATTAATCCACTTTTAAAGGTCTCACACTTCTCAAGAGTTCAATAGGCTAAATAGAGATCAAGCTGATAGAAAATAAGTTGTTTGTGGTATGATGTGGAATCTATACCAACGTTGAATTAACTGACCAGATTTATGTGCATAAAATGCTACATTTAATAATCCTGTTCTTTAAAAAAATGAAATTTTTGGAGTGTCAGGTAAAAGTCTGAGCAGTTACTGACACAGATCTGATTTTCTTCAGCCTCCTCACTCTGTCTGCAGTGAAAGTTGTGTTCCAGGATTCCGGAAAACCCCTCAGGAGGAAAAGGGTGCTTGTTGCTATGATTGTACCCCTTGCTCAGAGAATGAGATAGCTAATGGGACAGGTAAGTTCATGACTTGGGGAGAAATTTATATTCTCTAATAGTGTCCCCAAACCATGCAATGCAAAAGTTGTGTATTAGGATTGCAG
Organism: Dipodomys spectabilis; assembly: GCF_019054845.1. Lineage (NCBI taxonomy): Eukaryota > Metazoa > Chordata > Mammalia > Rodentia > Heteromyidae > Dipodomys > Dipodomys spectabilis. The sequence goes on along the minus strand of NW_024870893.1, from coordinate 349,370 downwards.
CACCAATGTCTTCCATTTTACTCATAAATTAATTGTGACTGTAGAGGTTCTTGCTTCTTGAAAAAGATCACAGGTTGTCAATTATGTATAGAACTAATTTTTTTACTCTCGCACATGAATGTTTGTTCAAGTAATCACTAATGTAAGTTTAATGCCCATCATATTAAGCGCAAAGCTAGTTAAAGGATAAGGTCTCCGTTTTTTGTTTTTTTTTTTTTCAAAATTGACTTCAGAAAATAAAGAAAAAAGAGATCTTGCACATTTTTATTTCCTAGTGCCCAGAAATATTGTTGCTACACAGCAAGTGATGTGATTGTTTTATGTATAAGAAGCAATCAAAAGGGTTGTGCACAGCATGACTTTAGAGCTTGAAAGTGTGAGTTGATTTGATGTTGCCCCATGCATTACAAGCAAGCGGGACAGACAATATGACAACTTCAAGGAAGGGATATAGGGCTTTTATTTATATTGTCCAGAGTCATGGAGGGAAGTACAAACCCTGTGATGCACACTTTCCGATGAAGGGTGTGAGTGGTGAACACAAGGCTGAGAAGAGCTTTGGCAACATGAAGAGGTCTGGAAAAATTTAGGGATAATAGAAATGGTAAGGAATAATATGTGTTATAGACACGTAAAGATAAAGTTATTGTGAATGTAGATTAGACATGGAGAGTTCGTCTAGCATGCATGAAGTCCTGGGTTCAATTCCTCAGTGTCACATAAATAGAAAGAGCCAGAAGGGGCACGGTGGCTCAAGTGACAGAGAGCTAGCCTTGAGCAAAGAAAGTTCAGGGACAGTGCGCAGGCCATCAAAGCAAGTCCCAGGACTGGATAAAAGAAGAGAAAGTGGGAAAGTGTGTGGGAATATGATGAAGATACAATATGATACTGAACATATCTGGTAATACTCGGGAATTTTTGTTTTTATGCTGATAAGTATTGACATGTTATAATTTTCTCTATGTAGGGATTTTCTAATTTGCTTTTAAGTACTGAAAAGATTATTTGAATTCCTCACCAGATGTGGAGAATTGTCTGAAGTGTCCAGATCATCAGTATGCCAACACAGAGAGAAACCAGTGCCTCCAAAGAGCTGTAAGTTTCCTGGCTTATGAAGAGCCCTTGGGGATTGCTGTGGCCTGCATGGCTCTCTGTTTATGTACACTCACAGCAATTGTTCTTGGAGTCTTTGTGAAACATCAGAACACCCCCATTGTTAAAGCTAATAACCAAGTTCTCAGCTACATCCTACTCATCTCCCTCATCTTCTGTTTTCTCTGTTCCTTGCTCTTTATTGGCCGTCCAAACACAGCCACCTGCATTCTACAGCAAACCACATTTGGAGTTATATTCACAATAGCTGTTTCTGCTGTCTTAGCCAAAACTGCAACTGTGGTTCTGGCCTTCAAGGTCACTTATCCAGGGAGAAGAATGAGGTGGTTACTGCTCTCAGGGGCTCCTAACTTCATCATTCCCATCTGTACTCTGATTCAGGTGACATTCTGTGTCCTTTGACTGGGGACTTCACCTCCCTTCATTGACACAGATGTACACTCTGAACATGGCCACATTATCATCCTGTGTAACAAGGGCTCCCTCACTGCTTTCTACTGTGTCTTAGGATACCTGTTTTTTCTGGCCCTGGCCAGCTTCATTGGGGCTTTCCTGGCCAGGAACCTTCCTGACACGTTCAATGAAGCCAAGTTCCTGACCTTCAGCATGCTGGTGTTCTGTAGTATCTGGTTCACTTTCCTGCCTGTCTACCACAGTGCCAAAGGAAAAGTCATGGTGGCTACAGAGGTTTTCTCCATCTTGGCTTCCAGTGCAGGGCTGTTGGGCTGCATTTTTGCTCCCAAGTGCTACATCATATTGTTAAGGCCAGATAGAAATTTTCTGCATGGTTTTCAGGACAAAACACGTGCCAGGAGAAATAAACCCTGAAGATGAAACTTAAATGCATGATTAAATACATAGAAGGCCAAATAAACTCTACATTTCTTTTTCCATCAGATATTAGTTTATATTGTTAGAATCAATTTGATGAATAAATGAGTCCCACTCATTTCTCATATGATAGTACAGTCACAATTTTTAGCCACCTACATTTGAATTTTGTTCCAATATCTTTGGATTTTCATGCTTACACTGCACTTATCCAATCATCTCCCTAATATATTTTAACTGCTACTAGTTTTTGAATTGTGCTTTCTTAATCGTTTGCCTAAAAACTTATTTTATGTTGCTAGTCCTGAGTCTTGATCTTAAAGCCTGGTTACTCTCGCTTAGTTAGTTAGTTTATTCATTCATTCATTCATTCATTTGGTCAAGGCTAGTGCTTTACACTTGAGCCACAGCTCCTCTTTTGGCTCTGTAATGGTTAACTGGAAATGTTATTCGCTTAATGTTCCTTCCCAGGTTACCTTTAAGCCATGATCACTAGAGGTTATCCTGTGCAGCGGAGTTAATGGGCTTTTTTAAAATATTAAAGTACATTATCTTCCTACCTGTAACTATTCTTCTTAATCATGACTCATTAATATTTTCCTCTTCCAAAAGTTCCATGTTTTATATACTCAATAGTGTTTATCTTGCTTCATACTTGTATATTTCCATTCACACATCTTTCTTTTTCCTTATTCCTCAATTGATTTTGGTGAAATAATCTCCCCCATTCTCTCTGATTTCAGTCCCTCTCTCTTCCCTTTCCTTCCTCTCTTCTTTCTTCCCCCTCTCTGCTTCTTCTATATTGTTTTAGAATTTTAAGAATTGGTTTAATAAGCTACAAAGTACAACTCAGTTGTATTGTCTTTATGAAGTAACAGCTAAGGAATGCAGAGAATCATAATGGGTTGCTTATCCATGGCTGGATATAATTTTCAAGTTATTTTTGTGTTATTACTTTACAAATATTGTGAAGGCTATCTGAGTTGGCCAAGTTTTGGAAAACAGAAACTGCTAAAAACAATGGGCCACAGAATTCTAAGTTCCAAGTTTGTTCCTTGATGATTTCAGTTATAATTATGCAATGATAATTTGATGGCAACATGTTACTCAATAGAAAGCAATAAATGGGGACCAATAATATATATGATATATCATATATCATATAATACATATTATACATATATAATATATATTATACATATATATTATACATATATATATTATATATATAACATGTATACATAGCACATTATATATATTATATATATAACATATAAGTATATATGAGTATGTAACACCTTTTTTCTCACCTAATATTTGAGAGTCAAATCTTTGATTCCTAGTCCATCTTAAATAGTACTTAAATTACTGAGTATCTGTGTATCAGTTTGTTCTTGTGAGACAGTGAAAGGTGAAAAAGGGAAATGTTGGTCACACTGGCTTGCTGGACATTAATGAAATTTATCTCTGGAACTAGATGGGAGAGAATGAGGGAAGAGATGAATTTATGTGAAAAGAATTGCACTCATTTCTGGATATATGTAAAGGTAAACCACACCTCTAACATAACAATCATGTAAATTGTGTGTTGGGGAAGAATTAAAGAAAACAGTGATTGTAAGTCCAAAAAGTTTCCATACTAATTGTAAACCTATACCAAATAGTGTGCTAGACAAAAAGTTATCTCTGAGTTTTTTCTAGAGTAAGAAACCTTATACAGTCGTGATTTTCTGGGTTTTCATTCCTTTATTTTTATTGTAATTTTGTGGTTTGGGTTTGGTTTATTTGAGATGGGTTAGGGGCAAGGTAATCATGTACACCATGCTCATCTCCAGCCTTAGGAGTGGTAGGATTACAGATGTAGCCCTCCATATCCAGCTTGCTTATGTTAAATATATCTAAATACTGTCTTTCAACGAAGTTGACTCTGGAAGCTACTTATTCTAGTGATGAAACCTATGTTCATAAACAATTTTGGAAGTGTTTTAAAGTCAAATAAAAAAGTCAAAATAAAAGATCCCTGGGATCTTTTTACCTTAGTCACTACAAGGGACTTCATACGCCAATCATCCTATAAGGGTAACTGCTGCTGACCGTCCAACGTGCCTCAATAGTTATCCTCAGTTCTGATGTGGAGGGTTGAGGTTAATTCATGCCTGGAAAATACACAAGCATGTATTTGTGGGTGGTCATCAGGAATCAAAATGAGATTATTGTTTTTAGTAAAATTAACAGCAAAGTCAATACTTATAAGAAATTTTCTGCACCCCCATTCTGTCACCTGAGAACCAAGGTTTGCAGGGCTTCCTCTAACCATCTTGTGCCCTTGGGTCTTCAAGATTCACAAGCAGCCCTCTAGTGCTCCACGTCTGTTTCCCAATAGATGTACCCATTCTCAGGACCCATGACTGGATGTGTCCAATGATGGGTATGCTGACTGCTAACCAAAGTAGTATATCCCAAAGCTGAAGGTTGTAAGTCTTGATGTAATTTATTTTCGTGTTTCGAAACAGAACGATTAAAAGTGTTCACATTTTGGAAGACAAGGGAAAAGAATCTCATGGGACCAGAGTAACAGATCGGCTGAGGTTGATTGGAAACCTTTTTGTATATGTGCTGCAGATGTGCCTAAAAAAATAGCTGGGCTAGCTGAGAAAGCAAGGCAAGAAAGGGCAGGGCTCTCATTAAAAAAAACTGGTAATTGTGTGTGTGTGGAGAAGTGGTTCATGCCAGTAATCCAAGCACTCAGGAGGCTGAGATCTGAGGATTATGGTTCAAAGCCAGCCCAAGCAAGAAAGCTCATAAGACTCTTATCTCCAATTAACAGCCAGAAAACCCCAAGTGGCAATGTGTCCCAAGTGTATGAATGCTCACTTTGAGCTGGGGAGCTCAGGAACAGTCCCCAGGCCCGGAGTTCAAGCTCCATCACAAAAAAACCCAAAACAAAAACAGAAACAAAAACTAGGAAGGGTGGAAGCATCCCAGGCTCTGGGCCCATAATGTAAGTATACAGGCTATAGTGGGAAAAGGAGATAGACACACTTCAAGCTCCATCCTGACACATCTTGTTCACTCTAGAGTCTACCTCTACACTCATGGTACATAAGCCTACATCACTGCTCCCACAATTCAGTACCCACAGAAGGGAGGAAATTTTACCTTGAAAAGATACTTTAGATGACACTGGCCCATGGTCTGCCACACCCGTGTTAACTAGAAGAAGCCCTCAGAATTAAGTCACTGTGGAAGGTAAAGACCTAGTTACAGAGGGGGAGGGTGGCAGAATCCTCAGATTCAGGCCAATAACCACGAGTTAGATAGGCATTAATCCCTGTCCCAAAGTTAGGTTCCCATAGTTCAGGTACTGTGTGGATCTACTTAATGGAACAAGAGCATACAAACAATAGTACCCACATTTGTGCCAACTTGGAAGCGAAAGCAGGGAGTTCCCCAGGTGAACAAAAATAGTCCATTGTGGATGACTGCACTGTAGTACTTGAAGCGCAGGTTGAGAAATACAGCAGCATTCCAGGCTCCAAATCTGAAACGGTGGGCAACACAGGCCATATCCTGAAAGGGAGGTCTAAAAGAATGTGTCTCTGGACTTATTTTCCTGAGGGCCACAATACAGCACAAAGGGGCCAGTGTGTTTTCTCAAACTTGAGTATGTACAGTCACAACCTCATACCTGCAAAACCCTACCCAGGGATCGGTTCTCACCAATGAGGGATTACTCCCACTTACCTACAATCTTGGGTATCTGGGATGACACAGGCACTTGGGCCTACCAGGAGGGACCAGAAAGATGGTAGTCCCTGAGGTGTAGAACGGGCAAGGGGACACCACCTTGCTGTAGTAGGACAAACCCAGGTTGTAGAGGGCAGCCACATTTACAGTTCCAGGCCATAGCCCCAGCAACAAAATGCAAGGCCATTTAGAGCAGTCACAGGGCACTCTCCAAGCCCTGGTTTTCCTTCTCTTGGGTCTGATAAAGAACCTGACCAGGGCAATCTTCATCCCATCCGTGCCTTGGAGGGAATGTGTATATACACCCACACAATCCCTGACCTGCAATTTGGTTCTCACAGGACAACAGCAGGAGGAGAACTACTTAACTTGAAACAGGGCCTTCTGTGGGTGGTTCTGCACCTATGCTAACTTGCACCAGGAAGAAGAGGTTTGTAAGGTGAAGAAAAACTGTCCACTAGGCATGATCTCCCTGTGGAAGCACATAATCCCAGATAAATGACACAGTCCCAATGAGTAGTTGATACCCTCCAAGCTCCAGTCTGCCATCTCTAGTACCTACTAGAGAGGAGCTCTAGCCCAACTACCACCACATCCGTGTACTTGTATATATACACAGAAACACATCACCTGACTCACAATTCAGTTCCCTCAGGAAGAACGGAAAGAAGAAAGTTAGGATAAAAAATGGGGCTATCTCAGATGGCACCAGTTCAGGAAGACAGAGTTCCTGGGAGCAAACAAGAAGTGGCCCCATCAGGCACAAACTCACTGCACCAGGTGAAGAACTAGTTAGGGAGGGTGGCAGCACCCCCAGCTATAGAACAATAATGCAGAGCTACACAAACATTACCTGGGTATGGACATGGGACAGTCTGCAAGCCCTGGCGCTCCTTCTCCTGGTCCAATATAGCCCATAACCAGGCCTACCTGGCACTACATAAGTCCCTTCCTCTGAACATATCACCACATGCTCACCCCTGTCCCAAGCATTTAACTCAAAACCACATTATATCAATGCCACTGTACCCTGGCCAACACAAATCAGGAAGACACTGTTCCTGGTTGTGAACAATAAGAGACCCTCGGGCATAAACTCACTGTGTCAGGAAAAGTACTATTTAAGGAGTGTACTAGAATCTTCAGCTCCAGGCCAAATATCCTGAGCTACACAGACATTAACTGGGAACAAAGGGAAGTCTCCAAGCCCTGACCTTCCTTCCCATGGTTCAAAATAACCTGTGACCAGGACTATCTGGCACCACATATGTGTACACATACACAAAACTCCTCCCCCAAAATTGATTTTCCACACTTCAGGTATGGAGAGGAATCCCTTATATCGAACGAGAGCACCCACAGATAATATATGCCCCTGGGACAACTAGGACCAGGAAGCAGAGAGTTCCCAATGTGAAGAAAAACAGTCTGTCATGCATCACTGTTCTGTAGCCGGTGAAGCATTGGTTGTGAAGGACAGAATCATTGCAGGCTCCAGGCCCATAACCCAGGGCAATGCAGGCCATACCCTCAAAGGGAGGGTAGCCTTCCGTCCCTTGGGGCCACAATATAACAGGGAGTGGCAAAAGTGCATTCCTCAAACTTGGGTGTGCACAGTTACAAGAACATACCCACACAAGCACACTCAAGGATTTCTTCCCAGAAAGGAGGAAGAGTGTTCACTTCCCATAAAATTGGAGTATCTGGATGACATCAGTACATGAGCCTACCGGGAGCAACCAGCAAGATGGCAGTCCACAAAGTGAAGCACAAGTCACTGGGCACCACCTCAAGGCAGTCTCCAAGCCCTTCCTCCTCTTGGGTCCAATGTAGCACCTGCCAGGCCATCCTGGCTCCACCTAAGTGTGTTCCAGTGAACACATGTACACAGACACACACAACCACCTCTCACCCATGATTTGTTCCCTTAATGTTTCAGTGGAAGGCACCCACTTATGTCAAAACATGGGCATGAGAAATATTGGTTGGAGAGGGCAGTAGCCTATAACTCTGGGCTAAATAGATCATAGTTGGTAGAGAAGGAAAGCAGGGGAGAGGAAAAACTGCAAGATCTGGCCTCCCTTCTCTTGGTCTTATAGAGCACCTCCAGGCCAAACTGATGTCATGTATACTTGTGCGGAATGTGTGTACACAGATGCACAGTCTCTCACCCAAGATCAGTTTCTAAGTAGGGATGACATGGCCCACTTACCTGGAAACAGGGTCATGTGGGATGGCATTGTCACCAGAGCACATGAAGACCAGAAAGATGGGAATCCACCAGGCGAAGATGAAGGGGCTTTCGGGCTTTCCTTGTTACAGCTGAAGCAGTGGTTGGTGAGTATGGCAGCATCCCCAGCTCTTGTCCCATAATCCCCAGCTAAATAGGCCATAGTCCAGAGAGGAGGTGGGCCAGACCCAAACCTCAGCCTTCTTTCTCTTGGACCTGCTATAGAACATATCCAGCTCAATCTGGCGAGGGAGGAGGCCTGGCAGATGGTATGGGAGACTGGGAAGAGGTGTAGGCTCATTTAATTCAAAACAGGGCTGACCTGGAATGCCTCCCACAGGAATCACAGAAGAAAACAGAAAAGCAAGGAGTGAAGGTGAGGAGGTCTCACTTATCTCGAATTGGGATCCTCTTAGGATGGCTCCTGCTGCTGGGCACACTGAACAGGAAAGTCATGTGGTGAAGCTGAAGGTCCCGCAGGCTCCCCTAGTGGCTGTGGCAGGCATAACACCAGTGGGGAGAGGGATGCAAGGTCTGCAGCTCCATCCCATAAATGCCAGGGGATGGGCGAGGTGGGACACACTCTGAGCCAGGGTCTCCCTTCTTTGCGACCATCACAACTTGGTCTAGACCAGTCTGGTAACACTTGTGTGTCATGTGTGTGTGGACAAATGCACATCCCCTCACCCATACATGTTTTCCCACAGGAGGGGCTGAGCCAGGTGGTGGACATGGGGGCTAGGGCCAGAGGTGGGTGTTGGGGTGGGTTAGGGGTAGGCAGGGAGAGGGGGTCCAGGCAGTTCGGTTGGGGCCTCTTATCTCGAATCAGGGCTGCCCAGGGATGGCTCCTGCAGCTGGGCCCACACTGACCTGGGTAGTGGAGGTCCCCCATTGTGAAGAAGAGGCAGCAACCTTAGCTCCAGCCCCAGCAGATGCAGTGGAAGGTGGAATGGTAGACAGGGAAGACTCTGATTCCCTGCTTCCCTTCTCCAATGACTGCATTGCCTTGGTCAGTCCAATCATATTGCCTACCAATGTGCATGCCCATTCACACCCTTCACCCATGAGGGCCTGTGATGGGGGGACTGGTGTGGGTGTGGGAGGCAGGGGAAGCACAGGATGGGGAATGGGGAAGGGAAGCTTGGGGCCAGGAAGTTGGGATGTGGAAGCATGGTTTGGGGAAGGCAGGGGAAACAATTTGGTGTGGGTGGGGGAAACATGGGTTAGGGGTGCTGATGGGCAGGACTATAGGGAGGGAGGGGGACTCAGGAGGGAATCCTAGCAATGGATAGAGAGCTAGGAAGAGGGATTCGGTCCACTTAACATTTAAGAGCCCTGCTCCAGGGATGGCTCCTGAGGGGGGCCAGAGGAGAGAATGGAGAAGAGGGAAATCGAGGGGGGTGAGAGGAGGAGGGCTAACTTACATTGAATCTGGGTCTTTGGTAATGGCTCCAGCATTTGACACCATACTGACCTTGAAAGTGCAGGTTGGCTGGCTGGTGAAGCCAAAGAGGCCCTGAGGGACCATATCCCTGAAACAGTTGCAGCACCAGTTGAGGGAGGCGGCAGCTTCCCCAGCTCATATCACTCCAGCAGATGTGGGGAAATGGAGCAACTGGTGATCACAGAATGCATACAGGAGGGGAGATGGGTTGAACGCTAAATCCCTATCTTCCTCCTCTGGTGGAAGCATGACACCTCAGCCTGGAACCTACCTATACTAAGAAGGGTGTGGCTGGGTTGGGGGTGAGGTTCAGGCTAATGAGGGGGTGGGGGAAGGAGAAGAGTGGTGGGATCTGGGCAACATTACCATGAAACCACGTCTTTTAGGGCTATGCAGGTGTGTCCACACATCTCTAATGCAATGAAGATTTGTGGGGCACTGGAGGGCTAAGGAATGGGGTAGAGGTGACTGGTGTGGTGAGAGGCATGGGGTGGGGGTGGGCCGAATGGTGGTGGGAAGAGGGAGCCTAGCAGGGGGTGTTAGGGCCCAGGAAGATGGGATGGGCCCACTTCTTTTATAACCCACAGGGGGCAGAGATAAAAAATGGGGATGAGAGGGGTTTAATGGAGGGAGCTCTCTGACCTCAAATTGGGGTCGTCATGGGATGGCTCCCACATCTGGGCCCACACTGATCAGAAAGATGGAGATACATGTGGTGAAGCCAAAGATCCCTCAGGAAGGTGGAGCACCGGTTAAAGAGATGGAGGCAAGGTTTGCAGTTTCAGCCCCACAACTGTGAGCAAGCAAAGGTAAAGCAGAGAGCCTTGGGCTGTCCAGGCATTAACCAGACAGGGAGGTAGGGCAGACTCTGACCAAGGCCTTCCTTCTTTGTAACAGCCATGGCTCATGTCTGGAACAATCTGGCACCTAGCATGGTGTAATGAGTGCTGGGCATGTGCACATTTCCCCTCCCATGCATCTCTTCACACCAGAGGGGTGGGGTTGGCAGTGGCAGGAAGCAGTGGGCTGGAAGGGGCGGGTCCAGAGGTCAAAGTTGTGGCTAGGAGAGAGGGTGGGCCATAAGGCTTGGTGGAGCTCTGAGGGGGTATTGTGGCTCCAGAAGGGCTCCGCCCTAAAGGGGGTGGTAGAGCACTTAGCATGGGGGTAGGCTGGGAAAGCATGAGGTGGGGATGGAGCAGTGGCCTGGGGCAGGGGAAAGAGTTGTAACAGGGAGCATAAAGGAGTGGATAGGGGACCAAGAAGAGGGGTTGGGCCCACCGGAAACAGGGCTGCCCAGTATTGGCTCCATGTTCTATGTGCTATGTGTTATGGTCTTCTGTGCTCTGTTGGGGGTGAGCCCCTATTAGAGTTCCTCTACCCCACAATCTAGACGACAGGAAAGGAACTCCATCTAACTATTCATCTAGCAGGGGGAAAATTCTCTTGGGCTCTGGGAAGAGGTTTATTTTGAAGACGGATGGGTAGAATGGGCCACATTTGCGGTAACAAATTCATATCACCCAAACTCATGATTAATGTATAAAGTGGACCCAAGCAACAGGGTCTTCTTCTTTTTTCTTCTCTTCTCCTGTCTGTTTTTCCCTCTTTCTTTCCTTCTTTGTTGTGCTGGTACTGGGGCTTAAACACAGCTCCTGAGTGCTACAAGGATTCCTTGCCCAAGAAATTGCCGTATTGTTCTTCACATCGTATATCTCCATCTTCCTGGTCCTTGTCAGTCTTGTTACAGGTACCATGGCCAGATGCCTCCTTTCAAGGTGAGCTGGTCCCTACCAGCCTGCTCCCTGTGGGAACCTAATGAGGATTAGGGGTTTTGTGCTTGTGTACATGCATTCACATGACTACATGGTATTCATGGTGCCAGATTGGTCTGGTCGTATTCCATACTGAACCCAAGGGAAGGAAAGTTGGGGCTTACAGATTGCCCTGTCCCTCCCTGGCTGTGGCCTGTGTAGCCCAGGATTTGTGGCCTGGATTTGGGGATGCTGCTGTCCCCCACAGCCAGTGGTTCTCCTGCTGCAGGGAGGTTATGCTCAGGTCCTTCACCTCATGGACTACCATCTTGGTAGACTACCTCACTGTAGACCCCAGTGCCCATACCATACCATATGTCCAACTTTCAACGTAAGTGGGCTTGCTCCTTCCTTCATGGGAACCAATCACAGGCATAGGGATGTGTGCATACTCAGGTTTGAGGAATGCATGTACAGGTGGCCATGTTCACCTCTTCCTGTGCTGTTGGAAGTAGGAGGAAAGAAAGGATCTAGATTATCTCCATTCCAGGTTATGGAATGTAGAATGGAGGTGTGGGCCTGGAATACTAGATGCTGCTGCCCTCCCCAACCAATTCTTCTCTTGGCAGGTCATGCCTAGTGGCCTGTTCTTCACATTATCAACTACTGTCCTGATATTCTCTGTAGGCCCAAGTGCCTTTGCCATTCCAGATGCCCACGTTTCTAAGTAAGTGGGCACCCTCCATCTCCTCCCCCCCTTGTAGGAACTGATCTTGGGTGTAGGGTTGTGTATATGTGCACATTAGTTTGAGGAACACATGAATGTGTGGCCAGTTTTGCCTATTCCAGTCCTAATGCATGTCCAAGGGAAAAATGTCCAGGGATGGAGTCTTTCATGCCTCCCTTCCAGGATATGCCTTCTGCAGCCTGCAGTTATTGTCTACAGCTGTGGTGGCTGCTGCCCTAACCAACCACTGCTTCACGTGTTAGAGAGGTCAAGTCTGAAGGCTTCTTTATCTTGTCCTTGCCTAACTCATCTTCCTGATTCGTTTCAGCCCAGGTGGGGGTACCTTCCAAGAAGCCCCCAATTCTAGGTAAGTGGGCTTTCCCTGACCAACTGTGGGAGCTGAATCATGCATGTGAGGTTGTGTGTATGTATACACCCATTACCTCAAACAATATACATGGTGTCAGGGTGGTCAGGTCATGTGCTATAGTGGTCCAAGACAAGGAATACTAAGGCCTGCTGTTTTTCCCTGTCTCCATCCATGACTATGCCCTATGTAGCTCAGGGTTTGGGGTTAGGTCAAGATGAAGATGCTGCCACCCTCCCCAACCAGTGCTTTAACTGTTAGAGGTGAAGGTCGTGTGTGAAGGCTTCCATCTTCCTGATTCATTTTGGAATAGGGGAACGTGCCATTCCAGATAAAGTTGGCCCTTTGCCATTACCCTCTTTGAACCAAATTGTGGATGTGTGTTTATGGGTGTGTGTACACATCTGTGCAAATATGTCATGCCAGTCTGAATGGAAGTGTGCAATAGAGGTCCCAAGAGAATGCAGGCCGGGGCATGGATTCAATTTGCTTACCTTTCATGCTATGACTACACTTTTGAAGCCTGGGGTTCTGGACCTAGAGTTGGAGATGTTCCCACTCTCCCCAACCAGTGTTTTATGTGCTACAATTAGGTCCTTCCCAAGGTCTCTTGATCTTTACCTCCCACACCTCCATCTTCTTGGGCCATCTCAGCCCAGGTGTAGGTACCGTTGCCAGATTCCCCATTTCAAAGTAAGTGGGTCCCCTCCTGGCTGCTCCCAGAGAAAACCAAAAGATGGATGAGGGCTTGTATACACATTCACAAGAGTGCACATATATTGAGCTCAATTAGCCTGGTTGTGTGCTATAGTGGACCCAAGAGAAGAAAGTCCAGGGCTTGGAGACTGGCCTGTTTCTATCCAGCTCTGGATTGCAGAACCTGGAGTTTTTGGCAGCTGTGGATGCTATTGCCTTCCATAAGCTTCTCCTGTTGAGAGGAGTTTGTTCCCAGTGGCCTGTTTTTCATCTCACATGCTGCCTTCATGCTGGTCACTTTCTGTAGGCCATCCATGTTCCAGTGCCACCCCAGATGCCCAGGTTTCACGGTAAATTGGTATACTCTCTCCTCCATGAGAATCAAACATAGTGTAGGGTTTTGCATATGCATACACAAATTTGAAAACTGTGTATATGTGATCAGATTCGCCTCTTCCTGTGCTATTGGGAGACCAAAGAAAGGAAGGCCAGGCATGAAGTCTTTCTTTTTTTTTTTTTGTCGGCCTTGTGGCGTGAACTCTGGGCCTGGGCTCTGTCCCTCAGCTCTTCAGCTCAAGGCGAGCACTCTACCAGTTGAGCTACAACGCCACTTCCGGTTTTCTGGTGGTTTATTGGAGATAGGAGTCTCATGGTCTCTCCTGCCCGGGCTGGCTTTGAACCACGATCCTCAGATCTCAGCCTCCTGAGGAGCTAGGATTACAGGCATGAGCCACCAGCGCCCGGCTTAGGCATGAATTCGTTCATACCACCATTCCAGGCTATGTCCTGTAGACCAGGCTATGGGCCTGGAGATGGGGATGCAGCCAGCATCCCCAACCAGTAATTCATGTGTAATAGTGAGGGCCTGCTGGAAAGTCTCTTCATTTTCACCTTACTTACTTCTATCTTCTTGGTCCCAGTGCTAGACCTGTGGATGCTGTTGCCCGAAACGGTGCTTCATGTACCACAGTAGGACATGCCTGGCGGCCTTTTTGTCCTTACACCTTGGACCTTCATTTTTCTGGTCCACATTGATGCAGGTGTTGGTGCCTTCCTGGATGCTCCAGTTTCACAGATCCCCGCCACTCCTTTGTCCCCAAAGTGAGTGAATCACAGCTGAAAAGTCATGTTCCTGTGTGCCAAATGCTCATATATGGTGCCAGATTGAGCTGGATGTGTGCTATAGCAGGTGCAAAAGAAGAAAGGCCAGGGATGGAGTCTGCACCCCACCCCCAGCCATGGCCCGTGAAGCTTATGGTTATGAGCCTGGAGCTGAGGATCCTGCTGTGCCTCCCCAAAAATGCTTCATCTGTAAGATGGAAGTCCTGCACGAGGACCTTTTCCTCTTCACCTAGTGGACTTCCATCTTCCTGTTCTGTGCCTACTCAGGTGTCAGTGCCATCCCAGATACCCCTGTTTCGAGGTAAGTGGATACGGTATGTGTTTATGTGTTCATAATCTTACTTGTATGTACTTTCCATTTTTTCCTTTTGATTGGTCTTCTCCTACCTGCACAATGTGCTCTATGAGTTACCATGGTATCAACCATTAAAATGTCACCAGTCATTTGCTTAATAATCTCAGATTCTCTTATCTTGTAGATTCTTACCATATGAAGTAAACTTTCTGATTTTTCTAGTCTTTCAATCATTACACTAAAAATTTTATCTCTTAATAAGTGATTCTTGCAAGTTATATTAGGGACACTTTATACTGTCTTCTCAGAGTAAAATAGATTTTTTACAGGAATGGATATACTTATCTAGATTCTGACCAGATTTGTCTAATAGAACACTTAAGGCATTCTCTGAAGGAAATATATGCTAGCCTATAATCACATTTTTACACCAGAGGCTTAACACAATCACATTTTTGTTTTTGTACAATAAAGAAATTTATTTTCTGCAGTGAAGCACCAGCCATGAACTATCCTTAGAGGCTGGGGAGAGTTACTGACTACACCAAACCTGGGCATTAAGGAGAAGATCAGTCAGCTCCAGGATGCTTGAAAGGACATAGAACTGAAGCTATGTGAGATGATCAGGCATTTCCAGAGCATTGTAGAGTTGACCTTCACTTACCTTCCTACTGGTGATATTCACATACTCTATACTTTTGTTTGCTCTGAAAAAGGAGTTCATAAAACCCAGCATTGGTAGTTTTACAGTGGAAAATCAAGCCCTGCTTATCCTTATGTTATGCCAGTTACTTAGTAATAATGAAGAATGGAATATATTGAAGTACGGTTAAGATGTTCTTTCATTAACCGTGAAATTTTCTCCATGAAACACAACTCTAACATTCTACATATGTTCTTAGTCTTGGAGTCTAAGACATGCAAATATTTACAGTGATACTGAAGTTTTCTGCCACCATCAGAAAATGTATTTTCTTCACTATGATATCCTAGGGGGTATTTAAGCGATAAAGGCAAGGTCTGTAATAAATTCAGGCAGAGAACTATTTATCTTTACTTTCAATCACTCTTGGTGTTACACTTTCTGAGTTCTTGGTTATTTTGTTACTGTTTAGTGCATTTCTTCCAGGAAAAAATGCATTTTGCCATAAAACAGATTCTTATCATTAAGATGAGGAATGCATCCTGTTGATTCTCACACTGTATTTAGAAACAAAAAGGATAATGTTTGCATGTATTTAAATGTATTCTTTCTGAGTCCTGACTGCCATTTACCAGGTCTCACTTTCTGTAATCTATCCTGCCTCAGAATTATAAAAAGCTCTGACTATTCATGGAATTGCATTCAGCGTATAGATTGCTTCCATTGGAATCAATACTGTCTTGTTATTTAGTATTACCATTAATGATTGTGGAATGGTTCTCCTTTTAGTCATATTTCAACTTTTTGGAATGTTTAATTTTTACAGAGTATTATGTCTGGTTTGTTAGATAGTGCTTGTGGTGCTTTTGTTGTTTTGATTTCGTTTGAACACTGGGGACTGAACTCAGATCCTGTTATATGGGAAGAAAGCAGTCTACCACTTAATCCACAACACAGCTATGGAACTTATGTTTAAAACGATTCAAAGTACTTAATTTTGTCCATCTTCTAATTTATTATTCCTATCTTTTTTCATCTTGTGGGATTGAGTACATGTACATGGGATCATGTACGTGTGTGTGTATGAATATGCACCTATGTATGCATAGGTGCTAATACTAGCTCTTTTCCACCCAAGGCTGGCACTTTACCACTTAACCCACACATTCAATCTGTGTTTTTGCTGCTTAATTTGTGATAAGGACCTATGATCTGGTAATCAGGAGGCTGAGATTTGAGGACTGAAGTTCCAAGCCAGCATGGGCAAAAAATCCATTAGGCTCTTATCTCCAATACACTACTCAGTAAAAGCTGGCAGTGGCACTGTGTGTGTCAATTGGTAGAGAATTAGCATTAAGGGAAACAACCCCAGGGACAGTACCAACACCCTGAACTTAAGTCCCATGACCAGCAGACGAACAGAAAAGCAAACTCTGATTCATCTGACCAGTCCGGCTTTAAATTATGGACCACAAATCTCAGACTGTTATGTATCTAGGATTACAAGTGTTAACCCATTATAATTGCAACAATGAGATGTACAAGTCGTTATGTCGAAAACGAACTTTACAACTTTGGTGGGGGGAGGCGGGATGCTGGGAGGATTGGGTGGGAGGGCAGAGGGAGCATGGGAAAGGATGGGAAGGGGAAACAAAGGAGGAGCCTACAATGCTTGATAAGAAATGTACTCATTATCTTGCCCATGTAATTGTAACCCCTCTGTACAGTAGTTTCACAATTAAAAAATAATAATAGTTGTCTTCCATTATTGTTGATAGATGCTTTAAAAGTGACATATGTGGATGCTGGTGGCTCTGGCTCGAATCTTAGCACCTCAGGAATTTGAGATCTGAGAATGTAAGTTTGAAGCCAGTCCAAGGAAGGAAAGTCTGTGAGGCTTAGCTCCAATTAACAACCAAGAATTGTAAGTAGAATGTGGCTCAAGAAATAGAGATAGAGATAATGACCAGACCCTGAGATCTAGCCCTAGAATCAGCAGGAAAAATGTGCTTAGGCCGAGTGCTAGTGGCTCACGCCTATAATTATACCTACTCAGGAGGCTGAGATCTGAGGATCACAGTTCAAAGCCAGCCTGGGCAGGAAAGTCCGAGAGAGTCTCATCTCCAATAAATGACTCAGAAAATTGGAAGTGGCACTGTGGCTCAAGTGGTAGAGCGTTAGCCTTGAGCTGAAGAGCTGAGGGACAGTGTTCAGGCACAGAGTTCAAGCCCCATAATCAACAACAAAAACAAAACTTCTTAGAAATCAAATAAAGCCCAGGTATGACTAGTAATAGCCTCATTTGCCTAAGACTCTGGGTTTGATAGCCACCACCAAGAAAAACAACCCAACAAAAGATGTTTCCACAACTGAAGGAATTTTTTTTGCTGATTAATCTGTACTAATTATAAGACAATATTTTATTCTTTAAACACTTTCATTTAAAATGTAAGCCAAAATATAACTCTAGTAGAAGAAAAATTGATATGTGATGCCTAGCAACAATGCACGGTTTGTTAAAATGAAGTGTCAATTTAAATATCATCTGATAAATATGTGCAAGATTGTTAAATTTCAACTAAGAATTAACTTCCCTGTTCTCTAAATCAGGATGTCAACTTATATCTTAAAACATAATAAGTTGTATAAACATAAGAGAGGTACCTGAGGCAATGAAAAGGGGAGTAGAATGGAGTGTTCCTTTGAAGCTGGCCTCCCAGGTAGGTCTTCTGGAGGCCAGGTCTGTTTCTTATTCCTAAGGTCTCTCTCCTTGGCTGATTCTCCTCCCCTTGACTCCAATCAAAGGAGTAGTTTATAGCTGTGGAACAGCAGCAGCTTGAGTTAAAGACATTTTTAAAATCCTCTTCTTTGTGTGTAAATGCAGGAATTTGAAACGTCATTGGCTAACGAGACTCTGAATTTGAAAGAACTTCAAACTATGAAGGCCAACCTGAGCAGCACATCCTACAGGAAGACATGATGGTGGCAAAGGATTAGACAGAAAATTTGCACCAAATATGGGAAGACCTCTCCTGTGAGTCAGTATATCATCTGCCCACAGTAGGCTGCAATGTCCCCAAATGCCTATATTAGAAAGCAGCTTTAATTTTGTGAAACCTTGAGGCCCTTTTTAGTAGGACCCTGATTCTCCATTATACCTTTAGATTCTACAGGTTTGAAGGCAGCAGTTTGCTTAACAGAAACAACTCCTGGTTTCCACAGCACTAGCTGTTTGGAGTTGGCACCGTGGTAAGGAACTTTTTGCAAATCACCTTAAGCTTGAAGAAGAATTTTGGGGATGAGGCTCAGCTATTGCTAGGGTAGATGATGACAAGTGTTATCTGTCTGTTGTGATAGGCCTTTGGCTTTGTTTGGCCAGCAGCTCATCTGAGCTTAACAGTAAGCATCTTACTCGTCTCTTCTAATTTTGGGGGTTCTTACTTTGGTAATTACATTCACATGCACTTAGAGTCTTACTTGGAAGAGCTGTTTAAAAAAAACTTTTAGGAATGATCAGAACAGGTACTTGAACTCAGAGGGTAGGGGTACTCAGCTACTCACGGCTACCCAAAAATGAGTCCTGGTTGTAGTATTAGAAAATTTATGTTAGTTATAACATCAAAAAATTAAAGGATTCAAGTAGTCTTAAAGATTTTATTTTAAGAGAATTCCAAGGACAATAAACTTCATCATCTAATTGTTAAGTGTCTTTTTAACGTCTTTAACAAGCTTTATGTAAGAGAAAGTATTTGGAATTACATAAAAAGTTCTACAAAGTTAACGTACAGCAGACTATACAGCCATTATGAGATTAATTAGGAATTCTGGGCCCTGAAAATCCAGGGTTTTATTTTTTTTATTGTGAAAATACTGTACAGAGGGGTTACAATTACATGGGCAAGAGAGTGAGTACATTTCTTATCAAGCATTGTAGCCTCCTCCTTTGTTTACCCTTCCCATCCCTTCCCATCCTCCCTTCCCCCTCCCACCGCATCCTCCCCCCCCCAAGTTGTAAAGTTCGTTTTTGACATGACAACTTGTACTTCTCATTGTTGCAACAGGTCCACCTGTATCCTTATTTAAACGACTTGTTTTTCCCGTTCCCCTTGACAGATTATACCGATATCAAATACAGTGAAAGCAGGGGTTATAATGTAGGGGAGGGACATACAAAGCAACAAAGAAATAATTTTATAATTGAGTTAGAAACAAATGCATGAAAGAAAAAAATTTTTTAAATACATATCTGAGGGTTCATTTTCCTAACAACAACTTATCTGACCTTTTCTGCTTGATTCATACATATACTAGATATTGCAAATAGGGAAATCATGGGACCTATGTTTTTTGGGCTTGGCTTACTTCACTTTTCTGACCTTTTCTGCTTCACTCATACATATACTAGATATTGCAAATAAGGGAAATCATGGGACCTATGTTTTTTGGGCTTTTCTTAATTCACTTAATATAATTTTTTTCCAAGTCTTTCCATTTCCTAACAAATGGGGCAATGTCATTCTTTCTGATGGAGGCATAGAATTCCATTGTGTATATATACCACATTTTCTTGATCCATTCATCTGCTGAGGGGCATCTGGCTTGGCACCATATCTTAGCTATAGTAAATAATGCTGCAATAAACATAGTTGTGCTGGTAGCCTTAGTGTGGTCTTGTTTGTAAACATTTGGGTAAATGCCCAAAAGTGGGACTGCTGGGTCATATTGGAGCTCTATGTTGAGTCTTTTGAGGAACCTGCATACTATTTTCCAAAGTGGTTGAAGAAGTTTACACACCCACCAACAATGAAGTAAGGTTACCTTCTGTCCACATCCACTCCAGCATCTGTTGTTATTAGAGTTCTTGATTTTTGCCATTCTAACTGGGATGAGGTGATATCTCAATGTTGTTTTGATTTGCATTTCTTTTATGGCTAGGGAGGTTGAGCATTTCCTCATGTGTCTATTGGCCATCCTTCTTTCTTCTTCAGAGAAGTTTCTCTTTAAGTCATTAGCCCACTTTTTTATTGGGCAGTTGCTTCTTTGAAGATTTGTTGTTGGGGGATTTAATTTTTTGAGTTCCAAGTATATTTTAGATATGAGACCCTTGTCTGTTGTATGGCCAGGGAAAATCTTCTCCCAATCCGTGGGCTTTCTATTGATCTTGCTAGCTATGTCCTTTGCCATGCAGAAGCTCTGCAACTTCATGCAATGCCATTTGTCCAAACTTTCTTTGATTTGTTGTGTTTATGGGTCTCTATTCAGAAAATTTTGGCCTGCGCCAAGGAGACCTAGGGTTTCTCCTATTCCATTCTGTAAAGTTTTCAAAGTGTCTGCTTTGACTCCGAGGTCTTTGACCCATTTGGAGTTGATTCTGGTGCAGGGTGATAGATAAGGTTCTAGCTTTAGTTTTCTACAAGTAGTTAACCAATTTTGCTATCACCAATTACTGAAGAGACTGTCTTTCTTCCATTCTATTTTTTTTAGCTCCCTTATCAAAGATTAGATGGCTATAGGTCTGTAGGTTCATTTCTGGGTTTTCAATTCTATTCCATTGGTCCTGAGGTCTGTTCTTGTGCCAGTACCAAGCTGTTTTGATTACTATGGCTTTATAGTAGAGTTTGAAATTTGGTATTGATATTCCTCCAGCAGTGTTCTTTTCCTTGAGGAGCGTGTTTGCTATTCTGATTCTTTTATTGTTCCATATGAATTTTTGTATTGCCTCATCTATTTCCTTGAAGAATGAGGTTGGAATATTGATAAGTAGAGCATTAAATTTGTAGATAGCCTTGGGAAGTATTGTCATTTTCACGATGTTTATCTTTCCAATCCAGGAGCATGGGAGGTTTTGCCATTTTCTAAGTTTTGTTTTGATTTCCTTTTTCAAGATTTTAAGGTTTTCATCATTGAGGTCCTTCACTTCTTTGGTTAAGTTAATTCCTAGGTATTTTATTTTTTGAGGGGCTATTATAAATGGAGTTGCTTTCCTAATTTCAGCCATACTTTTCTCATTGTTGGCATACAGAACAGCCATTGATTTTGGGGGGTTAATTTTATACCCTGCTACTTTGCCAAAATTTTGAATCAGCTTGAGTAATTTGGGAGTGGAGTCTATGGGATTCTTTAAATACAAGATCATGTCATCTGCAAAAAGGGAGAGTTTTATTTCTTCTTTCCCTATTTGGATCACCTTTATGTTTGCATCTTCTCTTATTGCTGTAGCTAGGCATTCTAGTACTAGATTGAAGAGAAGTGGAGAGAGTAGACATCCTTGTCTTGTTCCTGAGTTAAGAGGAAATGGCTTTAGCTTTTCACCATTAAGTATAATGCTGGCTGTAGGTTTGTCATCTACAGCCTTTATTGTATTGAGAAATGTTCGCTGGATTCCTAGTTTTACCAGAACCTTCATCATAAAGGGGTGTTGGATCTTGTCAAATGCCTTTTCTGCATCTATTAAGATAACCATGTGCATCTAATCCTTGCTCTTGTTGATGTGATGAATAATATTAATTGATTTGCGTATATTGAACCAGTTTTGCATCCCTGAAATGAATCCTGTTTGATCATGGTGTATGATTTTTTGGATGAATTCTTGAAGTCGATTGGCCAAAATTTTGTTGAGAAGTTTTGCATCAATGTTCATCAAAGAAATGGGTCTATAGTTCTCTTTCTTTGATGAGTCCTTGCCTGGTTTTGGGATGAGGGTTATAATGGCTTCATAGAATGTGTTCCGTAGTGAACTTTCTCTTTCAATTTCATTGAAGTGTTGGAGGAGTATTGTTGTGAGCTCAGCTTTGAAGGCATTGTAGAATTCTGCTGTAATACCATCTGGTCCTGATCTTTTCTTAGCTGGGAGGTCTCTTATTGCTGTTTCTATTTCAATGCTTGATATGGACCTGTTAAGCTGGTTTAACTCATCTTGGTTTAGTTTTGGCATATCAATATTTGCTAGGAAAAGGTCCATTTCTGTCAAGTTCTCAAACTTATTAGCATAAAGTTTTGAGAAGTGTTCCCTTATAATGTTCTGAATCTTGGTTGTTTCCGTGGTGATGTTTCCATTCTCGTCTCTGAGTTTATTTATTTGGGTGTGTTCTCTTCTTTTTCTGATAAGATTTGCTAAGGGTCTGTCAATTTTGTTGATTTTTTCGAAGAACCAACTCTTAGTTTTGTTGATTCTTTCTATAGTTTTTTTGGATTCTTTTTCTTTTAATTCTGATTTAATTGTAATTATTTCTTTCCATCTACTGGATTGGGGTTTATCTTGCTGCTCTTTTTCAAGGATGTTCAGATGTCTCATTAAATTGTTAGTTTCAGATCTCTCTAATTTGTTGATGTAGGAACTCAGAGCTATAAACTTGCCTCTGAGTACTGCCTTTGCTTTGTCCCAGAGGAGCTGGTAATTTGTGTGCTCGTTTTTGTTGAATAGCATGAACATTTGAATTTACTTTCTAATCTCTTCCTTGACCCACTTGTGATTCAGCAGTGAGTTATTCTGCCTCCATATGTTACCGGACTTTCTTTGGTGGCTTTTGGTGTTGAGTTCTAATTTTATTCCCTTGTGGTCTGAGAGAATGCAAGGTATAACTTCAATATTTCTGATTTTGGACAAGTTTGCTTAGTGGTCTATAATGTGGACTATAATGTTCCATGTGCTTCTGAGAAAAACGTGTATTCTGATGCTGCTAGGTGAAATATTCGGTAGATGTCTGTTAAATCTAGTTGATCTATGCAGCTGTTTAGATCTGTGGTTTCTCTGTTGAGTTTTTGCCGAATTGATCTATCTAGTGGGGTGAGTGGTATTTCAAAATCCCCAACTTAATGTCTTAGGATCTATGTGGGATTTGAGGGAAAGTAGTGCTTCTTGGATAAATTTGGGTGCTCCATTGTTTGGCGAATAGGTATTTAGAATTGTAATATCCTCCTGAAGGAGAGATTCCCTTAATTAGTATGTAGCGACCGTCTTTATCTCTTCACACACATTATAATTTGAAGTCTATTTTATCTGATATTAGGATTGCAACTCCCACCTCTTTATGGGGGCCGTTTGCTTGGTAGATTTTGTTCCAGCCTTTAACATTGAAAATGTGTTTGTTTTTATGGGCAAGATATGACTCCTGAAGGCAGCAGATAGAGGGATCTTGTTTTTTTAATCCAACTAGACAGTCTATGTCACTTAGTTGGAGAGTTAAAACCGTTAATGTTAAGAGATAGGACTGAGAGGTATTTGGGAGTTCCTGCCATGTTATCCACCTATTTGGGGGCTGCGAAAACTGGGTTCTTCCTATTGTTCTTGGATTCTCAGTTTGGGTGCAGTTTCTTGGCCTTTATTGTGGTCTTGTTGGTTTTCTAGGTGAAGTACATCTTTAAGAATGTTTTGTAGGGCTGGTTTGGTGGAGATGTATTGTTTCAATTTTTCTTTGCTATGGAAGGTTTTTATTTGGGCTTCAGTTATGAAGGAGAGTTTAGCTGGGTACAGTATTCTTAGGTGATAGTTGTTTGTTTTTAAGGCATGGCATACATCATTCCAGGCTCTTCTTGCTTTGATTGTCTCTACTGAGAAATCTGAGGTGATTCTAATTGGTGTCCATTTATAGGTGATTAATCTTTTCTCCTTCACAGCTTTAAGGATCTTTTCCTTGGTCTGAATATATCCTATGTGGATTATAATGTGATGGTGGGATGTCCTATTCTGGTCTGGTCTATTTGGAGTTCTAAAAGCTTCTTGTATTTGAATAGGCCTGTCTTTTTGCATGTTTGGGAAGTTCTCTGCTAGGATCCTGTTAATCAAATTTCCTAGGCCATTAACTTATGTTTCTAGGTGCTCCTCTACACCCATTATCCTTAGATTAGGCCTTCTGATGGTGTCTTCCAGGTGTTGGATAGATCTCTCACATTTCTTGGATTTGTCTTGGATGGTTGTATGTTCTTTCTCTATAATGGCTAGGCTGTCTTCAATCCCTGAGATTTGATCTTCTGCATGGTCTAATCTGCTGTCGAGACTTTCTACTTCGTTTTTTATTTCTTTTCTTTCTAGTTGGTCAGCTTTGATGGCTTCAAATTCTTTGTTGAACTTTGTTTTAGATCTTGTATGAACTTCTTTACTTCCTTAATTTGGTGTTCAGTGTTCATTCTCAGATCACTTAGTTGATTGGTTATGGTTTCCTTGGACTCCCATTCCTTCTGTTGGGTTCCATTCAGCATTCCCTTTGTGGTCTCCCTGACTTCCTTCAGCTCTTTGTTAATGGATTCCATGAATGCCTTTAGTGATCTTTGTGTATTCTCTTCCTGCTCCCTCAATTCCTGTATTTCTCTTTGATTAGCTTCCTCCCATTCGTGCGATTCCTGTAGTTCTCTTTGAGTGTTCTCATCCTGCTCACACCATTCCTGCCTTTCTCTTTGAGTATTCAAAAGCTGTTCATGCAAATCCTGTATCAGTTTTTGAGTAGCTTCGTCACACTTATGATATTCTTGTATAAACTTTTGGATTGCCTCCTCTGTCTCCCTATCACACTCATACACAGTCCTTTGTATGTTTACAATCTTTTCATTTATCATGTTTGCCAGCAGTGTTTGTAGAGCTATTTGGGAACTCTCCTCTGGATTATTCATTGTCTGTTCTGGTTATCATGAGTGGGAGTTGAGATACTCGGACTTGCCGTTTTTCTTGTTTTTCTGGCTTACTCTGCCCATTTGGGATGAAATTAACACCAGTTTTGTGCTAGAACACTATCTTAAGGCAAGCATCAACCAAAGTCTGTATTTGCACAGTCAATAGTTTGCAGATACAATCTAGTTCAACAGATACATCTATTCAGCATCAAACAACTATATATTAATGGGCTATGAACAGCAAAGAAGAATTTGGCAAACCAGAAATTATTAGGTTTAGGAAGAGATGTGGGTACAAAATAGGAATAGAATGATGGGAAGGCACAGGGAGTGTTAACTAAGTCCTAAACTCAAAGCAGGAAATAAGTTGGATAGGATGAAAGTAAAGAGAGAGAAAAAAAGAAGAAAGAGATAGGAAACAAAAAGACATCAGAAAAAATAGAAAGATAAGAATTAAAAATATTATACAGACGAAAACAAACTATTCAGAGAAGAACATGAATATAATGAGAGAAGGGGAGGGATATAAAGGAGATGTGTAAAACTTAAAAATAAAAATACTTAAAATATTATATAGATATAAAGAGGTAGTGCTGCTATTAAAGAATTTAAGTCTAAGAGGTTTTGAATTGAGTAATAAATTTGTGGATTAAGTGTGTACACAATGGGGGATATGATCTAATATTCGACTACAGATTTATCTGAGGATGTGCAGAACAGCAATTAAGTCACATAAAGAACGAAAGAGAAGAACAGGTGAAAAGGATAAGAAAGAAAGAAAAAAAGATCAGAAGTTCAGTAGAGCTAAACAAAAAACAAAACAAAAAAAGGGAAGAAAAACGCACACACACTTACCCCCCTAAAATAAAATTCTAAGAGGAAAAAAAATTACTAGAAAACAATTTTTTTTCAAAAAAGGTAAAAATTAAAGATTAAAAAAAATTTTAGAAAAAAAATTTTTTATGAAAGGTACAACAACAACAACAAAAATGTTCTTTGATTTTTTTGGGAGGGGTGGGAAAAATCCTGTGTCTCCCTTGTGTCTATAACCAGCCTCTTGTTGGAGTCTCTAGTCTGCTTGTGTTCCTGTGGCTTGGATGGTTACTTAAGTCAGTTTCTTTGAAGAGGCAGAAAAATGCTCTAGGATCCTCCTCCCACGTTAGTTCAATGGGAGGAGATGGCTTTTTCCTCGAGTTTGGAGATGTTGTGATGAGGCTAGGTTCTGGGTAGAGTTGAGGCCTTTCAGCAAACAGTAGCTTTTCCCGGGTGCTGGTTTGTGAGAAACTCACAGAGCCCAGCCTGGAGCCACTCTCAGGGTTTCTGTTTACTGAATTTCAGTTGATTATCAAGGCTGCTAAAGGGAGGGGCAGCCTCTGGCTCTGATTACCCGGTGAAGAAAGCCACTCCTGGGGCTGGTGCAAGAGCTGGGTGACTTTTTCCTGGGTGGAGCAGACTCTGGCAGGTCAGGTTAGGCACTTGTGACCTGCTAGGTGACTCTAGATTTATTCCAGGACTGGGTTGGAGCTAGCAGCTCCACCGAGCTTTGTCAGTATCCAAGATGAAGATCTCCGGTACTGGTGGGGGAGGGGGAGAAGGGGGGAGAGGGGGGGATTCCCTCCTCTGCTCCTTGAGAAGGAGTGAGTACTCATGGCTTCTACTCACGCTGAGTCTTGGTTCCATGGTCGTCTCTGGTCTGCAAACTGCAGAATGAAGATGTCCGTTCCTTGTCAGTTCTTGCTGGTGTTGAGTGGAATCTGCTCGCCCTCCGAGTCTGCTCCTTTGTCCCGGACTCTCTGTGATTCAGGTATGGCACCTGCAGTCGCTGCTGCCGCCGCCGCCTCCGCAGCCACCGTTGGGGTGGCTGCTGGCAAGTGCTCACGGCTATCTCCTTGCCTGTATTTTCTCTCTCTGGCCTAACTCTCTGTCCTGTGAAGGCACACTTGGTGTGATTCTCTGGCTTAGGACTGTTCACTGGTACTCTAAAGCTGCTTTCTATGCGAGAGCTTGTTTAGACTCCAGCTTCTCCTCCTCCCTCTTCAGAGAAATTATTCAAGTCCAGGGTTTTAAAAGCTAAAATAAATATATGCCTGAGGGATAGAAATAAAAAGCTTGATTTTCTAGGGATATATACACTTTCAAGCCTTTAAACACTTTTGGCTGGGTAGGTGTTGTTAGATTTGGTACTCTTACTTCACTCTAAAATACTTGGGGAGAGGAGGTGACAAAAAATTCTCTTCTGTGTCCCTATCTATGATGTGAGATTTAAAACATTACCAAAGGATCTTGTGTGGCCCCTGAAAGTTTTTCCAAGATTTTCAGAGCCTCAGAATTCCATCATACATTTATCAAGGCTGATTTGTATTATTTATTTTGAAGTTTGTTAGAGCAAAGCATTTAACCGTTTAAGGAGGAGGAGGATCCTGTGCTGAAATGTGCTCGCTGGAGTTGTTTGTAAGCAATGGAACATTAGGTATTTTGGAGTCACCCTCTATGAGCTGACTGGTTTGAGGTGACGTTTCCATGATTTCCATGCAGTGGTTACTCTGTACCATCAGAAATGTAGGATCAGTGAGTGATGAACATTGGTTTAGTTTCATTTTGCTTTGTTTACATATTCCATCATGTATGTGGTATTAATCTATCTGTTATGTTGTAAATGTGTGATTTATGGCATTACCTGAATTATAGTTTTTAAATTGAATAAGTGAGACATGGGCCTTAATGATGTAAGCATTTGATTAGTTTTCAAAATGGACAAGGTTTGAGTCAGAATTAAATTAGCAAGTTGTCAGCATTCAAAAATGAATATTGAAGGACATAACACAGCAGAATTTTATGTGGTGCTTAATATATTCAGCCTTTCTCATTTCTAATGTTTGAGATAACCTGGTAGTAATAGATATGCAATGGGTAAAAGTCAATCCTGTTGGTTAGCTCTAGTTGTTACTTCAGCAAAGCTATGAGAATGTCTGTTGATGCAAAACACTCTAGTCATGTAAGATGAAGAAATAGAAATAAATCCTTGGATATGATAACTAAAAGGAAAGACATTCATAGTCCAGGATACACCATTTTTATTGGTTATCTAGAGCAGCTAAATGAATTTTTATATGAAGATGGTTTTCAGCAAATAGGAGATTGAAGATAGACTTTAGTCATGTATCTTGTTCCATGCAGAAAATAAGGAGCTGTGTACATGACTGATGTAGATGGAAAACAATTCTAGAGATGGCAGATTTCAGCAATGAAGAAGTGATTGAGTAATTTCGGAAGGTGAGCCAGTAGTAGTCCAGGTGGGTATACTTAAGACAACCTGTTCACTGCTGAGATCAGAATCTAATGTTACATGGGTGTTTTACTGTAACAGTTGAATAGACTTTGGAACTATTTTTCATCCACACCAAATATGGTGGTAGTTTTTACTCCTAACCAGTTATCAACTGGTATATGAAGTCTCCACATCATCAGTATGCCAACACACAGAGAAATCAGTCACTTATCACAATTGAAATTTTCCTATCTTTTGGAGATTCCTAGGGCCTGGCTCTGGCTTTCTTGGTTCTTTGCTTCTCCATGCTCACTGCTATTGTTCTTGGGGTGTTTGCTCTCAGTTACATCTTACTCATATTTTTCATCCTCAGTTTTACATGTTGCACACAGGATCTTTCACCTACGCTTGACTACTTACAGGTATTGTGTATGGAGTTCAAAAGGACCCATGTATTTGACTATATAGAATTAAATCTGATTTCATAAAGGCAACAATCCATTATATATTTAAACCATCTTCTGTCTTTCAGTCTCACTGATTCTCAGAATCAATTTTTAGTTAAAAATGATGAAGCTAGCCAGGCGCTGGTGTGTCACTCCTGTAATCCTAGCTACTCAGGAGGATGAAATCTGAGGATTGTGGTTAAAAGCCAGCCGGGTCAGGAAAGTCCATGAAACTCCAATCTTCAACTAATCATCAGAAAACTGGAAGTGGCCCTGTGGCTTAAGTACTAGAGTGCTGGCCTTGTGCTGAAGAGCTGAGGGACAGCACCCAGCCCCAGACTTCAAGCCCCACGAACCACAAAAAAAATATTATGAAGCTTCAGAATTAATACAGATGTGTGGGGCTCCCATAATATTTGTTAACCTGATTTATGTATTTAATCTCACATTTATGGTTTTTACTGCTTTGAATCTGAAAGATTATTTTATCTCATTTGGATTCTTTCATTTCATTCATTAGGAACATGCCATTCTTAAATCAAATGACAAATATATAGAATCTCAATAAGAGATCCCAAACAACTCTGTTGCTTATGCTTTTGAAAAGCTATAGGGAAGAAAATTTTCATATGAGGTTTTAATCAGATTAGTTAGTAAAATTTTAACAAAGCCCTTATAAATACTTAGAAACTTCAAGGAATCACAATAATTTTATTTTCCTGCTTGCTCTTTTTTTCTTGATATAACAATAAGGATATTGCTTGGTAAGCAGCAGCATAGAATTCAGCATTCTGCCATTTACTCATATAATAATTATTGTAATAGGGTATGTATTTTGTCCAGCCTGGCATGATATCAGATTAATTTATCCCACAAAATAACAAGTAAGTAATATTTTCCTGTTCCACAAATGAAAATTGCCTCACAAAATGCAAATGTCCATGTACAAATTTGAATGCTGTGATTTGTATTTTTAAATGTTTTTATTGTAAAATTTCTGTACAGAGGGGTTACAGATACATGGGTAAGGTAATCAGGACATTTCCTATCAAGCATTGTTACTTGCTCCTTTGTTTTTCCCCTAACATCCCTGCCCTCCCTACCTCCCCATCTCATCCTGTAGCCCTCTCCCGTACTCCTAGCTGAAGTTGTAAAGTTCATTTTCACCATAATGCCTCATATAGCTCAATGTCACAATGGGTCAACCTTTATTTAAGCATTTTGTTATTTCCCTTCCCCTCCCCAAATCAGAAAAATGTATGTGCAAGATGCAAGGCACCAGAATCAAATACAGTGAAAACAGGGGTTATACCACGAGGGAAGAACATATCAAAGAAACAAAAAAAAAATCACATAGAACATGATAAAAACATTAAAAAGAGTAGCAAGAAAGAAAAACACTTGTGTCCTTATATTGGGGTTCTACAGGGGAATTCTTTCACCAATTTTGCCAGCAATAAATTTAATACTTCTTTGTCTCTCCAGCATTTTACTTTATTGTTGTAATTCATTTCTTTACAATTTTGCAGATGCTTATGACAACAGATTGTTTTACACCTACATCTTCATTGCATCAGAAATAAAATTAAACATAGGAAGAACAATATTTTCTTTCAGATTTTACTTCCTCTTTCATTCAAGTAGCAACTATGCCCCAAGCCTTGGTTTCCAACTTTCCCTGATCATCAGCTACTGTGTGTCTCAATAATTAAATAGATTCATATAACAGCATGTCTTTTTTGACAAACAGTATGTGTCTAATGCTCGTAAATATGTCCTCATATTGTACTTCATTTGCACAAGGCCAAGTGCTCTACTACTTGAGCCAGCTTTTTGAGTAGCTTATTAGAAATAAGAGTCTTATGGAGGGCTGGGAAGGTGGCTCAGTGGTAGAGTGCTTGCCTTGCATGCATGAGGCCCTGGGTTCGATTCCTCAGCACCACATAAGCAAACAGAAAAAAGCCGGAAGTGGCGCTGTGGCTCAAGTGGTAGAGCGCTAGCCTTGAGCTGAAGAGCTGAGAGACAGTGCCCAGGCCCAGAGTTCAGGCCCCATGTCCAGACCCAAAAAAAAAAAAAAAAAAAGAGTCTTATGGATTTTCCTCCCAGGCTTGCTTCAAATCACGATCCTCACATCTCAGCCTCCTGATTAGCTAGGATTACAGGCATGAGCCACCAGCGCCTGGCTTACTTCTATTTTTTTTTCATCAATGCTATCATCATAAGTTGGTGACATAAATCAAGACTCTTTTCTCTGGACAGAAAATTGAATTCTTTGCTTATAAAAAGAATCATGAATATTTCGTAAGACACCTGCTATTTCTTAAAATAAGCACTGAAAATTATGGTTTTAGATGAGCCTAATTAATGGTGTCCAAGAATGCTTGTTAACAACCCTGGAATTATTAAATAAAGGAACTAAAATAAATCTCCCCATCCAAAAATTAATATCAGCCAAATAATGAAAAACTATAAAGTATAACAAACATGTCCTATTCTTAGAAATTAACAGGGACCTTAATATATCTCAGAAATAATAACTGAGGAAAAGCTATTGAGGATTTCCTCATGAATGGTATAATTTCTTTCTTTCTAATGGATGACTCCAGTTTCATTGTGTAAATATACCAAAGTTTCTTGATCCATTCATCCACTGAGGGACATCTGTGCTGATTCCATATCTTACCTATGGGAAGTAATGTTACAATGAACATGGTTCTGCTTGTGGTTTGACTGTGTCCTTTTTATGTTCTATTGGAAATGCAGGATCATAAGGTAACTCTATGGTTAGTTTTTTGAGAAATCACCATGACACTTTCCAGAGAGGTTGAACAGGCTTCTTTTGCCACCAAGAGTGTAGAGTTCCACTTTGGCCTCGTCCTCACCAGTATTTTTTATTGTTAATTTTCTTGATATTAACCATTCTACTTAGAGTGAGTTGGAATTTTGTAGTTTTGATTAGCATGTGCTTTATAGCCAGAGATACTGAATGTTTTTCATGTGTCTATTGTTCATTTTCATTTCTTATCAGAACCTTCTGTTTTATTTCTTCTGAGAAGTCTGTCTTTAAGTGATTAGCCCATTTAATAATTGGGTTATATTAATTGTGAAGGTTTGTTTTTGAGGGTTTAATTTTTGAAACTCTAAGTGTTTTATGGATATTAGGCTCTTGTCTTGATGTATAGATGGAAAAAATCATTCTATGAACTTTTTTCAGCTTGTTGTAAGTGAATTAAGCCATACTCAGGAAAACAAAACTTTCATGTCCCTAACATGCAGTAGATAGTATGTGCCTATATGTAAACACATGAAAGAAATGCAAGTGGTTAAAAAGGGGCTAATGGCTGAGACCTCTAAAACTTTCCTTGTGGATGGTAGACTGGTTAACACAATACATAGTCTCAGTATACTAGCTACTTCTCTGAAAAAGATATTGTTGATGTTTTTGTGTACAAGGGCTTCATAAACAGCATCAGCCTCTAGGACAAGACCAGGTGATAGAGATAGCTAGGCTAAGTGCCAGAGTCAGTGATATAGGTAAATCCATCTCTGGCCTTTGGTCCAGAATGAATATTGGGGCTCGTATAGAGCTGCATGAGGGAACAAGGTGCTTTATATTACTGTTTTAAGTCTTTACAAAGACAAAGAAATACCTTGTTGCTTATAATATTCCATCTGAAAATTTCAATACAGAAATTTTTTCAACTTCCTCTTTTTGAGTTCAGGATCCTCTTACTCCTGGCCCAAGGGCAGTGTGGAAGTCTCCTCCCAGTGGAGACCTAAATCCTCCAAGACCGAATGTACTCTTTTTCACCTAGAGGATGTAAACCCACAGGCTTGGCTTTCCAGGTCTCTTGGACCTCCATTTGGGCCAAGGGAAGGAGAGCACAGCTTTCCAGGTCTTAGACGGACTTACAAATTTCAGTTGAGCCAGTATTCAGGTACACTTTCCCTACACTTTAGGTAGGCATTGAGATATCTGTCAGTAGTCATCCTGCCACCTGACCAGGATACAGGTGATGGCAACTGAGGTAGATAGGAGGGAACCTGAGTCCAAAATGATTATAAATTCTCCTCATCTGCCACAATCACCTTGTGAGTTCTGGAGATCAGTGACTTCTGCTGTCCATTCAAAGACCAGTACAACACAAGCTAAGGCCCTTTGGCTGCTAGTCAGTGACATTATTGGAAACCCAATTGTTACTGAAGGTTGGGAGTTGCACTTAACTCTGGGAAGAGGGGGCTGGTAGCCTACTCTTTTCTGAATATTCCTTACCCTCCTTTCTCTGTCATGATGATGGTATGTTACAGAACTCAAAACAATACCTACCCTCCTGTATCTTCTTTCTCCCATAGAGAAATCCCTATACCTCTGCCCCCCAGGACACATCCCAAATATCACTATGATGAAAAAAATGTACCATCTCTGCAGACCAAAACAAACTCTTGTGATGTGAAGTTCAAACCAGAATATGGATTAATTTCATCATGCTGAGTCCATGAGAGCTTCACAAATACTGAACCTGTATAGGATTTCTAGAGTTCATGACCAACTCTCAATTGCCTGGAGCCCAGCAGAGCTTGTGTTTTCCTCATCACCTCAGTAAACAATGCTCAGTGCATGGAGTTACTCCAAGCTGTTACTCCAGAGGTGATTCATACTATGTGATATATGATGTCAACCAGGTCTCTTACAGATAGCATTGTGTGACTGGAGTCTCTCGCTCTGCTTTAAGCCATCCTTGGGCTGTATATATGTAGGTTAGGGATATTCCTTTCAGACTGAATTTGGTGTCCCTTCATAAATAATTCTTCATTGCATTGCAATGCTTGGTAAGAAATGCATGCATTATCCTGCCCATGTAATTGTAACCCCTCTGTACAGTATGTTCTTAATGTTAATGTTAATGTTAATAATAATAAAAAGAAAGAAGCCATAGATGGTTCTACCCTTAGCACATGTAGTATTAAGCCCTATCCATGGCTTTGAGAGTGCTGGGATGACTTCTTGATCTCTGGTAAACTTCATTTTACTCTTCTATTAAAAAAAGTCAGGACCATACTAAGACTGCAATATGATAATTCATATAAATGCTTTTATTTCTAAAGCTAGCACATGGGAAGTGCTCAGCTGCTGAACTAATGATAGCAATGCACAAAGGCTAGAAATCAATTATAAAAATTTTTGTGACAAACATCTGCAATCAAGAGCTATTTTTTTACATTCATTCTGATTAGCTTTATTTTTTTTTGTAAAACAAGGCAGTAATAGTATTTAACTCTTAAGGTCATTGTAAAAATCAACTATGTTTTCCAAAGTATTTTACAAACTGAAAGCCTCTATAAATATTATTGTGGAGGCTATGAGTATATAACAATAGTGCCTGCTGGTAGTGGGGGTGGTTATATTGACACAATCTCCAAAGTAGTGTTACAAAGTTCAGTAAGTTTGTTTTCTTAACCATGCCTGAAGTTATATGTCAAAGGACTTAGAACAAGTGGCCAGATGCCATGCTAAGCAATGAAGATAGTCAGACGCTGACAACTTAAGGGCATAACACAGAGCTAACATAAACCATAGCTATCTTTGCTGCTTCTTTCATCTTACTGTAAGTCCAGAAGTTTCATCTCCAAAACCTTTTGGAAAGAAGATAGTTTTGAATTGATTCACATCTGCTCCATTCTCATCAAAATTGGTACTAAACTGTTGAAGATACCTTCCATAGCACTGCAGAAGGGCCAGTTTATATTCCTAAAATAAAAAGACTTGATTAAAGTTTAAAAATAAATAAATAAATAATTCTTCAATTTCTCATGCATCAAATAATTGAAGCTGGATCAGAGAATGTTTTCTTCATAAAGAAATAAAGGCACAGAAAAGATCCAACGGCCATGGACATCAAACTCCACAGGACCAGCCTAAGCTAGCACCTCTCTGTCACCTAACACATACAGCTGGTAATAGCCAATGTGTAGGCTTCACCTACACATAAATAGAATTGTTATTACAATTTGAAGAGACAGTTTAGTGCCTATTTGGTATTGACAAATTTCCAGCAAATGGAGAGGATGGGTGGATTTAATATTTTGAATCATTTCATGAATTCCAATGATTGAAGTCTAGTTCTAGAGAACCTTACAAAATGCTCACCTGTGTGCAGTGTTTTTTTTCTGACACACCCAAGTGGGATCAGTAATAGATACATGCCATGATTCTAACGATATATAGGTGCTGCATCTGTTATTCAAATAACAGGTAAAAATCTTTCCTGTTTTACTTATTGTGATCAGAAATGCACTGATTTTCCTATTAGTTTATTTGGACAAGTTTTGAACTATTTAATACCAGGTTCATTCTTAGAAACACTAAATACATGAATGTCAAATTACAATGTTCCGTTTTGTGTCCTGGAAACAAATGCTGGCTGTAAGTAGGCTTCTAATCTATAAGCCTTGCAGGAATATGCTGGCTACAAAGGATCAACATGTGTATACACAAGGGTAACATATGTGGTTATTAAATATTTCATGCACAGATTCTCTTCTTATGACCACATTTACAAACATTTTCTGTGGCTGGGTATTGCAGTAGGCCCTAAATTGTGAATATATATTGTTTTTCTAGATCCCAGAAATGTTGGAGCTCAAACTTAAGATAAAACACTACACTACAGTTAACAAAATCAGTGAATCATTTTGTTGAGGCAGTAACTTTCTGATTAAATCTTCAAATAGTTCAGTAAAAAAGAACAGGTACTGACAAACAGGATTACATTGAATTAAAACCTTCAGCACAACAAAGGAAAAGTTAGTAGAGTGAATAGATTGCCTATAGAGTCAGATTGCTAAACATCTGGCAAGTGATTAATAAGCAGAATATACAGGAAACTCAGAAAACTACTCTTAAGCAATCAACATGTCAAATAACACATTGGCAAATATGGTTAAAGATAGTTCTCAAATCCAGAAGTATAATTGGCTAATAAAAATCACTGAAAGGAAGTGGTGCTGTAGCTCAAGTGGTAGAGCGCTCGCCTTGAGCTGCAGAGCTGAGGGACAGCGCCCAGGCCCAGAGTTCAAGCCCCACGACTGAAAAAAAAAAATCACTGAAAATCCTTGGCATTAAGGAAATGTAAAGCCAAAGGACATTAAATTTTATCACATTCCAGTGACAATGTCTATTTCGAGAACACCAATAACCAATTATGGCAAGAATGAAGTGAAAGGGAGCACGTATTCATGGCAATATCATTTCATGCAACCACTACAGAAATGTATGTGATTTCCTCACGAAACTATTAATAGATTTACGACATGAACCATTGCCACTTTTTGTGAGACTGAGTTTCACTCTACACATACATGTACAAGTATAAATAAAGCCTCAGGGGAGCTAAAATATAGTACCGAGTATTTTCAAAGTATACAAATATAAAATCCACTGGAAACCTCCTGAGAAAGGTTTTCTTTTCCTCCTGCTTGTTAAAGTACATATTCAGCTTCATTTATACTGTGATATGTATGTGTATGAAACACTGCAGCCTTGTGCAGAGTGTGCTCACCGCCCTGAAGTAGCTCTGCTATTGAGGTCTCTGCATGGAATTTGGGTCTAACATTATGACAAGTAGAAAACAGACAGATGGTTTCATATTGATTTATACTTGACATAGCAAGAATTTCCTGTATTACCACGTTTTCTCAGACAAGTACATTATTAAAAATAATATCTTAGCCTGGTGCCGGTAGTTCACGCCTGTAATCTTAGCTGCTCAGTAGGCTGAGATTTGAGGATCACGGTTCAAAGCCAGCCCAGGCAGGAAAGACCATGACAATCTTATCTCCAATAAACCACTAGAAAACTGTAAGTGGCTCTGTGGCTCAAGCTGTAGAGCGCTCGCCTTGAGCTGAACAGTGCCCAAGCCCATAGTTCAAACCCCACAACTGTCAAAAAAACATCTTGATTGTGTTTAGTAAAAATTATCTATGTGAAGGTGAAATATCAGAATGCAAATGTAAACCTCAATTTGGGCATTGAACTTGACTTATTGAGGCTGCTTAATTGAGGATATTTTTGATGAACTGATCTGTGAATTTGTCAAAATACATGAGAAGCAAATTTTTTGCAGAGCCTTCAATATGACACTGCTGCTTTCAGCAGCAGCACTGCTTCCCAGGAAATAGTAAGTAGGTACATTTGCAGAGGACTCTGCACATGGAATTCTCATGGAAACCTGCCTGGATCAAGAAGCAATGTTCTGTGGCTGTTCTGGATCTTGAGTTTGTGAACTGAACTGACCCACTGTGTGTGATGTCCTAATAGCTTTTGTTGATATCCCAGTGGCATACATTTTTTTTCTGGCCATTTCACCATGCACCTGATTAGGCATCCTCTGATGCAATCCAGTTACATCATCCTAAATGGCTTTCATGCAAATAGTTTCTTGTTACAGATGTTGGACCAAATATATCAAAGTTAACTTTACCCCTAGAGACTCTGAGAGGAAATCTTAGCAACTGGGCTGAATAAGGGGAATCAGTAAACATGTTTTCCAACTTATGTTTTCCTTCTCAATGCAGGGTCTCAGATGCAGAGCCCCATGGAGGAGTTTTACCCTTTCTGCCTGGGGACTTGCAAGAGCTTTCCAAGAACTGGGGGCTACAGTAGTCATCTCTGTCAATAAAAAGACACATATACACATATACGAAAATACATGAATGTATATATACCTGAAACTGTTGGCTTCACGGCCAGTCAGGATTTCAGCTTGGCAGATGCTTCAGGAATGTCTCTTTTGACTTTCATATTCTTTCTCCTTCAGCTTCCGCTCCTTGTTAGGGCCTTGCCTAGCACTAACTGCTTTTCTACAATGAAGAAGCGAGCGCACACGAATGGAGATGTGATGATTGCTGGGTTTTTCCCCCTCTACACTTTAGGAACAGATCTCAGTAGCAGTGATGTTTCTGGACAAGAAGAGAATAAGCCGTAAGTAACTCATTAGTTAAATTTTATTTACTGTTTTTTTGTCAGGATAGGCAACTCCTGAGGGAACTCCGGGCGTACTGATGAGTGTACTGTCTCTTTTCTAGCCTGAAAATCCATACTTACTGCACCAGAAATGGCTCAGTTTCATTTTTTCCTCTTCTATCTACTGTTGAGTAAATTTCTGCATGCTGGTAGAAAATGTATCTGGTTTCTTCCATGTAACTCCTGTTTCCTGGGAAACAGCATTTCACTTTACTTTATTCCATGCCAGATCTCACTGGAGTTGATGAAGTGATATTATTACAAACAAATTGAGTCAGTTTCATGAGTTCTGTGCTAAAAGACTACAGACACATTTCCTTTCCCATAGGCAAATCGTCTGAGACATTTTGTTTATGTATCACTTTAATCTTAAGGTCTCTGAAACACATTCTTATTGTGGACTGCTGGCTCATGGGGATAATACTATCTATTCAGGAGGCTGAAAGTTGAGGATCAATGTCTGAAGTCAGTCCAGGCATGGAAATATATGACAGATTTATCGCCATTTAATCAGCCAAACCTGGAAGTGGTGATGTGACTCAAGTGACAGAGTGGTAGTGTTGAGCAAAAAAGCTCAAGGAGTGTCCAGTCTCTGATTTCAGTCCCTTAGACACACACACACACACTCTCTCTCTCTCTTGCTATCTTTCACTTTAGACAAACAGTGACTTTCAAACTAATCACTATTTCACTATTTCATGTCATATCGAGGTGTTAGAAAACATTATCAAAGGTCCCTTATGGGAGAACTTTATCTATACAAGATGAGACCTTCTTTAATTGTGTACATCCATATCATTGGCTATTTGTCGCTATCCGAAGTTATCACTAATAAATGGCTATGAAAGAAAAGGAAGAAAGAAAGAAAAATGATTCTACAACACTCAAAGGAACTCTAGCAGTCAATTTGATACCTACTCCAAGAGGAAATGCTTATTGCCTCTACCATGTGTACTCCTTTCCAAATCCTGGTATGAGAAATAAAGTCTGAGCTACCTGCTCACCCATGGGAGCAGAGATGGCAGCAATAGGAATTACTCTCTTCCTTACTATAGAATATATCTGTCCTTATCTTCTATGCCACTAGTATGTTTGGTTATCATTTTTTATTCTGTACTTGTCCTAGGCACTAATGGCCTGGGCACTGTCACTGAGCTTCTTTGTTCAAGCTAGCTACACTTCTGGAACTTTCTGTTTATTAATTAGAGAGAAGAGGCTCACAGACATCCATGTCCAAGATGGCTTCAAAACATGATCCCGAAATCTCAGGCTCCTAAGTGCCTAAGACTTCAGGCATGAGCACCAATATTTACCTCATTATTTACCCATGGTTAGCTGTTTTTCCTTCTCTTCATTTCCCAAAACATGTTTGGCTACTTTTGTTACTTTGCTAATATAGTTTCATAGCTATCTACAGACATAAAGAGAATTACAGTCTGGTTTAGTAAAGTATTATGCATGATATTGACAACAGATAGTAATATTTATTCATGAAGTATTTATTGTGGATAAGTGGATCACTGCAATTAGATATCAGGCTGTGATATCTGATGTTACCCACAGGTTCATATTGTAGTTCCACCCTGCATATCATAAAATTAGATTATGGTCACTCACTCTATTTTTAACCAATTTTATACCTTCTCTGATGTCCTTTGTCCTTTCCCATATTTCTCATTTCTTCTGTTCATTTTCAGCTTCCTGGTGTAGCTAGGAATTCAGGAATGAGGCACCGGTATTTGGCTTGCTTTGCACCCTTGATTGGCTTTCTCTAGAACTCTAGAACTCTGAGCTCACCACTTCTGTCTTTTCGTTGCTTAAGGGGAGATAAATGTGTCATGGATTTTTCTGCCCAAGTTGGCTTTCACTCAGGATCCATGGGTCTCAAACCCCTGATTGGCTAGAATTTCAGGATTGAGCAACCAGCACAGGCAATTTTAATTCAGAGCTATCTTCAACCTTTAATTTCTCTACATCATTACCAACAATGCAATTTTGGGGAATTTTTAGAAAAAATACTTTGTTTATGAATGTGTACAAACCATATTATGATGGGTTCCATTGTGATATTTCCATATACATAGTACATATGAAATAAAAAAATTACTTCCTTCTTTTGGTTTTTCTACTAAAGAAATTTAGGAATGATTTTCAGAAACTATTTCTGTGTTCCAGACTATCTCTGTGAAGAAATAGCTTGTTTGTTTTGTACAACGGTAGATCCAGGTACAAATGTGCATGAAGGAAAAATAGAAATTTAAATTATCCATATGACTACATTTGAAAAGTCATCACCAAAATGAGAAAGCCTCTAGTTCCCAGAGCATTATGAAAATGTAACAGAGACAGTAATAAGCACTGAAAATATGAACTCATTCTATCACAATTGAACACTTTAAGGCACTAATATGCAGGTTTTTGCCTCACAGAATGTTTTTTTCTACTGTATCTTGCAGATATTCAATTAATTAACAAATTAGCATATATGACATAGCTCCTTCTTAACTTCTGCCACAGAGGAGCAACATTTAAACACTATATATTTCTAACATGTATCTCCAGCTCATTACTCCACCTCATTACTGAGGTACTATATCTTGATACTATGATTTAAAAATGCACATTCCTTCTGCTCACACTGCCATCTTCCAATTCAACTTAAACTTCTCTGGCCCTAAATGTTCAGTTTAATATTTTACATTCCCTCATTGCACACATACATTTTAGCTCAATTGAAACTGCAATTTTTGTCTGGCTTGATGGGTAACTCATTTTATCTTTTAGTTTTACTCTTCTGATTGCTCAAATAGTTTAACATTCTTTTCAGTATTGGATTTCCCTTTGTAATTTTTAAATTTTAATGTGTCTGCAAATCTGCTTGTTCCATAACTGCATTTTTCCTACTGGTATCTAAAATTTAGAGTTGTTTTATACTGTGCTATTAATCCTCTGTGATATGAATAGGTACCAGTAATTTCAACCATTCATTTGGATATCCCACTATTTCATCCATTGTGCTGAAAATTTTAATTTGATGCATCCAGAGCTACTTTGTTTTGTACTGTGGAATATGGGGACTTGTGAATGAAAAGCCTTCTTCCACTCAGTGAAATTTAGAGCTTATTCTTGCTATTATTTTATGAGCAGTTTGACTTCTATTAAAGTTATGTTGTCTCTCAATTTCTCTATTACTTGTAAAGTTCTAATTCCTTATTAATAAGCGATCAACTTGTGAGTTGAAAAAAAGTACAGATTGAAGAATAGGGTCAAATTTCATTGCTGGACAAATGGACACCCAGTTTTACAGTGCCATGCCTTTCTTAGGGTCCCATTCCCAGGCCAGACATTTTTTGTGAACTTCTCAAATCATCAGGTAACTGTATTTGATTACAACTATTTCTGGGCCTTATATTTCATTGATATATTGTCAGTTTTCAACACAGTGATTTTTCTGCTACTTGTCTCAGTATAAAATAAAGATAGTGATACTGCAGTATTGTTCTTGTGCCTTAAGATAGGTCTAGATAATTGGCAATTTCCTTTTTCATAAAATTTAGTCTTGACTCTTCTGTTTCTGCGATGGAAATGATAGGGAATGGGATGGAGGTTGTACTAAAACTGTAGATGGTTTTCTGTAACATG
Source organism: Dipodomys spectabilis (assembly GCF_019054845.1). NCBI lineage: Eukaryota > Metazoa > Chordata > Mammalia > Rodentia > Heteromyidae > Dipodomys > Dipodomys spectabilis. The sequence goes on along the minus strand of NW_024870893.1, from coordinate 308,420 downwards.
ACTTTATTTTTTTACCATACTGATTCAGCTCATCCAGAATCCTGGGAGATATGTGTCTACATGGGTGATTGTGGTTATTTTGGCTATGATTGTTCATGACTTTTACTTTAGTCTTATCAACCTTTTGTTTTTGTACAAGCTGATTTCGATTCATTGTTTATTACTACTATTTTTATTCTCTATTTATTTTTCTGTTTGATTTTATTCCTTGTACTAATTTGGTGGTTGGATATCAAGTTCCTTGAGTTGCAGGATAAGTTGTTCTTCCACAATATTCTCTCTTGATTTAAGCAGGGTTGTTATATTCTTTTCTTTCGTCCATTTTCTATATCCATAGATTTAGTGTAAGCTCTTGTTATTTTCATTTGTTCTAAGGATCATTTTATTTTTTATATTTTGTCTTAAAAAAAGCTTACTTGGGCTGGGAAGTTGGTTCAGTGGTAGAGCGCTTGCCTCGAATTACGAGGCCCTGGGTTCGATTCCTCTACACCATATAAGCAGAAAAAAAGCCGGAAGTGGTTCTGTGGCTCAAGTGGTAGGCCACTAGCCTTGAGCTGAAGAGCTGAGGGACAGCATCCAGGCCAGAGTTCAGCCCCCATGACCAAAAAACATAAAGTTCACTTTATCACACATTAATCTTTAATGAATTACATTTAATATTTTAATTATTATTTAAGTATTTTATAATTGTTGGAAAATAAAGTCCTTTGGTTTTATGTTTGGGCATATTTTGCTTGTTAAATTCTCACATTACTATAGTATGACCTGCACGTGTGTTAAATATATTTTCAAAAAATTAAAACTTGGCAGTGTTTAATCCTGGCATATCATCTCTTCTGGAGAATGACCAGTATGTTGATGAGCCATATATTATTCAATAGAGGTTGGCTGAAATATTCTTTTGGTGTATATGGTGCTCATTTTACCAAGGGTGAAATTTAGTTCTCATGCCTCCCTAATTTTGCTTGGAAGATGTCTCCATGAAATCTTCAGCTCTTGTTGTATTGAGGACTAACTCACAGTCTGATTTTATAGCTTAGTGCTCTGGTAGTGTGAAATAAACAGATAGGATTATTTCATATTGCTAATTTGATCTCTTTATCATGATGTAAAATTTTTGTCACTTTTTGATTCTTTCATTAAAGTCTATCTTATGTGTTGTGTTATAGATACTGCTGTTTTTTATTTTGTTTGCATGGACTGCCTTATTCTACTTCTTGTTTTTCAATGTTTAATTGTTATAGTGAAGGTGATATACAGAGGGACTACAGTTACCTAAGTCAGGTAATGAGCACTTTTCTTTTTGAATAGTGCCACCTCTTTCCTCATTTTCTCTCAGTTCCCTAACATCCCCTCCAGAAGAAGTTGTATATTTGTTTCAACCCAGTTTCTGTTTAACTGCTGCAATATTTTACCCTTCAACTACCATGTCTGTGCCCCCCCTTACACTCAGTAAAATAGATAATCTTACACACAATAACGAAATAAAAAGAGTGACAAAGGAGAAAACAAAGAAACAAAACAAAAAGCAAAATGACAAAAATCTCGTTTCCAATTCTATGGAGTGCACTTTAATAAACTTTTTTAAGATCATATAAATATAGCTATTGAGCATATGTGATCATTCCTGAGATTATCCACATTTGCTCTCACCATGTGAGTGTTTTAAAGCCTGTAAAATTTGTCATGTCCAAGTGTAAGTTTTTGTCTTTTACCAACCAGTGTGCATATATATGTATATATATATATACATATTTATATACATATATACATTTATATACATATATATGTACACATATATACATATATATGTATACATATATATACACATATGTATGTATGTATATATGTACATATATATATGAATATAGTGTGTGTGTATATATATATATATAATAAACTTATTTTATTTATAAAAATGAGGCAAACCATTTAAACTATAATTTGGATCTGGCTTACTTCCCTTAATATTATCTTTTCAAGTATTTCCATTTCTTTATCTAGTTAGCCATACATTCTTTCACATGAAAAAATATAATGATATTTGGTATATATACACCACACTCTCACATTCTCTTGATCCATTCCAACACTGACAGGCATGTGGTTTGAATCCATATCATAGCTATTGTAAACAATGTTTAATAAACATGATTGGGTTGATAGCTTTCCTGTAACTTCGTTTTTGTTCTACTGGCTGAATGTCTAGGAGTGCAGTCCTGGGTCATAGGGAAGCTCTATGTTTACTCTTTTGAGCAACATTCATACTGCTTTCAAGAGTGATTGAACAAGTTTACATTCCCACGAGGAGTGTGGTAGTGCTCCCTTTTTGACACATCCCTGCCAGCATCTGAAATTGTTAGTTTTCTTGCTAATGGACATTCTCATAGGGTTGTGGTGGGCTCTCGGTATGTTTTTGATTTGCATTCCTTTTATTCCCGGAGACTTTGAATATCTCTTCCTATATTGACTGGCAATTCTTATTTGTTCACTGGAGAAATCTCTCTTTATGTCTTTAGACCATTTATGAATAGAGTTGTTGTTTCTTTGAGGATTTGTTTATTGAGGGTATTTTTTTAAATTTTGACCTTTGAGAAGATTTTATGTATGACGTTTTCTAACATCATACATTAAGTCATACATGTTAGAAAGTCTTTCTCCCATTTTCTCAGGTATTTATCTTGATAAGTGTGTTCTTTGCCATGCAGAAATATTTTTGGGGGTGAATGCAATTTACCTAGATTTTACCTTGATTTGTTGTGATTCTGGAACTTGACTAAGATGTTTCAATCTGTGATATCCATCATGTAACCTTTATGTCTCACAGTCTCTTCCTGTAATACCTTTAGTGAATCTGGCCTTACATTGAGATCACTGATCCATCTGGAAATGATGCTAGTAGTTTTCTGCTCATGTATACAAAATTCTGCCAGCACCATTCATTGAAGAGGCTTCTTTCTTCCATTTTGTGTTTTTTGTTTCCTTATGAGATAGTAGATGGCTATAGATATGCAGGTTTCTTTCTGGGTCTTCTATTCCATTGGTTCTCAGGCCTTTTCATGGGTCACTACCAAATATCTTTTCTTACTAAGGCTTTGTTTCAGAGTTTGAAGATAGATATTGTTATTCCCCTAGTACTGTTCTTGATGTTAAAGACCATTTTTGCTCTTTGTCATGATTTTCCGTCCATAAAAATTTTCATATTTCTTCTATATCACTCAAGATTGTTGTTGGGATTTCAATGGGCATTGCATTGAATGTGTAGAATAACTGAGCAGTGCTGCCATGTTCACGATGATAATCCTTCCCATTCAGGAGCATCAAAGTTATTCCATTAAGCTTGGCGTCAATGGTTCACACCTGTAATTCTAGCTACTCAGGAGGCTGAGATATGAGGATCACGAATCAAAGCCAGCCTGGGCAGAAACTCTGTGAGACTCTTATCTCCAATAAACCACTAGAAAACCGGAAGTGGTGCTCTGGCTCAAGCAGTAGAGTGCTTGCCTTGAGCTGAAGAGCGCAGGGACAGCGCCCAAACCCAGAGCTCAAGCCCCACAACCGACGGGGGAAAAAAAGGTATTCCATTTACTTATAAATGCTTTAATTTTTTCAGACAGTTAAAGTTTTCTTCAGGTTTTGTTCACATCTTTGGTTAAGGTAATTCCTGGGTCTTTTTAATTTTTTTGAGTCTATTACAAAAAAGTGGTTTACCTGAATTTAGTCACAAACTTCTTATTGTTGGCACACCAGAAATCTACTGATTTTAATGGGTTTATTTTGATTCTGTACTTTTCGAAAGTTTTGGATTAGTTTGGGGGAAGGAAGCTATAGGTATCTTCCAATACTGGGTTATGCCATCCGTAAACACCTCAATGTAACACCAGACATCCTGAAAGTATTGCAGGAGAGAATATGGGAAACACTAGAGCTCTGTGGCAGAGGAGGGGCTTCTTGGGGAAGAAGTTGCTAGTACCAACTGTTAACTGACCCCTCAGCCATGAAGGTTTGGCTGACTAATAGATGCCATGGTACCCTGAAAAAAATTACAAATAGGGATTGTTATACCTCTCATTTCCTATTTGGATCCACTTCTTTTTTTTCTCTTGCTTTATTTCTCTTGCTAGAAATTCCACTGCAATATAGAAAAAGAATAGAAAATGAGCATCTGTTTCTTCTTCCTGACTTTAGAGGAAATTGGTTTAATTTTTCACCATTGAATGTAATGCTGTCTATAATTTTGTGTGTTCTTTTCCTTTTGTGTTCAGATTTGCTAAGGGTCTCTCAATTTTTTAATTTATTCAAAGAACCAATCTGTTCATTTTTTATGCGTTCTATGGTATTTTCTTCTCTATTTTGTTTACTTCTTGTTTTAATTTATTTGTCGGCCATAGGGCCTGAACTCTGGGCCTGGGCACTGATGCTCAGCTCTTCAGCTCAAGGCCAGCACTCCACCACTTGACCCACATGGCCACTACCAGGTTTTTCTACTTATGTGGTGCTGAGGAATCAAACCCAGGATCTCATGCATGCAAGGCAATCACTGTACCACAGAGCAACCTTCCCCGGTTTTAATATTATAGTTTCCATTTAGTGGTTTTGAATTGGTCATGTTCCTTTTGTACAAGGAACTTAATGCTTATCATTAAGTTATTAATTTGTGATTTCTCCAATTTGTTTCTGTAGGCATTTAGAGATATAGATTTTCTTCTGACTACTGCCTTCATTGTGTCCCAAAGTAGCTGATTTTTTTTTTTTTAGTATTCATATCTATTGCTTCATAAAAACTAGAATCAACCTTCTAATCTTATCAATAACCTTCTGGTCATTCCGCAATATGTTGTTCAGTCACCAGTTTTAAAGGATTTTCTGTAATAGCTTTGCCTGCTGAATTGTAATTTTCTTCCATTATGATCTGTCAGGATATAGGGAATCATGACATTTTATGAATTTGCACAGATGTGCCTTTTGAGTTACCGGATGATCTAGTTTGGAGAATGTTATTTGAGTGGCTGAAAAGAATGTATATTCGGATGCTCCTGGGTGAATTATTTACTAGTTTTATGATAATTCTATTTTATCAATGCAGTTGTTTAGGTATAATGGTCCTATGCAGAATTTTTGCCTGGATGATTTATCCAGCTACAACAGTGAAATGTTGATGTCACCAGCAATCAATGTGTTTGCATCTATGTTTTTAGATAAGTTGTAGATTAGTAAGTATTTGTTCAATGAAGTTGGGTGTCCAGTATTTGGTGCATGGGTATTTAGAATTGTTGTATGCTCTTGAGGGAGACTTGTATTTATTTTTCTGCAGTGCCCTCCTTTGTTTATTACCATTAATTTTAATTTGAAATCTATTTCATCTGGTATTAGGATTGCTACTCCACCCGGTTTATGGGAGCATTTGCTTGAAATATATTATTCCAGGCATTCAATTAGAAAATGTTCATTTCAGTTGGCAAGATGGGTCTCTTGTGGACAGCACATACATGCTTCTTGCTATTTGATTCAATTCTCTAATCTGTTCCAATTATTTGGAGATTTAAGGCCATTCATGCTGAGAATTGAGAAGTGTTTTGTAACCCCTGACATGTTATTCACCTACTTGGTGGCTGTGCCTCATCTTTTCCTATAATGTTTAGCTGTCTCTCTAATAAGGAATATTCTTTCCAACACTATGGCATTCTGATTGATTTTCTATATGTATTTCCTTAGCTATTTTTCTATTGCTGGATTGATGAGGAAAATTATTTCAGTTATTCTTGTTATGCAATTTTATATTTGTTCACTAGTTATGAAGGAGTATTTTGCTGGGTACACTGTTTTTGGTTGGTAGATGTTTGCCTATAAACTGTGGCATACATCATTTCAGGCATTCTTCCTTTCACTATCTCATATGAGAAATTTGTATTTATTCTGACAGCTTTTCCTCCATAAATAATCAATTATTCCTCTCTAATATCTTCCAGTACCCTTTCCATGGGCAATAGCATGCTCTTTTCTGGTCTGGACTGCTTAGGCTTCTACTACTCTTTGTTACTGAATGTGTCTTTATTTTTCCATGCTCAGAAATTTTTCTAATAAAATTCCATTAGATATATTTTCTATCTTTTTTTATTGCTTGCTCTCCTCCTTCATGAATATGTAATCATAAAGTAGGGCTTTTGGTTGATTCCTAAATTTCTTTTTTTTTAGTTGCTTTTTTTTTTATTGTGAATATACTTTACAGAGGGGTTACAATTACACAGGCAATGTAATGAATGCATTTCTTATCAAACATTGTTGCTTCCTCCTTTGTTTCCCCTTACCATTCCTTCCCATCCCCCCCTTCCAGCCCAGCCCCCTCCCACCCGGCTCCCACGAATTCTTGCATGCTCCTTTACTTTTTTTTCCCCAGGAATTATCAGTGTCTTATATCCTTTTGCCAGGAGAAGACACTTTCATTTCATCTGTACTATTAGTTTCCTTTTCATCTGCGATATAGATTTACCTTTATCTTTATAGATGCCATGACTTCTTCTAATAATTCTAGTCTCATCAGGCTCAGGAATTGTCCTGTGTACATTTTCTTTCTTTTCATATTTTAATCAACCTGTTCTTAAAGCATTTTAGAACTATATTCTTGGTCCTTCATTGTCTGACCCATAGCCTGGACATTTTCTCTAAGAATTAAACTTGCTTTACTTGGCATTTTTCTTGTATATTCATGGATTATTTCTCTCCATTTTGAATCATTTGTATTTTCATGTTGTCTCCATTGTGTCCTTCTTTGAACAATGTACATTGATTTCGTTATATTAATTTTTTTATGTTCTCACAACAGATTTAACATTGCACATACATATCACAAAAGAGAAAGGAAAGCATTTTTATCCTCTTTACAACTTTATGTTTTTTTCCTTTTCTATATCTCAAGATAAATACACTAGCAAATATATTAAGTATTAGTGTAATTCCTCATGGTGGATTTGGATGGTGGATTTCAATGTAAAGATTTCTCACAATTCTTTCCTCATAACCTACATTGGAGGCTCCTTTCCCCATATTCAGTACCTTGGAGTTGGTTGACTACCTATGTTCTCATTACATAAATAACAGCTAAATTACCTCACCTGTTATTAAGCTTTTCTTGTGGTTGATATTGCAGGAAGAGCTGTTGATTTTGTTGGGTATGTGAGCAAAGCTTGCTATGCAATCTTGATTAAATAATGCTTTCCTTCTCAAAGATGCTATTAAGTTGAAGAATTGTTAGTTAGCTCAACCTGCAAGATAACCACTTAACAGCAACTGGGTGACTGAACCAGAAGGCTTTTCACACAGGTCTCCACCTGTTTTACCATATTTACCCAAGGTGAAGGCAACAGAATATTTTGTGTCTCATCACAACTTACTCCATGCCTAATGGAAAATGTTGCATGTATATTGTAGAGGAGATAAAGCAAGCTCTTGGCTTAACTAAGTTTCTGAATGTAATTCATGACAAATTCCTTTCATATCTTTACATAGCCCTATATTCAAGCACAAGACATTGTATTCATATTCCATCCTAATTGGGCATAATATTTTACCATACTTATTAGCAGAAACGCAAGCATTCCTTCCATAAAAGCCATAATTTTGAAATACTCCTGCTGAATTTCTATGCTCATTATGCAGGTTTACCTTCAAGAACTACCAGTGTGTTTTGGCCTTGGCTTTTGCTATAGAAGAGATCAACAAAAACCCTGATTTTTACATAACTTAACTCTGGGATTTAGTATCTATGATGTTCAATATGGATCAAGGACATCATTTGAAAATCCCTTCGTTTGCCTTTTTGGGAAATATGACTTTCCAAACTATAATTGTATGAGAGACAACCAGTCTATAGCAGTACTTACAGGACCTTCAGGAGCATTATCTTCACAGATTGGGACACTGCTGGACCTCTATAGTTTTCCACAGGTGAGAGTGTGAGCGGTGGGAGATATTAAGAATGCCTATTTTAGTGCCATCTCAGGTGTTAGAAGAGGACAAAAGGAAGAGATTTGATTTATGGAGGGGAAGGGAATTAACAAAATGCTTAAATAAGGATACAAGTTGACCCATTGTAACAATGAGATGTATAAGACACTTTGGTGAAAATGAACTTTACAACTTTGGCAGAGAGGAAGGTGGACAGGAGGAGTGTGGGAGGTGGAGAAGGAAGGGATGGTAGGGGGAAAACGGAGGAGGAGGTAACAATGCTCAATTGGAAATGTACTCATTACCTTACTCATGCAACTGTACCCCCTATGTACAGTATTTTTTACAATACAAAGCATATTTTAAAATGTAGAGGAAAAAAAGGGTATGTACTCAAAGATAATGTGATATTTCTAGTCCTGTTGGTTTCAAAAAGGGGATGAAAACATTATAGACAAAAGGTATTATTTTGGAATTTTAAGCCTTATAATTGATGTCGATTCTTTAAGAAATTAGGAAATGGAAAATGACTTTAAAATGTCCAGATATGTTGAGCATGATGCTGATGGACCACATCTCTAATCCTAGTGACTCAGAAATCATTTCTAATTAATTAGAAAAAATCATGCAGTAATGTGTGGTTCAAGTGGTAGAGTGCTACTTTGGGGGGGAAAAGCCAAGAACTACATAAGGCCCTGAGTTCCTGGCCCTTTACTAACACACACACACACACACAGAGTCACACACATATATGCAGGCTCATGTGTAAGATACATTGAATGCAATATATTGGACTTAGAAAAAGAAAGGCGTATATGATCTCTCATATGTAATATTTTGTCTAAATAAGGAAAATGAAATATTAAAAATATCTGGACCACACTCAGATATGTATATATATATATGTATGATCAATCTGACTAAATTATGGTACATAGCAGGGTAGAATTGAATGATGTAACCGTTCAGAGAAAGAGACAGTACATAAAAATACCAGGCAACTGAAGCATATCTTCAATGAGGGTGGCTTTTTAGGTGTTCAGGGAATATGGAAGAGGAGAAAGGAGAGATGGGCAGTAGAAAATATTATAATATTCAATGCACATATATGTGAAAATGGAACTAGCAAAGTCAGTGAATATGTGGGGTGGATATCGATTACAGGAGTTGATGGAAACAGGGACAATGATTAAGAGATTTTGTAAAAACAAATTAATACATTGTCAAATAATTAAAAAAATTTAAATTTATTTCTTCCAAAATTAAATGAAAAACCTACCTTCCAACTATTGCACATAGTTATGTGATATATATATCATGACTGGAATTAGGATGGATGGAAATCTTCTCATTTTTGCAGCATCCTGTTCTCATTCCCTTTAGCTGACCTCTGGGCCTTTTGATCATGCTCTGAGTGACAATAATATGTTTCCTGGTCTCTATCAAATGGCTCCAAAGGACACTTCAATAGCCAATGGCATGGTCTTATTATTACTTCACTTCAGCTGGAATTGGGTGGGACTGATAACCTTACAAGATGAGAATGGTTTGTGGATTCTTCCTGCATTCAAAGAAGAGATGGCCAAGAACAGAGTTTGTGTAGCCTTTGAGCTATCATTACCAAATTATTCCATGTCGAATATTTTCAAAATTATGGCACATTATAACCAGATAAATAAATCTTCAGCAAATATCTTCATTGTGTATGCTGATAATGAGTTCCTACGACATTTATTTACATGTGTTGAACAATTTTTAATAAAAGGCAAAGTTTTTATTATGAACTCAGAGTGGGATGTAACCATGAGAAAGAGATATTTCATTCTAGGTTCATTCCTTGTACCTCTCGTTTTTTCACACCATCACCCAGATGTTTCTGGATTCACAGATTTTCTCAAATCAGTTAACTCGTGCAAATACCCAGAAGACTTTTTTCTTGCTAGGTTATGGTCTCTCTCCTTTAATTGCTCAGATTCTGTGTCTGACTGTGTACTGTGGGAGAACTGTCCTCATGATGCCTCCTTGGATTGGTTGCCTAGGCATATATTTGACATGAGTATGTCTGGAGACAGTTATAGTGTATACAATGCTGTGTATTCTGTGGCCCAGGCTCTCCATGATATGCTGCTTTATCAAACAGAAACACAAACAATGGGAAATAGAAATGGGATAACGTCTTCCCCTGCACAGGTAAGGCCTTCTGTGTTGTACATCACACATTAGGAAGAAAGTTACTTTTTAGGGAGGTTCTTACACTATGAAATTAAATAATTTTTGTATTGTCTGAAAACCCAAGATACTATACTTCTTCATTTGTGTGTGAGATTCTCTAGGAATGTTTTTATGTACTTTTCAAGAAAAGCAGCCCTGAAAAAGGACATTTCTAAAAATCTGTTTAGTAACAAATAAACCAACATGTTTATAGCTAATATTTTGAAGACTTCAAAATCACCATTGAAATCTGCATTTCTTAAGTAAGTGTAAATGATGACCTCCTGCACATAATTATGTATATTTTTCATAAGAGATAATTTTATTCTATTTTATCTATTAAATTTTTACCAAGTTCATACTACAGATGATCACAAAACTAGTGGATGTAGAAACCTATAGTAAGCAAATGAAAACGTTCTCACTAATGACTATTTACATGAAATTGGTTCCTCTTGAAGAGAGGCCTTCTATTTCCTTGCTGAGTGACCAGGATTCCGAAAGAATATTTTTATTCTCTGATAGGTTTTCTTCTATGCAACTCACTAGGTGCCTCTACTATTCTTGAATTCTGAATCAAAAATTTAAGGCAATCATGAGCCTTTCTTGGTTCAGGTTTTCCTTTTTAACTCTGGGATATATTTCACCATATATTTCTCTTTTAGCTGCATCCTTTTCTGAAGAACATCCAGTTTCACAATCCTGCTGGAGATCAAGTGATTTTAGATGAGAAAAAGAAATTGGGGGCAGAGTATGATATTGTGAACATTTGGAATTTTCCCGAAGGTCTTCAACTTGAGATGAAAGTAGGAAAATTTTCTCCATATACTCGTCATGGTCATCAACTGACTTTATCTGAAGATCTAGTAGAGTGGACCATAGGAACAACAGAGGTTGGTTGGATTCAACAGTAATGATTTTAAGGATATATAAGTAAAAAAATTTCACCCTTAAAATTTATACCTGGTTGGGTGCCAGTAACTTACTCCTATAATACTAGGTATTTTGCTGGCTGAGATATGAATACCATGTTTAAAAAAACAGTGCTAACAGGAAATGCTTTGAGACTAATCTCGTATTAACCATCAATAAAGCTGAAGTGGTGCTGTGGATTAGGCACTAAAGTGTTAACATTAAGCAACAAACCTCAGATACCCAACCCAGACTCACATTGTAAGATTTAGTTCTGGCGTGTGCGTGCGCAAGCACACACACACACACACACACACACACACACACACACACACATACTAACAGACAGACACACACATGCATGCACGCACACACAAATATATACCCTATGTGCTTACTAAAAACCAAGTAGTGGACATTTAAAATACTTCCCACTTACGAAATTGGATTGACTGATTGTTGGCTATAAAAGTAATAGAATACATTAACAGTACTTGGGTGAGGGTGCTCTTGCTTCTAATTATATCTACCCAGGTGGATGACTACCTCATATCTAAGATTATAGTTTTGTTTAAAGCTCAACTGGGTAGAATATTCTATGAGACTTTTTTGTTTTTTATTATAAAAATAGTATACAGAGGGGTTACAGTTACATGAATAAGGTAGTGAATACACTTCCTATCGAGCACTGTTACATTCTACTTTGTTTTTCCCAACTATCTATTCCTTCTCCACCTTCGCAACTCCCCCATCACCCACCAAGTTGTAAAGTTCATTTTCAACATAGTGTGTTGTACATCTCATTGCTACAATGGGTCAAATTGTATACCTATTTGAACATTTTGTTTTTTACCTTCCACTCCCCAAATTAGAAAAATGTACATACAAGACCCAGGTCACCAAAATTATATACAGTGAAAACAGGGGCATTACCATAGGGGAGGAACATAACAAAGAAACCAAAAATCATATAGCACATTATAAATACATTAAAAACAATAGCAAGAAAGAAAAAACCACTTATGTCCCCATCTTTGGGTTCATTTAGCTTAACATCATCTTATATGCTCATATCTCAATTAATAAAAAATCTCAACTGGAGATTTGGCTCAAGTAATAAAATGCTAATCTTCAGCACAAAAACCTCAAGGTCAGTGCCCAGACTACGAGTTCAAGTTCGACGATCATTTCCAAAAAAATTTAGCAGAGTGTTTGTAAAAGTTTATTAGGAATATTAAATTGCATTTTTCTTAGCAAGTTTCTACATTGTGACAAAGAATCAGAGCAATCACTTTATATGTTTTAAGGGTTTATTTTGCTCCCACTTGTGGAAGTTCCATTCAATGATTACTTGCCTACTGCTTAGGTATCTTTGGTGAGATGAATCAGTGAAAGAGCCTGAGCAAAAAGATTCTCACCTCATGGCCACTGTATAAATGTGACAGTCTTTGTATTCAAATAACCTTAAAACAGAAGGCCTATGCAATATCTTACTGCACACTTTTCAAGCTTCAAAGAAATTTGTTTCTCTTTACTCCTCATCATTCACAAATAGCAGGAAATAACAAATAATGACATGAATTCTAGGAAACTCCATAGCTCTGACAAATAGGACTTACTTTCTCACCATTAATCCACTTTTAAAGGTCTCACACTTCTCAAGAGTTCAATAGGCTAAATAGAGATCAAGCTGATAGAAAATAAGTTGTTTGTGGTATGATGTGGAATCTATACCAACGTTGAATTAACTGACCAGAATTATGTGCATAAAATGCTACATTTAATAATCCTGTTCTTTAAAAATGAAACTTTTGGAGTGTCAGGTAAAAGTTTGAGCAGTTACTGACACAGATCTGATTTTCTTCAGCCTCCTCACTCTGTCTGCAGTGAAAGTTGTGTTCCAGGATTCCGGAAAACCCCTCAGGAGGAAAAGGGTGCTTGTTGCTATGATTGTACCCCTTGCTCAGAGAATGAGATAGCTAATGGGACAGGTAAGTTCATGACTTGGGGAGAAATTTATATTCTCTAATAGTGTCCCCAAACCATGCAATGCAAAAGGTGTGTATTAGGATTGCAGCACCAATGTCTTCCATTTTACTCATAAATTAATTGTGACTGTAGAGGTTCTTGCTTCTTGAAAAAGATCACAGGTTGTCAATTATGTATAGAACTAATTTTTTTACTCTCGCATATGAATGTTTGTTCAAGTAATCACTAATGTAAGTTTAATGCCCATCATATTAAGCGCAAAGCTACTTAAAGGATAAGGTCTCCGTTTTTTGTTTTTTTTCAAAATTGACTTCAGAAAATAAAGAAAAAAGAGATCTTGCACATTTTTATTTCCTAGTGCCCAGAAATATTGTTGCTACACAGCAAGTGATGTGATTGTTTTATATATAAGAAGCAATCAAAAGGGTTGTGCACAGCATGACTTTAGAGCTTGAAAGTGTGAGTTGATTTTATGTTGCCCCATGCATTACAAGCAAGCGGGACAGACAATATGACAACTTCAAGGAAGGGATATAGGGCTTTTATTTATATTGTCCAGAGTCATGGAGGGAAGTACAAACCCTGTGATGCACACTTTTCGATGAAGGGTGTGAGTGGTGAACACAAAGCTGAGAAGAGCTATGGCAACATGAAGAGGTCTGGAAAAATTTAGGGATAATAGAAATGGTAAGGAATAATATGTGTTATAGACACGTAAAGATAAAGTTATTGTGAATGTAGATTAGACATAGAGAGTTCGTCTAGCATGCATGAAGTCCTGGGTTCAATTCCTCAGTATCACATAAATAGAAAGAGCCAGAAGGGGCACGGTGGCTCAAGTGACAGAGAGCTAGCCTTGAGCAAAGAAAGCTCAGGGACAGTGCGCAGGCCATCAAAGCAAGTCCCAGGACTGGATAAAAGAAGAGAAAGTGGGAAAGTGTGTGGGAATATGATGAAGATACAATATGATACTGAACATATCTGGTAATACTCGGGAATTTTTGTTTTTATGCTGATAAGTATTGACATGTTATAATTTTCTCTATGTAGGGATTTTCTAATTTGCTTTTTAAGTACTGAAAAGATTATTTGAATTCCTCACCAGATGTGGAGAATTGTCTGAAGTGTCCAGATCATCAGTATGCCAACACAGAGAGAAACCAGTGCCTCCAAAGAGCTGTAAGTTTCCTGGCTTATGAAGAGCCCTTGGGGATTGCCGTGGCCTGCATGGCTCTCTGTTTATGTACACTCACAGCAATTGTTCTTGGAGTCTTTGTGAAACATCAGAACACCCCCATTGTTAAAGCTAATAACCAAGTTCTCAGCTACATCCTGCTCATCTCCCTCATCTTCTGTTTTCTCTGTTCCTTGCTCTTTATTGGCCGTCCAAACACAGCCACCTGCATTCTACAGCAAACCACATTTGGAGTTGTATTCACAGTAGCTGTTTCTGCTGTCTTAGCCAAAACTGCAACTGTGGTTCTGGCCTTCAAGGTCACTTATCCAGGGAGAAGAATGAGGTGGTTACTGCTCTCAGGGGCTCCTAACTTCATCATTCCCATCTGTACTCTGATTCAGGTGACATTCTGTGTCCTTTGACTGGGGACTTCACCTCCCTTCATTGACACAGATGTACACTCTGAACATGGCCACATTATCATCCTGTGTAACAAGGGCTCCCTCACTGCTTTCTACTGTGTCTTAGGATACCTGTTTTTTCTGGCCCTGGCCAGCTTCATTGGGGCTTTCCTGGCCAGGAACCTTCCTGACACGTTCAATGAAGCCAAGTTCCTGACCTTCAGCATGCTGGTGTTCTGTAGTATCTGGTTCACTTTCCTGCCTGTCTACCACAGTGCCAAAGGAAAAGTCATGGTGGCTACAGAGGTTTTCTCCATCTTGGCTTCCAGTGCAGGGCTGTTGGGCTGCATTTTTGCTCCCAAGTGCTACATCATATTGTTAAGGCCAGATAGAAATTTTCTGCATGGTTTTCAGGACAAAACACGTGCCAGGAGAAATAAACCCTGAAGATGAAACTTAAATGTATGATTAAATACATAGAAGGCCAAATAAACTCTACATTTCTTTTTCCATCAGATATTAGTTTATATTGTTAGAATCAATTTGATGAATAAGTGAGTCTCACTCATTTCTCATATGATAGTACAGTCACAATTTTTAGCCACCTACATTTGAATTTTGTTCCAATATCTTTGGATTTTCATGCTTACACTGCACTTATCCAATCATCTCCACTAATATATTTTAACTGCTACTAGTTTTTGAATTGTGTTTTCTTAATCGTTTGCCTAAAAACTTATTTTATGTTGCTAGTCCTGAGTCTTGATCTTAAAGCCTGGTTACTCTCGCTTAGTTAGTTAGTTTATTCGTTCATTCATTCATTCATTCATTTGGTCAAGGCTAGTGCTTTACACTTGAGCCACAGCTCCTCTTTTGGCTCTGTAATGGTTAACTGGAAATGTTATTCGCTTAATGTTCCTTCCCAGGTTACCTTTAAGCCATGATCACTACATGTTATCCTGTGCAGCGGAGTTAATGGGCTTTTTTTAAATTTTAAAGTACATTATCTTCCTACCTGTAACTATTCTTCTTAATCATGACTCATTAATATTTTCCTCTTCCAAAAGATCCATGTTTTATATACTCAATAGTGTTTATTTTGCTTCATACTTGTATATTTCCATTCCCACATCTTTCTTTTTCCTTATTCCTCAATTGATTTTGGTGAAATAATCTCCCCCATTCTCTCTGATTTCAGTCCCTCTCTCTTCCCTTTCCTTCCTCTCTTCTTTCTTCCCCCTCTCTGCTTCTTCTATATTGTTTTAGAATTTTAAGAATTGGTTAAATAAGCTACAAAGTACAACTCAGTTGTATTGTCTTTATGAAGTAACAGCTAAGGAATGCAGAGAATCATAATGGGTTGCTTATCCATGGCTGGATATAATTTTCAAGTTATTTTTGTGTTATTACTTTACAAATATTGTGAAGGCTATCTGAGTTGGCCAAGTTTTGGAAAACAGAAACTGCTAAAAACAATGGGCCACAGAATTTTAAGTTCCAAGTTTGTTCCTTGATGATTTCAGTTATAATTATGTAATGATAATTTGATGGCAACATGTTACTCAACAGAAAGCAATAAATGGGGACCAATAATATATATGATATATCATATATCATATAATACACATTATACATATATATAATATATATTATACATATATATTATACATATAACATGTATACATAGCACATTATATATATTATATATATAACATATAAGTATATATGATTATGTAATGCCTTTTTTCTCACCTAATATTTGAGAGTCAAATCTTTGATTCCTAGTCCATCTTAAATAGTACTTAAATTACTGAGTATCTGTGTATCAGTTTGTTCTTGTGAGACAGTGAAAGGTGAAAAAGGGAAATGTTGGTCACACTGGCTTGCTGGACATTAATGAAATTTATCTCTGGAACTAGATGGGAGAGAATGAGGGAAGAGATGAATTTATGTGAAAGGAATTGCACTCATTTCTGGATATAGGTAAAGGTAAACCACACCTCTAACATAACAATCATGTAAATTGTGTGTTGGGGAAGAATTAAAGAAAACAGTGATTTTAAGTCCAAAAAGTTTCCATACTAATTGTAAACCTATACCAAATAGTGTGTTAGACAAAAAGTTATCTCTGAGTTTATTCTAGAGTAAGAAACCTTATACAGTCATGATTTTCTGGGTTTTCATTCCTTTATTTTTATTGTAATTTTGTGGTTTGGGTTTGGTTTATTTGAGATGGGTTAGGGGCAAGGTAATTATGTACACCATGCACATCTCCAGCCTTAGGAGTGGTAGGATTACAGATGGAGCCCTCCATATCCAGCTTGCTTATGTTAAATGTATCTAAATACTGTCTTTCAACGAAGTTGACTCTGGAAGCTACTTATTCTAGTGATGAAACCTATGTTCATAAACAATTTTGGAAGTGTTTTAAAGTCAAATAAAAAAGTCAAAATAAAAGATCCCTGGGATCTTTTTACCTTAGTCACTACAAGGGACTTCATACGTCAATCATCCTATAGGGGTAACTGCAGCTTACTGTCCAACGTGCCTCAGTAGTTATCCTCAGTTCTGATGTGGAGGGTTGAGGTTAATTCATGCCTGGAAAATACACAAGCATGTATTTGTGGGTGGTCATCAGGAATCAAAATGAGATTATTGTTTTTAGTAAAATTAACAGCAAAGTCAATACTAATAAGAAATTTTCTGCACCCCCATTCTGTCACCTGATAGAGAACCAAGGTTTGCAGGGCTTCCTCTAACCATCTTGTGCCCTTTGTTCTTCAGGATTCACAAGCAGCCCTCTCGTGCTCCACGTGTGTTTCCCAATAGATGTACCCATTCTCAGGACCCATGACTGGATGTGTCCAATGATGGGTATGCTGCCTGCTAACCGAAGTAGTATATCCCAAAGCTGAAGGTTGTAAGTCTTGATGTAATTTATTTTCGTGTTTCGAAACAGAACGATTAAAAGTGTTCACATTTTGGAAGACAAGGGAAAAGAATCTCATGGGACCAGAGTAACAGATCGGCTGAGGTTGATTGGAAACCATTTTATATATGTGCTGCAGATGTGCCTAAAAAAATAGCTGGGCTAGCTGAGAAAGCAAGGCAAGAAAGGGCAGGGCTCTCATTAAAAAAACTGGTAATTGTGTGTGTGTGGAGAAGTGGTTCATGCCAGTAATCCAAGCACTCAGGAGGCTGAGATCTGAGGATTATGGTTCAAAGCCAGCCCAAGCAAGAAAGCCCATAAGACTCTTATCTCCAATTAACAGCCAGAAAACCCCAAGTGGCAATGTGTCCCAAGTGTATGAATGCTCACTTTGAGCTGGAGAGCTCAGGAACAGTTCGCAGGCCCAGAGTTCAAGCCCCATCACAAAAAACTCCAAGAACAAAAACAAAAACTAGGAAGGGTGGAAGCATCCCAGGCTCTGGGCCCATATTCCAGGTATACAGGCTATAGTGGGAAAAGGAGATAGACACACTTCAAGCTCCATCCTGACACATCTTGTTCACTCTTGAGTCTACCTCTACACTCACGGTACATAAGCCTACATCACTGCTCCCACAATTCAGTACCCACAGAAGGGAGCAAATTTTACCTTGAAAAGATACTTTAGATGACATCTAGCCCACGGTCTGCAACACCCGTGTTAACTAGAAGAAGCCCTCAGAATTATGTCACTGTGGAAGTAAAGACCTAGTTACAGAGGAGGAGGGTGGCAGAATCCTCAGATTCAGGCCAATAACCACGAGTTAGATAGGCATTAATCCCTGTCCCAAAGTTAGGTTCCCATAGTTCAGGTACTGTGTGGATCTACTTAATGGAACAAGTGCATACAAACGATGGTACCCACATCTGTGCCAACTGGGAAGCGAAAGCAGGGTGTTCCCAAGGTGAACAAAAATAGTCCATTGTGGATGACTGCACTGTAGCACTTGAAGCACCAGTTGAGAAATACAGCAGCATTCCAGGCTCCAAATCTGAAACGGTGGGCAACACAGGCCATATCCTGAAAGGGAGGTCTAAAAGAATGTGTCTCTGGACTTATTTTCCTGAGGGCCACAATACAGCACAAAGGGGCCAGTGTGTTTTCTCAAACTTGAGTATGTACAGTCACAACCTCATACCTGCAAAACCCTACCCAGGGATCGGTTCTCACCAATGAGGGATTACTCCCACTTACCTACAATCTTGGGTATTTGGGATGACACAGGCACTTGGGCCTACCAGGAGGGACCAGAAAGATGGTAGTCCCTGAGGTGTAGAACGGGCAAGGGGACACCACCTTGCTGTAGCAGGACAAACATAGGTTGTAGAGGGCAGCCACATTCACAGTTCCAGGCCATAGCCCCAGCAACAAAACACAAGACCATTTAGAGCAGTCACAGGGCACTCTCCAAGCCCTGGTTTTCCTTCTCTTCGGTCTGATAAAGAACCTGACCAGGGCAATCTGTCATCCCATCCGTGCCTTGGAGGGAATGTTTATATACACCCACACAATCCCTGACCTGCAATTTGGTTCTCACAGGACAACAGCAGGAGGAGAACTACTTAACTTGAAACAGGGCCTTCTGTGGGTGGTTCTGCACCTATGCTAACTTGCACCAGGAAGAAGAGGTTTGTAAGGTGAAGAAAAACTGTCCACTAGGCATGATCTCCCTGTGGAAGCACATAATCCCAGATAAATGACACAGTCCCAATGAGTAGTTGATACCCTCCAAGCTCCAGTCTGCCATCTCTAGTACCTACCACCACATCCGTGTACTTGTATATATACACAGAAACACATCACCTGACTCACAATTCAGTTCCCTCAGGAAGAACGGAAAGAAGAAAGTTAGGTTAAAAAATGGGGCTATCTCAGATGGCACCAGTTCAGGAAGACAGAGTTCCTGGGATCAAACAAGAAGTGGCCCTATCAGGCACAAACTCACTGCACCAGATGAAGAACTAGTTAGGGAGGGTGGCAGCACCCCCAGCTATAGAACAATAATGTATAGCGACACAAACATTACCTGGGTATGGACATGGGACAGTCTGCAAGCCCTGGCGCTCCTTCTCCTGGTCCAATATAGCCCATAACCAGGCCTACCTGGCACTACATAAGTCCCTTCCTCTGAACATATCACCACATGCTCAC
The DNA here is from genome assembly GCF_019054845.1 of Dipodomys spectabilis. NCBI lineage: Eukaryota > Metazoa > Chordata > Mammalia > Rodentia > Heteromyidae > Dipodomys > Dipodomys spectabilis. The sequence goes on along the minus strand of NW_024870893.1, from coordinate 288,645 downwards.
CCCTGTCCCAAGCATTTAACTCAAAACCACATTATATCAATGCCACTGTACCCTGGCCAACACAAATCAGGAAGACACTGTTCCTGGTTGTGAACAATAAGAGACCCTCGGGCATAAACTCACTGTGTCAGGAAAAGTACTATTTAAGGAGTGTACTAGAATCTTCAGCTCCAGGCCAAATATCCTGAGCTACACAGACATTAACTGGGAACAAAGGGAAGTCTCCAAGCCCTGAACTCACTGTGTCAGGAAAAGTACTATTTAAGGAGTGTACTAGAATCTTCAGCTCCAGGCCAAATATCCTGAGCTACACAGACATTAACTGGGAACAAAGGGAAGTCTCCAAGCCCTGACCTTCCTTCCCATGGTTCCAAATAACCTGTGACCAGGACTATCTGGCACCACATATGTGTACACATACACAAAACTCCTCCCCCAAAATTGATTTTCCACACTTCAGGTATGGAGAGGAATCCCTTATATCGAACGAGAGCACCCACAGATAATATATGCACCTGGGACAACTAGGACCAGGAAGCAGAGAGTTCCCAATGTGAAGAAAAACAGTCTGTCATTCATCACTGTTCTGTAGCCGGTGAAGCATTGGTTGTGAAGGACAGTATCATTTCAGGCTCCAGGCCCATAACCCAGGGCAATGCAGGCCATACCCTCAAAGGGAGGGTAGCCTTCCTTCCCTTGGGGCCACAATATAACAGGGAGTGGCAAAAGTGCATTCCTCAAACTTGGGTGTGCACAGTTACAAGAACATACCCACACAAGCACACTCAAGGATTTCTTCCCAGAAAGGAGGAAGAGTGTTCACTTCCCATAAAATTGGAGTATCTGGATGACATCAGTACATGAGCCTACCGGGAGCAACCAGCAAGATGGCAGTCCACAAAGTGAAGCACAAGTCACTGGGCACCACCTCAAGGCAGTCTCCAAGCCCTTCCTCCTCTTGGGTCCAATGTAGCACCTGCCAGGCCATCCTGGCTCCACCTAAGTGTGTTCCAGTGAACACATGTACACACGCACACACAACCACCTCTCACCCATGATTTGTTCCCTTAATGTTTCAGTGAAAGGCACCCACTTATGTCAAAACATGGGCATGAGAAATATTGGTTGGAGAGGGCAGTAGCCTATAACTCTGGGCTAAATAGATCATAGTTGGTAGAGAAGGAAAGCAGGGGAGAGGAGAAACTGCAAGATCTGGCCTCCCTTCTCTTGGTCTTATAGAGCACCTCCAGGCCAAACTGACATCATGTATATTTGTGTGAATGTGTGTACACAGATGCACAGTCTCTCACCCAAGATCAGTTTCTAAGTAGGGATGACATGGCCCACTTACCTGGAAACAGGGTCATGTGGGATGGCATTGTCACCAGAGCACATGAAGACCAGAAAGATGGGAATCCACCAGGCGAAGATGAAGGGGCTTTCGGGCTTTCCTTGTTACAGCTGAAGCAGTGGTTGGTGAGTATGGCAGCATCCCCAGCTCTTGTCCCATAATCCCCAGCTAAATAGGCCATAGTCCAGAGAGGAGGTGGGCCAGACCCAAACCTCAGTCTTCTTTCTCTTGGACCTGCTATAGAACATATCCAGCTCAACCTGGCGAGGGAGGAGGCCTGGCAGATGGTATGGGAGACTGGGAAGAGGTGTAGGCTCATTTAATTCAAAACAGGGCTGACCTGGAATGCCTCCCACAGGAGTCATAGAAGAAAACAGAAAAGCAAGGAGTGAAGGTGAGGAGGGCTCACTTATCTCGAATTGGGATCCTCTTAGGATGGCTCCTGCTGCTGGGCACACTGAACAGGAAAGTCATGTGGTGAAGCTGAAGGTCCCGCAGGCTCCCCTAGTGGCTGTGGCAGGCATAACACCAGTGGGGAGAGGGATGCAAGGTCTGCAGCTCCATCCCATAAATGCCAGGGGATGGGCGAGGTGGGACACACTCTGAGCCAGGGTCTCCCTTCTCTGCGACCATCACAACTTGGTCTAGACCAGTCTGATAACACTTGTGTGTCATGTGTGTGTGGATAAATGCACATCCCCTCACCCATACATGTTTTCCCACAGGAGGGGCTGAGCCAGGTGGTGGACATGGGGGCTAGGGCCAGAGGTGGGTGTTGGGGTGGGGTAGGGTTAGGCAGGGAGAGGGGGTACAGGCAGTTCGGTTGGGGCCTCTTATCTCGAATCAGGGCTGCCCAGGGATGGCTCCTGCAGCTGGGCCCACACTGACCTGGGTAGTGGAGGTCCCCCATTGTGAAGAAGAGGCAGCAACCTTAGCTCCAGCCCCAGCAGATGCAGTGGAAGGTGGAATGGTAGACAGGGAAGACTCTGATTCTCTGCTTCCCTTCTCCAATGACTGCATTGCCTTGGTCAGTCCAATCATATTGCCTACCAATGTGCATGCCCATTCACACCCCCTCACGTATGAGGGCCTGTGATGGGGGGACTGGTGTGGGTGTGGGAGGCAGGGGAAGCACAGGATGGGGAATGGGGAAGGGAAGCTTGGGGCCAGGAAGTTGGGATGTGGAAGCATGGTTTGGGGAAGGCAGGGGAAACAATTTGGTGTGGGTGGGGGAAACATGGGTTAGGGGTGCTGATGGGCAGGACTGTAGGGAGGGAGGGGGACTCAGGAGGGAATCCTAGCAATGGATAGAGAGCTAGGAAGAGGGATTCGGTCCACTTAACATTTAAGAGTCCTGCTCCAGGGATGGCTCCTGAGGGGGGCCTGAGGAGAGAATGGAGAAGAGGGAAATCGAGGGGGGTGAGAGGAGGAGGGCTAACTTACATTGAATCTGGGTCTTTGGTAATGGCTCCAGCATTTGACACCATACTGACCTTGAAAGTGCAGGTTGGCTGGCTGGTGAAGCCAAAGAGGACCTGAGGGACCATATCCCTGAAACAGTTGCAGCACCAGTTGAGGGAGGGCAGCAGCTTCCCCAGCTCATATCACTCCAGCAGATGTGGGGAAATGGAGCAACTGGTGATCACAGAATGCATACAGGAGGGGAGATGGGTTGAACGCTAAGCAACTATCTTCCTTCTCTGGTGGAAGAATGACCCCTCAGCCTGGAACCTACCTATACTAAGAAGGGTGGGGCTGGGTTGGGGGTGAGGTTCAGGCTAATGAGGGGGTGGGGGAAGGAGAAGAGTGGTGGGATCTGGGCAACATTACCATGAAATCACGTCTTTTAGCGCTATGCAGGTGTGTCCACACATCTCTAATGCAATGAAGATTTGTGGGGCACTGGAGGGCTAAGGAATGGGGTAGAGGTGGCTCGTGTGGTGAGAGGCATGGGGTGGGGGTGGGCTGAATGGTGGTAGGAAGAGGGAGCCTAGCAGGGGTTATTAGGGCCCAGGAAGATGGGATGGGCCCACTTCTTTTATAACCCACAGGGGGAGCAGAGAAAAAAAATGGGGATGAGAGGGGTTTAATGGAGGGGGCTCTCTGACCTCAAATTGGGGTCGTCATTGGATGGCTCCCACATCTGGGCCCACACTGATCAGAAAGATGGAGATACATGTGGTTGAAGAACTGAGAATTATATTCACCATTTTGCAGTCACTAACTGCTGACTTCGCTTCCGTAACTTGCTTTTGCTAACGTTAAATTACAAAGATAGGTCTGTGTCAACAAACTCTAAAGAATGTAAGCGCCATGATAGATAACTAACTACTGACCTCAAGCCCCAGACATTCCCAGAGCCCGGAACAATGGCTAACACATATTCCGGATCCTCCTCCGGGAACTGGACCCCGAGATAATGACTATCTGGCAGGACCAGCAAACTAGGCCAAATGTCAACCAATCACAAGCCTATGAGAATTCCCCCTAACCCTTATCATCCAAAGCAACCATCCCCCTTGAGTCACCCCATGCCAATCATTTTACAAAGAGTGTTACAAAATTTCCTGCGTGGCATAGTGATTTGCTGTGAGTGTCTACTGGTGCCCTGTCCCTACCTTAAAATGTATAAAAGGTGCTGTAACTCTTTGTTCAGGGCCTCTTGCTAACACCCCTACAATGGTGTGCAAGAGGTCCGTGCTCGCAAGTTTGTTAATAAACGACTCTTTGCCACTTGCATTGTCCAAGATCTCTGGTGATCTACAGGGGGGTACTACATTTGGTGCATTGGCCGGAAACCCCTCCATTGTAGACTATCCAGACACTGGGATAGTGAGTCGTCAAAGGAACCGATCGGTGAGCTTTTGGTGGCGCCACTTTTATGTTTTAGGAATTGGTGAAAGCCTGCAGCTGTGGTCTTGGGGCTGGCAGAGAGTCTTGGCGGACACGCTATAAGACTGCCAGTGGGGCCAGTAGGAGACGTCCCCTGAACCCCTGGGTGGGGCTATCCTCGAGATCAGGTAGGGGTTTCGAGTCCCCCTGATTGCCTGATTCTCTCTGGTTGGAAGCCCTTCTGGGCAGACTGTCTGACCAGCAGTCTGACGCACTTGCTGTCTGTCTAGAGTGTGCGTGTATTTCTTCTGTTAACTCTAATTTCAATCTTAGGCATGCAGCCCTGGGGTCGGTAGATGAGGGGCTTACTGATCCCCTAGACCGGAGGAAGAGCATGCATTTCTCACTTAATTGTCCTTTTTGGAATTCCAGGAGTGCCTGGACCGGATCGCACCCCCCCCCCCCCAGAAAGCGTGACCAAGTGCGCATACATTACCAACCCCCGTAAGTGGCGTGTGTGTGTAATTTTGACTTCTTTTTCTTTCTCATCTCGGTTTACTAATTTGGACACTCCTTGATGCAGAGATGGGGCAAGGACAAAGCAAACTTACTTCTCTCAACTTCCTGCTTGGTTATTTCAAAGAGGTAAAAGAGAGGGGGTATAACTTGAGTATAATTGGACATCTCAGAAGAATCTAAAAAGAAAAATTCTCTGGAATGAGTAGAGGGGGTTCGAGTGCCCTGGTTAGTGGTGAGATGTCACCCCATTCACTGAGAACTGATTTTGTCTTTGTGGCCACTTGTTTGTTTTGTTTACTTTAGTGTGTGTGTTCGTTTTATGTTTTCTGAGGTAGGGAAGTTCTGGGTGAGTGTGGCAGGCTCACTCAGCAGACTTCGGATTCAGCTTACTGAGTGGGAGCAGCACCGAGTTTTGGTAGGGATGAACTGGGGCCCATTAGTCCCCAACTCAGCCTTTTGTTGTTGTCTTGTCTAGTTCTGTTTTAGAATTGGTACCAGTTTTAAATGTGGATCCTTGGTTTTTGTGTTTATTTGTGTTTGTGTTTTTTATTTGAACATCTCTGGGGGAATAAAAGTTCCAGCCTCCCACTAGGCTTGGTCACAGACCTGCTAAGTCCCTGCCTTGTGTTACAGCAACCAAGAGGCAGGGCATGGACAAGCCTCAAGCTGCACCTTCTCCCAGTGGAGGCTGCTGGCAGGGAGGGTGTAGAAGGCTATGTGCCTGTTTTGGATTTTCAGCTCGTCCAGACAATGTAACAATTTGTAAAGTGCTCTTATAATTGGATAATAAATCAGGCCAGTTTAGTTTTAGGTGACCCCCTTCCCCAGCCCTCCTCCAACAACAGGGATTCAAAAGACTGATTAGTAAATTGCCTTGCTAAACAAGCAAGCTCTGGGAAAATGAAGCCCAACAAAGGTACCTAGTTTAAAAGAAATACTGTCTTGAATTTTTGTTTAAAAACTTTAAATAATGTACATACAACTGATTTTGATTTTTGTGCGCTTTAAGATCTGTGTGGGTGTTTTGTGTGTGTTTGTCAACATGTTCAAATATAAGAATTGTCAGCATGCTGTAACAATTGGGTGAGTTTAAATTTAAAACGTAAAAGGTTATGAGGTTGGACATTACCAAAAAATTTAAAGAATCTTCATAGTGTTTTAAATGACTTTTTAAGGATTCTTTAACCTGAAAAACAGAAAATCTGGTATTTGAGAATGCATAAAACTGTTTATACTGTAATCAAGTTATCTGGCTTAACAAAAAATGCATTGGCTGTTTGGGATTTAGTTCCCTTGGCTAAAATTTGGGGATAAATATTAGAAATTTAAATGTAAAGGTTAGTTTAACACTGTCAAAGACCATACCTGTTCTGTCTGCCTAAAACTGTGTATTTCATTCAAGAATCAACAGAAGACCTATCTTTAGGCGTGAGGGGTGAACAGGCAGAAGTGCAGTTCAGCTGGTCATGCATGGTGGGACAGACCCTGGGGGGAGTCCACAGTTGGTGGGACAGGCCCTGGAGAGTCCAAACATGGTAAAAGAGGGCAAGTTGGCACAAACGCAATTCATCTAACCCTAAAGAGTTGGATTGGGTGCGTGCCCATTCCATAGGAGGGGCCAAATGGCCCATCTTTGTTCTGTCCCTTTTCCATGTAGATAGACACTGGAAACATGATGGTTAAATTGAGTGATGTGATGATCTGATTAGTATTGCTAAAACTATCCCTTGGATGTGTTAACATTAAAATTAGGAAGGCCTTAAAAAGAGGGTTAAAAAGTTATTTGTATAATGTGGCTTACTTTCAATTATGTTCTACAATTAGGATGTTTTTAAAAGTTATAAAGGTGTTAAGTCTAGCTTTGTGGTATAGTGATGGTGACTGTAATTCTTGCATTAAGGAAAAATTGTCATTTGAGTTTAAAAGTTTTAATGTGTAAAAACAAGCAGCTAAGAGACAATGAGTGACACTTGGCCTCAAGATTTTAAGAGAGAAAAAAACGCAAATGAAAACTAAAGTATAAAATATTAAAGGAGATTCATAAGAAGTTTAAAATTAGGACTGGATTTTTGAATATAAAATTTAAATGTAAAATTGTTCTTAACATTGGCCTCAAAGTGCACGAAGAAAAAATTAGGATTACCAAAAGAATTGCTATTCTAGTTCGCTCTTATAGGTTTTTTTTTTTTAAAAAAACAGTTTCCAGCAAGCCCAGAGCAAAGCACAGAGGATTCTTACAAGTTTGTTAGATGTAACTTTGGCTTTTAATAAGTTTCAGGTAAGAGCATGCTTAAAAGCTACTTCTGTGTTGACCACCTTGTTGCTTTTAATTGGGGTAAAATGGCCTTTTGTAAGACTCATTGATCCAAAACTGATTCGAAGCCAGCCCGGGCAAAAAAAGGTTCCTATAAGACTGTCACCTCTGTTCAGCCAGCAGAGTGCTAAAAAAAATAAGCAGTTGCTTTGGGACTCACAGTGGCAGAGTTCTAGCCCTGGACTGAAGAGTCAGGGGACAACATTCAAGCCCCGAGTCCGGGACTCAAAATGGCAGCGTGCTGGCCCTGAGCTGGAGAGCTAAGGAACAGCACTCAGGCCCCGAGTCCAAGTCCAGCGACCAGCTAAAGGGAAATGCCAATGAGGCATTTATCCCAATATGGAGAAGACACTCCTGGGACAAGAACAATGGAGGAGCATCCAGGGGCAGTAAGCCACTGCTTGGATGGCAGAAATGTCAGATCCTAGAGTATTTTTGTGTGACCCTTCAAAACTGGTCAGAGCCAGGAGGTCATGGAAAGATAGTTTGTAAGCATGCCTAATGACTATCTACCCTGTAAGGGACAGGAACTTGCCAGTCCTCTGTGATAGTAATAAAAAGCTAATGTTAAAAAGTGTGGGGGATAGTTTAAATCTTAACCGCTTTATGTGCCAAAAGCTCTAATTGGCAGTAACTTTTGAGCTGACACCAGTTACATGAAATTCATCTGCTCAGGAAAAAAGTTTGTAAACCTGAGAGAGTGTTTCTATTGATATCTGTCTCAAGGCCTGCAAAGGTAATTTAGGCATTGTTAGGGTCACTAGAGATCACATTCCTAAGTCATCCAGAAAGATGCTTTCACAAACAAGAGTGCTAAACAAACTACACTGGTGTAGCCGGAAAAAAGGTCTGTGCAGTTGTCAAAAGTTAAATATTGTTCTTAATGACATCTAACCCTGATAGCCTCTTTGTAAAATAGGCTAAGGCTATAGGTTTCTGGCTAGGTAAGATCAAAGCCCTAAAGTCAGCTTGAAGGAGTTACAGAAGATGGACTTTCATCCATCAACCCCCCCTTTTTAAGATCAAGAGTCCAGAGTCAGTTTTGGAGAAATGAAGCAAAATGGATAAAATAATATTTTTTTTTTAGAAAAAGGCAAAAAGAATAGTGTTAACAGTTGTAGGTGTGCAAGTGTGGAGACTGCATCTGTCAGAGATGATTACAAGACTAAGCCTTCTGTGTCTATTTACAAAAATATCTGATTAGTAAAAAAGTTGTTATTTTGGTAAATTGTCCTGGGCTATTGTCTAAATGTTCTTAAAAACCAACGGGGCCACAGCCTGCCAAGCCTATGTATTACTTGTATCCTTAACCAGTCTGTGTAGGAATTTGCAGCCCAGCACGAGGTGTGACAGTCCCTTGGAGCCACTGAGAGACCCTGCTGCTGCTGCTGCTGTATACCTTAATGGGTAAAGTTCAACGACGGCCTGACAGTCACTTGGAGGAACTCCTGCCTGATTCCATCACCTGAGTCTGCTTCCTGGTTGAAAGCTGCTAAATCTAAGATCTTGTGGGACATTCTTTTGGGTGATATCCAAAAACTCTCTCTATTCCCACAGTGGATATTGGGGACAAGGATATCACTGGCTTGCTTGCCTTAGACACTTCAGTGCATAGTGTCTGGAAATCCACTGTATAGTCCCAGCCTAGTTTGGCTCTGGTATGGTAGTATCAATGCAGGTAGTAAATGAGACCCAGCCCTACTCTTGGCCTTAAAATCTAGCAAGCTTCTGCATCACAGTGGTGTCTTAAGCCTGTTCTAAAATAAAGGTTCCCCAAGCCAAAGAAAAATTGGGCAGTTTTAAACTCCAGCCACAAAAATGCTCAAGGAATTGTAAAGAAAGAGGGTGGTAAAGAAAGCCTTGAGAAAAGAATTGGGATAATTTGAAAAGTAAGGATTGCCTTTAAATGTTTGAAAAAAGAAAAGAAGACAAACCTCAGAAAGTTTATGTAGCAAATGGTATGAGTATGGCTTAAAATTGGAGCTCACAAATACAGCTGGTATAAAATTAAGCTAACTGTGATACACGGAGTCAAGACCGGTGGGAAAAAAATGTAAGGTACAGTTAATGTCACAATTGGACCTTGTATACTCAACAGACTGGTGTCCTTTGTAAAAAAAAAAATCAGCGCAGTCCGTCTATTAGTTCTGAAATCCCAATACTAAACTGTAAATATAAAAGACTGTGCCAATTAGGGGACCATGATTGGTTCCTGATGCTGTAGACAAGGGCGGAATGAAGAAGATAAAAATATATATAGACAGCACCTAACAGCCATTTTCCCTTCTGTACCTTTGCTTGCTAAAAACTCTGCTAAAACCTTGAGGATCAAGGTCAGGAGGCCATAAGGAGATAGTTCGCAAGCATGCCTATCCTATGTGATTAGTACATTTACTTTTGACAGTCTGAAACAAATTTAAAAAATACATTGTATTGTTGTATTTCGGAGCAAGGGCATGACTGAAAAGTCAAGGATTTGACATAGTTCCCAAGACAAGGGGAGAATGAAGAACTGAGAATTATATTCACCATTTTGCAGTCACTAACTGCTGACTTCGCTTCTGTAACTTGCTTTTGCTAACGTTAAAGTATAAAGATAGGTCTGTGTCAACAAACTCTAAAGAATGTAACCACCATGATAGATAACTAACTGCTAACGTCAAGCCCCAGACATTCCCAGAGCCTAGAACAATGGCTAACACATATTCTGGATCCTCCTCTGGGAACTGGACCCTGAGATAATGACTATCTGGCGGGACCAGCAAACTAGGCTAAATGTCAACCCATCGCAAGCCTGTAACTATGAGAATTCCCCCTAACCCTTATCATCCAAAGCAACCATCCCCCTTGAGTCACCCCATGCCAATCATTTTACAAAGAGTGTTACAAAATTTCCCGCATGGCATAGTGACTTGCTGTGAGTGTCTACTGGTGCCCTGCCCCTACCTTAAAATGTATAAAAGGTGCTGTAACTCTTTGTTCATGGCCTCTTGCTAACACCCCTACAACGGTGTGCATGAGGTCGGTGCTTGTGAGTTCGTTAATAAACGACTCTTTGCCGCTTGCATTGTCCAGATTCCCCCACCCCCAAAGTGAGTGAATCACAGCTGAAAAGTCGTGTTCCTGTGTGTACAATTGTCCAAATGCTCATATATGGTGCCAGATTGAGCTGGATGTGTGCTATAGCAGGTGCAAAAGAAGACAGGCCAAGGATGGATTCTGCCGCCCACCCCCCAGCCATGGCCTGTGAAGCTCATGGTTATGAGCCTGCTGTGCCTCCCCAAAAATGCTTCATCTATAACATGAAAATCCTGCATGAGGACCTTTTCCTCTTCACCTAGTGGACTTCCATCTTCCTGTTCTGTGCCTACTCAGGTGTCAGTGCCATCCCAGATACCCCTGTTTCCAGGTAAGTGGATATGGTATTTATGTACTCATAATCTTACTTGTATGTATTTTCCATTTGTCCTTTTGATTGGTCCTTTCCTACCTGCACAGTGTACTCTATGAGTTACCATGGTATCAACCAGTAAAATGTCACCAGTCATTTGCTTAATATTCTCAGATTCTCTTATCTTGTAGATTCTTACCCTATGAAGTAAATTTTCTGATTTTTCTAGTCTTTCAATCAATACACTAAAAATTTTATCTCTTCATAAGTGATTCTTGCAAGTTATATTAGGGACACTTTATATTGTCTTCTCAGAGTAAAATAGATGTTTTTACAGGAATGGATATACTTATCTAGAGTCTGACCAGATTTGTCTAATAGAACACTTAAGGCATTCTCTGAAGGAAATATATGCTAGTCTATAATCATATTTTTACACCAGAGGCTTAACACAATCACATTTTTGTTTTTGTACAATAAAGAAATTTATTTTCTGCAGTGAAGCACCAGCCATGAACTATCCTTAGAGGCTGGGGAGAGTTACTGACTACACCAAACCTGGGCAATAAGGAGAGGATCAATCAGCTCCAGGATGCTTGAAAGGACATAGAGCTGCAGCTAGGTGAGATGATCAGGCACTTCCAGAGCATTGTAGAGTTGACCTTCACTTACCTTCCTACTGGTGATACTCACATACTCTATACTTTTGTTTGTTCAGAAAAAGGAGTTCATAAAACCCAGCATTGGTAGTTTTCCAGTGGAAAATCAAGCCCTGCTTATCTTTATGTTATGCGAGTTACTTAGTAATAATGAAGAATGGAATATATTAAAGTACGGTTAAGATGTTCTTTCATTAACCGTGAAATTTTCTCCATGGAACACAAATCTAACATTCTACATATGTTCTTAGTCTTGGGGTCTAAGACATGCAAATATTTACAGTGATACTGAAGTTTTCTGCCACCATCAGAAAATCTATTTTCTTCACAATGATATCCTAGGGGGTATTTAAGCGATAAAGGCAAGGTCTGTAATAAATTCATGCAGAGAACTATTTATCTTTACTTTCAATCTTGGTGTTACAATTTCTGAGTTCTTAGTTATTTCGTTACTCTTTAGTGCATTTCTTCCAGGAAAAATGCATTTTGCCATAAAACAGATTCTTATCATTAAGATGAGGAATGCATCCTGTTGATTCTCAGACTGTGTTTAGAAACAAAAGATAATGTTTGCATGTATTTAAATGTATTCTTTCTGAGTCCTGACTGCCATTTACCAGGTCTCACTTTCTGTAATCTATCCTGCCTCAGAATTATAAAAAGCTCTGACTTTTCATGGAATTGCATTCCGTGTATAGATTGCTTCCATTGGAATCAATACTGTCTTGTTATTTAGTATTACCATTAATGATTGTGGCATGGTTCTCCTTTTAGTCATATTTCAACTTTTTGTAATGTTTAATTTTTACATAGTGTTATGTATGATTTGTTAGATAGTGCTTGCAGTGCTTTTGTTGTTTTGATTTCGTTTGAACACTGGGGATTGAACTCAGATCCTGGTATATGGGAAGAAAGCAGTCTACCACTTAATCCACAACACAGCTATGGAACTTATTTTTAAAACTATTTAAAGTATTTAATTTTGTCCATCTTCTCTTCTATTATTTCTATCTTTTTTTCGTCTTGTGGTATTGAGTACATGTACGTGGGATCATGTACGTGTGTGTGCTGATACTAGCTCTTTTCCACCCAAGGCTGGCACTTTGCCACTTAACCCACACATTCAATCTGTGTTTTTGCTGGTTAATTTGTGATAAGGACTTATGATCTGGTAATCAAGAGGCTGAGATTTGAGGACTGAAGTTCCAAGCCAGCATGGGCAAAAAAGTCCATTAGGCTCTTATCTCCAATACACTACTCAGTAAAAGCTGGCAGTGGCACTTTGTGTCTTTTTTTTTTTAATTTTAATTTAATTTTATTTGTGAACATACTGTACAGAGGAGTTACAGTTACATGGGCAGGATAATGCGTACATTTCTTACCAAGCATTGCAGCCTCCTCCTTTGTTTACCCTTCACATCCCTTCCCAGCCTCCCCCCTCCCCCCCAATCCCAATCCTTCTCCCTCCCCCCCCCCACCAACGTTGTAAAGTTCGTTTTGGACATGACAACTTGTACTTCTCATTGTTGCAACAGGTCCACCTGTATCCTTAAACAACTGGTTTTTCCCCATCTCCTCCACAAGTTATACTGACATCAAATATAGTGAAAGCAAGGGTTATACTGTGGGGGAGGGACATACAAAGCAACAAAGAGATAATCTTATAAATGTGTTAGAAACACATGCATGAAAGAAAAAAAAACATTAAAATACACATCTAAGGGTTCATTTTCCTGACATCACATTATCTGACCATTTCCGCTTGACTCATACATATACTAGATATTACAAATAAGGGAAACCATGGGACCTACGTTTCTTTGGGCCTGGCTTACTTCACTTAATATAATTTTTTCCAAGTTTTTCCATTTCCTAACAAATGGGGCAATGTCATTCTTTCTGATGGAGGCATAGAATTCCATTGTGTATATATACCACATCTTCTTGATCCATTCATCTACTGAGGAGCATCTGGGTTGGTTCCATATCTTAGCTATGGTAAATAATGCTGCGATAAACATAGTTGTGCTGGTAGCTTTAGTGTGGCCTTGTTTGTGATCATTTGGGTAAATGCCCAAAAGTGGGATTGCTGGGTCATAGGGGAGCTCTATGTGGAGTCTTTTGAGGAACCTCCATACTGCTCTCCAAAGTGGTTGAACAAGTTTACATTCCCACCAACAATGAAGTAAGGTTCCTTTCTGTCCACATCCCCTCCAGCATCTGTTGTTGTTAGAGTTCTTGATTTTTGCCGTTCTAACTGGAGTGAGGTGATATCTCAATGTTGTTTTGATTTGCATTTCTTTTATGGCTAGGGATGTTGAACATTTCTTCATGTGTCTATTGGCCATCCTTCTTTCTTCTTCAGAGAAGTTTCTCTTTAAGTCTTTCGCCCACTTATTTATTGGGCAGTTGTTTCTTTGAGGATTTGTTGTTGGGGGGTTTAATTTTTTGAGTTCCAAGTATATTTTAGATATGAAACCCTTGTCCGTTGTATGGCTAGTAAAGATCTTCTCCCAATCCGTGGGCTTTCTATTAATCTTGCTAGCTATGTCATTTGCCCTGCAGAAGCTCTGCAACTTTATGCAATCCCATTTGTCCAACCTTTCTTTGATTTGTTGTGTTTCCGGGTCTCTATTCAGAAAATTTCGGCCTGAGCCAAGGAGACCCAGGGTTTCTCCTATTCCATCCTGTAATGTTTTCAGAGTGTCTGCTTTGAGTTCAAGGTCTTTGATCCATTTGGAGTTGATTCCGGTGCAGGGTGATATATAAGGATCTAGCTTAAGTTTCCTACATGTAGTTAACCAATTTTGCCAGCACCATTTATTGAAGAGGTTGTCTTTCTTCCATTCTATTGTTTTAGCTCCCTTATCGAAGATTAGATGGCTATAGGTCTGTGGGTTCATTTCTGGGTTTTCAATTCTATTCCATTGGTCCTGAGGTCTGTTCTTATGCTCCTCTACACCCATTATCCTTAGATTAGGCCTTCTGATGGTGTCTTCTAGGTGTTGGATAGATCTATCATACTTCTTGGACTTGTCTTGGATGGTTGTATGTTCTTTCTCTATAATATCTAGGCTGTCTTCAATCCCTGAGATATGATCTTCTGCATGGTCTAACCTGCTGTCAAGACTCTCTACTTTGTTTTTTATCTCTTTTCCTTCTAATTGGTCAGCTTTGATGGCTTCAAGTTCTTTGTTGAAGCTCTGTTTTAGGTCTTGTATGAATTTCTTTACTTCCTTAATTTGGTGGTCAGTGTTTGTTCTCAAATCACTTAGTTGATTGGTTATGGTTTCTTTGGACTCCCATTCCTTCTGTTGGGTTCCATTCAGCCTTCCCTTTGTGGTCTCCCTGACTTCCTTCAGCTCTTTGTTAATGGATTCCATGAATGCCTTTACTGATCTTTGTGTGTTCTCTACCTGGTCTCTCAATTCCTGAATTACTCTTTGATTAGCTTCCTCCCGTTTGTGGGATTCCTGCAGTTCTCTTTCCTCCCGTTCGTGGGATTCCTGCAGTTCTCTTTGAGTGTTCTCAGCCTGCTCACGCCATTCCTCCCTTTCTCTTTGAGTATTCTCAAGTTGTTCACGCAAATCCTGTATCATTTTTTGAGTAGCTTCCTCATGCTTATGATATTCCTGTATAAACTTTTGGGATGCCTCCTCTCTCTCCCTATCACGCTCATACAGAGTCCTTTGTAAGTTGTCAAACTTCTCATTTATCATATTTGCCACCAGTGTTTGTAGAGCTATTTGGGAACTCTCCTCTGGATTGTTCATTATCTGATCTGACCCCTGATTATCAAGATTGGGAATTGAGATACCCGGATTTGCCATTTTTCTTGTGTTTTTTCGGCTTACTCTGCCCATTTGAGATGAAAATAGCACCAGTTTTGTGCTAGAACACTATCTTAAGGCAACCATCAACCAACGTTTGCATTTATACAGTCAATAGTCTACAGATACAATCTAGTTCAACAGATACATCTATTCAACATCAAACAACTATATGTTAATGGGCTTCGAACTGCAGAGAAGAATTTGGAAAACCAGAAATTTTTAGGGTTAGGGAGAGATGTGGGTAAAAATTAGGAATAGATTGGTGTGGGGAGGCACAGGGAGAGTTAACTATGTCCTAATCTCAATGCAGGAAATAGGTTGGGTAGGATGCAAGTAGAGAGGGAGAGAAAAAGAAGAAAGGTAAAGGGAAATGAAAAGAGACCAGAAAAAAAAATTAGAAACGTAAAAATTAATATAGTTATGGAGATTGAAAGACCATCTATTTAGAGAGGAATGTGAATATAATGAGAAAACAGGAAGGAGATAGAGGAGATGTGAAAAACTTAAAAAATGCTTAAAATATTATATAGGTATAAAGAGGTAGTACTGCTATTAAGGAATTTAAGTCTCAGAGGTTTTGGATTGAGTAATAAATTTGTGGATTAAGTGTGTACACAATGGGGGATAGGGTCTACTAGTTAACTATGGGTTTATCAGGATGTGCAGGACAAGAGTTAAGGCACATACAGAAGAACAAAAGAAAGGAAAAGGTGAAAAGGATAAGAAAGGGAGAAAAAAAAAAGATCAGAAGTTCAGTAGAGCTAGACAAAAAACAAAAAGATAATTAAGAAAGAAAGAAATAAAAAGAGAGAAGACAAGAAAAGAAAGGAAAACGTACATTCACGTATTCCTAAAATAAAAATTATTAGAGGAAAAAAAAGTTACTGGAAAACAATTATTTTTTCAAAAAAGGCAAAAATTAAAGATTAATAAAAGTTTTAGAAAAGGAAAAAAAATTTTTATATATATAAGGTACCAAAAAAAAAAAAAGAAAAAAAAAAAAAAAAAGTTCTTTGATTTTTTTTTTTTTTGATTTTTTTTTGGGAGGGGTGGGAAGAATCCTGTATCTCCCTTTTGTCTGTTACCAGCCTCTTGTTGGAGTCTCTGGTCAGCTTGAGGTCCTGTGGCTTGATTGGTTTCTTAAGTCAGTTTGTTCGAACAGGCAGAAAAATGCTCTGCTTTACCCAAGATTTTGAGATCCCCCTCCCAGGTTAGTTTAATGGGAGGGTGATCTGCTTTGAGAATCACAAAAGAGGGGTGATGAGGCTAGGTTCTGGTAGAGTTGAGGCCTTTCAACAAACAGTAGCTTTTCCCTGGGGCTATTTTGTGAAAAATTCACAGAGCCCACCCTGGAGCCATTCTCAGGGTTTCTGTTTTTCAATTGATTGTGGAGGCTGCTAGAGGGAGGGGCAGCCTCTGGCTCTGGTTACCCAGTGAGGAAAGCCACTCCAATGGCTGGTGCCTGAGCTGGGTGACTTTTCCCTGGATGGAGCTGAGTCTGGCAGGTCACTTCGCCGTTAAGTTCTTGTGACCTGTTAAATGACTCGTTTTATTCCAAGGCCTGAGTTGGAGCTAGCAGCTCCTCTGAGCTTTGTCGGTATCCAAGATGGAGATCACCGGTGCTGGGGGGGGAGGGGTGGCCTTCCCTCCTCTGCTCCCGGAGAAGGAGTGAGGATGTCGGGCTTCTACTCACGCCGAGTCTTGGATCCTGGGTTGTCTCTGGTCTGCAAACTACAGGATGAAGATGTCCGCTCCTTGTTGGTTCTTGCTGGTGTTGAGCAGAATCCTCTCACCCGCTGTGTCTGGCTCCTTCGTCCCGGACTCTCTGTGTGAGCGCACAGGTATGGCCACGGCTGCGGTCGCCGCCGCGACACTGCCGCCGCCGCCGCGGCTGCTGGCAGGCGTTCAGATGTGTCTCCTTGTCTTGGCTTCCCCTCTTTTGTCTAACTCTCTGTCCTGTGATGGCACACTTGGTGTGATTCTCTGGCTTAGGACTGTTCACTGGAACTCTAAACCTGCTTTCTATGCGAGAGCTTGTTCAGATTCCAGCTTCTCCTCCGCCATCTTCCCGGAACTCCCTGAAGGCTTCTTTATCTTGTCCTTGCCTAACTCATCTTCCTGATTCGTTTCAGCCCAGGTGGGGGTACCTTCCAAGAAGCCCCCAATTCTAGGTAAGTGGGCTTTCCCTGACCAACTGTGGGAGCTGAATCATGCATGTGAGGTTGTGTGTATGTATACACCCATTACCTCAAACAATATACATGGTGTCAGGGTGGTCAGGTCATGTGCTATAGTGGTCCAAGACAAGGAATACTAAGGCCTGCTGTTTTTCCCTGTCTCCATCCATGACTATGCCCTATGTAGCTCAGGGTTTGGGGTTAGGTCAAGATGAAGATGCTGCCACCCTCCCCAACCAGTGCTTTAACTGTTTGTTAGAGGTGAAGGTCGTGTGTGAAGGCTTCCATCTTCCTGATTCATTTTGGAATAGGGGAACGTGCCATTCCAGATAAAGTTGGCCCTTTGCCATTACCCTCTTTGAACCAAATTGTGGATGTGTGTTTATGGGTGTGTGTACACATCTGTGCAAATATGTCATGCCAGTCTGAATGGAAGTGTGCAATAGAGGTCCCAAGAGAATGCAGGCCGGGGCATGGATTCAATTTGCTTACCTTTCATGCTATGACTACACTTTTGAAGCCTGGGGTTCTGGACTTAGAGTTGGAGATGTTCCCACTCTCCACAACCAGTGTTTTATGTGCTACAATTAGGTCCTTCCCAAGGTCTCTTGATCTTTACCTCCCACACCTCCATCTTCTTGGGCCATCTCAGCCCAGGTGTAGGTACCGTTGCCAGATTCCCCATTTCAAAGTAAGTGGGTCCCCTCCTGGCTGCTCCCAGAGAAAACCAAAAGATGAATGAGGGCTTGTATACACATTCACAAGAGTGCACATATATTGAGCTCAATTAGCCTGGTTGTGTGCTATAGTGGACCCAAGAGAAGAAAGTCCAGGGCTTGGAGACTGGCCTGTTTCTATCCAGCTTTGGATTGCAGAACCTGGAGTTTTTGGCAGCTGTGGATGCTATTGCCTTCCATAAGCTTCTCCTGTTGAGAGGAGTTTGTTCCCAGTGGCCTGTTTTTCATCTCACATGCTGCCTTCATGCTGGTCACTCTCTGTAGGCCATCCATGTTCCAGTGCCACCCCAGATGCCCAGGTTTCAAGGTAAATTGGTATACTCTCTCCTCCATGAGAATCAAACATAGTGTAGGGTTTTGCATATGCATACACAAATTTGAAAACTGTGTATATGTGATCAGATTGGCCTCTTCCTGTGCTATTGGGAGACCAAAGAAAGGAAGGCCAGGCATGAAGTCTTTCTTTTTTTTTTTTTTTTGTCGGCCGTGGGGCGTGAACTCTGGGCCTGGGCGCTGTCCCTCAGCTCTTCAGCTCAAGGTGAGCACTCTACCACTTGAGCTACAGCGCCACTTCCGGTTTTCTGGTGGTTTATTGGAGATAGGAGTCTCATGGTCTCTCCTGCCCAGGCTGGCTTTGAACCACGATCCTCAGATCTCAGCCTACTGAGGAGCTAGGATTACAGGCGAGAGCCACCAGCGCCCGGCTTAGGCATGAAGTCGTTCATACCACCATTCCAGGCTATGTCCTGTAGACCAGGCTATGGGCCTGGAGATGGGGATGCAGCCAGCATCCCCAACCAGTAATTCATGTGTAATAGTGAGGGCCTGCTGGAAAGTCTCTTCATTTTCACCTTACTTACTTCTATCTTCTTGGTCCCAGTGCTAGACCTGTGGATGCTGTTGCCCGAAACGGTGCTTCATGTACCACAGTAGGACATGCCTGGCGGCCTTTTTGTCCTTACACCTTGGACCTTCATTTTTCTGGTCCACATTGATGCAGGTGTTGGTGCCTTCCTGGATGCTCCAGTTTCACAGATCCCCGCCACTCCTCTTTCCCCAAAGTGAGTGAATCACAGCTGAAAAGTCATGTTCCTGTGTGCCAAATGCTCATATATGGTGCCAGATTGAGCTGGATGTGTGCTATAGCAGGTGCAAAAGAAGAAAGGCCAGGGATGGAGTCTGCACCCCACCCCCAGCCATGGCCTGTGAAACTTATGGTTATGAGCCTGGAGCTGAGGATCCTGCTGTGCCTCCCCAAAAATGCTTCATCTGTAAGATGGAAGTCCTGCACGAGGACCTTTTCCTCTTCACCTAGTGGACTTCCATCTTCCTGTTCTGTGCCTACTCAGGTGTCAGTGCCATCCCAGATACCCCTGTTTCGAGGTAAGTGGATACGGTATGTGTTTATGTGCTCATAATCTTACTTGTATGTACTTTCCATTTTGTTCTTTTGATTGGTCTTCTCTTACCTGCACAATGTACTCTATGAGTTACCATGGTATCAACCAGTAAAATGTCACCAGTCATTTGCTTAATAATCTGAGATTCTCTTATCTTGTAGATTCTTACCATATGAAGTAAACTTTCTGATTTTTCTAGTCTTTCAATCATTACACTAAAAATTTTATCTCTTAATAAGTGATTCTTGCAAGTTATATTAGGGACACTTTATACTGTCTTCTCAGAGTAAAATAGATTTTTTACAGGAATGGATATACTTATCTAGATTCTGACCAGATTTGTCTAATAGAACACTTAAGGCATTCTCTGAAGGAAATATATGCTAGTCTATAATCACATTTTTACACCAGAGGCTTAACACAATCACATTTTTGTTTTTGTACAATAAAGAAATTTATTTTCTGCAGTGAAGCACCAGCCATGAACTATCCTTAGAGGCTGGGGAGAGGTACGGACTACATCAAACCTGGGCAATAAGGAGAGGGTCAATCAGCTCCAGGATGCTTGAAAGGACATAGAGCTGCAGCTAGGTGAGATGATCAGGCACTTCCAAAGCATTGTAGAGTTGACCTTCACTTACCTTCCTACTGGTGATACTCACATACTCTATACTTTTGTTTGTCCGGAAAAAGGAGTTCATAAAACCCAGCATTGGTAGTTTTCCAGTGGAAAATCAAGCCCTGCTTATCTTTATGTTGTGCCAGTTACTTAGTAATAATGAAGAATGGAATATATTGAAGTACGGTTAAGATGTTCTTTCATTAACTGTGAAATTTTCTCCATGGAACACAAATCTAACATTCTACATATGTTCTTAGTCTTGGGGTCTAAGACATGCAAATATTTACAGTGATACTGAAGTTTTCTGCCACCATCAGAAAATGTATTTTCTTCACAATGATATCCTAGGGGGTATTTAAGCGATAAAGGCAAGGTCTGTAATAAATTCAGGCAGAGAACTATTTATCTTTACTTTCAATCTTGGTGTTACAATTTCTGAGTTCTTGGTTATTTTGTTACTCTTTAGTGCATTTCTTCCAGGAAAAATGCATTTTGCCATAAAACAGATTCTTATCATTAAGATGAGGAATGCATCCTGTTGATTCTCAGACTGTGTTTAGAAACAAAAGATAATGTTTGCATGTATTTAAATGTATTCTTTCTGAGTCCTGACTGCCATTTACCAGGTCTCACTTTCTGTAATCTATCCTGCCTCAGAATTATAAAAAGCTCTGACTTTTCATGGAATTGCATTCAGTGTATAGATTGCTTCCATTGGAATCAATACTGTCTTGTTATTTAGTATTACCATTAATGATTGTGGCATGGTTCTCCTTTTAGTCATATTTCAACTTTTTGTAATGTTTAATTTTTACATAGTGTTATGTATGATTTGTTAGATAGTGCTTGCAGTGCTTTTGTTGTTTTGATTTCGTTTGAACACTGGGGATTGAACTCAGATCCTGGTATATGGGAAGAAAGCAGTCTACCACTTAATCCACAACACAGCTATGGAACTTATTTTTAAAACTATTTAAAGTATTTAATTTTGTCCATCTTCTCTTTAATTATTTCTATCTTTTTTTTCATCTTGTGGGATTGAGTACATGTACGTGGGATCATGTACGTGTGTGTGCTGATACTAGCTCTTTTCCACCCAAGGCTGGCACTTTGCCACTTAACCCACACATTCAATCTGTGTTTTTGCTGGTTAATTTGTGATAAGGACTTATGATCTGGTAATCAGGAGGCTGAGATTTGAGGACTGAAGTTCCAAGCCAGCATGGGCAAAAAAGTCCATTAGGCTCTTATCTCCAATAAACTACTCAGTAAATGCTGACAGTGGCACTTTGTGTCTTAATTGGTAGAGAATTAGCATTAAGGGAAACAAGCCCAAGGACAGTACCAACACCCTGAACTTAAGTCCCGGGACCAGCAGACGAACAGAAAATCAAAATCTGATTCATCTGACCAGTCCGGCTTTAAACTATGGACCACAAATCTCAGACTCTTAAGTATTTAGGATTACAAGTGTTAACCAATTATAATTGCAACAATGAGATGTACAAGTCGTTATGTCGAAAACGAACTTTACAACTTTCATGGGGGGAGGAGGGGAGCTGGGAGGATAGGGTGGTAGGGCAGGGGGAGTATGGGAGGGGATGGGAAGGGGAAACAAAGGAGGTGGGTACAATGCTTGATAAGAAATGTACTCATTATCTTGCCCATGTAATTGTAACCCCTCTGTACAGTATTTTCACAATTAAAAAATAATAATAGTTGTCTTCTATTATTGTTGATAGATGCTTTAAAAGTGACATAATGTGGATGCTGGTGGCTCTGGCTCGAATTTTAGCACCTCAGGAATTTGAGATCTGAGAATGTAAGTTTGAAGCCAGTCCAAGGAAGGAAAGTCTGTGAGGCTTAGCTCCAATTAACAACCAAAAATTGTAAATAGAATGTGGCTCGAGTAATAGAGATAGAGTTAATGCCCAGACCTGAGATCTAGCCCTAGAATCAGCAGGAAAAATGTGCTTAGGCCGAGTGCTAGTGGCTCACACCTATAATTATACCTACTCAGGAGGCTGAGATCTGAGGATCACAGTTCAAAGCCAGCCTGGGCAGGAAAGTCAGTGAGAGTCTCATCTCCAATAAGTGATTCAGAAAATTGAACGTGGCACTGTGGCTCAAGTGGTAGAGCCTTAGCATTGAGTTGAAGAGCTGAGGGACAGTGTTCAGGCACAGAGTTCAAGCCCCATGATCAACAGCCAAAACAATTGCATAGAAAACAAATAAAGCCCAGGTATGACTAGTAATAGCTTAATTTTCCTGAGACCCTGGGTTTGATAGTCACCACCAAGAAAAACAAACCAACAAAAGATGTTTCCACAGCTAAAAGATTTTTTTTTTTTGCTGATTAATCTGTACTAATTATAGACAATGTCTTATTCTTTAAACACTTTCATTTAAAATGTAAGCCAAAATATAACTCTGGTAGAAGAAATATTGATATGTGATGCCTATCAACAATGCACGGTTTGTTAAAATGAAGTGTCACTTTGAATATCATCTGATAAATATGTGCAAGATTATTAAATTTCAACTAAGAATTAACTTCCCTGTTCTCTAAATCAGGATGTCAACTTATATCTTAAATCAGAGTGAGTTGTATAAACATAGGAGAGGTACCTGAGGCAATGAAATGGGGAGTAGAATGCAGTGTTCCTTTGAAGCTGGTTTGAAGCTGGCCACCCAGGTAGGTCATCAGGAGGCCAGGGCTGTTTCTTATTCCTAAGGTCTCTCTCCTTGGCTGGTTCGCCTCCCCCTGACTCCAATCAAAGGATTAAGATATAGCTGTGGGAACAGCAGCATCGTGAGTTGAAGACATTTTTAAAAATTTTTATTTATTTTTTATTGTGAAAATATTGTACAGAGGGGTTACAATTAGATGGGCAATATACTGAGTTCATTTCTTATCAAGCATTGTAACCTCCTCCTTTGTTTCCCCTTCCTATCCTTCACAGCCTCCTCCTCTCCCCCGACCCAATCCTCCCCCCACCCAACCAAAGTTGTAAAGTTCATTTTCGACATGAAAACTTGTACTTCTCATTGTTGCAATGGGTCCACTTGTATCCTTATTTAAATGACTGGTTTTTCCCCTTCCCCTCCACAAATTATACAGACATCAAATACAGTGAAAGCAGGGGTTATACTGTGGGGGAGGGACATGCAAAGCAACAGCCTCTTCAGTAAATGGTTCTGGCAAAATTGGTTAACTACTTGTAGAAAACTAAAGCTAGATCCTTATCTATCACCCTGCACCAGAATCATCTCCAAATGGATCAAAGACCTCGGCGTCTACTCAGACACTATGAAAACATTACAGGATGGAATAGGAGAAACCCTAGGTCTCCTTGGCACAAGCCGAAATTTTCTTAATAGAGACCCGGAAACACAACAAATCAAAGAAAGGTTGAACAAATCAGATTGCATGAAGTTGCAGAGCTTCTGCATGGAAAAAGACATAGCTAGCAAGATCAATAGAAAACCCACGGATTGGGAGAATATCTTCACTAGCTATACAACAGACAAGAGTCTCATATCTAAAATATACTTGGAACTCAAAAAATTAAATCCCCCAACAACAAATCCTCAAAGAAACAACTGCCCAATAAATAAGTGGGCTAAAGACTTAAAGAGAAACTTCTCTGAAGAAGAAAGAAGGATGATCAATAGACACATGAAGAAATGCTCAACCTCCCTAGCCATAAAAGAAATGCAAATCAAAACACCGTTAAGATACCACCTCACCCCAGTTAGAATGTAAAAAATCAAGAACTCTAACAACAACAGATGCTGGAGGGGATGTGGACAGAAGGGACCTTACTTCATAGTTGGTGGGAGTGTAAACTTGTTAAACTACTTTGGAAAGCAGTATGGAGGTTCCTGAAAAGACTCCACATAGAGCTCCCCTATGACCCAGCAATCCCACTTTTGGGCATTTACCCAAATGTTTACAAACAAGAACACACTAAAGCTCCCAGCACAACTATATTTATTGCAGCATTATTTACTATAGCTAAGATATGGAACCAACCAGATGCCCCTCAGTAGATGAATGGATCAAGAAAATGTGGTATATATACAAAATGGAATTCTATGCCTCCATCAGAAAGAATGACATTGCCCTATTTCTTAGGAAATGGAAAGACTTGGAAAACATTATATTAAGTGAAGTATGCCAAGCCCAAAGAAATATAGATCCCATGGTTTCCCTTATTTGCAATATCTAGTATATGTATGAGTCAAGCAGAAAAGGTCAGATAAGGTGATGTTAGAAAAATGAACCTTAAGATATGTATTCAAAAGTTGAAGACATTTTGAAAATCCTCTTCTTTGTGTGTAAATGCAGGAATTTGAAACGTCATTAGCTAACTAGACTCCGAATTTAAAAAAACTTCAAACTATGAAGGCGAAACTGAGCAGCACATCCTGCAGGAAGACATGATGGTAGCAAAGGAGTAGACAGAAAATTTGCACCAAGTATGGGAGGGCCTCTCCTGTGAGTCAGTAAATCACCTGCCCACAGTAGGCTGCAATGTCCCCAAATGTCAACGTTAGAAAGCAGCTTTAATTTTGTGAAACCTTGAGGCCCTTTATAGTAGGACCCCTTATTCTCCATTATATCTTTAGATTCTATAGATTCGAAGGCAGCAGTGTGCTTAACAGAAACAACTCCTGGTTTCCACAGCACTAGCCGCTTGGAGTTGGCACCCTGGTAAGGAACTTTTAGCAAATCACCTTAAGCTTGAAGAAGAATTTTGGGGATGAGGCTCAGCTATTGCTAGGGTAGATGATGACAAGTGTTATCTGTCTGTTGTGATAGGCCTTTGGTTTTGTTTGGCCAGCAGCTCATCCGAGCTTAACAGTAAGCATCTTACTGGTCTCTTCTAATTTTGGGGGTTCTTACATTGGTAATTACATTCACATGCACTTAGAGTCTTACTTGGAAGGGCTGTTTAAAAAAAGCTTTTAAGAATGATCAGAACAGGTACTTAAAGTCAGAGGGTAGGGGTACTCAGCTACTCACGGCTACCCAAAAATGAGTCCTGGTTATAGTATTAGAAAATTTATGTTAGTTATAAGATCAAAAAATTAAAGGATTCAAGTCGTCTTAAAGATTTAGTTTTAAGAGAATTCCAAGGACAATATATTTCATCTCATTGTTAAATGTCTTTTTAACGTCTTTAACAAGTTTTATGTAAGAGAAAGTATTTGGAATACATGCAAAGTTCTACAAAGTTAATGTACAGCAGACTGTACAGCAATTATGAGATTAATTAGGAATTCTGGGCCCTGAAAGTCCAGGGTTTTAAAAGTTAAATATATATGTGACTGAGGGATAGAAATAAAAAGCTTGATTTTCTAGGGATATATACACTTTCAAGCCTTTAAACACTTTTGGCTGGGTAGATGTTGTTAGATTTGGTACTCTTACTACACTCTAAAAGATTTGGGGAGGGGAGGTGAGAAAAAATTCTCTTTTGTGTCCCTATCTATGACGTGAATTTTAAAACTTTACCAAAGGGTCTTGTGTGGCCCCTGAAAGTTTTTTCAAGATTTTCAGAGCCTCAGAATTCCATTGTACCTTTATCAAGGCTGATTTGTATTATTTATTTTGAAATTTATTAGAGCAAAGGCGGAGAAAGATCCTGTGCTGAAATTTGCTTGCTGGAGTTGTTTGTAAGCAGTGGAACATTGCATATTTTGGAGTCACCCTCTATGAGCTGACTGGTTTGAGGTGACGTTTCCAGGATTTCCATGCAGTAGTTACTCTGTAACATCAGAAGTGTAGGATCAGTGAGTGGTGAACATTGGTTTAGTTTTATTTTGCTTTGTTTACATATTCCATCATGTATGTGATATTAATCTATCTGTTACGTTGTAAATGTGTGATTTATGGCATTAGCTGAATTATAGTTTTTAAATTGAAAAGTGAGACATAGGCCTTAATGATTTAAGGAGTTGATCAGTTTCCAAATGGACAAGGTTTGAGTCAGAATTAAAGTAGCAAGTTGTCAGCATTCAAAATGAATATTGAAATGACATAACACAGCAGAATTTTATGTAGTGTTTAATATATTCAGCGTTTCTCATTTCTAATGTTTGAGATAACCTGGTAGTAATAGATGTGCAATGGGTAAAAGTCAATCCTGTTGGTTAGCTCTAGTTGTTACTTCAGCAAAGCTATGAGAATGTCTGTTGATGCACAACACTCTAGTCATGTAAGATGAAGAAATAGAAATAAATCCTTGGGAATGATAACTAAAAGGAAAGACATTCATAGTTCAGGATACACCATTTTTTATTGGTTATCTAAAGCAGCCAAATGCATTTTTCTATACAGATGGTTTTCAAGAAATAGGAGATTGAAGATAGACTTTAGTCATGTATCTTGTTCTATGAAGAAAATAAGGAGCTGTGTACATGGCTGATGTAGATGGAAAACAATTCTAGAGATGGCAGATTTCAGCATTGAAGAAGTGATTGATTAATTTCGGAAGGTGAGCCAGTAGAAGTCTAGGTGGTTATAGTTAGGACAACCTCTTCACTGCTGAGATCAGAATCTAATGTTACATGGGTGTTTTACTGTAACAGTTGAGTAGACTTTTGAACTGTTTTTCATACACACCAAATATGGTGGTAGTTTTTACTTCTAACCAGATATCAACTGGTGTATGAAGTGTCCACATCATCAGTATGCCAACACACAGAGAAATCAGTCACTTATCACAATTGAAATTTTCCTATCTTTTGGAGATTCCTAGGGCCTGGCTCTGGCTTTCTTGGTTCTTTGCTTCTCCATGCTCACTGCTATTGTTCTTGGGGTGTTTGCTCTCAGTTACATCTTACTCATATCTTTCATCCTCAGTTTTACATGTTGCACACAGGATCTATCACCTACGCTTGACTACTTACAGGTATTGTGTATGGAGTTCAAAAAGACCCATGTATTTGACTATATAGAATTAAATCTGATTTCATAAAGGCAACAATCCATTATATATTTAAACCATCTTCTGTCTTTCAGTCTCACTGATTCTCAGAATCAATTTTTAGTTAAAAATGATGAAGCTAGCCAGGCGCTGGTGTGTCACTCCTGTAATCCTAGCTACTCAGGAGGATGAAATCTGAGGATTGTGGTTAAAAGCCAGCTGGGGCAGGAAAGTCCATGAAACTCCAATCTTCAACTAACCATCAGAAAACGGGAAGTGGCCCTGTGGCTTAAGTACTAGAGTGCTGGCTTTGTGCTGAAGAGCTGAGGGACAGCACCCAGCCCCAGACTTCAAGCCCCACGAACCACAAAAAAATATTATGAAGCTTCAGAATTAATACAGATGTGTGGGGCTCCCATAATATTTGTTAACCTGATTTATGTATTTAATCTCACATTTATGGTTTTTACTGCTTTGAATCTGAAAGATTATTTTATCTCATTTGGATTCTTTCATTTCATTCATTAGGAACATGCCATTCTTAAATCAAATGACAAATATATAGAATCTCAATAAGAGATCCCAAACAACTCTGTTGCTTATGCTTTTGAAAAGCTATAGGGAAGAAAATTTTCATATGAGGTTTTAATCAGATTAGTTAGTTAAATTTTAACAAAGCCCTTATAAATACTTAGAAACTTCAAGGAATCACAATAATTTTATTTTCCTGCTTGCTCTTTTTTTCTTGATATAACAATAAGGATATTGCTTGGTAAGCAGCAGCATAGAATTCAGCATTCTGCCATTTACTCATATAATAATTATTGTAATAGGGTATGTATTTTGTCCAGCCTGGCATGATATCAGATTAATTTATCCCACAAAATAACAAGTAAGTAATATTTTCCTGTTCCACAAATGAAAATTGCCTCACAAAATGCAAATGTCCATGTACAAATTTGAATGCTGTGATTTGTATTTTTAAATGTTTTTATTGTAAAACTTCTGTACAGAGGGGTTACAGATACATGGCTAAGGTAATCAGGACATTTCCTATCACGCATTGCTACTTGCTCCTTTGTTTTTCCCCTAACATCCCTTCCCTCCCTACCTCCCCATCTCATCCTGTAGCCCTCCCCCGTACTCCTAGCTGAAGTTGTAAAGTTCATTTTCCACATAATGCCTCATATAGCTCAATGTCACAATGGGTCAACCTGTATCCTTATTTAAGCATTTTGTTATTTCCCTTCCCCTCCCCAAATCAGAAAAATGTATGTGCAAGATGCAAGGCATCAGAATCAAATACAGTGAAAACAGGGGTTATACCACGAGGGAAGAACATATCAAAGAAACAAAAAAAAAATCACATAGAACATGATAAAAACATTAAAAAGAGTAGCAAGAAAGAAAAACACTTGTGTCCTTATATTGGGGTTCTACAGGGGAATTCTTTCACCAATTTTGCCAGCAATAAATTTAATACTTCTTTGTCTCTCCAGCATTTTACTTTATTGTTGTAATTCATTTCTTTACAATTTTGCAGATGCTTATGACAACAGATTGTTTTACACCTACATCTTCATTGCATCAGAAATAAAATTAACCATAGGAAGAACAATATTTTCTTTCAGATTTTACTTCCTCTTTCATTCAAGTAGCAACTATGCCCCAAGTCTTGGTTTCCAACTTTCCGTGATCATCAGCTACTGTGTGTCTCAATAATTAAATAGATTCATATAACAGCATGTCTTTTTTGACAAACAGTATGTGTCTAATGCTCATAAATATGTCCTCATATTGTACTTCATTTGCACAAGGCCAAGTGCTCTACTACTTGAGCCAGCTTTTTGAGTAGCTTATTAGAAATAAGAGTCTTATGGAGGGCTGGGAAGGTGGCTCAGTGGTAGAGTGCTTGCCTTGCATGCATGAGGCCCTGGGTTCGATTCCTCAGCACCACATAAGCAAACAGAAAAAAGCCGGAAGTGGCGCTGTGGCTCAAGTGGTAGAGCACTAGCCTTGAGCTGAAGAGCTGAGGGACAGTGCCCAGGCCCAGAGTTCAGGCCCCATGTCCAGACCCAAAAAAAAAAAAAAAAAAAAAGAGTCTTATGGATTTTCCTGCGCAGGCTTGCTTCAAATCACGATCCTCACATCTCAGCTGCCTGAATAGCTAGAAATATAGGCTGGGGCCACTGGCACCTGGCTTCTTACCACTTGCTTGGGGCAGAGTTATGGGTGTTATATGAAAAAGTTATGTTAACTATGATTGTTGGTAAAGGGGCCATGAGTAAAACAAGGTGATGGGACTAGAAAATGAATGTGTATCATTATTCCAAAAGAGAAATCTGCAGTGCATACTTCTTTTTTTTTTTGGTCCAGTGTGGGGCTTGAACTCTGGGCTTGGGTGCTGTCCTTGTGCTCTTCAGCTGAAGGTGAGAGTTCTACTGCTTGAGCTACAGCACCACTTCCGGTTTGAGAGTGGTTTATTGGAGATAAGAGTTTCAGGGACTATCCTGCCCAGGCTGGCTTTGAACATGATCCTCAGATCTCAGCCTCCTGAGTAGCTAGGATTACAGGCATGAGCCACCAGCACCTGGCTTACTTCTATATTTTTTCATCAATGCTATCATCATAAGTTGGTGACATAAATCAAGACTCTTTTCTCTGGACAGAAAATTGAATTCTTTGCTTATATAAAGAAACATGAATATTTTGTAAGACACCTGCTATTTCTTAAAATAAGCACTGAAAATTATGGTTTTAGATGAGCCTAATTAATGGTGTCCAAAAATGCTTGTTAACAACCATGGAATTATTAAATAAAGGAACTAAAATAAATCTCCCCATCCAAAAATTAATATCAGCCAAATAATGAAAAACTATAAAGTATAACAAACATGTCCTATTCTTAGAAATTAACTGGGACCTTAATAAATCTCAGAAATAATAACTGAGGAAAAGCTATTGAGGATTTCCTCATGAATGGTATAATTTCTTTCTTTCTAATGGATGACTCCAGTTTCATTGTGTAAATATACCAAAGTTTCTTGATCCATTCATCCACTGAGGGACATCTGTGCTGATTCCATATCTTACCTATGGGAAGTAATGTTACAATGAACATGGTTCTGCTTGTGGCTTGACTGTGTCCTTTTTATGTTCTATTGGAAATGCAGGATCATAAGGTAACTCTATGGTTAGTTTTTTGAGAAATCACCATGACACTTTCCAGAGAGGTTGAACAGGCTTCTTTTGCCACCAAGAGTGTAGAGTTCCACTTTGGCCTCGTCCTCACCAGTATTTTTTATTGTTAATTTTCTTGATATTAACCATTCTACTTAGAGTGAGTTGGAATTTTGTAGTTTTGATTAGCATGTGCTTTGTAGCCAGAGATACTGAATGTTTTTCATGTGTCTATTGTTCATTTTCATTTCTTATCAGAAGCCTTCTGTTTTATTTCTTCTGAGAAGTCTGTCTTTAAGTCATTAGCCCATTTAATAATTGGGTTATATTAATTGTGAAGGTTTGTTTTTGAGGGTTTAATTTTTGAAACTCTAAGTGTTTTATGGATATTAGGCTCTTGTCTTGATGTATAGATGGAAAAAATCATTCTATGAACTTTTTTCAGCTTGTTGTAAGTGAATTAAGCCATACTCAGGAAAACAAAACTTTCATGTCCCTCACATGCAGTAGATAGTATGTGCCTATATGTAAACACATGAAAGAAATGCAAGTGGTTAAAAAGGGGCTAATGGCTGAGACCTCTAAAACTTTCCTTGGGGATGGTAGACTGGTTAACACAATACATAGTCTCAGTATACTAGCTACTTCTCTGAAAAAGATATTGTTGATGTTTTTGTGTACAAGGGCTTCATAAACAGCATCAGCCTCTAGGACAAGACCAGGTGATAGAGATAGCTAGGCTAAGTGCCAGAGTCAGTGATATAGGTAAATCCATCTCTGGCCTTTGGTCCAGAATGAATATTGGGGCTCGTATAGAGCTGCATGAGGGAACAAAGTGCTTTATATTACTGTTTTAAGTCTTTACAAAGACAAAGAACTACCTTGTTGCTTATAATATTCCATCTGAAAATTTCAATACAGAAATTTTTTCAACTTCCTCTTTTTGAGTTCAGGATCCTCTTACTCCTGGCCCAAGGGCAGTGTGGAAGTCTCCTCCCAGTGGAGACCTAAATCCTCCAAGACCGAATGTACTCTTTTTCACCTAGAGGATGTAAACCCACAGGCTTGGCTTTCCAGGTCTCTTGGACCTCCATTTGGGCCAAGGGAAGGAGAGCACAGCATTCCAGGTCTTAGACGGACTTACAAATTTCAGTTGAGCCAGTATTCAGGTACACTTTCCCTACACTTTAGGTAGGCATTGAGATATCTGTCAGTAGTCATCCTGCCACCTGACCAGGATACAGGTGATGGCAACTGAGGTAGATAGGAGGGAACCTGAGTCCAAAATGATTATAAATTCTCCTCATCTGCCACAATCACCTTGTGAGTTCTGGAGATCAGTGACTTCTGCTGTCCATTCAAAGACCAGTACAACACAAGCTAAGGCCCTTTGGCTGCTAGTCAGTGACATTATTGGAAACCCAATTGTTACTGAAGGTTGGGAGTTGCACTTAACTCTGGGAAGAGGGGGCTGGTAGCCTACTCTTTTCTGAATATTCCTTACCCTCCTTTCTCTGTCATGATGATGGTATGTTACAGAACTCAAAACAATACCTACCCTCCTGTATCTTCTTTCTCCCATAGAGAAATCCCTATACCTCTGCCCCCCAGGACACATCCCAAATATCACCATGATGAAAAAAATGTACCATCTCTGCAGACCAAAACAAACTCTTGTGGTGTGAAGTTCAAACCAGAATATGGATTAATTTCATCATGCTGAGTCCATGAGAGCTTCACAAATACTGAACCTGTATAGGATTTCTAGAGTTCATGACCAACTCTCAATTGCCTGGAGCCCAGCAGAGCTTGTGTTTTCCTCATCACCTCAGTAAACAATGCTCAGTGCATGGAGTTACTCCAAGCTGTTACTCCAGAGGTGATTCATACTATGTGATATATGATGTCAACCAGTTCTCTTAAAGATAGCATTCTGTGACTGGAGTCTCTCGCTCTGCTTTAAGCCATCCTTGGGCTGTATATATGTAGGTTAGGGATATTCCTTTCAGACAGAATTTGGTGTCCCTTCATAAATAATTCTTCATTGCATTGCAATGCTTGGTAAGAAATGTACGCATTATCCTGCCCATGTAATTGTAACCCCTCTGTACAGTATGTTCACAAATAAAATATAATAATAATAAAAAGAAAGAAGCCATAGATGGTTCTACCCTTAGCACATGTAGTATTAAGCCGTATCCATGGCTTTGAGGGTACTGGGATGACTTCTTGATTTCTGGTAAACTTCATTTTACTCTTCTATTAAAAAAAGTCAGGACCATACTAAGACTGCAATATGATAATTCATATAAATGCTTTTATTTCTAAAGCTAGCACATGGGAAGTGCTCAGCTGGTGAACTAATGATAGCAATGCACAAAGGCTAGAAATCAATTATAAAAATTTTTGTGACAAACATCTGCAATCAAGAGCTATTTTTTTACATTCATTCTGATTAGCTTTATTTTTTTTTTTGTAAAACAAGGCAGTAATAGTATTTAACTCTTAAGGTCATTGTAAAAATCAACTATGTTTTCCAAAGTATTTTACAAACTGAAAGCCTCTATAAATATTATTGTGGAGGCTATGAGTATATAACAATAGTGCCTCCTGGTAGTGGGGGTGGTTATATTGACACAATCTCCAAAATAGTGTCACAAAGTTCAGTAAGTTTGTTTTCTTAACCATGCCTGAAGTTATATGTCAAAGGACTTAGAACAAGTGGCCAGATGCCATGCTAAGCAATGAAGATAGTCAGATGCTGACAACTTAAGGGCATAACACAGAGCTAACATAAACCATAGCTATCTTTGCTGCTTCTTTCATCTTACTGTAAGTCCAGAAGTTTCATCTCCAAAACCTTTTGGAAAGAAGATAGTTTTGAATTGATTCACATCTGCTCCATTCTCATCAAAATTGGTACTAAACTGTTGAAGATACCTTCCATAGCACTGCAGAAGGGCCAGTTTATATTCCTAAAATAAAAAGACTTGATTAAAGTTTAAAAATAAATAAATAAATAATTCTTCAATTTCTCATGCATCAAATAATTGAAGCTGGATCAGAGAATGTTTTCTTCATAAAGAAATAAAGGCACAGAAAAGATCCAACGGCCATGGACATCAAACTCCACAGGACCAGCCTAAGCTAGCACCTCTCTGTCACCTAACACATACAGCTGGTAATAGCCAATGTGTAGGCTTCACCTACACATAAATAGAATTCTTATTACAATTTGAAGAGACAGTTTAGTGCCTATTTGGTATTGACAAATTTCCAGCAAATGGAGAGGATGGGTGGATTTAATATTTTGAATCATTTCATGAATTCCAATGATTGAAGTCTAGTTCTAGAGAACCTTGCAAAATGCTCACCTGTGTGCAGTGTTTTTTTTCTGACACACCCAAGTGGGATCAGTAATAGATACATGCCATGATTCTAACTATATATAGGTGCTGCATCTGTTATTCAAATAACAGGTAAAAATCTTTCCTGTTTTACTTATTGTGATCAGAAATGCACTGATTTTCCTATTAGTTTATTTGGACAAGTTTTGAACTATTTAATACCAGGTTCATTCTTAGAAACACTAAATACATGAATGTCAAATTACAATGTTCCGTTTTGTGTCCTGGAAACAAATGCTGGCTGTAAGTAGGCTTCTAATCTATAAGCCTTGCAGGAATATGCTGGCTACAAAGGATCAACATGTGTATACACAAGGGTAACATATGTGGTTATTAAATATTTCATGCACAGATTCTCTTCTTATGACCACATTTACAAACAATTTCTGTGGCTGGGTATTGCAGTAGGCCCTAAATTGTGAACATATATTGCTTTTCTAGATCCCAGAAATGTTGGAGCTCAAACTTAAGATAAAACACTACACTACAGTTAACAAAATCAGTGAATCATTTTGTTGCGGCAGTAACTTCCTGATTAAATCTTCAAATAGTTCAGTAAAAAAGAACAGGTACTGACAAACAGGATTACATTGAATTAAAACCTTCAGCAAAACAAAGGAAAAGTTAGTAGAGTGAATAGATTGCCTATAGAGTCAGATTGCTAAACATCTGGCAAGTGATTAATAAGCAGAATATACAGGAAACTCAGAAAACTACTCTTAAGCAATCAACATGTCAAATAACACATTGGCAAATATGGTTAAAGATAGTTCTCAAATCCAGAAGTATAATTGGCTAATAAAATCACTGAAAGGAAGTGGTGCTGTAGCTCAAGTGGTAGAGCGCTCACCTTGAGCTGCAGAGCTGAGGGACAGCGCCCAGGCCCAGAGTTCAAGCCCCACGACCGAAAAAAAAAATCACTGAAAATCCTTGGCATTAAGGAAATGTAAAGCCAAAGGACATTAAATTTTATCACATTCCAGTGACAATGTCTATTTCGAGAACACCAATAACCAATTATGGCAAGAATGAAGTGAAAGGGAGCACGTATTCATGGCAATATCATTTCATGCAACCACTACAGAAATGTATGTGATTTCCTCACGAAACTATTAATAGATTTACGACATGAACCATTGCCACTTTTTGTGAGACTGAGTTTCACTCTACACATACATGTACAAGTATAAATAAAGCCTCAGGGGAGCTAAAATATAGTACCGCGTATTTTCAAAGTATACAAATATAAAATCCACTGGAAACCTCCTGAGAAAGGTTTTCTTTTCCTCCTGCTTGTTAAAGTACATATTCAGCTTCATTTATACTGTGATATGTATGTGTATGAAACACTGCAGCCTTGTGCAGAGTGTGCTCACCCCCCTGAAGTAGCTCTGCTATTGAGGTCTCTGCATGGAATTTGGGTCTAACATTATGACAAGTAGAAAACAGACAGATGGTTTCATATTGATTTATACTTGACATAGCAAGAATTTCCTGTATTACCACGTTTTCTCAGACAAGTACATTATTAAAAATAATATCTTAGCCTGGTGCTGGTAGTTCACGCCTGTAATCTTAGCTGCTCAGTAGGCTGAGATTTGAGGATCACGGTTCAAAGCCAGCCCAGGCAGGAAAGACCATGACAATCTTATCTCCAATAAACCACTAGAAAACTGTAAGTGGCTCTGTGGCTCAAGCTGTAGAGCGCTCGCCTTGAGCTGAACAGTGCCCAAGCCCATAGTTCAAGCCCCACAACCGTCAAAAAAAAATCTTGATTGTGTTTAGTAAAAATTATCTATGTGAAGGTGAAATATCAGAATGTAAATGTAAACCTCAATTTGGGCATTGAACTTGACTTATTGAGGCTGCTTAATTGAGGATATTTTTGATGAACTGATCTGTGAATTTGTCAAAATACATGAGAAGCAAATTTTTTGCAGAGCCTTCAATATGACACTGCTGCTTTCAGCAGCAGCACTGCTTCCCAGGAAATAGTAAGTAGGTACATTTGCAGAGGACTCTGCACATGGAATTCTCATGGAAACCTGCCTGGATCAAGAAGCAATGTTCTGTGGCTGTTCTGGATCTTGAGTTTGTGAACTGAACTGACCCACTGTGTGTGATGTCCTAATAGCTTTTGTTGATATCCCAGTGGCATACATTTTTTTTCTGGCCATTTCACCATGCACCTGATTAGGCATCCTCTGATGCAATCCAGTTACATCATCCTAAATGGCTTTCATGCAAATAGTTTCTTGTTACAGATGTTGGACCAAATATATCAAAGTTAACTTTACCCCTAGAGACTCTGAGAGGAAATCTTAGCAACTGGGCTGAATAAGGGGAATCAGTAAACATGTTTTCCAACTTATGTTTTCCTTCTCAATGCAGGGTCTCAGATGCAGAGCCCCATGGAGGAGTTTTACCCTTTCTGCCTGGGGACTTGCAAGAGCTTTCCAAGAACTGGGGGCTACAGTAGTCATCTCTGTCAATAAAAAGACACATATACACATATGCGAAAATACATGAATGTATATATACCTGAAACTGTTGGCTTCACGGCCAGTCAGGATTTCAGCTTGGCAGATGCTTCAGGAATGTCTCTTTTGACTTTCATATTCTTTCTCCTTCAGCTTCCGCTCCTTGTTAGGGCCTTGCCTAGCACTAACTGCTTTTCTACAATGAAGAAGCGAGCGCACACGAATGGAGATGTGATGATTGCTGGGTTTTTCCCCCTCTACACTTTAGGAACAGATCTCAGTAGCAGTGATGTTTCTGGACAAGAAGAGAATAAGCCGTAAGTAACTCATTAGTTAAATTTTATTTACTGTTTTTTTGTCAGGATAGGCAACTCCTGAGGGAACTCCGGGCGTACTGATGAGTGTACTGTCTCTTTTCTAGCCTGAAAATCCATGCTTACTGCACCAGAAATGGCTCAGTTTCATTTTTTCCTCTTCTATCTACTGTTGAGTAAATTTCTGCATGCTGGTAGAAAATGTATCTGGTTTCTTCCATGTAACTCCTGTTTCCTGGGAAACAGCATTTCACTTTACTTTATTCCATGCCAGATCTCACTGGAGTTGATGAAGTGATATTATTACAAACAAATTGAGTCAGTTTCATGAGTTCTGTGCTAAAAGACTACAGACACATTTCCTTTCCCATAGGCAAATCGTCTGAGACATTTTGTTTATGTATCACTTTAATCTTAAGGTCTCTGAAACACATTCTTATTGTGGACTGCTGGCTCATGGAAATAATACTATCTATTCAGGAGGCTGAAAGTTGAGGATCAATGTCTGAAGTCAGCCCAGGCATGGAAATATATGACAGATTTATCGCCATTTAATCAGCCAAACCTGGAAGTGGTGATGTGACTCAAGTGACAGAGTGGTAGTGTTGAGCAAAAAAGCTCAAGGAGTGTCCAGTCTCTGATTTCAGTCCCTTAGACACACACACACACTCTCTCTCTCTCTTGCTATCTTTCACTTTAGACAAACAGTGACTTTCAAACTAATCACTATTTCACTATTTCATGTCATATCGAGGTGTTAGAAAACATTATCAAAGGTCCCTTATGGGAGAACTTTATCTATACAAGATGAGACCTTCTTTAATTGTGTACATCCATATCATTGGCTATTTGTCGCTATCCGAAGTTATCACTAATAAATGGCTATGAAAGAAAAGGAAGAAAGAAAGAAAAATGATTCTACAACACTCAAAGGAACTCTAGCAGTCAATTTGATACCTACTCCAAGAGGAAATGCTTATTGCCTCTACCATGTGTACTCCTTTCCAAATCCTGGTATGAGAAATAAAGTCTGAGCTACCTGCTCACCCATGGGAGCAGAGATGGCAGCAATAGGAATTACTCTCTTCCTTACTATAGAATATATCTGTCCTTATCTTCTATGCCACTAGTATGTTTGGTTATCATTTTTTATTCTGTACTTGTCCTAGGCACTAATGGCCTGGGCACTGTCACTGAGCTTCTTTGTTCAAGCTAGCTACACTTCTGGAACTTTCTGTTTATTAATTAGAGAGAAGAGGCTCACAGACATCCATGTCCAAGATGGCTTCAAAACATGATCCCGAAATCTCAGGCTCCTAAGTGCCTAAGACTTCAGGCATGAGCACCAATATTTACCTCATTATTTACCCATGGTTAGCTGATTTTCCTTCTCTTCATTTCCCAAAACATGTTTGGCTACTTTTGTTACTTTGCTAATATAGTTTCATAGCTATCTACTGACATAAAGAGAATTACAGTCTGGTTTAGTAAAGTATTATGCATGATATTGACAACAGATAGTAATATTTATTCATGAAGTATTTATTGTGGATAAGTGGACCACTGCAATTAGATATCAGGCTGTGATATCTGATGTTACCCACAGGTTCATATTGTAGTTCCACCCTGCATATCATAAAATTAGATTATGGTCACTCACTCTATTTTTAACCAATTTTATACCTTCTCTGATGTCCTTTGTCCTTTCCCATATTTCTCATTTCTTCTGTTCATTTTCAGCTTCCTGGTGTAGCTAGGAATTCAGGAATGAGGCACCGGTATTTGGCTTGCTTTGCACCCTTGATTGGCTTTCTCTAGAACTCTAGAACTCTGAGCTCACCACTTCTGTCTTTTCGTTGTTTAAGGGGAGATAAATGTGTCATGGATTTTTCTGCCCAAGTTGGCTTTCACTCAGGATCCATGGGTCTCAAACCCCTGATTGGCTAGAATTTCAGGATTGAGCAACCAGCACAGGCAATTTTAATTCAGAGCTATCTTCAACCTTTGATTTCTCTACATCATTACCAACAATGCAATTTTGGGGAATTTTTAGAAAAAATACTTTGTTTATGAATGTGTACAAACCATATTATGATGGGTTCCATTGTGATATTTCCATATACATAGTACATATGAAATAAAAAAATTACTTCCTTCTTTTGGTTTTTCTACTAAAGAAATTTAGGAATGATTTTCAGAAACTATTTCTGTGTTCCAGACTATCTCTGTGAAGAAATAGCTTGTTTGTTTTGTACAACGGTAGATCCAGGTACAAATGTGCATGAAGGAAAAATAGAAATTTAAATTATCCATATGACTACATTTGAAAAGTCATCACCAAAATGAGAAAGCCTCTAGTTCCCAGAGCATTATGAAAATGTAACAGAGACAGTAATAAGCACTGAAAATATGAACTCATTCTATCACAATTGAACACTTTAAGGCACTAATATGCAGGTTTTTGCCTCACAGAATGTTTTTTTCTACTGTATCTTGCAGATATTCAATTAATTAACAAATTAGCATATATGACATAGCTCCTTCTTAACTTCTGCCACAGAGGAGCAACATTTAAATACTATATATTTCTAACATGTATCTCCAGCTCACACCTCATTACTGAGGTACTATATCTTGATACTATGATTTAAAAATGCACATTCCTTCTGCTCACACTGCCATCTTCCAATTCAACTTAAACTTCTCTGGCCCTAAATGTTCAGTTTAATATTTTACATTCCCTCATTGCACACATACATTTTATCTC
The DNA here is from genome assembly GCF_019054845.1 of Dipodomys spectabilis. Taxonomy (NCBI): domain Eukaryota; kingdom Metazoa; phylum Chordata; class Mammalia; order Rodentia; family Heteromyidae; genus Dipodomys; species Dipodomys spectabilis. The sequence continues at coordinate 249,727 of NW_024870893.1, read as the reverse complement.
AATTGAAACTGCAATTTTTGTCTGGCTTGATGGGTAACTCATTTTATCTTTTAGTTTTACTGTTCTGATTGCTCAAATAGTTTAACATTCTTTTCAGTATTGGATTTCCCTTTGTAATTTTTAAATTTTAATGTGTCTGCAAATCTGCTTGTTCCATAACTGCATTTTTCCTACTGGTATCTAAAATTTAGAGTTGTTTTATACTATGCTATTAATCCTCTGTGATATGAATAGGTACCAGTAATTTCAACCATTCATTTGGATATCCCACTATTTCATCCATTGTGCTGAAAATTTTAATTTGATGCATCCAGAGCTACTTTGTTTTGTACTGTGGAATATGGGGACTTGTGAATGAAAAGCCTTCTTCCACTCAGTGAAATTTAGAGCTTATTCTTGCTATTATTTTATGAGCAGTTTGACTTCTATTAAAGTTATGTTGTCTCTCAATTTCTCTATTACTTGTAAAGTTCTAATTCCTTATTAATAAGCGATCAACTTGTGAGTTGAAAAAAAGTACAGATTGAAGAATAGGGTCAAATTTCATTGCTGGACAAATGGACACCCAGTTTTACAGTGCCATGCCTTTCTTAGGGTCCCATTCCCAGGCCAGACATTTTTTGTGAACTTCTCAAATCATCAGGTAACTGTATTTGATTACAACTATTTCTGGGCCTTATATTTCATTGATATATTGTCAGTTTTAAACACAGTGATTTTTCTGCTACTTGTCTCAGTATAAAATAAAGATAGTGATACTGCAGTATTGTTCTTGTGCCTTAAGATAGGTCTAGATAATTGGCAATTTCCTTTTTCATAAAATTTAGTCTTGACTCTTCTGTTTCTGCGATGGAAATGATAGGGAATGGGATGGAGGTTGTACTAAAACTGTAGATGGTTTTCTGTAACATGACTTTATTTTTTTTACCATACTGATTCAGCTCATCCAGAATCCTGGGAGATATGTGTCTACATGGGTGATTGTGGTTATTTCGGCTATGATTGTTCATGACTTTTACTTTAGTCTTATCAACCTTTTGTTTTTGTACAAGCTGATTTCGATTCATTGCTTATTACTACTATTTTTATTCTCTATTTATTTTTCTGTTTGATTTTATTCCTTGTACTAATTTGGTGGTTGGATATCAAGTTCCTTGAGTTGCAGGATAAGTTGTTCTTCCACAATATTCTCTCTTGATTTAAGCAGGGTTGTTATATTCTTTTCTTTCGTCCATTTTCTATATCCATAGATTTAGTGTAAGCTCTTGTTATTTTCATTTGTTCTAAGGATCATTTTATTTTTTATATTTTGTCTTAAAAAAAGCTTACTTGGGCTGGGAAGTTGGTTCAGTGGTAGAGCGCTTGCCTCGAATTACGAGGCCCTGGGTTCGATTCCTCTACACCATATAAGCAGAAAAAAAGCTGGAAGTGGTTCTGTGGCTCAAGTGGTAGGCCACTAGCCTTGAGCTGAAGAGCTAAGGGACAGCATCCAGGCCAGAGTTCAGCCCCCATGACCAAAAAACATAAAGTTCACTTTATCACACATTAATCTTTAATGAATTACATTTAATATTTTAATTATTATTTAAGTATTTTATAATTGTTGGAAAATAAAGTCCTTTGGTTTTATGTTTGGGCATATTTTGCTTGTTAAATTCTCACATTACTATAGTATGACCTGCACGTGTGTTAAATATATTTTCAAAAAATTAAAACTTGGCAGTGTTTAATCCTGGCATATCATCTCTTCTGGAGAATGACCAGTATGTTGATGAGCCATATATTATTCAATAGAGGTTGGCTGAAATATTCTTTTGGTGTATATGGTGCTCATTTTACCAAGGGTGAAATTTAGTTCTCATGCCTCCCTAATTTTGCCTGGAAGATGTCTCCATGAAATCTTCAGCTCTTGTTGTATTGAGGACTAACTCACAGTCTGATTTTATAGCTTAGTGCTCTGGTAGTGTGAAATAAACAGTTAGGATTATTTCATATTGCTAATTTGATCTCTTTATCATGATGTAAAATTTCTGTCACTTTTTGATTCTTTCATTAAAGTCTATCTTATGTGTTGTGTTATAGATACTGCTGTTTTTTTATTTTGTTTGCATGGACTGCCTTATTCTACTTCTTGTTTTTCAATGTTTAATTGTTATAGTAAAGGTGATATACAGAGGGACTACAGTTACCTAAGTCAGGTAATGAGCACTTTTCTTTTTGAATAGTGCCACCTCTTTCCTCATTTTCTCTCAGTTCCCTAACATCCCCTCCAGAAGAAGTTGTATATTTCTTTCATCCCAGTTTCTGTTTAACTGCTGCAATATTTTCCCCTTCAACTACCATGTCTGTGCCCCCCCTTACACTCAGTAAAATAGATAATCTTACACACAATAGCGAAATAAAAAGAGTGACAAAGGAGAAAACAAAGAAACAAAACAAAAAGCAAAATGACAAAAATCTTGTTTCCAATTCTATGGAGTGCACTTTAATAAACTTTTTTAAGATCATATAAATATAGCTATTGAGCATATGTGATCATTCCTGAGATTATCCACATTTGCTCTCACCATGTGAGTGTTTTAAAGCCTGTAAAATTTGTCATGTCCAAGTGTAAGTTTTTGTCTTTTACCAACCAGTGTGCATATATATGTATATATATATATATACATATTTATATACATATATACATTTATATACATATATATGTACACATATATACATATATATGTATACATATATATACACATATGTATGTATGTATATATGTACATATATATATGAATATAGTGTGTGTGTATATATATATATATATATAATAAACTTATTTTATTTATAAAAATGAGGTAAACCATTTAAACTATAATTTGGATCTGGCTTACTTCCCTTAATATTATCTTTTCAAGTATTTCCATTTCTTTATCTAGTTAGCCATACATTCTTTCACATGAAAAAATATAATGATATTTGGTATATATACACCACACTCTCACATTCTCTTGATCCATTCCAACACTGACAGGCATGTGGTTTGAATCCATATCATAGCTATTGTGAACAATGTTTAATAAACATGATTGGGTTGATAGCTTTCCTGTAACTTCGTTTTTGTTCTACTGGCTGAATGTCTAGGAGTGCAATTCCTGGGTCATAGGGAAGCTCTATGTTTACTCTTTTGAGCAACATTCATACTGCTTTCAAGAGTGATTGAACAAGTTTACATTCCCACGAGGAGTGTGGTAGTGCTCCCTTTTTGACACATCCCTGCCAGCATCTGAAATTGTTAGTTTTCTTGCTAATGGACATTCTCATAGGGTTGTGGTGGGCTCTCGGTATGTTTTTGATTTGCATTCCTTTTATTCCCGGAGACTTTGAATATCTCTTCCTATATTGACTGGCAATTCTTATTTGTTCACTGGAGAAATCTCTCTTTATGTCTTTAGACCATTTATGAATAGAGTTGTTGTTTCTTTGAGGATTTGTTTATTGAGGGTATTTTTTTAAATTTTGACCTTTGAGTAGATTTTATGTATGACGTTTTCTAACATCATACATTAAGTCATACATGTTAGAAAGTCTTTCTCCCATTTTCTCAGGTATTTATCTTGATAAGGGTGTTCTTTGCAATGCAGAAATATTTTTGGGGGTGAATGCAATTTACCTAGATTTTACCTTGATTTGTTGTGATTCTGGAACTTGACTAAGATGTTTCAATCTGTGATATCCATCCTGTAACCTTTATGTCTCACAGTCTCTTCCTGTAATACCTTTAGTGAATCTGGCCTTACATTGAGATCACTGATCCATCTGGAAATGATGCTAGTAGTTTTCTGCTCATGCATACAAAATTCTGCCAGCACCATTCATTGAAGAGGCTTCTTTCTTCCATTTTGTGTTTTTTGTTTCCTTATGAGATAGTAGATGGCTATAGATATGCAGGTTTCTTTCATGGGTCACTACCAAATATCTTTTCTTACTAAGGCTTTGTTTCAGAGTTTGAAGATAGATATTGTTATTCCCCTAGTACTGTTCTTGATGTTAAAGACCATTTTTGCCCTTTGTCATGATTTTCTGTCCGTAAAAATTTTCATATTTCTTCTATATCACTCAAGAATGTTGTTGGGATTTCAATGGGCATTGCATTGAATGTGTAGAATAACTGAGCAGTGTTGCCGTGTTCACGATGATAATCCTTCCCATTCAGGAGCATCAAAGTTATTCCATTAAGCTTGGCGTCAATGGTTCACACCTGTAATCCTAGCTACTCAGGAGGCTGAGATATGAGGATCACGAATCAAAGCCAGCCTGGGCAGAAACTCTGTGAGAATCTTATCTCCAATAAACCACTAGAAAACCGGAAGTGGTGCTGTGGCTCAAGCAGTAGAGTGCTTGCCTTGAGCTAAAGAGCGCAGGGACAGTGCCCAAACCCAGAGCTCAAGCCCCACAACTGACGGGGGAAAAAAAGGTATTCCATTAACTTATAAATGCTTTAATTTTTTCAGACAGACAGTTAAAGTTTTCTTCAGGTTTTGTTCACATCTTTGGTTAAGATAATTCCTGGGTCTTTTCAATTTTTTTGAGTCTATTACAAAAAAGTGGTTTACCTGAATTTAGTCACAAACTTCTTATTGTTGGCACACCAGAAATCTACTGATTTTAATGGGTTAATTTTGATTCTGTACTTTTCGAAAGTTTTGGATTAGTTTGGGGGAAGGAAGCTATAGGTATCTTCCAATACTGGGTTATGCCATCCGTAAACACCTCAATGTAACACCAGACAGCCTGAAAGTATTTCAGGAGAGAATATGGGAAACACTAGAGCTCTGTGGCAGAGGAGGGGCTTCTTGGGGAAGAAGTTGCTAGTACCAACTGTTAACTGACACCTCAGCCATGAAGGTTTGGCTGACTAATAGATGCCATGGTACCCTGAAAAAAATTGCAAATAGGGATTGTTATAGCTCTCATTTCCTATTTGGATCCACTTCTTTTTTTTTTTCTCTTGCTTTATTTCTCTTGCTAGAAATTCCACTGCAATATAGAAAAAGAATAGAAAATGAGCATCTGTTTCTTCTTCCTGACTTTAGAGGAAATTGGTTTAATTTTTCACCATTGAATGTAATGCTGTCTATAATTTTGTGTGTTCTTTTCCTTTTGTGTTCAGATTTGCTAAGGGTCTCTCAATTTTTTAATTTATTCAAAGAACCAATCTGCTCATTTTTTATGCGTTCTATGGTATTTTCTTCTCTATTTTGTTTACTTCTTGTTTTAATTTATTTGTCGGCCATAGGGCCTGAACTCTGGGCCTGGGCACTGATGCTCAGCTCTTCAGCTCAAGGCCAGCACTCCACCACTTGACCCACATGGCCACTACCAGGTTTTTCTACTTATGTGGTGCTGAGGAATCAAACCCAGGATCTCATGCATGCAAGGCAAGCACTGTACCACAGAGCAACCTTCCCCAGTTTTAATATTATAGTTTCCATTTAGTGGTTTTGAATTGGTCATGTTCCTTTTGTACAAGGAACTTAATGCTTATCATTAAATTATTAATTTGTGATTTCTCCAATTTGTTTCTGTAGGCATTTAGAGGTATAGATTTTCTTCTGACTACTGCCTTCATTGTGTCCCAAAGTAGCTGATTTTTTTTTTTTAGTATTCATATCTATTGCTTCATAAAAACTAGAATCAACCTTCTAATCTTATCAATAACCTTCTGGTCATTCCGCAATATGTTGTTCAGTCACCAGTTTTAAAGGATTTTCTGTAATAGCTTTGCCTGCTGAATTGTAATTTTCTTCCATTATGATCTGTCAGGATATAGGGAATCATGACATTTTATGAATTTGCACAGATGTGCCTTTTGAGTTACCGGATGATCTAGTTTGGAGAATGTTATTTGAGTGGCTGAAAAGAATGTATATTCGGATGCTCCTGGGTTAATTATTTACTAGTTTTACGATAATTCTATTTTATCAATGCAGTTGTTTAGGTATAATGGTCCTATGCAGAATTTTTGCCTGGATGATCTATCCAGCTACAATAGTGAAATGTTGATGTCACCAGCAATCAATGTGTTTGCATCTATGTTTTTAGATAAGTTGTAGATTAGTAAGTATTTGTTCAATGAAGTTGGGTGTCCAGTATTTGGTGCATGGGTATTTAGAATTGTTGTATGCTCTTGAGGGAGACTTGTATTTATTTTTCTGCAGTGCCCTCCTTTGTTTATTACCATTAATTTTAATTTGAAATCTATTTCATCTGGTATTAGGATTGCTACTCCACCCTGTTTATGGGAGCATTTGCTTGAAATATATTATTGCAGGCATTCAATTAGAAAATGTTCATTTCAGTTGGCAAGATGGGTCTCTTGTGGACAGCACATACATGGGTCTTGCTATTTGATTCAATTCTCTAATCTGTTCCAATTATTTGGAGATTTAAGGCCATTCATGCTGAGAATTGAGAAGTGTTTTGTAACCCCTGACATGTTATTCACCTACTTGGTGGCTGTGCCTCATCTTTTCCTATAATGTTTAGCTGTCTCTCTAATAAGGAATATTCTTTCCACCACTATGGCATTCTGATTGATTTTCTATATGTATTTCCTTAGCTATTTTTCTATTCATGGATTGATGAGGAAAATTATTTCAGTTATTCTTGTTATGCAATTTTATATTTGTTCACTAGTTATGAAGGAGTATTTTGCTGGGTACACTGTTTTTGGTTGGTAGATGTTTGCCTATAAACTGTGGCATACATCATTTCAGGCATTCTTCCTTTCACTATCTCATATGAGAAATTTGTATTTATTCTGACAGCTTTTCCTCCATAAATAATCAATTATTCCTCTCTAATATCTTCCAGTACCCTTTCCATGGGCAATAGCATGCTCTTTTCTGGTCTGGACTGCTTAGGCTTCTACTACTCTTTGTTACTGAATGTGTCTTTATTTTTCCATGCTCAGAAATTTTTCTAATAAAATTCCATTAGATATATTTTCTATCTTTTTTTATTGCTTGCTCTCCTCCTTCATGAATATGTAATCATAAAGTAGGGCTTTTGGTTGATTCCTAAATTTCTTTTTTTTTAGTTGCTTTTTTTTTATTGTGAATATACTGTACAGAGGGGTTACAATTACACAGGCAATGTAATGAATGCATTTCTTATCAAACATTGTTGCTTCCTCCTTTGTTTCCCCTTACCATTCCTTCCCATCCCCCCCTTCCAGCCCAGCCCCCTCCCACCCGGCTCCCACGAATTCTTGCATGCTCCTTTACTTTTTTTTCCCCAGGAATTATCAGTGTCTTATATCCTTTTGCCAGGAGAAGACACTTTCATTTCATCTGTACTATTAGTTTCCTTTTCATCTGCGATATAGATTTACCTTTATCTTTATAGATGCCATGACTTCTTCTAATAATTCTAGTCTCATCATGCTCAGGAATTGTCCTGTGTACATTTTCTTTCTTTTCATATTTTAATCAACCTGTTCTTAAAGCATTTTAGAACTATATTCTAGGTCCTTCATTGTCTGACCCATAGCCTGGACATTTTCTCTAAGAATTAAACTTGCTTTACTTGGCATTTTTCTTGTATATTCATGGATTATTTCTCTCCATTTTGAATCATTTGTATTTTCATGTTGTCTCCATTGTGTCCTTCTTTGAACAATGTACATTGATTTCGTTATATTAATTTTTTTATGTTCTCACAACAGATTTAACATTGCACATACATATCACAAAAGAGAAAGGAAAGCATTTTTATCCTCTTTACAACTTTATGTTTTTTTCCTTTTCTATATCTCAAGATAAATACACTAGCAAATATATTAAGTATTAGTGTAATTCCTCATGGTGGATTTGGATCGTGGATTTCAATGTAAAGATTTCTCCCAATTCTTTCCTCATAACCTACATTGGAGGCTCCTTTCCCCATATTCAGTACCTTGGAGTTGGTTGACTACCTATGTTCTCATTACATAAATAACAGCTAAATTACCTCACCTGTTATTCAGCTTTTGTTGTGGTTGATATTGCAGGAAGAGCTGTTGATTTTGTTGGGTATGTGAGCAAAGCTTGCTATGCAATCTTGATTAAATAATGCTTTCCTTCTCAAAGATGCTATTAAGTTGAAGAATTGTTAGTTAGCTCAACCTGCAAGATAACCACTTAACAGCAACTGGGTGACTGAACCAGAAGGCTTTTCACACAGGTCTCCACCTGTTTTACCATATTTACCCAAGGTGAAGGCAACAGAATATTTTGTGTCTCATCACAACTTACTCCATGCCTAATGGAAAAATTGTGCATGTTGCATGTATATGGTAGTGGAGATAAAGCAAGCTCTTGGCTTAACTAAGTTTCTGAATGTAATTCATGACAAATTCCTTTCATATCTTTACATAACCCTATATTCAAGCACAAGACATTGTATTCATATTCCATCCTAATTGGGCATAATATTTTACCATACTTATTAGCAGAAACGCAAGCATTCCTTCCATAAAAGCCATAATTTTGAAATACTCCTGCTGAATTTCTATGCTCATTATGCAGGTTTACCTTCAAGAACTACCAGTGTGTTTTGGCCTTGGCTTTTGCTATAGAAGAGATCAACAAAAACCCTGATCTTTTACATAACTTAACTCTGGGATTTAGTATCTATGATGTTCAATATGGATCAAGGACATCATTTGAAAATCCCTTCGTTTGCCTTTTTGGGAAATATGACTTTCCAAACTATAATTGTATGAGAGACAACCAGTCTATAGCAGTACTTACAGGACCTTCAGGAGCATTATCTTCACAGATTGGGACACTGCTGGACCTCTATAGTTTTCCACAGGTGAGAGTGTGAGCGGTGGGAGATATTAAGAATGCCTATTTTAGTGCCATCTCAGGTGTTAGAAGAGGACAAAAGGAAGAGATTTGATTTATGGAGGGGAAGGGAAATAACAAAATGCTTAAATAAGGATACAAGTTGACCCATTGTAACAATGAGATGTATAAGACACTTTGGTGAAAATGAACTTTACAACTTTGGCAGAGAGGAAGGTGGACAGGAGGAGTGTGGGAGGTGGAGAAGGAAGGGATGGTAGGGGGAAAACAGAAGAGGAGGTAACAATGCTCAATTGGAAATGTACTCATTGCCTTACTCATGTAACTGTACCCCCTATGTACAGTATTTTTTACAATACAAAGCATATTTTAAAATGTAGAGGAAAAAAAGAGTATGTACTCAAAGATAATGTGATATTTCTAGTCCTGTTGGTTTCAAAAAGGGGATGAAAACATTATAGAGAAAAGGTATTATTTTGGAATTTTAAGCCTTATAATTGATGTCGATTCTTTAAGAAATTAGGAAATGGAAAATGACTTTAAAATGTCCAGATATGTTGAGCATGATGCTGATGGACCACATCTCTAATCCTAGTGACTCAGAAATCATTTCTAATTAATTAGAAAAAATCATGCAGTAATGTGTGGTTCAAGTGGTAGAGTGCTACTTTGGGGGGGAAAAGCCAAGAACTACATAAGGCCCTGAGTTCCTGGCCCTTTACTAACACACACACACACACACAGAGTCACACACATATATGCAGGCTCATGTATAAGATACATTGAATGCAATATATTGGACTTAGAAAAAGAAAGGAGTATATGATCTCTCATATGTAATATTTTGTCTAAATAAGGAAAATGAAATATTAAAAATATCTGGACCACACTCAGATATGTATATATATATATATATATATATATATATATATATATGTATGATCAATCTGACTAAATTATGGTACATAGCAGGGTAGAATTGAATGATGTAACCGTTCAGAGAAAGAGACAGTACATAAAAATACCAGGCAACTGAAGCATATCTTCAATGAGGGTGGCTTTTTAGGTGTTCAGGGAATATGGAAGAGGAGAAAGGAGAGATGGGTAGTAGAAAATATTATAATATTCAATGCACATATATGTGAAAATGGAACTAGCAAAGTCAGTGAATATGTGGGGTGGATATCGATTACAGGAGTTGATGGAAACAGGGACAATGATTAAGAGATTTTGTATAAACAAATTAATACATTGTCAAATAATTAAAAAAATTTAAATTTATTTCTTCCAAAATTAAATGAAAAACCTACCTTCCAACTATTGCACATAGTTATGTGATATATATATCATGACTGGAATTAGGATGGATGGAAATCTTCTCATTTTTGCAGCATCCTGTTCTCATTCCCTTTAGCTGACCTCTGGGCCTTTTGATCATGCTCTGAGTGACAATAATATGTTTCCTGGTCTCTATCAAATGGCTCCAAAGGACACTTCAATAGCCAGTGGCATGGTCTTATTATTACTTCACTTCAGCTGGAATTGGGTGGGACTGATAACCTTACAAGATGAGAATGGTTTGTGGATTCTTCCTGCATTCAAAGAAGAGATGGCCAAGAACAGAGTTTGTATAGCCTTTGAGCTATCATTACCAAATTATTCCATGTCGAATATTTTCAAAATTATGGCACATTATAACCAGATAAATAAATCTTCAGCAAATATCTTCATTGTGTATGCTGATAATGAGTTCCTACGACATTTATTTACATGTGTTGAACAATTTTTAATAAAAGGCAAAGTTTTTATTATGAACTCAGAGTGGGATGTAACCATGAGAAAGAGATATTTCATTCTAGGTTCATTCCTTGTACCTCTCGTTTTTTCACACCATCACCCAGATGTTTCTGGATTCACAGATTTTCTCAAATCAGTTAACCCGTGCAAATACCCAGAAGACTTTTTTCTTGCTAGGTTATGGTCTCTCTCCTTTAATTGCTCAGATTCTGTGTCTGACTGTGTACTGTGGGAGAACTGTCCTCATGATGCCTCCTTGGATTGGTTGCCTAGGCATATATTTGACATGAGTATGTCTGGAGACAGTTATAGTGTATACAATGCTGTGTATTCTGTGGCCCAGGCTCTCCATGATATGCTGCTTTATCAAACAGAAACACAAACAATGGGAAATAGAAATGGGATAATGTCTTCCCCTGCACAGGTAAGGCCTTCTGTGTTGTACATCACACATTAGGAAGAAAGTTACTTTTTAGGGAGGTTCTTACACTATGAAATTAAATAATTTTTGTATTGTCTGAAAACCCAAGATACTATACTTCTTCATTTGTGTGTGAGATTCTCTAGGAATGTTTTTATGTACTTTTCAAGAAAAGCAGCCATGAAAAAGGACATTTCTAAAAATCTGTTTAGTAACAAATAAACCAACATGTTTATAGCTAATATTTTGAAGACTTCAAAATCACCATTGAAATCTGCATTTCTTAAGTAAGTGTAAATGATGACCTCCTGCACATAATTATGTATATTTTTCATAAGAGATAATTTTATTCTATTTTATCTATTAAATTTTTACCAAGTTCATACTACAGATGATCACAAAACTAGTGGATGTAGAAACCTATAGTAAGCAAATGAAAATGTTCTCACTAATGACTATTTACATGAAATTGGTTTCTCTTGAAGAGAGGCCTTCTATTTCCTTGCTGAGTGACCAGGATTCTGAAAGAATATTTTTATTCTCTGATAGGTTTTCTTCTATGCAACTCACTAGGTGCCTCTACTATTCTTGAATTCTGAATCGAAAATTTAAGGCAAACAAGAGCCTTTCTTGGTTCAGGTTTTCCTTTTTAACTCTGGGATATATTTCACCATATATTTCTCTTTTAGCTGCATCCTTTTCTGAAGAACATCCAGTTTCACAATCCTGCTGGAGATCAAGTGATTTTAGATGAGAAAAAGAAATTGGGGGCAGAGTATGATATTGTGAACATTTGGAATTTTCCCGAAGGTCTTCAACTTGAGATGAAAGTAGGAAAATTTTCTCCATATACTCGTCATGGTCATCAACTGACTTTATCTGAAAATCTAGTAGAGTGGACCATAGGAACAACAGAGGTTGGTTGGATTCAACAGTAATGATTTTAAGGATATATAAGTAAAAAAATTTCACCCTTAAAATTTATACCTGGTTGGGTGCCAGTAACTTACTCCTATAATACTAGGTATTTTGCTGGCTGAGATATGAATACCATGTTTAAAAAACAGTGCTAACAGGAAATGCTTTGAGACTAATCTCGTATTAACCATCAATAAAGCTGAAGTGGTGCTGTGGATTAGGCACTAAAGTGTTAACATTAAGCAACAAACCTCAGATACCCAACCCAGACTCACATAAGATTTAGTTCTGGCGTGTGCGTGCACAAGCACACACACACACACACACACACACACACACACTAACAGACAGACAGACACATGCATGCACGCACACACAAATATATACCCTATGTGCTTACTAAAAACCAAGTAGTGGACATTTAAAATATTTCCCACTTAAGAAATTGGATTGACTGATTGTTGGTTATAAAAGTAATAGAATACATTAACAGTACTTGGGTGAGGGTGCTCTTGATTCTAATTATATCTACCCAGGTTGATGACTACCTCAGATCTAAGATTATAGTTTTGTTTAAAGCTCAACTGGGTAGAATATTCTATGAGACTTTTTTGTTATTTATTATAAAAATAGTATACAGAGGGGTTACAGTTACATGAGTAAGGTAGTGAATACACTTCCTATCGAGCACTGTTACATTCTACTTTGTTTTTCCCAACTATCTATTCCTTCTCCACCTTCGCAACTCCCCCATCACCCACCAAGTTGTAAAGTTCATTTTCAACATAGTGTGTTGTACATCTCATTGTTACAATGGGTCAAATTGTATACCTATTTGAACATTTTGTTTTTTACCTTCCACTCCCCAAATTAGAAAAATGTACATACAAGACACAGGTCACCAAAATTATATACAGTGAAAACAGGGGCTATACCATAGGGGAGGAACATAACAAAGCAACCAAAAATCATATAGCACATTATAAATACATTAAAAACAATAGCAAGAAAGAAAAAACCACTTGTGTCCCCATCTTTGGGTTCATTTCGCTTAACATAATCTTATATGCTCATATCTCAATGAATAAAAAATCTCAACTGGAGATTTGGCTCAAGTAATAAAATGCTAATCTTCAGCACAAAAACCTCAAGGTCAGTGCCCAGACTACGAATTCAAGTGCGACGATCATTTCCAAAAAAATTTAACAGAGTGTTTGTAAAAGTTTATTAGGAATATTAAATTGCATTTTTCTTAGCAAGTTTCTACATTGTGACAAAGAATCAGAGCAATCACTTTATATGTTTTAAGGGTTTATTTTGCTCCCACTTGTGGAAGTTCCATTCAATGATTACTTGCCTACTGCTTAGGTATCTTTGGTGAGATGAATCAGTGAAAGAGCCTGAGCAAAAAGATTCTCACCTCATGGCCACTGTATAAATGTGACAGTCTTTGTATTCAAATAACCTTAAAACAGAAGGCCTATGCAATATCTTACTGCACACTTTTCAAGCTTCAAAGAAATTTGTTTCTCTTTACTCCTCATCATTCACAAATAGCAGGAAATAACAAATAATGACATGAATTCTAGGAAACTCCATAGCTCTGACAAATAGGACTTACTTTCTCACCATTAATCCACTTTTAAAGGTCTCACACTTCTCAAGAGTTCAATAGGCTAAATAGAGATCAAGCTGATAGAAAATAAGTTGTTTGTGGTATGATGTGGAATCTATACCAACGTTGAATTAACTGACCAGATTTATGTGCATAAAATGCTACATTTAATATTCCTGTTCTTTAAAAAATGAAATTTTTGGAGTGTCAGGTAAAAGTCTGAGCAGTTACTGACACAGATCTGATTTTCTTCAGCCTCCTCACTCTGTCTGCAGTGAAAGTTGTGTTCCAGGATTCCGGAAAACCCCTCAGGAGGAAAAGGGTGCTTGTTGCTATGATTGTACCCCTTGTTCAGAGAATGAGATAGCTAATGGGACAGGTAAGTTCATGACTTGGGGAGAAATTTATATTCTCTAATAGTGTCCCCAAACCATGCAATGCAAAAGGTGTGTATTAGGATTGCAGCACCAATGTCTTCCATTTTACTCATAAATTAATTGTGACTGTAGAGGTTCTTGCTTCTTGAAAAAGATCACAGGTTGTCAATTATGTATAGAACTAATTTTTTTACTCTCGCATATGAATGTTTGTTCAAGTAATCACTAATGTAAGTTTAATGCCCATCATATTAAGCGCAAAGCTAGTTAAAGGATAAGGTCTCCGTTTTTTTTTTTTTTTTTTTCAAAATTGACTTCAGAAAATAAAGAAAAAAGAGATCTTGCACACTTTTATTTCCTAGTGCCCAGAAATATTGTTGCTACACAGCAAGTGATGTGATTGTTTTATATATAAGAAGCAATCAAAAGGGTTGTGCACAGCATGACTTTAGAGCTTGAAAGTGTGAGTTGATTTTATGTTGCCCCATGCATTACAAGCAAGCGGGACAGACAATATGACAACTTCAAGGAAGGGATATAGGGCTTTTATTTATATTGTCCAGAGTCATGGAGGGAAGTACAAACCCTGTGATGCACACTTTCCGATGAAGGGTGTGAGTGGTGAACACAAAGCTGAGAAGAGCTATGGCAACATGAAGAGGTCTGGAAAAATTTAGGGATAATAGAAATGGTAAGGAATAATATGTGTTATAGACACGTAAAGATAAAGTTATTGTGAATGTAGATTAGACATAGAGAGTTCGTCTAGCATGTATGAAGTCCTGGGTTCAATTCCTCAGTGTCACATAAATAGAAAGAGCCAGAAGTGGCACTGTGGCTCAAGTGACAGAGAGCTAGCCTTGAGCAAAGAAAGCTCAGGGACAGTGCGCAGGCCATCAAAGCAAGTCCTAGGACTGGATAAAAGAAGAGAAAGTGGGAAAGTGTGTGGGAATATGATGAAGATACAATATGATACTGAACATATCTGGTAATATTTGGTAATTTTTGTTTTTATGCTGATAAGTATTGACATGTTATAATTTTCTCTATGTAGGGATTTTCTAATTTGCTTTTAAGTACTGAAAAGATTATTTGAATTCCTCACCAGATGTGGAGAATTGTCTGAAGTGTCCAGATCATCAGTATGCCAACACAGAGAGAAACCAGTGCCTCCAAAGAGCTGTAAGTTTCCTGGCTTATGAAGAGCCCTTGGGGATTGCCGTGGCCTGCATGGCTCTATGTTTATGTACACTCACAGCAATTGTTCTTGGAGTCTTTTTGAAACATCAGAACACTCCCATTGTTAAAGCTAATAACCAAGTTCTCAGCTACATCCTGCTCATCTCCCTCATCTTCTGTTTTCTCTGTTCCTTGCTCTTTATTGGCCGTCCAAACACAGCCACCTGCATTCTACAGCAAACCACATTTGGAGTTGTATTCACAGTAGCTGTTTCTGCTGTCTTAGCCAAAACTGCAACTGTGGTTCTGGCCTTCAAGGTCACTTATCCAGGGAGAAGAATGAGGTGGTTACTGCTCTCAGGGGCTCCTAACTTCATCATTCCCATCTGTACTCTGATTCAGGTGACATTCTGTGTCCTTTGACTGGGGACTTCACCTCCCTTCATTGACACAGATGTACACTCTGAACATGGCCACATTATCATCCTGTGTAACAAGGGCTCCCTCACTGCTTTCTACTGTGTCTTAGGATACCTGTTTTTTCTGGCCCTGGCCAGCTTCATTGGGGCTTTCCTGGCCAGGAATCTTCCTGACACGTTCAATGAAGCCAAGTTCCTGACCTTCAGCATGCTGGTGTTCTGTAGTATCTGGTTCACTTTCCTGCCTGTCTACCACAGTGCCAAAGGAAAAGTCATGGTGGCTACAGAGGTTTTCTCCATCTTGGCTTCCAGTGCAGGGCTGTTGGGCTGCATTTTTGCTCCCAAGTGCTACATCATATTGTTAAGGCCAGATAGAAATTTTCTGCATGGTTTTCAGGACAAAACACGTGCCAGGAGAAATAAACCCTGAAGATGAAACTTAAATGTATGATTAAATACATAGAAGGCCAAATAAACTCTACATATCTTTTTCCATCAGATATTAGTTTATATTGTTAGAATCAATTTGATGAATAAGTGAGTCTCACTCATTTCTCATATGATAGTACAGTCACAATTTTTAGCCACCTACATTTGAATTTTGTTCCAATATCTTTGGATTTTCATGCTTACACTGCACTTATCCAATCATCTCCACTAATATATTTTAACTGCTACTAGTTTTTGAATTGTGCTTTCTTAATCGTTTGACTAAAAACTTATTTTATTTTTGCTAGTCCTGAGTCTTGATCTTAAAGCCTGGTTACTCTTGCTTAGTTAGTTAGTTAGTTAGTTAGTTAGTTTATTCATTCATTCATTCATTCATTCATTTGGTCAAGGCTAGTGCTTTACACTTGAGCCACAGCTCCTCTTTTGGCTCTGTAATGGTTAACTGGAAATGTTATTCACTTAATGTTCCTTCCCAGGTTACCTTTAAGCCATGATCACTACATGTTATCCTGTGCAGAGGAGTTAATGGGCTTTTTTTAAATTTTAAAGTACATTATCTTCCTACCTGTAACTATTCTTCTTAATCATGACTCATTAATATTTTCCTCTTCCAAAAGTTCCATGTTTTATATACTCATAGTGTTTATTTTGCTTCATACTTGTATATTTCCATTCACACATCTTTCTTTTTCCTTATTCCTCAATTGATTTTGGTGAAATAATCTCCCCCATTCTCTCTGATTTCATTCCCTCTCTCTTCCCTTTCCTTCCTCTCTTCTTTCCCCCCCCCACTCTGCTTTCTCTATATTGTTTTATAATTTTAAGAATTGGTTTAATAAGCTACAAAATACAACTCAGTTGCATTGTCTTTATGAAATAACAGCTAAAGAATGTAGAGGATCAGAATAGGTTGCTTATCCATGGCTGGATATAATTTTCAAGTTATTTATGTTTAATTACTTTACAAATATTGTGAAGGCTATCTGAGTTGGCCAAGTTGTGGAAAACAGAAGCTGCTAAGAACAATGGGCCACAGAATTCTAAATTCCAAGTTTGTTCCTTGATGATTTCAGTTATAATTGTGCAATGATAATTTGATGGCAACCTGTTACTCAACAGAAAGCAATAAATGGGGACCAATAATATTTATGATATATATCATATATCATATAATATATATATATTATACATACAACATGTATATATAGCACATTATATATATTATATATATAAAACATATAATATATATGAGTATGTAACACCTTTTTTCTCACCTAATATTTGAGCGTCAAATCTTTGATTCCTAGTCCATCTTAAATAGTACTTAAATTACTGAGTATCTGTGTATTAGTTTGTACTTGTGAGACAGTGAAAGATGAAAAAGGGAAATGTTGGTCACACTGGCTTGCTGGACATTAATGAAATTTATCTCTGGAACTAGATGGGAGAGAATGAGGGAAGAGATGAATTTATGTGAAAGGAATTGCACTCATTTCTGGATATATGTAAAGGTAAACCACGCCTCTAACATAACAATAATGTAAATTGTGTGTTGGGGAAGAATTAAAGAAAACAGTGATTGTGAGTCCAAAGAGTTTCCATACCAATTGTAAACCTATACCAAATAGTGTGTTAGACAAAAAGTTATCTCTGAGTTTTTTTCTAGAGTAAGAAACCTTATACTGTCATGATTTTCTAGGTTTTCATTCCTTTATTTTTATTGTAATTTTGTGGTTTGGGTTTGGTTTATTTGAGATGGGTTAGGGGCAAGGTAATTATGTACACCATGCTCATCTCCAGCCTTAGGAATGGTAGTATTACAGGTGGATCCCTCCATATCCAGCTTGCTTATGTTAAATATATCTAAATACTGTCTTTCAACGAAGTTGACTCTGGAAGCTACTTATTCTAGTGATGGAACCTATGATCATAAACAATTTTGGAAGTGTTTTAAACGCAAATAAATAAAACAACTGAGGAAAACATCTTTTGGATTCCCTATATTCATTTTTAGCCACATAGGTAGTTAGCTTTGATCACATTTTATTCACTAATATTCATTTTAGATAACAATGACAGTTGTTGAAATCCATATTTAACTCCCTGTTTAGTATCATGAGAGCAGTTCCAAAGAATGTGTCATGAATAATAAGGTCAATTAGAAGAAATTGGTGATGAACAGCCTTGAGGAAATCTGGTATAAAGTAACTGGATCAATGTAATTTTGCTGGCAATTTGGGGGTTAAAATTTACACAAAAGGTGTTTCCATAGCTTACATTACTTCTACAAAGCTCTCTTTCCTTGACTGGCCATTGAAATGCAAAATAATTTGTCCACTTTGTCAAATTATTAGAAAATTCCATTAATTCTAACACTAACATATCCTTCGAAAAATACCTATAACTGACTTTTTCTCTTGGTAATCCACTCAAACCTTTCCCAGAAGGTCAGAAAAATAATCAAGTAGGTTTTTCATTAATTTAAGATACAAGGGAGCCTTGCATTATCTAATGGTAGTAATGGATAAATGCATGTTTTAAAGTAGTAAATACTGGCCATAATGACAACTAAAGTACAAGGATTAGCTATGTGATTCAGAGTAGCGGGTTGGAAGAAATGGAGAAAGAGAAAGTAAAGCGGTATTTTTTGCCAGTTTTGGGGCCTGAACTCTGGGCCTAGGTGCTGTCCCTCAGCTCTTCAGCTCAAGGCTAGTGCTTCACCACTTGGGCAACAGTGCCATTTCTTGCTTTTTCTGCTTATGTGGTGCTGAGGAATCGAGCCCAGAGACTCATGCATGCAAGGAAATCAATCTACCACTGAGCCACCTCCCGGCCCAAAGGGGTTGTTTTGTTTTCAATTTTTTTCTGACATAATTTCTGGAACAACAGGTTCAGAAAAACAAAGAAAGCCTATTTTCTCTCATATGTGGAAGTTTGATTGAAAATACAAGCATTAAGCATGAAATACACAAGAAACAATGCATGTAGTCATGGGCATAGAAAGACACACTGAATAAAGTACAGAGTGCATTTCAGTTATGTGTCATCTATGAATAATGAACATGAGATACTGTTTAAATAAATGATACTTAAACATCTTCTTCAGAAGAAGATAATGATTAAATGCAGGGCAACGAGGATTGTAGGGCATAGTGAGAGGCAAGTGCAGTCAAAATAACTATGAACTTAATTAGAAATAGAGCCTGGAAACTTGAGGGGATGGTACTTTTTATATGTGGGGAGAATGATGGGAATGGTGACACTAATAAAGATGAATTGCACAGAATTTCACATATTGAATTCTACCTCTTTGTACAACTATTGAAAGAAAAAATAAGAGAAATCTTATCTCCAATTAACCCCATAAAATGCTCAGAGGCAGGTTCTGAGCTAAAGCACTACATCTGACCAAAAAAAGAAAAAGACTCCCACTCAAAAATGATGTAAAGTAAACATTCTTTTGTCCTTCCAGTAATTTTTAAAATGAATACACAATATGCTTCCACGCCTGTGCTGGTAAGTTAATAAACATAGAAGACAGGAACTTGTACTAGAGATTCCTTGGTTTTACTTTTGTCACGTTGCAATTTGAACTACTCCAGGATCATGGAGTGTTGACTGCAACATTATAAGCTCATATTTTCTCAGCTAATATATCGGGAACACACCGTTTTAGCATGACACTGTTATATTTTTTGTGTCTTAATGCAGTCCGTTGTGGAGCCACTTTGCCAAAGGAGTAACAAGACAGTACTTAAGGAAGGGCATTGAGTAATAGTGAACAACATGTAGGAAGGGGGTTATTAAAAGCTTTCAGACCCAAGGGGATAGGTAAGACTAAAACCCAGCACCCTTGACCAGCCAAACTTCTTGATCACTCATTCAAACTCTGGTCTGTTTAAGTAATTGCTTAACTTATGCCATACCCCTTCCTCCTCTGCACCACTTATTGCATTTTTAAAGTAACTTCCCACTTCCTGAGAGCTGTCCAGAACATTACCAAAAATTCTTATACTTCTGTTACAACCTTTCAGATTTTCCAATAAAAATAAATGAAATTAAAGTACCCATAAAAGGCTTCCAAACTGTTCACTAGTGACTTACATCTGTAACCCTAGTAACTCAGGACACTGGTATCTGAGAATCACAATTTGAAGCTAGTCCAGGGTAAAAAACCCGTGAAACTCTTATCTCCAATAAACCCTTCAAAACCAGAATTGAAGCTGCAACACAAGTTACAGAGCACTAATCTTGAGCACTGAAACTCAGTGATAAGGGCCTGAGTTCAAAACCCTAGGACCAGAAGAGTAAAAAGTATTCCATCAAAGGAAAATATAACAAAATGTGGCTTCACCATTGAATTGTTCAAAAATAATTACACATTTGCTAATTCTCTGTAAGTTGTTCCTGAAAAAAGAACTGTAAAAGAATTTCTTAGAGCACATCTTGCAAGGCTAACCTTACCCTGATACTAAATTCAGAGAAGGAAATTAAAAAAAAGAATGAAAACTATATTCAATACCTATAGGAAATGGTAACAAATATCCATATCAAAACACTAAAACTGGGGTTCCAGAAGATGGCAGAGGAGAAGCTAGAGGCTAAACAAGTTCTTACAAAGAAAACAGTTTTAGTGTTCCAGTGAACAGCCTTAGGCCAGAGAATTACACCAAGTATGCCATCACAGTACAGAGAGTTTGGCCAGAGAGGGAAAGTCCAGGTAAGGAGACAGATCTGAGCACTTGCTGGTAGCTGCAGCTGTGGCTGCAGTGGCAGCAGCGTCCATAGCCACCATACCTACAACAGAGAGTCTGGGACAAAGGAACCAGATACAGCAGGTGAGCGGATTATGCTCAACACCAGCAAGGACTGACAAGCAGATATATTCATCCTGCACATCGCAGACCAGAGATGACCCAGGAACCAAGATTCTGCCATGAGTAGAATCCTGACATACGTACTCCTTATCAGGGAGCAGAGGAGGAAAAGCCACCCCCCCACCATCAGAGGTCTCCATCTTTGATTCTGACAAAGGCCCATGCGAGGAACTAGCTCCAAATAAGGCCTTGGAAGAAAACAAAAGAGTCATTTAGCAGGTCACAGGAACTAACTGACCTGCCAGGCTCAGCTCCATCCAGGGGAAAGTCACCCAGGAAAGGCAGCAGAAGCTCCACCACCGGAGGAGTGACATTCTTCACTGGGTAAACAGCTCCAGAGGCTGCACCTCCCGTCAGGAGCCTACACAATCAATTGAAATTCAGTAAACATAAACCCTGAGAATGGCTCGTGGCTGGGCTCTGTGAGTGTCTCACAAGCTAGCCCCTCAGAGAAAAGCTACTGTTTGCTGAAAGGCCTCAACTCTATCCAGAACCTAGCCTCATCACAGTATCTCCAAACTAGAGGAAACAGCCATCTCCTTCTTTTGTGATACTCAAAGCAGATCTTCCTCCTACTGAACTAGCCTGGGAGGATGATCACAAAATCCTGAGTAAAACAGAGCATTTTTCTGCATGCTCAAACAAACTGACATAAGAAACCAATCAAGCCACAGGAAAACCAATGCCACAAGCAGACGAGAGACTCCACCAAGAGACTGGTTAGGAAACAAGGGAGATACAGGATCTTCCTATCCACTCCCCCCCAAAACAAGAAAATCAAAGAACTTTTTTTGTACCTTTTTATTAAGTTTAATTTTTAAAAAAATTGTTTCCAATTCATCTTTTCTTTTCATCTTATAATTTTTAATTTAGGTGTATGTGTGTGCTTTTGTAAAATCTCTATTGACCATTTGGTCATTTTTTTCACTTTTTTTCTTCATTCTTTTCAATTTTTTTCTGCTCTTTTGTTCTTTTTTGCATGACTTAATTGCTTTTCTGCTCATCCTCAGATATATACCCATTGTTGAGCATTAGACCTTATCCTCCTTTGTGTACATTCATGATCCACAAATTTATTACTCAATTCACAGCCTCTTAGGCTTAAATTCCTTAATAACAATATTACTTCTTTATACCTATATAATTTTTTAAGAATTTGTATTTTTATTTTTTTCATGTCTCCTTCCTATCCTTCCCTTCTCTCATCCTATCCCTTTCTTCTCTCAATTTCACCCTTAAAATTAGATAATTTTTAAGTTTCACTTTTTAAATTTAAATGTTTGTTTTTCCATTTTTTTCTTCTCTCTTTTTTTCTCTCTCCTATCATTCTGTCCAATCCATTTCCCTCTTTGAGATTAGGACTTGGTTAATTTCACTCTCCTTTTTCCTCTCCACATCTCTTTAATCCTATTTTTCTCCACGTTACTCCCTAAGCCTAATAATTTCTGGTTTGCCAAATTCTTTTTTCCTGTTCTTAGTCTATAGTTGTTTGATGTTGAATAGACAGTATCTGTTGATCTAGATTGAATCTGCAGACTTTTGACTGTGCAATGACAGGCGTTTGTTGGATCTTTGCCTTAAAATAGTGTTCTAGCACAAAACTGGTGTTACTTTTATACCAAATGGGAGAACAAGCCAGAAAAACACAAGAAAAATGGCAAGTCCGGGTGTCTCAACTCCCACCCATGATAATCAGGGGACAGAACAGATAATGAATAATCCAGAGGAGAGTTTCCAAAAAGCTCTAGAGACACTACTGGTAAACATGGTGAGTGAAAAAATTAAAACCTGCAAAGGACTCAGTGTGACTGTGATATGGAAAGAGAGGAGGCAAACCAAAGATCAATACAGGAATATCATGAGTGTGAGGAAGCTATTCAAAGATTGATACAGGAATTGCATGAGCATGTTGAGAACACTCAAAGAGAAATAAAGGAATTGGGTGTGCAGGCTGAAAACAGTCAAAGAGAAAGATAGTAATTGTGAGAGCAGGCTGAGAACAGACAAAGAGAAAGTCAAGAATGGTGTGAGCAGGCTGAGAACAGTCAAAGAGAACTACAGGAATTGTGTGAATGTGAGGAAGCTAATCAAAGAGTAACGCAGGATTAGAACAAACAAAGATCAATAGAGGCATTCATAGAATCCATAAACAGATAGCTGAAAGAATTCAAGGAGAACACAAAGGGAATGCTGAATGGGACTCAACAGAAGGAATGGAAGTCTAAGGAAACCATAAACAATCAACCAAGTGACTTGAGAATAAACACTAAAACACCAAATTAAGGAAATAAAGAAGATCATACAAGATCTAAAACAAAACTCCAACAAAGTATTTGAAGCCATCAACGCCGACCAATTAGAAGGAAAAGAAATAATAACAAAGTAGAAAGTCTTGATAGTAGGTTAGACCATGTAGAAGATCGAATCTTGGGGATTGAAGAGAGCCTAGATATTATAGAGAAAGAACATACAACCATCCAAGACAAGTCCAAGAAATATGATAGATCTATTCAGCATTTGGAAGACACCATCAGCAGGCCTAATCTGAGGATAATGGGTGTAGAGGAGCACCTAGACACAGAAGTTAATGATCTAGGAAATTTGATTAACAGGATCCTAGCAGAGAACTTCCCAAACATGCAAAAAGATAGGCCTATTTAGATACAAGAAGCTTTTAGAACCCTAAATAGACCAGACGAGAACAGGATATCACATCATCACATTATAATCTGCACAGGATCAACTCAGACCAAGGAAAAGATCCTTAAAGCTGTCAAGCAGAAAAGATCAATCAGCTATAAAGGGAAACCAATTAGAATCACCTCAGAGACAATTAAAGTAAGAAGAGCTTGGAATGATGTATGCTTGCCTTAAAGACAAACAACTATCAACCAAGAATATTGTACCCAGCTAAACTCTCCTTCATAACTGAAGGTCAAATAAAAATGTTCATAGCAAAGAAAAACTGAAACAATATTTCTCTACAAAAGATACTTAAAGATATCCTGCACATAGAAAACTAACAAGACCACAATAAAGGCCAAGAAACCTCACCCAAACTGAGAATCCAAGAACCATAGAAGAACCCAGTTGCCACAGAACCCACGAATTTGGAAAAATGGCAGAAAATTCCAATACCTCTCAGTCCTATCTCTCAACATTAATGGAGTTAACTCTACAATTAAGCAACATAGACTGTCTAGCTGGATTAAAAAGCAAGATCCTTCTGTCTACTGCCTTCAGGAGTAACACTTCGCCTATTACAAAAACACTTTTTGAAAGTGAAAGGCTGGAACAAAATCGACCAAGCAAATGGCCCCCATAAACAAGCAGGAGTTGCAATCCTAATGTCAGATAAAATAGACTTCAAATTAAAATTAATTAGAAGAGATAAAGAAGGTTTTGACATACTAATTACAGGATCTCTCCTTCAGGAGGATATTACAATTCTAAATATCTATTCGCCAAACAACAGAGCACCCAAATTTATCCAAGTAACACTACTTTCCCTCAAATCTCATAGATCCAAAGACATTAATTGTTGGGGACTTCAACACATCACTACCCCCACTAGATTGATCAACTCAGTAAAAACTCAACAGAGAAATCACAGATCTAAACAACTGTATAGATCAAATAGATCTAACAGACAGCTACTGAATATTTCACCAAGCACCATCAGAATACACGTTTTTCTCAGCAGCACATGGAACATTTTCAAAAAGAGACCACATTTTAGGTCACAAAGCAAACACATGTCCAAATTCAGAAACATCTCAGACCACAAAGGAATAAAATTCAGAAACTTCTCAGACCACAAAGGAATAAAATTAGAACTCAACACCAAAAGCCAACAAAGGAAGTCTTGTATCAGATGGAGGCTGAACAACAAACTGTTGATTGTACCCCCCAGTGCTCATGGAAAAGATTGGAAATGAAAATCAACTGTTCATGATATTCAACAAAAATGAACACACATATTTCCAGCTCCTCTGGGACACAGCAAAGGCAGTACTCAGAGGCAAGTTTATAGCTCTGCGTTCCTATATCAACGAATTGGAGAGATCTGAAACCAACAATTTAATGAGACATCTGAACCTCCTTGGAAAAAAGCAGGAAGATAAACCACAATCCATTAGGTGGAAAGAAATAATTAAAATTAAATCAGAATTAAATGAATTAGAATCCAAGAAAAAAAACAAAGAATCAAGAAAAGAAAGAGTTGGTTCTTTGAAAAAATTAACAAAATTCACAGTCCCTTAGAAAATCTTATCAGAAAAAAGAAGAGAACACACCCAAATAAATAAACTCAGAGATGAGAATGGAAACATCACCACAGAAAAAACCAAGATTCAGAACATTATAAGGGAATAATTCTCAAACCTTTTGCTAATAAGTTTGAGAACTTGGCAGATATGAACATTTTCCTAGCAAATATTTACATGCCAAAACTAAACCAAGATGAGTTAAACCATCTTAACAGGCTCATATCAAGCATTGAAATAGAAAAAGCAAGAAGAGACTTCCCATCTAAGAAAAGCCCAGGAACAAATGGTTTAACAGCGGAATTCTACAAGGCCTTCAAAGCATAGCTCACACCAATACTCGACCAACTTTCCAATGTAATTGAAAGAGAAAGATCCCTACCGAATTCATCCTATGAAGCAACCATAATGCACATCCCCAAACCAGGCAGGGACTCATCAAAGAAAGAGGAATATAGACCCATTTCTTTGATGAACATTGATGCAAAACTTCTCAACAAAATTTTGGCCAATCGACTTCAAGAATTCATCCAAAAAATCATACATCATGATCAAACAGGATTCATTTCAGGGATGCAATGCTGGTTCAATATACCCAAATCAATTAGTATAATTTATCATATCAACAGGAGCAAGGATGAGAACCACATGGTTATCTCAATAGATGCAGAAAAAGCATTTGACAAGATCCAGCACCCCTTCATGATGAAGGTTCTGGTAAAACTAGGAATCCAGATAATATTCCTCAAGACAATAAAGGCTGTATATGACAAAGCTACAGCAAGCATTATACTTAATAGTGAAAAACTAAAGTCAGACCGGACACGAGGCCCCAAGGTCGAATCCCGTTCAGCCCCCTACGATGAGGGAATGGCGAGATATCCTGAGATACTCGTTTCCTAACCTAGGAAGGGTCAGGGAATGCAATCAATCTTATCCTTCAATGAGTAGTTCCTGCAGGATGCTGGGAGGAATTGAAAGGCATGACTCATGGGGTATCGATTAGTTTTAATGAAAAGTTCATGAAGCGTGACCATAATCATCACAGTAGTGAATGTAGGCATCGGGGAAGATCCAAGATTTGGTAATCACAAGGTAGATTGGAGGCCATCACAGGTCGCTATCTCTCCTATTCTATACAAATAGGTACTTATTTGCATACTACCTTTAGCTCATGAAGGGATGACTATTGTGCTCCCCCTCCTTCACCTATTGGGCATGCTAGGCGCCATGATCAGATCTCAGCACTGCCAAATAATCACCCTGATGTGAGAAGTCAATCTTTGCACCTGTTTTCCTGTGCTGTGCAAGACATAAGTCTCTGCTAGGATGGAGTATGCTATATAAGCAACTCTATAACCACGGGAACAGAATGTGATCCATGTCAGCACACTTATACCTGTCTCTATACTCAGTAAAATGGACAATACCTCCATGAATTAAACACCAATGATGGAGGAGTGCACAGAACACAAAATGCTGTCCACACATGAATGTTAATACAAATCCTCTGTTGAAATTATGAACTGATGACTATCCAGGCCCTACCTGGGGCTCGATGTCAGGTTCTAGGAAGGCCCTGGCTCCTTAGTTGCTCACAGGTCTGTGTCCTCACCTTGACACTTTTGCCAATTAGGCCTACTAGCCTCTGATATCAAATCCCAACACTGCCAAAATAATCATCCTGATGTTAGAAGCCCATGGACCACCTGTATTCATGTAGTGTGCAAGTCCTGGTTCTCAGCATGGATGGAGAAGGCCTATGCAACTCTATAGACAAGGGAATAGGTTGCCATCCATGTGAGCATTGTTATATCTGTCACCATAAGCAATAAAAGAAAAAATACATCCAAGATTGAGACACACAATAAAAAGAACTTCAATGAATGCATGATGTATTCCACACATGTATGTAAATAGAGATCCCATGCATAAAATAGTTGGGCATATGATTTTTGCCAGTGCCAGGGCTTCAATTCAGACCCTGGGACCAGACCTGACCTTGTAGTCTTCAAGGATGGTAACCTTCCCATTCCCTCACAGTGCAACGGGTTTACCCAGACATGAGTTCTAATCCCAGCACTGACTAAAGATTCATCCTGATGTCAGAAGCCAGGCATTGTGCCTTTTTTGCTCTCCTGTGGATGTCATTGGTCTCAGCAATGATGGAGAATGAATTCATAAGCAACCCTAGAACCATGGGCACAGTTGGTCATCCATGTCAGCACAGTTACACCTGTCACCATACTCAGTAAAATGCACAATACCTCCATGAATTAGAAAACAATGAAAGAGAAAGAGTGCCCCAAAGGCAAGAAGCTGTCTACACACGTATGTTAATACAGATACTCTGTTGAAATTATGAATTGATGACTATCCTGGCCCTCCCTGGGGCTCGACATCAGGTCCTGAGAAGGTCCTAGCTCCTTAGGTGTTCACAAGCCTGTGTCCTCCCCTTGACCCTTTAGCCAATTGGACCTGCTAGGCTCTGAATTCAAATCCCAACCCTGCCCAATGAATCATCCTGATGTGAGGCCATGCATGGATCCACCAGTTTACCTGTCCTGTGAAAGTCCTGGTTCTCAGCATGGATGGAGAAGGCATAGGCAACTCTATAGAAATGGGAAGAAGTTAACATTTCTGTCAGCACAGTTATAGCTGTCACCTTATGCAATAAAAGACAAAATGCATCCATGACTGAGACACACAATAAAAAGAAGAACTACACGGAATGCAGGATGCATTCCACACATGTATGTAAATAGAGATCTTTTTGCCAGTGCTGGGGCTTCAGGTCAGGCCCTGGGACCAGGCCTGACCTTGTGTTTTCAAGGATGGTGAGTTTCCCCTTCCCCCACAGTGCAACAGAGTTACCCAGACCTGAGTTCAAATCCAGGCTCTGGCAGTACAATGGCAAAAAATTCTGAGCTAGGGTGCTTCGTTCATATATATATATATATTTAATTTAATTTAATTTTATTTGTGAACATACTGTACAGAGGGGTTACAATTACATGGGCAGGATAATGTGTACATTTCTTACCAAGCATTGCAGCCTCCTCCTTTGTTTACCCTTCTCATCCCTTCCCAGCCTCCCCCCCCCCCAATCCCAATCCTTCTCCTCACCCCCCCGCCCCCCCCCCCCCCGCACTGACGTTGTAAAGCTCGTTTTGGACATGACAACTTGTACTTCTCATTGTTGCAACAGGTCCACCTATATCCTTAAAGACTTGTTTTTCCCCATCTCCTCCACAAGTTATACTGACATCAAATATAGTGAAAGCAGGGGTTTTACTGTGGAGGAGGGGATACAAAGCAACAAAGAAATAATCTTATAAATGCATTAGAAACACATGCAAGAAAGAAAAAAACCTTAAAATACATATCTAAGGGTTCATTTTCCTAACATCACATTATCTGACCTTTTCCGCTTGACTCATACATATACTAGATATTGCAAATAAGGGAAACCATGGGGCCTATGTTTCTTTAGGCCTGGCTTACTTCACGTAATATAATTTTTTACAAGTTTTTCCATTTCCTAACAAATGGGGCAATGTCATTCTTTCTGATGGAGGCGTAGAATTCCATTGTGTATATATACCACATTTTCTTGATCCATTCATCTACTGAGGGGCATCTGGGTTGGTTCCATATCTTAGCTATGGTAAATAATGCTGCAATAAACATAGTTGTGCTGGTAGCTTTAGTGTGGTCTTCTTTGTAAACATTTGGGTAAATGCCCCAAAGTGGGATTGCTGGGTCATAGGGGAGCTCTATGTGAAATCTTTTCAGGAACCTCCATACTGCTTTCCCAAGTGGTTGAACAAGTTTACATTCCCACCAACAATAAAGTAAGGTTCCCTTCTGTCCACATCCCCTCCAGCATCTGTTATTGTTAGAGTTCTTGATTTTTGCCGTTCTAACTGGAGTGAGGTGATATCTCAATGTTGTTTTGATTTGCATTTCTTTTATGGCTAGGGATGTTGAGCATTTCTTCATGTGTCTATTGGCCATCCTTTCTTCTGCAGAGAAGTTTCTCTTTAAGTCTTTCGCCCACTTATTTATTGGGCAGTTGTTTCTTTGAGGATTTGTTGTTGGGGGGTTTAATTTTTTGAGTTCCAAGTATATTTTAGATATGAGACCCTTGTCTGTTGTATGGCTAGTAAAGATCTTCTCCCAATCCGTGGGCTTTCTATTGATCTTGCTAGCTATGTCATTTGCCCTGCAAAAGGTCTGCAACTTTATGCAATCCCATTTGTCCAACCTTTCTTTGATTTGTTGTGTTTCTGGGTCTCTATTAGGAGAATTACGGCCTGAGCCAAGGAGACCTAGGGTTTCTCCTATTCCATCCTGTAATGTTTTCAGAGTGCCTGCTTTGACTTCAAGGTCTTTGATCCATTTGGAGTTGATTCTGGTGCAGGGTGATATATAAGGATCTAGCTTTAGTTTTCTACAAGTAGTTAACCAGTTTTGCCAGCACCATTTACTGAAGAGGCTGTCTTTTTCCATTCTACTGTTTTAAGCTCCATTATCGAAGATTAGATGGCTATAGGTCTGTAGGTTCATTTCTGGGTTTTCAATTCTATTCCATTGGTCCTGAGGTCTGTTCTTATGCCAATACCAAGCTGTTTTGATCACTATGGCTTTATAGTAGAGTTTGAAATTTGGTATTGATATTCCTCCAGCAGTGTTCTTTCCGTTGAGGAGCGTTTTTGCTATTCGGGGTCTTTTATTGTTCCATATGAATTTTTTGATTGCCTCTTCTATTTCCTTGAAGAATGAGGGTGGAATTTTGATAGGTATTGCGTTGAATTTGTAGATAGCTTGGGAAGTATTGCCATTTTCACGATGTTAATCTTTCCAATCCAGGAGCATAGGAGGTTTTGCCATTTTTTAAGTTCTGTGTTGATTTCCTTTTTCAAGATTTTAAAGTGTTCATCATAGAGGTCCTTCACTTCTTTTTTTTTAATTTTTTTTATTTTAATTTAATTTTATTTGTGAACATACTGTACAGAGGAGTTACAGTTACATGGGCAGGATAATGTGTACATTTCTTACCAAGCATTGCAGCCTCCTCATTTGTTTACCCTTCACATCCCTTCCCAGCCTCCCCCCTCCCCCCCAATCCCAATCCTTCTCCTTCCTGCCCCCCCCAGCCCCCCCCCCCCCACACCAACGTTGTAAAGTTCGTTTTGGACAAGACAACTTGTACTTCTCATTGTTGCAACAGGTCCACCTGTATCCTTAAACAACTGGTTTTTCCCCATCTCCTCCACAAGTTATACTGACATCAAATATAGTGAAAGCAAGGGTTATACTGTGGGGGAGGGACATACAAAGCAACAAAGAGATAATCTTATAAATGTGTTAGAAACACATGCATGAAAGAAAAAAACATTAAAATACACATCTAAGGGTTCATTTTCCTGACATCACATTATCTGACCTTTTCCGCTTGACTCATACATATACTAGATATTACAAATAAGGGAAACCATGGGACCTACGGTCCTTCACTTCTTTAGTTAAGTTAATTCCTAGGTATTTTATTTTTTGTGGGGCTATTACAAATGGAGTTGCTTTCCTAATTTCAGCCACACTTTTCTCATTGTTGGCATACAGAAAAGCCATTGATTTTAGGGGGTTAATTTTGTGACCTGCTACTTTGCCAAAGTTTTGAATCAGCTTGAGTAATTTGGGAGTGGAGTCTATGGGATTCTTTAAATACAAGATCATGTCGTCTGCAAAGAGGGAGAGTTTTATTTCTTCTTTCCCTATTTGAATTCCCTTTATGTCTGCATCTTGTCTTATTGCTGTAGCTAGGCATTCTAATACTAGATTGAAGAGAAGTGGAGAGAGGGGGCATCCTTGTCTTGTTCCTGAGTTAAGAGGAAATGGCTTTAGTTTTTCACCATTGAGTATAATGCTGGCTGTAGGTTTGTCATATACAGCCTTTATTGTATTGAGGAATGTTCCATGGATTCCTAGTTTTTCCAAAACCTTCATCATAAAGGGGTGTTGGATCTTGTCGAATGCTTTTTCTGCGTCTATTGAGATAACCATGTGGTTCTTATTCTTGTTCCTGTTGATGTGATGAATAATATTAATTGATTTGCGTATATTGAACCAGCTTTGCATCCCAGAAATGAATCCTGTTTGATCGTGGTGTATGATTTTTTGGAAGAATTGTTGAAGTCGATTGGCCAAAATTTTGTTGAGAAGTTTTGCATCAATGTTCATCAAAGAAATGGGTCTATAGTTCTCTTTCTTTGATGAGTCCCTGCCTGGTTTTGGGATGAGGGTTATGATGGCTTCATAGAATGTGTTCGGTAGTGAGCTTTCTCTTTCAATTTCATTGAAGAGTTGGAGGAGAATTGGTGTGAGCTCTGCTTTGAAGGCCTTGTAAAATTCCGCTGTAAAACCATCTGGTCCTGGACTTTTCTTAGCTGGGAGGTCTCTTATTGCTGTTTCTATTTCAATGTTTGATATGGGCTGTTAAGATAGTTTAACTCATCTTGGTTTAGTTTTGGCATGTCAATATTTGCTAGGAAGAGGTCCATTTCTGTCAAGTTCTCAAACTTATTAGCATAAAGTTTTGAGAAGTATTCCCTTATAACGTTCTGAATCTTGGTTGTTTCCGTGGTGATGTTTCCATTCTCATCTCTGAGTTTATTAATTTGGGTGTGTTCTCTTCTTTCTCTGATAAGATTTGCTAAGGGTCTGTCAATTTTGTTAAGCTTTTCGAAGAACCAACTCTTTGTTTCGTTGATTCTTTCTATAGTTTTTTTGGATTCTAATTCATTTAATTCTGATTTAATTTTGATTATTTCTTTCCGTCTACTGGATTGGGGTTTATCTTGCTGCTCTTTTTCAAGGAGGTTTAGATTTGTCATTAAATTGTTGGTTTCAGATCTCTCCAATTTGTTGATGTAGGAGCTCAGAGCTATAAACTTGCCTCTGAGTACTGCCTTTGCTGTGTCCCAGAGGAGCTGGTAGTTTGTGTGTTCATTTTCGTTGAATAGCATGAACATTGAATTTCCTTTCTAATCTCTTCCATGACCCACTCATGATTCAGCAGTGTGTTGTTCAGCCTCTATGTGTTACCGGACATTCTTGGTGGCTTTTGGTGTTGAGTTCTAATTTTATTTCCTTGTCAGAGAGAATGCAAGGTATAATTTCAATGTTTCTGAATTTAGACAAGTTTGCTTTGTGGCCTAAAATGTGGTCTCTTTTAGAAAACGTTCCATGTGCTGCTGAGAAAAACGTGTATTCTGATGCTGCTGGGTGAAATGTTCGGTAGATGTCTGTTAAGTCTAATTGATCTATGCAGCTGTTTAGATCTGCGGTTTCTCTGTTGAGTTTTTGCCGAGTTGATCTATCTAGTGGGGAGAGTGGTGTGTTAAAATCCCCAACAATTAATGTCTTTGGATCTATATGGGATTTGAGGGAAAGTAGTGTTTCTTTGATAAATTTGGGTGCTCCATTGTTTGGCGAATAGATATTTAGAATTGTAATATCCTCCTGAAGGAGAGATTCTGCAAGTGTCTTGCATGTCCAGCGGACTTAGCTTGAATTCTGTGTTGGGCAGAATCATATCTGCTATTTATGTGGCATTTTCTCTGTTTTTCTGGCGCAGTTCGGCTTCTAGAGACCGACTTTGCTGTGTGAGACTCTCTTCAGGCGTGTGAGTACTGAGACTGAGTGCTACTCTGCCTGGTTTGAGCGGATTTCTCTCTGCAGGGCCGGTTTGCAGGGTTTTCCTGTCTGGTCTTAGAATAACCTGTGGATTTGAGCAGTTAGAAGGTGCTTTTTCGTTTTTTTTTCTTCTATTCCTTGTTAAGCAACTCTCTATTATTTGAGTCATACTCCTAGCCCTTCATGCTTTAAGAAATTATTTTTTCTGTGGAGTCTTTTTTGATGTGGATTTCATCTTCTTTTTGTTTTGCTTTTAATTTTAATTTTTTTATTATTTTTTTTTTGGGGGGGTCCGGTCATGGGGCCTGAACTCTGGGCCTGGGCGCAGTCCCTCAGCTCTTCGGCTCAAGGCTAGCACTCTACCACGTGAGCCACAGCGCCACTTCCAGTATTTTTCTTTTTGCTTATTTGGGCCTCAGGCATGCACGGCAAGCACTCTACCACTGAGCCACCTTCCCAGCCGCATTTTTTATTATTATTTTAAGTGTGCTATCTTGAGCTTTTTCACTTGAGGCTGGCAATGTACCATGTAAGCCACCTCTGCTCCACTTAACTCCTTTCTGGTGGTTAAGGAGTTTCATAAACTTTCCTGCTTATCTCCTTTTGATCCCTGATCAGATCTCAGACTCTCAGCCTATCAGCTGCCTGCCAGAGTTCATTATTTTTTTTAAGGGATCTCAGCTTAGGTGCTTGCCTTTTTATTATTATTATCTGAATTAATCTCAGCTGGGAATTCTCCCTGCCCACCAACACTCCCTTATCTCCCCTCCCCATTATTTTATCCTGGAATGTGTGGTTTAAATGGGTAGAAATTGAGAGACACCAGGTCATTGTAAAATTCATTCTGAACCTATGGATCAATGTCATTTCTTATGCATTCTTCATATCCTAATTCCACTAATGGGTTCGTTTTGTTTTGTTTTCTCTCTGAGGGCTAGGAACCAGGAAAGGGGTCTGGCTGTTAGGAAATGTGTTTATCCAGCTCTGATGTGATCGTAGCCAGCTCCAAGGTTACATCCATGAGTCCTAGCCTCAGTCGTTCTGCCTAAAAAGAGCCAAGAGGAAAAAAAAAATGACATCTCTGGATTCTACATTGGTAATGTTACAAGGAGATTCCTCTTCCACAGAGGTCACAGAAAGCAGGAAAACAGGTAAAAAAGTAACCTCATTCATGAGTCTAAGGCAGACAATTCCAGGTGAGGCTCCTTAAGATTGCACTCTGCCACAAAGGCAGCTCAGTCTGGGATGGAGGGAGGGAAGTTTGGATCTGGGATGTGTAGCTTGAGTTGGGGTAACATTTTTGTGCCTAGAAATGAATGGGAAGTGGGTTGGAGGGGAGCAGAGGTGTGTTTCTGTTACTTGCTTCCTCCTCTTTCTTCTTCCTCATCTTCCTCTTCCCTCTTCTTCCTCTTCCCTCTTCTTCCTCTTTTTGTCTTTCCCAGTTTAGTTGGTGCCTAACTTCGTTTGCACTGGGGCAGGATTGCAAACTAGTCATCATAATCTTGCAATGTATACTGCAACCCTTGCAGAATTTGTCCTGAAGCAGGGCTTTGGTGGCTCATGCCTGACATCCCAGCTGAGATCTGAGGATCACTGCTTAAGGCCAGTCCAGGCAGGAAAAGTCAGTGAGGCTCTTATGTGATTAACCAGCAAAAGCCAGAAGCAGAGGTGTAGCTTAAGAGATAGAGTGCCATCCTGAAGTTAAAAATAAACAAAAAACTAAGGACAGTGCCTAGGCCCTGAGTTCAAGGCCCAGGACTTGCACACACACACACACACACACACACACACACATGCACTGACACAACCCCACACAAGTCTGCAAAATTGGGAAAAGCTTTTGGCTTGTAAGTCATTTGTATTTACTAAAACATGTATGAATCTAGAGAATGCATTTGGCTGAATTCCTGCCAGAAGTAAATCCCAGCTTCAGATGATACTCATATAGCTTTGGAGAGAATTATTTTTTTTTCCTTTGGTTTTACTTCAGCAAAGAGAATTATGTGAAAGATCAGAGACAGAGCTCTGACTTTTTTCCCTTTTGATTGGGATCAGTTGCCAGAATGGGAAAGTTCTGTATTTGGGAAAAAAATTCATTTTGTTGTCCTAGCAGAAACTAGGTTATCAGCAAGTTCCACCTTTAGCAAACATGGTAAACCCTCGTGCAAATGGCAATGCTTACCCAAAGGTGTCATAAATTCAGCCTGTCATTTCTTTGTTCATTGTTTTGTCTGTGTGCCAATCCTGGGCCTTGAAACCAATGCCTGCATTTGGTCTCTGAACTTTTGTGCTGAAGACTGGTACTCTATCTCTTGAGTCACATCTCTATTTGTAGTTTTTGCTATAGTTTTCATTGCAGATAGGATTCCCATAGACTTTCCTGCCTGGGCTGGCTTCAAGCTGTGATCCTCAGAGCTCAGCCTCCTGAATAGCTGGGATGACAGATGTGAGCCATGGGTACCGGACTTCTTTGTTCTTTTAGGAGACAATTTTACACTTTTCTAACAGAATTTGAGGGAGACTATGTTCTGAGGATAGAATGAGAGGTTTAGGAATTTGGAAGGGAAGAGAAAACTACCCAAACTAACAAAAGCTGAAGAAATTTAAACACCTACACTTAGTGTTTATCGAGTGAAAATGAAAAAACAACAACCCATAATGCCAGATATAGATATCCCCTGTTACTCTGTTATAAAGGCAAAGAATGACACTTAAGTTAGTGGCTGATACCTGTCATCCTAGCTACTCAGGAGGCTGAGATATGAGGATCATCGTTTGAAGCCAGCTCAGGTGGGGAAGTCATGAGACTCACCTCCAGTAAATCACCAACTAGCTGAACTCAGGGCCTGGCTGTAGAGGTCAAGCGGCAAACCTGAGCAAAAAAGATTGTGACTCAAGGCACTAGTATACACACACTCACACACACACACACACACACACACACACACACACACACACACACACAGAGCAAAGCTAGCAGGAAATTGTGGGTGACAGTTAAATTATCACCTCTTGATCTCTTGAAGGAAGTCTCAACAGTAAATTTTGTTCTTTTGGTAAGATTCTCGATTAACAAAAAAAGTGCTGGGCTTTTTTTCTTCCACATGCTCTAGTGCTTGCACAGGATGCACACGACAAGACAGAGCAACACAGAAATTCGGCGCCTTAAAACAAAATTGTTTTTCAGTGCTCAAATTCTCAAGCCTTTAAATAGAAATAGACCGCATCTTTCTAACCCAGGTTACTCCGATCTGCATCCTAGCATGGCTGAAAGCCCCTTATACTGTCCATCCACAGTAACCAGTCCAATTTTTTTCTTCCAACTCTGGGAGAGCTTACCAGTGTTAGCGAGTTCAGCATGCAAACAAAAGTTTGAGTAACGCAGAGAAAGTCAGATAAGGTGATGTTAATGAAATGAACCCTAAGATATGTATTCAAATGATTTATTTACTTTCAAGCGATTGTTTATGACACATTCATAAGATCATTTCTTTTTTACTTTGTAAGTTCCTCCCCCACTGTATAACCACTGCTTTCACTGTATTTCACGTCGGTATAATTTGTAGAGGGGAAGGGGAAAATCAATTCGTTTAAATAGGGATACAGGTAGACCCATTGCAAAAATGCGATGTACAAGTCGTTATGTCCAAAACTAACTTTACAAATTTGGTTTGTGAGTGGTGGGGGGTATGGGAGCGGGGAGGACTGTGGGGGAGGGCAGGAGGAGGATGGGGAAAGATGTGAAGGGGAAACAAAGAAGGACAATACTTTATAAAAAATGTACTCATTATCTTGCACATGTAATTGTAACTCCTCTGTTCATTGTTTTCACACAAAAAAAGAACACATAAATAAATAAATAAATTTAAAAACAAGAAAAGATGGAACACTCAGAACTTGGGGACCTTGAAACAGTTTGAAGGCCCCCAAGCAGTGAGGGTTTACTCCTTCCCCAAAGGATGGACACGCCTCCGTAGAGAAATTGACAGCGCAAATCTTCCCAAGAAGCTCTGGTCTGCATCCTAGCAAAACAGGAAAGTGTCTCATCCTGTCTACAATCACAGATTCCATTTTTATCCTTACCACTGGGAGGGCTGAAAAGTTTTTCAGATCTCAAGATGTAAACGACAAGATAGAGCACTCAGACCTTCGGTGAGGTAAACAATATTGTATGGTGCCCAAGTTCTGAAGGCTCTACAATTCCTCAAAGGAGATAAAAGTGACTAAAGAGAAATACACAGTGTGGTTCTATCACAGGCAACAACGGTCTGCATCCTAGCAGGGCTTGAAGCCCCTTACAATGTCCACAGTAACAAGTCTGAATTTTTTCCTTGCAATTCAGGGTGGGCTGACCAGTGTTAGGATGCTCAGGTAGAAAACGACAAGATAGAGCACTGAGAATGTGGGGAACTTAAAACAAAATTGTTTTATGGTGCCAAGGTTCTGAATGCTCTATACCTTTGAAAAAGAAAGGACCAGCCTCCGAAGAGAAATAGACAACATCGTTGGGTTTCTAGCAGCCCCTGTGTGCATCCTGGAATGGTTCAAACCCCTCTTGGTGTCACCATCGACAGGTCAATCTTTTTTCCTTGCAATTTTGGGAGAGCTGTAGATGGTTTGGGATCACAGTAAGCAAACAACAAGAGAGAGTTCTCACAATTTGGGGACCATATAAAAACTGTTTTAAGGTCTCCAAGTTCTAAGTGCTCTCAACTTTTCCCAGAAGCGAGACAAGCCACTTAGGAGAAACAGAAAGCATTGTTCTGTCCCAGGCAACTGAGCTCTGAATCTTAGCAGGGCTTAATGACCCTTGAACTATCCACAGTAAACAGTCCAACTTTGTTCTTACAATTCTGGGAGAAGTGACCAGTGTTAGGGAACAGAGGTACAAACGATAAGGTAGAGTCCTCAGAATATGGGGACCCTAGAATAGTCTTAAGGCCCCAAGAGAAGTAGGCCTCTACACCTTCCCCAAGGAAGAGACACGCCTCCAAAGGGAAATTCACAGCACCCATCTTTCCCAAGAAGCTCTACTCTGCATCCTAGCAATATTGAAAGTGCCTCATTCTGTCTACAATAACAGGTGAAATTTTTTACCTTTTAATTCTGAGAGAGGTCAAAAGTGTTTAGGAACTCAGGATGCAAAGAACAAGATAGAGCACTCAGAACCTCGGTGATTGAAAACATTATTGTTTTACGGTGACCAGGTTCTAAATGCTCTACACATTGCCCAAAGGAAAGACAGGGCACTAAGGAGAGTTAGACAGCATCAGTCTATTCCAGGCATCTTCGGTCTGCATCCTAGCAGGGCTTAAACTTCCTCACACTGTCCCCATTAACCAGTCCCAATTTTTTCCTTGCAATTCTGGGATTGCTGAGCAGTGTTAGGGAGCTGAGGATGAAAACGACAAGATGGAGCCCTGAGAACTTGGGTACCTTAAAACAGAACTGTTTTTTGGCGCCTCAGTTGTGAATAGTCTCCACCTTTCATAATGAAGAGACAAGCCACGAAAGAGAAATAGACAGCATCTTTCGGTCTCTAGTAGCTCCTATGTGCATCCTGGCATGGTTCACAGCCCCTCTCTGTATCACCAGCCATAGGTCAAAAGTTTTCTCTGTAATATTGGGAGGGCTGAGAAGGTTTTGGGAGCACAGGATGCAAATAACAAGAAAGAGCACTCACAACTTGGGGACCTTAAAACAATTCTTTTAAGGTCCCCAAGTTGTGAGTGCTCTACACCTTCCCCAAAGGAAAGAAAAGCCACTAAATAGAAATAGACTACATTTTTCTCGCCCAGGCAACTCTGGTCTGCATCGATCAGGCCTTAATACCCCTCACACTGTCCACAGAGCCCAGTCAAATTTGTTTCATCCAATTCTGGGAGAGCTGACCTGTGTTAGCGAGCTCAGGATGCAAATGACAAGATAGAGCACTCAGAAATTGATGACCTTAAAACAGTTTGTGTTTTTTTTAGTTTAATTTTATTTTATTTGTGAACATACGGTACAGAGGGGTTACAATTACAGGGGCAGGATAATGTGTACATTTTTTACCAAGCATTGCAGCCTCCTCCTTTGTTTACCCTTCACATCCCTTCCCAGCCTCCCCCCTCCCCCTCAATCCCAATTCTTCTCCTTCCTCCCCTTCCCCCCCCCCTGCACCGACGTTGTAAAGCTCGTTTTGGACATAACAAATTGTACTTCTCATTGTTGCAACGTGAGAATGCTCTACTACTTTCCCAATGGAGTGACAAACCTCCATATATGGACAGCTCCGACCTTTCCCACTAAGCCCTAATCTACATCCTAGCAAGACTGAAAGTTCCATATACTGTCAACAACAACAGGTCCAATTATATTCCTTGCAATTCTGGGAGAGCTGAAAAGTGTTTGGAAGCACAGGATGCAAACAACAAGATAGAGCAACACAGAAATTCGGCGCCTTAAAACAAAATTGTTTTTCAGGGCTCAAATGCTCAATGATCTACACCTTCCCCAAAGGAGAGACCAGCCTCTAAATAGAAATAGACAGGATCTTTCAAACCCAAGTTACTCAGGACTGTATCCTAGTATGGCTGAAAGCCGCTTACACTGTCCATCCACACTAATCAGTCCAGTTCTTTTCTTCCAATTCTGGGAGAGCTGACCAGTGTAAGCGAGTTCAGCATGCAAAGGAAAGTTTGAGTAAAGCAGAGAAAGTCAGATAAGGTGATGCTAATGAAATGAACCCTAAGATATGTATTCAAATATTTTTTATTTGCTTTCAACCAATTGTTTATGACACATTCATAAGATCATTTCTTTTTTACTTTGTAAGTCAATCCCCCATTATATAATCACTGCTCTTACTGTATTTCATGTCGGTATAATTTGTGGAGGGGAAGGGGAGAAACAATTCGTTTAAATAGGGACACAGGTGGACCCATTGCAAAAATGTGATGTACAAGTCGTTATGTCCAAAACGAACTTTATAACTTAGGTTTGTGAGTGGTGGGGGATCTGGGAGCGGGGAGGACTGTTGAGGAGGGCAGGAGGAGGATGGGAAAAGATGGGAAGTGGAAACAAAGGAGGACCTTACAATACTTTACAAAAAATGTACTCATTATCTTGCACATGTAATTGTAACTCCTCTGTACATTGTTTTCACAAAAAAAAGATCAAATAAATAAATGAATAAATTTAAAAACAAGAAATGATGGAGCACTGAGAACTTGGGGACCTTGAAACAGTTTGAATGCCCCCAAGGAATGAGGGTTTATTCCTTCCCCAATGGAGGGACACGCCTCCATAGAGAATTTGACAGCACCAATCTTCCCAAGAAGCTCTGGTCTCCATCCTAGCAAGACAGAAAGTGTCTCATCCTGTCTATAATCACAGGTTCCATTTTTTTCCTTACCACTGGGAGGGCTGAAACGTTTTTGAGATCTCAGGATGTAAATGACAAGATAGAGCACTCAGACCTTCAGTGAGGTAAACAATATTGTATGGTGCACAAGTTCTGAAGGCTCTACAATTCCTCAAAGGAGATACAAGCCACTAAAGAGAAATACACAGCATGGTTCTATCACAAGCAACAGTGGTCTGCATCCTAGCAGGGCTTGAAGCCAGTTACAATGTCCACAGTAACAAGTCCGAATTTTTTCCTTGCAATTCAGGGTGGGCTGACCAGAGTTAGGATGCTCAGGATGTAAACCACAAGATAGAGCACTGAGAATGTGGGGAACTTAAAAAAAAGTTGTTTTAT
The DNA here is from genome assembly GCF_019054845.1 of Dipodomys spectabilis. Lineage (NCBI taxonomy): Eukaryota > Metazoa > Chordata > Mammalia > Rodentia > Heteromyidae > Dipodomys > Dipodomys spectabilis. Next base: position 209,130 of record NW_024870893.1, on the reverse strand, counting down.
GGCGCCAAGGTTCTGAATGCTCTATACCTTCGAAAAAGAAAAGACCAGCCCCCAAAGAGAAATAGACAACGTCATTCGGTTTCTAGCAGCCCCTATGTGCATCCTGGCATGGTTCAAAGCTCCTCTTGGTGTCACCATCCGCAAGTCAATCTTTTTTCCTTGCAATTTTTTGGGAGCTGTGGAGGGTTTGGGAGTACAGGATGCAAACAACTAGAGAGAGTTCTCAGAATTTGGGGGCCATAAAGAAAATTGTTATGAGGTCTTCAAGTTCTGAGTGCTCTCAACTTTTCCCAAAAGCGAGACAAGCCACTTAGGAGAAATAGAAAGCATTGTTCTGTCCCAGGCAACTGTGCTCTGAATCATAGCAGGGCTTAATGACCCTTGCACTATCCACAGTAAACAGTCCAAACTTTGTTCTTCCAATTCTGGAAGAAGTGACCAGTGCTAGGGAGCCCGGGTAAAAATGATAATATAGAATACTCAGAATATGGGGACCCAAGAACAGTCTTAAGGCCCCCAAGTAAGCAGGGCTCTTCACCTTCCCCAAGAAAGAGACGCCCCTCCAAAGAGAAACTCACAGCACCCATTTTTCCCAAGAAGCTCAGCTCTGCATCCTAGCAATATTGAAAGGGCCTCATTCTGTCTACAATAACAGGTGAATTTTTTTTTTCCTTTTAAATCTGAGACAGGTCAAAATTGTGTAAGTACTCAAGATGCAAAGAACAAGATAGAGCACTCAGAACCTCGGCGATTTAAAACATTAATGTTTTACAGTGACCAGGTTCTAAATGCTCTACACATTCCCCAAAGGAAAGACAGGGCACTAAGGAGAATTAGACAGCATTGGTCTATCCCAGGCATCTTCAGTCTGCATCCTAGCAGGGCTTAAACCTCCTCACACTGTCCCCATTAACCAGTCCCAATTTCTTCCTTGAATTCTGGGATTGCTGAGCAGTGTTAGGGAGCTCAGGATGAAAACGACAAGATAGAGCCCTGAGAACTTGGGAACCTTAAAACAGAACTGTTTTTTGGCGCGTCAGTTGTGAATACTCTCCACCTTCCATAATGAAGAGACGAACCACCAAAGAGAAATAGAAAGCACATTTCGGTCTCTAGTAGCTCCTATGTGCATCCTGGCATGGTTCACAGCCCCTCTCGGTATCACCAGCCATATGTCAAAAATTTTCTTTGAAATATTGGGAGCTGAGGAGGTTTTGGGAGCACAGGATGCAAATAACAAGAAAGAGCACTCACAACTTGGGGACCTTAAAACAATTGTTTTAATGCTCTACGCCTTCCCCAAAGTAGAGAAAAGACGCTAAATAGAAATAGACTGCATTTTTCTCGCCCAGGCAACTCTGGTCTGCATCCATCAGGGCTTAATGCCCCTCACACTGTCCACAGAGCCCAGTCCAATTTGTTTCATCCAATTCTGGGAGAGCTGACCTGTGTTAGCGAGCTCAGGATGCAAACGACAAAATAGAGCACGCAGAAATTGGTGATCTTAAAACAGTTTTAAGGTCCCAAAGTGAGGAGACTCTACTCCTTCCCCAATGGAGAAACAAGCCTCCAAAGATATATGGACAGCACCGACCTTTCACACTAAGCCCTAATCTACATGCTAGCATTACAGAAAGTTCCATATACTGTCAACAACAACAGGTCCAATTATATTCCTTGCAATTCTGGGAGAGCTGAAAAGTGTTTGGAAGCACAGGATGCAAACGACAAGATAGAGCAGCACAGAATTTCTCCGCCTTAAAACAAAATTGGTTTTCAGGGCTCAAATTCTCAATGATCTACACCTTACCTAAAGGAGAGACAAGCCTCTAAATAGAAATAGACCACATCTTTCTAACCCAGGTTACTCCGTTCTGCATCCTAGCATGGCTGAAAGCCCCTTGTACTGTCCATCCACAGAAACCAGTCCAATTTTTTTCTTCCAATTCTGGGAGAGCTGACCAGTGTTAGCGAGTTCAGCATGCAAACGAAAGTTAGAGTAAAGCAGAGAAACTCAGATAAGGTGATGTTAATGAAATGAATCCTAAGATATGTATTCAAATGTTTTTTATTTGCTTTCAAGCGATTGTTTATGACACATTCATAAGATCATTTCTTTTTCACTTTGTAAGTCCATCGCCTATTGTATAACCACTGCTTTCACTGTACTTCATGTCGGTATAATTTGTGGAGTGGAAAGGGAAAAACAATTCTTTTAAAGAGGGATACAGGGGGACCCATTGCAAAAATGCGATATACAAGTCGTTATGTCCAAAATGAACTTTACAACTTTGGTTTGTGAGTGGTGGAACATATGGGAGGGGGGAGTACTGTGGGGAGGGCAGGGGGAGGATGGGAAAAGATTGGAAGGGTAAACCAAGGAGGACGTTACAATACTTTATACAAAATGTACTCATTATCTTGCACAGGTAATTGTAACCCCTCTGTACCTTATTTCAAATAAAAACATGAACACATAAATAAATAAATAAATTTAAAAACAAGAAACGTTGGAGCACTCAGAACTTGGGGAACTTGAAACAGTTTGAAGGCCCCCAAGCAATGAAGGTTTACTCCGTCCCCAAAAGAGGGACACGCATCCATAGAGATATTGACAACACCTATCTTCCCAAGAAGCTCTGGTCTGCATCCCAGCAAGACAGAAAATGTCTCATCCTGTCTACAATCACAGGTTCCGTTTTTTTCCTTACCACTGGGAGGCCTGAAAAGTTTTTGAGATCTCAGGATATAACGACAAGATAGAGCACTGAGACCTTCGGTGAGGTAAACATTATTGTATGGTGCCCAAGTTCTGAAGGCTCTACAATTCCTCAAAGGAGATAAAAGTGACTAAAGAGAAATACACAGTGTGGTTCTATCACAGGCAACAACGGTTTGCATCCTAGCAGGGCTTGAAGCCCCTTACACTGTCCACAGTAACAAGTCCGAATTTTTTCCTTGCAATTCAGGGTGGGCTGACCAGTGTTAGGATGCTCAGGATGAAAACGACAAGATAGAGCACTGACAATGTGGGGAACTTAAAACAAAATTGTTTTATGGCGCCAAGGTTCTGAATGCTCTATACCTTCGAAAAAGAAAAAACCAGCCCCAGAAGAGAAATAGACAACATCCTTCGGTTTCTAGCAGCCCCTGTGTGCATCCTGGCATGGTTCAAAGCCCCTCTTGGAGTCACCATCCGCAGGTCAATCTTTTTTCCTTGCAATTTTGGGAGAGCTGTGGAGGGTTTAGGTGCACAGGATGCAAACAACAAGAGAGAGTTCTCTCAATTTGGGGACCAAAAAGAAAATTGTTTTAAGGTCTCCAAGTTCTGAGTGCTCTCAACTTTTCCCAAAAGTGGGAAGAGCCAATTAGAAGAAATAAAAAGCATTGTTCTGTCCCAGGCAACGGTGCTCTGAATCTTAGCAGGACTTCATGACCCTTGCATTATCCACAGTACACAGTGCAAACTTTGTTCTTCTAATTCCGGGAGAAGTGACCAGTGCTAGGGAGCCCAGGTACAAATGATAAGATAGAGTACTCAGAATATGGAGACCCTAGAACAGTCTTAAGGCCCCCAAGTAAGCAGGGCTCTACACCTTCCCCAAGGAAGAGACATCCCTCCAAAGAGAAATTTACAGCACCCATTCTACCCAAGAAGTTCTGTTCTGCATCGTAGCAATATTGAAAGTGCCTCATTCAGTCTAGAATAACAAGTGAAATTTTTTTTCCTTTTAATTCTGAGAGAGGTCAAAAGTGTTTAGGAACTCAGGATGCAAAGAACAAGATAGAGCACTCAGAACCTCCGCGATTTAAATCATTATTGTTTTATGGTGACCATGTTCTAAATGCTCTACACATTCCCCAAAGGAAAGACAGGGCGCTAAGGAGAGTTAGACAGCATCAGTTTATCCCAGGCATCTTCGGTCTGCATCCTAGCAGGGCTTAAACCTCCTCACACTGTCCCCATTAACCAGTTCCAATTTTTTCCTTGCAATTCTGAGATTGCTGAGCAGTGTTAGGGAACTCAGCATAAAAAGGACAAGATAGAGCCCTGAGAACTTGGGTACCTTAAAACAGAACTGTTTTTTGGCGCCTAATTGTGAATACTCTCCACCTTCCATAATGAAGAGACAAGCCACCAAAGAGGATTAGACAGCATATTTCGGTCTCTAGTAGCTCCTATGTGCCTCCTGGCATGGTTCACAGCCCCTTTCGGTATCACCAGCCATAGGTCAAAAATTTTCTTTGAAATATTGGGAGAGCTGAGGAGGTTTTGGGTGCACACAATGCAAATAACAAGAAAGAGCACTCACAACTTCCCCAGAGGAGAGAAAAGCCGTTAAGTAGAAATAGACTGCATTTTTCTTGCCCAGGCAACTCTGGTTTACATGCATCAGGGCTTAATGCCCCTCACACTGTCCACAGAGCCCAGTCCAATTTGTTTCATCCAATTCTGGGAGAGCGGACCTGTGTTAGCGAGCTCAGGATGCAAGCGACAAGATAGAGCACTCAGAAATTGGTGACCTTAAAACAGTTATAAGGTTCCAAAGTGAGGATGCTCTACTCCTTCCCCAATGGAGAGACAAGCCTCCAAAGATAATATGGACAGCACCAACCTTTTCCACTAACCCCTACTCTACATCCTAGCAAGACTGAAAGTTGCATAATACTGTCAACAATAACAGGTCCAATTATATTCCTTGCAATTCTGGTAGATCTGAAAAGTGTTTGGAAGCACTGGATGCAAACGACAAGATAGAGCAACACAGAAATTCGGTGCCTTAAAACAAAATTGTTCTTCAGGGCTCAAATTCTCAATGTTCTACACCTTCCCCAGAGGAGAGACAAGCCTCTAAATAGAGATTGACCGCATCTTTCTAACCCAGATTACTCCAGTCTGCATCCTAGCATGGCTGAAAGCCCCTTATACTGTCCATCCTCAGTAACCAGTCCAAATTTAAAACGAAATTGTTTTTCCGGTCTCAAATTCTCAGAACACTGATAAATAACAAGCATTGCAACACAGCTCTTTTCAGTCTGACCCTGTTCATATTGGCAAGCAATATTGAAACAGCACACACACACACTCACACACACACACACAAACACACATGTGTGCACATGTACACACACATATGCACGAATGCTAAATTCAGGGTTTATTGTACAAAAAAGTTCAAATAAAATATTAGTGATTAGAACAAATGGTAATTTGCCTTATTACAAAATAATACATAATCCAGTCAACATCGTTGTTACCTTTTACCTGCCCCTCCACATGTTACCACTTAATTTATTTTAGGTAATTAATTAACTAATTCATTCCTTCATTAGTTAAATACTAATACTAGAGCTTGAACTCAGGGCCTAGCTCTGTCCCAGAATTTGTTATTTTTTTGTTTTAGTTTTCTCAAGGCTAGCATTTTACTGCTTGTACCACAGCTCCATTTCTAGCTTTTGCTTGGTACTTTCAAACCAGAATCTAATGGACTTTTTTTCTTGGTCTGGTTTCAAACCACAATTATCAGATTTCATCTTTCTGATTAGCTAGGACTAAAGACAGGAGCCACCAGTATGGGTCCTACTTTTTCCTATACTTATCTATTGCACATACTTAGATAGCAATTTAATATTGAGAGTATAGAAGCAAGACGTACAGTGATTATATTGTTCTGTCAGAAATTCAAATTAGTAATGTAAATTTCTTCTTAAGACCATACACAAAAACTACTTGAGGAGAAATCTCATGATGATGATGATGATGGTGGTGGTGGCTTAGAGGTAGAGTGCTTACGTAGTGTGCACGAAGCCCTGGGTTCGATTCCTCAGTACCACAGAAACAGAAAAAGACATCAAAAGTGGCACTGTGGCTAGCCTTGAGCAAAGAAGCTAGGGAACATGCCTAGACCCTGAGTTCAAGCCCCAACACTAGCAAAAAAAAAAAAAAAAAAAAAGCAAACCTGGTGAGACATATTCTTCTGGGACTCAGGAGGGCCGAAGTTAGAAGTAAGAGGTAGAGGGCAGGTGCTTGTGGCTCACCCCAGTAATCTCAGCTACTCAGGAGGCTGAGTTCTGAGAATCACAATTACAAGCAGGACAGTCTATATGAGACCCTTTTCTCCAATTAAACACCCAAAAAGCCAGAAGTAGAGCTGTGATTCAAGTAGTAGAGTGCTAGCCTTGAGCACAAAAGCTCAGGGATAGCGTCCAGGCCATGAGTTCAAACCCAAGGACTGGCACACACACACACACACACACACACACACACACACACACAAAGATAGAGCATTTGCCAGTTAGCCTGCACAAGTTCCATCTCTAGAGGGAAAAAGGAAGGAAGACTTGCTCCAGGAGGTGATATAACCAGTGCCAAAATGGAACAGGACAGAGTGCCTCAAGCAGAAGGTACAACATGGGCAAAGGTCCTGAGGTGTGGTGTAGAGCAGGTGGTGTGGGTGGAATGAAGGTTCTGTGGCTTCAGACAAGTCTGGCAGGACATTCTAGTCTGGGTCAAGGTTTGTACTTGAGTCACAGGTAGGGAAGGGGGCTGGGTCCCAGAATAGGGCCCAGGGGACAGAATAGCTTGACTTTTCACCATGGAACCCAGCCATTTTCTGTGGCTGGAAGCCTGTTTTTCACAGCTCATGACCCTCAGGCATCCTTTGCATTGAGTAGTCAGGGCAAATGCAGGGAAGAACTCTTGCTTAAGAAAAGCTTCTAACCCAATGCCACCAGTGGCTTAACCCCTGTAAATTCTAGCTACTCAGGAGACTGGGTTCAGAGATCATGGGTCAAAGCCAGCTCAGAGGAGGAAACTTAGTGAGATTCTTCTTGCCAGTGAGCTACTGAAAGCCAGAAATGGCACTAGGGCTCAAGTGGTATAGTGCCAGCCTTGAGGGAAAAAGTTAAGAGACCAGAGCCCAGACCCTGAGTGCAAGGCCAGCACTGGCACAGAAAAAATAAAGAAAAGCTTTCAGGAGCTCCTAGTCCACTGTGGGGAAAGGCCAAATCAGGTGGGTGCCTGTGGCTCACACCTGTCCTCCTAGCTCTTCAGGAGGCTGAGATGTGAGGATAGCGGTTCAAAGCCAGCCCAGGCAGGAAAGTCAGGGAGTCTCTGATATCCAAAGAACCTCCAGAAAATGGAAGTGGCCCTGTGGCTCACGTGGTAAGCTGAAGAGCTGGGGGACAGCGCCCAGGCTCAGAGTTCAGGTCCCATGACCAACACGTGGCCTGCTTGGACCTCACTCTGTGGCTCTAGGCAGAGTATTTTCCAGTGGGCCCCTGAGTTTCTCCCAATGTCTAGGTGTCCTACAAGTCTTTAGAGCATCCCATTTGGAGGTTTTTGCTTACAGAGCAAGCCACATTATCAGAGAAGTGTCCAGGCTTGGGCCATGGAGGTCATCGTGCGGCTCATCAGAATGGAATCTGTCATGGGTGCAGTGTGGATCTGAGCAGTAAATCAACATCCCAGACCACGGTTCTGGGCCAGGAGGGTAAGAAGGTGGCATGACAGGTAAAGCCTGCTCATGCAGGTATCATAAGAGTGTGAATCTGTCAGGCATACCTCAGGCATGTGTTGAATTGGGCTCATGAAAGACTTGTGGGCTCAGGAATCCAAAGCCGGCCGGCTGCTGTTTGTAACTTTCGCTATCCCTGGAGTTCCAGTCACAGAATTCCACTTTCCTCACCAGTGCTTGGGGTCTAATGAAGGTCTTCAATCATGGGCCAACTACAAAAGAGCATCCACAGTGTCCTTTCCCTTGGTTCTGTGGCCCTGTGCACTGATGGAAGGGCAGGTTCCATGGAATTTACTGCCATGGCTCAGACACAGTCAGGGGCTGCTGGGAGCTGATATTTACTGTAGTTCAAGTGGTAGAGCACCAACTTTGTGCAAACAAGGTAAAGGATACCACCGTGGTTTTGAGTTCAAGGCCCCATAAACTCATACAAACACATACACACACACACAAACACATACACACACACGCACACACACACACACTCATGCACAAAAAAGCACACACAAAATCATCCTTAGCAAGTCCCAATGGCTCATACCAGCAATCCTAGGTACTTAAGAAGCTGAGCTCTTAGGATGGCAGCTTGAAGCCAGCCCAGGCAGGAAAGTCCGTGAGACTATTCTCTCTAGTAAACTACTAAAAAAGATGAAAAGTGAGCTGTGGTTGAAGTGGTAGAGTGTTAGCTTTGAGCAAAGAAAGCTCAGGGACCGTACTTAGGCCCTGATTTCCAACTCTAAGATTTTTTTAAAGACATCCTTTGCCTCCACCCCACCCCCAATCAGGCCATAAATCCAGATTTTGGTCACCCTGGATCTCACTTCCACTCCTGCCACTTTCATAGCACTGCCACAAATGGCAGGTGTGTGGCCAGCACTGGATTAAGAAGTGAACATACAACAAGAGAGTCATAGACAGGTCAAGGCTAATGCCCCAGAACATTGAGACATTGGCCATACCAGTCTCTCATACCTCAGTTTCCTGGACCTAGAATCTAAAGTGTATGCCTCTGTATTCTGGGCAACCAGAATTGTCTAGAAGGACCTGAGAGGCCAAGCAGGGGTGGGAAGATAGACTTTCCTGTGACAAAGTATGTTGACATTTCCTAGACACCGATGGATACTTCCAAGCCACCTTGGCCTCACCTCCCATGTAGCCCCAGATCCTCTTTGCTTGGGCAGCCTTCAGTCAGCTGTCAAGCTCGAGTTAGCCAGAGCCCCTGGAAATCCCCTTTTTCCCACTCCAATGCTAGCCTGCAGGGAGGGACGTGCAGCCAGAGGCACAGATGAGGAAAAGGACAGGACATCGCACAACTAAGGACCCTCAAATGGCAGGGGAGATCCTATGCCAGCTGGCCCTGCTGACCCAGAATCCCCTGGAGGTGCCCAAAGATTTGGACAGGCTAAACTTGGATCTCAAAGTAAAGCTGGAATGTAGGCCTCTGGCAATTTAGGACTCATTGTAGACCCTGATAGGGGGCTAAAGGGCAATGTCAGCATGGAGGAGTGGCACCATCCCAGGTCAGAAAGAATCAAACAGGCGCCCAGGAAGTAGACAGAGAAAGATGAGGGAAAAATACACACACACACACACACACACACACACACACATGCACACGTAGCCCAAGGCCTCAGCAGTCCCTGAGCATTCTGAACATTACACCCCCAAGAAGATGGCATTACTCTTTTCAGACCAACTGTAGCTCAGGGTCTCTCACACATCTGGAATGACTCATAACACAGCTTGACATTTCTTAAATGTCTACACTGCTATGCAGAAAACTCAGCTACCTTATTTTTGGTTGTCGGTCATGGGGTTTGAACTCTGGTCCAGCGCACAGTCCCTCAGCTCTTCAGCTGAAGGTGGGCACTCTACCACTGGAGCCACAGTACCACTTCGGGCTTTCTGGTGGTTCACTGGAGATAAAGTCTCACAGATTTTCCTGCCCGAGCTGGCTTTGAACCGCAATCCTCAGATCTTAGCCTCCTGAGTATCTCGGATGACCCATTGTGAGCCACCAGTGGTGCCCTGCTTCAGCCACCTTCTTAGACCCAGGGGAAACCCAACTCATCAGACCACAAACCACAGGCAACCCTTCACTTCAGACTTTGACACCAGCATCCAAAACCATTCTTCCATGGATGGAGAGCATATAATTGACACTACCATCCCACCCCTGCTCCCATTCACCCACACCCTGCCTGCCACAAGCCATGACCTCTGGAGTCCTTGGTAAGGCACCACCCACCCTGCTGTGGTTTCAAACTGGGGCAAACCTGGGGAGTTCTTAGAAATGTCTGTACAGTGAGGCCAGCACCTGTTCTCCCAACCACAGCACCCCCACTATTTCACCATCTCTTGCAAACAAGGAAGGGGTGTCTTTCTTTCTTCCTTTCTTTCTTTCTTTCTTTCTTTCTTTCTTTCTTTCTTTCTTTCTTTCTTTCTTTCTTTCTTTCTTTCTTTCTTTCTTTCTCTCTCTCTCTCTCTCTCTTAATTTCTCTCTCTTTCTTTCTTTCTCTCTCTTTCCCTTTCTTTCTTTCCTTTTTCTTTCTCTCTCTTTCCTTTTCTTTCTTTCTTTCTTTCTTTCTTTCTTTCTTTCTTTCTTTCTTTCTTTCTTTCTTTCTTTCTTTCTATCTATCTTTCTTTCTTTCTTTCTTTTTTGTTTTTGGTTGAGGGGCTTGAATTCAGGGCTTGGGTACTGTCTCTGAATTCTAATGTTCCTTAAGACCAGTGCTCTACCACTTGAGCCACAGTGCCACTTCCAGTTGCAGATTGGAGATGAAGCTCTCGCGGGACTTTCCTACCTGGTCTGGGAAATGAGATCCTCTGGATCTCAGCCTCCCGAGTGGCCAAGATGACAGGCGTGGGATGACAGGCGTGAGTCACCTGCACATGGCTTAAGGTGTCTCATACTTCAGAATTTCCAGCTAGTCCTCCTCTAGAGGCTACAACCTAGACACTGCTCTACCTCCCTCAGGGACAGCAAAGGGAGGCTCAGAATCTGGGTGGGACAATGGGCATTAAAGGGCCCCCTTCACATTACTAGCCCTCTCTAAGCTCCCATTTACCTCCTCTGGATGGCCTGGTCCTCCAGGGCAGATCAGACCCACTATGATTTCTGGGGCCTGCCTTGTATTCCCCCCTTTGCCCCACAAGACAGGTAACTGAGGATTTCTGGGGCCAGTTGCTCCATGTTCTGGTGGAAGACGTTGATAGGGTTGCTGATAATGCAGTCCAGGGGTGTCCAGGGCAGGAGTGTCCAGCTCCCTTCTGTCAAAGAAGGAGACACAAAGCATGGATGGATCTACTAAGAGCTACAGGGCATAGCCATCTACCCATCACCAAGGTTGCTTGCAGAGCTGTTTTGTATTGATTCCCCTTGGGCTTGACCTTGGGGCCTGGGCACTGTCCCTGAGTTTCTTTGGCTCCAGACAAGCTCTCTTCCATCTGAGCCACGGTGCTAGGTTTCAAACCCGGGGTTCCTGCATTCTAAGCAAACCCTCTACCTCTAAGACACAATCCCAGCCCTGCATAGCTGTTCTTCTGTGACCCATTGGGCCTGTCTCCAGACAGTCTTGCACATCTGTACTGAGCTTCTCACCAACATCCCTGGCTGGAAATGAACAAGCTCTGCTATGTTGTCCATCATTTGCGGCACCTTTGCTCTCTGTGCTTCCTGTCAGATCCTCCTTGCTAAGCAAGACCCCTTTTTCAAGTGCTGCCTCTAAGAAGCCCGTTCTGATCACCTTGGCAGAGCTGGAGCCTCTCTGCTCTGCAGGCTTCTGTCCTTATCACACTCTGCTTTCCATCCAGTGTGGGTTGAGAGCGCACGAAGGGGAAGGCCTGGCTTCCACCACCGTATTTCTGAAGGTCCTGATACACCACCCAGGAACAGGTGTTATATCACTCTCTGCGAGAGGGCGCTAGAGGCCTGGGCAGTCTGTGGGCAGCAAGAAGGGGCCATTTCTTTGTGTGGGCTTGAACTGAGGATCTGGGAGCTGTCTCTCTGAGTTTTCGTGCTCAAGGCTGGTGTTCTATGACTTGAGCCACAGCTCCACTTCAGGCTTTTTGGTGGTTCCATGGAGAGTAGATTCTCACAGGCTTTTCAGCTTATGGCTGGCTTCAAACCATGATCCTCAGATCTTTAGCCTCCCGAGGAGCCAGGGTGACAGGTGTGAGCCTGAGGCCCAAGTGACGAGTACCAAAGGCTTTTTTTTTTGCTCCCATTTTTCTCCTGTCAACTAGCAAGCCCTAGTTAAAATAATCAGTTCCATGGATCAAGATCCTCTCCTAGGTCAGTTAATCCAAAGAGATAAAGTTTCTTTTGAAAAGGCTAGTCTGAGTGGGCCTAGTAGTGTGTTCAGGGGAGTGTGGGTGGGTGTGGGTGTGGGTGTGTGGGTATGTGTCAGGGATGCCTACTCTCATCTCTCTGGTTCCTAATCATCCCAGCAGGAAGTGCATCCAGGATACTCACCCCAAGGAAGGCGGGTGCGAGAGGGTACCTGAGGTCACATCCGGGGAAGATCCAAATTATGTCCTGTAACCGAAGCCTAGACAGATAAAGGAGAGAAAAAGAAGTTTTGGGGAACATCAAGGAAAGCCCCTTGCCTTTAGCTACAAGTACCAGCGAGAAGACTGAATCCTCTTTATTGTTAGACAGATAAAAGGTGTACACTGTTCATTTATTTTATTATTATTGTGTGAGTCCTTGGGCTTGGATTCAGGTCCTGGGTGTTATCCCTGAACTTCTTTTGTTCAAGGCTGAGGCTCTACCACTTGAGCTACAGCACCAAATCTGGCTTTTTTGTGTGTGGGTTCAGGGGGGGGAGGTGGTTTATGGGAGATAAGAATTTCAGACACTTTCCTGACTGGGCTGGCTCTGAGTCACGACCATCAGACCTCAGCTTCCCAAAATAGCCAGGATGATGGGCGGGAACCATGAGCTCCTGGCTGCCACCATCCATTTATAATCCCTTAGTCCCAGGGCTGAGCCACCCACACTGAACCCCTTTGTTGGGAGTGGGAAGCAGACATGAGTGGGTTTGATACTTCAACAGCCCACCTATCTTTGAGCGTTGTTCCGTGTCAGTCTGATGGTGCCTTTCTCCTTATCCACAGCAATGACTTGGCTCTGTGACAAGAACAAATGTCTCCCAGGAGGTGTTAGGTCTGGTCTGGGGTCTTTCCTCTGCATCCTGCCCCCCTAATCAAAATGACACACCCTAGGGTAATAGACACGGAGTGGTTTCATTGCCTTATAGCCAGGGTCTGGCCAGATAGGTGAGGGTGAGGGTCAGAGGCCCGGGATCGTGCTGGGCAGGGCAACAATGTGACGCCTCCTCATCCACTTTCCTTTAACGGTCTAGTAGAGGGATGTGGGGAAGGACTCACGGGATGGACAATGAATTACCATCACAGTCTAACCGGGACACAGAGGGGCTTACTTCATGAAGTTGGTTCAACAGGCTTAGCGACACAGCTCTTGACCCACAGCCCACATCCAGAATGTGAGGGCCACCTTGGGTTCCAGCCAGATGGGGATGATGGGCCACGTCCTCCAGCACCCATTCAACCAGTTCCTGTGTGTGAGAGAGATAGACAGAGAGAGAAAGAAGCCCGGAATTACACTTAAGCCGGGTGCCGGTGGTTCAAGCCTATAATCCTAACTACACAGGAGGCTGAGATATGAAGATCATGGATCATAGTTAGCCCGGGCAGGAACGTTTGTGAGACTCTTATCCTCAAAGAACTGCCAGAAAACCAGCAGTGATGCTGTGGCTCATGTGGTAGAGCACTAGCCTTGATCTGAGGAGCTTGGGGACAGTACCCAGGCCCAAAGCTCAAGCCACATGACTTACAAACAGTGGACTTCCTACCATAAGAAGTGGGCTGCATAACATCCACTGTCCTAGGGAGTTTGGCAGAGAAGTCAGGCCGAGCTTCCTGTGAGCTGGGGGTCACGAGTAGGTCACCCGGATTCTCCATGCCTCATTTTCCCAGCTGCAAAACTGAATAGAGTGAAGGATCGCCTTCCTCATGGGAATAGGTAATGATGAAAGACAGCCAAGTTTTGTTTTATAATCCCACACCTGTTGCATGATTAATAACAGACCCCATCTGCCAAGCCACCTCCTGCTGAGTCTGCATGAGAGATCGCGCCAAGTAAAGCATAAGCTTCATGGAAACATGCCTGCAGGAAGGAGGTGTTAGTTCAAGGATTCCTATACACTTGGCTACACCTTTATTGCCTCTATCTTTATTCTTACTATATTCTTCTTGGTTGTACATTTGTTGCCTTTATTCTTGTTTTGGCTATTTTTCTATTGATCTGCAAACAGAGCATGTTTTTTTTTCTTCTCTAAATAATAAAGACTAAGACCAAAGATTAGATGTGGACAGTGCCCCAATCAATATATCATCTGATGTGATGCTGCCTCCAGAAACTCCTGCCACTTCACAAGCAGTTTTGCTGTTCACTCATAGTAAATATAGAAATTTAAAATTTCCAGATATGTTACAACAGACAGAATTAATGAATTAAACTAAACCAGAAGGAGTTATCCCAAAAGCACAGAGAGTTATAGAAAAAGGGAACCTTGATAATAAAAGGAAAAGAAAGATTCCCCTAACAGTTATGACTAAGTTTGGTCCAGCTTACGTTATAGGGAATAGATGGTGGTTTCTTACAAAATATAAAGTTAGTGACATCATATTTCCTGAGCTGACTGATGAACCATTGCCTTATAAACAGGAATTTATAAAGATGAAAATAGGTGGATTAATGTAAAAGGAAAAAGAGTATCTTGGTACTCATGAGCTTTTATGCAAAGATTAGGCAGCTCTAGACCATTATGGTGTTTGTTATAAAAAAAAAACAAGATGGTTTAAAATGATTATTAGAAATTTATGTGAACAAATATTGGGATTAAAATCATAGGAAATGGACAGTGTCTGACTCAAACTGGAAGTGGTTTTTAGGATGGTTTCAAAGGGACTTGATAATATGTGGAAAAACTAAAAAGAGTACAATGTAAGTACAGCTGTGTCTTAGGTTTGTTAATTAATAAACATAAAAATGGCTGAATAGATGATGCATTGTATTAATCAATATGGTAGACTTGTCTCGCACCACTTAGCTTAAAGAGTTGGTGGAATAGTCATCTATTTTCATGTAACCCAAAAATTCTTTGCTTTTCTTAAAAATTGATTATGTGCTTAAAGAAATAAAGAATCTATGTCACAATCACCCACTGTATAAAAATGTTAATTCTCCTCAATAAAGATACAATCAGATGCAACTCTTTTAAGTCTGTGTCTGTTTGTCATTTCGCCACTCCTTGCCCACCTATCCCAAGATCCCTGTCCCAACAGTCCCAGTGCTCTTGCGGAGCTAATCTGTTGCAGGTGGCGCCCAACGTGGGGCTCGAAAGCACATGCAGCTTGAAGCTGTACAGATAATTCTCAGAAAGGTAAGTTGTCTCTTCTCTTTCTCTCATTATTTTCAAGCAAAGGATAGGGCCTCATCAGAGCACTGCAGGCTCCCTGATAAAGGCTGATCAGAATAAGAGGATGAGCAGGTACTTAAAATCATGGGGCATTCTCAGTCTAGAAATAAGGAATTATTTCTCTCTGTGTTAAAACACATGTTGGAAAGTAGAGGTAATCATGTTTCTAAGAAACCTCTTGTGGAGTTTTATGATTTTGTTTTAAGGGTTTCACCCTGGTTTCCTGAGGAAGGAAGCTTATCTCTAAAAAACTGGAAGAAGGTTGGTATAGAAATGAGATTAGCTGGTATTCAGCAAAAACAAGATGAGCCTTATAAAGAATTTGTGGCTAGATTAGAAGAGGCCTGGCAGCAAATGTTTCCCCCCTCTGAAGGAATGGAGCTATTGCTCAAACAATTGGCATGGGAAAATTTAAATTCATTATGTAAAGAACTCATAAGGCCCATAAGAAAGACAGGATTATTGCAAGCTTATGTTAAAGCATGCATAGATGCCTCACCAGCAGTCATTCAAAGAATAACATATGCTGCAGCAATGAAAGGAGAACCATTCAGTGCTTATGTACAAAAATTACATAAGTCACGACCTCAGGCAGGAAATGGGGTCTGTTTCTCATGTGGCCAGTCAGAACACATGAGTAAAGATTGTCAATAAAAGCGAAATAAAGCTAGTAACAATAAAAAAAAGGGTAAAGTGCCTGGACTTTGTCCAGGATGTAAGAAAGGCAATAATTGGAAAAATGAGTGTAGATCAAAATATCATAAGGATGGAACTCCCCTAACAGCAGAAGAAAAGGAGACAAAAAAAAAAAAACAAAACAAGAAGAGGGGCGCTCCCTCAGCCCCGTAAACAAAAGAGGAGAAACACCTACTGTTACACAAAAATCCCCTAAGGGATCTGTTCCATTAAATCCTTGTTTTCTCCATTTACAGTATGGCATTTGCCAAGAGCTACTCCAGGAAGTGCAGGGTTAGATCTGGCAGCAAATAGAGATTACATTATCTCTATCATGGATGGTGTTCAGCTAACAGACACTCAAGTTCCTGGTCCTGTAATTGAAGGAACTGTGGGCTTGATAATTGATATAAGCTCAAATTATAAGAAAAATTTTGAGGTATTACCGAGAGTAGTTGATGCAGATTATCAAAGGGAAATTAAAGTAATGGTAAGGTTTTTAAAAGAATATATATAAATACATAAGGATCAAAGAATAGCTCAAATATTAATTTTAAATTATGCCCATCTTCCAAATCAAATCCTAAAGCAAGAATGAGGTACAGGAATTTTCAGTTCCACAGAAACTCTGGCCTGGGTACAATCTATTTCTAAGCATCGACCCACGAAAACCATAAAAGTAGATAGCAGGCCTATTAAAGGTCTCTTGGACACGGGGCAGACCAAACATGTATTGCAGGAAAAGACTGGCCCTCATCCTGGCCAATTATGAAGACAGAATCTGCATTAATGGGATTGGGTATGGCTAACAATTTTGCTCAAAGTTCAAAAATTTTAAAATGGGAGTGTGAAAATAGATTTGGAAATTTTCAACCTTATACTATATCTTCTTCGCCCTTTACATTATGAGGCAGAGACATAATGCAAAACATGGAATTAAAGTTAGTTACTTCAAAATCCTTTAATGTACAAAACTTTTCATAGGGGCCGCTGATGACAAGTTTGTTGATGCAATATCATGGAAAAATGATCAGCCTGTGTGCGTTGATCAATGGCCCCTAACTCAAGAGACGATACAGCCTGTAGAACAATTGGTAAATGAGCAATTACAGAAAAAGATATTTAGAGGAATCCAGTAGCTCTTGGAATGCTCCAATTTTTGTAATTAAAAAGAAATCTGGGAAATAGAGGTTGTTACAAGACCTCAGAGCCATTAATAACACCATGCATGACATGGGGGCTCTTGAGCCAAGACTTCCATCTCCTGTGGCTGTTCCTAAAGGACCTTATATAATAGTCATTGATTTTCAGGATTGCTTTTTTACAATAATATTTGATCCTAATGATTCTCAAAGATTTGCATTTCATGTGCCCTCATGTAATTTGAAAAGGCCCTGGCAGAGATAACAGTGGAAGGTCTTGCCACAAAGCCTGAAAAATTCTCCTACATTGTGTCAAAAATTTGTGGATAAAGCTGTACAAAAAACTAGGAAAGAGTTCTCTAATGCTTATATTATTCATTATATGGACGATATTTTAATAGCTGCTGAAAGTAAACATTTAACGGAATAAATTTTAACAATTAACCATTGAACAGTTCACCAACTTTGGTTTGCTTATTGCTCCAGATAAAATTCAACATAATAAACATTTAAATTGTTTAGGAAATATAATAATGATGATTACATCATGTCACAAAAAAATAAGTATTAAGCTAGATAAATTAAAAACATTAAATGATTTTCAAAAATTACTAGGAAATATAAATTGGATTAGACCCTACTTAAAAATTACCACAGGAGAATTACACTCATTGTTTGAAGCCCTAAAGGGGGATTCTAATCCTAAATCTAAGAGACAATTGACTTCAATAATGTTAGAAAAAATTTCATTTGTGGAAGAAAAGTTACAACAAGCAAAAGTGGTCCATTTGGAGTATAATAAAGACTGGGATTTTATAATATTAAAGGCAACTTATACTCCTACAGAATGTTTATGGCAAGATGGAGTCCTGGAATAGCTTCACTTGCCTCACACTCAGACAAGAATGGTAGCTTCTTATGTATATTTGTGCGGTCAACTCATTGTCAAGGCAAGGAGTAGGTCCCGAGAGTTATTTGGGAAAGAAATGCATAATATAATTATACCTTATAATAAACAACAATTAAAAATATTATTACCGAATAATGATAATTTGGGATTAGCATTATTAAATTATACAGAACAAATAAAATTTCATGTTCCTCAACATCCTTTATTAAAATTTGTGGAAGAGGTAAACATTTTTCCATTAGTGCTAACCACAACACCTTTAGAAGGAGCTTCGGTGGTATACATTCCAGACCATCCCCCTATTTCCAGCCATAGAGACACCTCTTTTATCAGGACAATCAAAAATTATAGACTTGTTACAACAGTTACAAAAATTAATTCAACTTAGAAAAGAAAAATTATTTATTGGACACATAAGAGGACATACAAATTTACTACGATCTCTTTCATTTGAAAATATGATGGCTGACTTATTAACTAGAAAAACTATCTTCTGTAATGTATTAGAAGTAGCACAAAAGAGTCATGCAATGCATCATCAAAATTCATTAGCCTTACGAAGAATGTTTAGCTTAACTAGAGAACAGGCTAGACAAATTGTAAAAATTGTGATTATTGTGCAGATGTTTACCATCCATTAAAATTAAGAGTTCATTCTCAAAGGATTAAACCTCAGGTTTTCTGGAAAATGGACGTTACTCACATCTCAGAACTTGGAAATTTGTCTTATGTACATGTCACAGTAGACACCTTTTCTCATGTTAATGCATGCCTCAGCTCATATAGGAGAAGCAGTAAAAGTTGTTATACAACATCTAATGACTTGCTTTCAAGTTATGGGGCTTCCCAAAACTGATAATGCACCTGCTTATACATCACAAGCCTGTAAAAGATTTTGTGTATGTGGAATATAGAACATATTACAGGCAATCCTTATAACCCTCAAGGTCAAGCAATAATTGAAAGAAGTCACCAAATACTAAAAATCCAGTTAGAGACAAAAAAAATCAATATTACATTCCCCATCAAGCATTACAACATGCTTGTAATTAATCACCTTAATACTAATGAACAAAATTTTACACTTATTCAAAAACATTGAGGAGAAAATGGATTAAAAGTTCAGCCAAAAGTTAAATGGAAAGATTTGCTCACAGGCACCTGGAAAGGGCCTGATATAGTAATCACCTGGGGAAGAGGGTATGCATGTGTGTTTCCACAGGATGCCAAGTCACCCATCTGGATTCCCAACCAACTCATACGCCCCTACAATAATAACAAAAACCCAGAAAAAAAAACAGAAGATGCAGATGAAGAAAGCGATGCAAAAACTCAAAAGGCTTCACCTTTCTCCTCAACAGGCGAAGACAACAAAAGAAGCCCAACCACCAACTTGGGAACAAATTAAGAAGCTCACCCATTCTGCAGAGGAGAGTGTGGTTTCTACAGAAAAGAGTATCACTGTTGAAAATATGTTTCCTCTTCTACATCCGGTGGGATGGGGGGATGAGTATATAATAAAGATAATGACAAATAATAGTGACCTGCTAGGGAGTTTGGAGGACTATTCTAATTCTCATATGACTTCTCAAACAATTAATTATGAGGGAATGACAGATACCACCCTAATTTGCATAACGCTATCAGGAAAAATATCTCCGCAGGTGATTGCCTATAAACTATAGAACTTTTTCGACTGATGCCCTTGATCAATCAAATGATAAAAATTTCAAAAAAAGAATCTAGAGTTCTGGGAAGATGGTGGAGGAGAAGCTGGAGGCAAAACAAGCTAGCATAGAAAGCAGTTCTAGAGTTCCAGTGAACAGTCCTAAGCCAGAGAATCACACCAAGTGTGCCATCACAGAACAGAGAGTTAGGCCAGAGAGGAAAATCCAGGCAAGGAGACAGATCAGAGCTCTTGCCAGCTGCTGCTGCGGTGGCGGCAGCCCCGGCGGCGGCAGTGGTGGCAGCGGTACTGCCATACCTGAAACAGAGAGAGTCTGGGATTAAAGAGCCAGATGCAGCAGGTGAGCGGATTCTACTCAACACCAGCAAGAACCAACAAGGAACAGACATCTTCATCCTACTTTTCACAGACCAGAGATGACCCAGGAACCAAGATTCGGCTTGAGTAGAACCCTGACGTCTTCACTCCTTCTCAGGAAGCAGAGGAGGGAAGGCCACCCCTCCCCACCCAGTACCGGAGAACTCCATCTTGGATACCGACAAAGCTCGGTGGAGCTGCTAGCTCCAACTCAGGCCTTGGAATAAAACTAGGGTCATTTAGCAGGTCACAAGAACTTACCTGCGTGACCTGCCAGACTCAGCTCCATCCAGGGAAAAGTCACCCAGTTCAGGCGCCAGCCCTAGGAGTGGCTTTCTTCACTGGGTAATCAGAGCCAGAGGCTGCCCCTCCCTTTAGCAGCATCGACATCAGTAAACAGAAACCCTGAGAGGACTCCAGACTGGGCTCTGTGAATTTCTCACAAACTAGCCCCCGGGAAAAGCTACTGTTTGCTGAAAGGCCTCAACTCTACCCAGAACCTAGCCTCATCACAGCATCTCCAAACTTGAGGAAAAAACCATCTCCCTCTTTTGTGATACTCAAAGTAAACCCCCCTCCCATTGAACTAACTTGGGAGGAGGATCGCAAAATACTGGGTAAAACAGAGCATTTTTCTGCTTGTCCAAACAAACTGACTTAAGAAACCAACCAAGAAACAGGACCACAAGCAGACCAGAGACTCCAACCAGAGGCTGATTACAGACACAAGGGAGATACAGGATTTTCCCAAACCCTCCCAAAAAATCAAAGAACTTTTTTTTCCTCTTCTTCTATTTTTTAGTACCTTTTACAAAAATTTTTTTTCTTTTCTAAAACTTTTTTTAATTTTTACCTTTTTTGAAAAAATTTTTTTCTAGTATCTTTTACCCCCTTATAATCTTTATTTTAGGGATACATACGTGTGTGTGTTTTTCTTTCTTTTTTTTTTTAAGAAATTTTCTTTTTGATTTTTGCTTAGCTCGACTGAACTTCTGATCTTTTTTTTTCTTCCTTATCCTTCTCACCTATTCCTCTCTTTTATTCTTCTTTATGGGATTTAATTGTTGCTCTGCACATCCTCAGATAAACCCGTATTTGATGATTAGACCCTGTCCCCCACTGTGTACACACTTATTCAATTCAAAACTTCTGAGGCTTAAATTCCTTAATAGCAGTACTACCTCTTTATACCTGCATACTATTTTAAGTATTTTTATTTTTAAGTTTTTCACACCTCCTTTATATCCCTCCCCTTCTCTCATTATATTCATGTTCTTTGAATAGTTTGTTCTCGATCTGCATATGTTAATTTTTATTTTTCTATTTTTTCCGGTCTCTTTTTTTTTCCTATCTCTTTCTTCTTGTTTTCTCTCACTCTACTTTCATCCTATCCAACCTATTTCCTGCTTTGAGACTAGGACTTAGTTAACTCTCCCTGTACCTTCCCACATCACTCTATTCCTATTTTTTAACCACATATCTCCCTAACCCTAACAATTTATAGTTTAAAAAGTTCTTCTTTGTGGTTCGTAGCCCATTGATAGTTGTTTGAAGTTGAATAGAGGTATCTGTTGAACTAGATTGTATCTGCAGACTATTGACTGTGCAAATTCAGACTTTGGTTGATGCTTGCCTTAAGTTAGTGTTCTAGTACAAAACTGGTGTTATTTTCATCCCAAATGGGCAGAGTAAGCCGAAAAACCACAAGAAAAATGGCAAGTCCGGGTATCTCCACTCCCACTCATGATAATCAGGGGACAGAACAGATAATGAATAATCCAGAGGAGAGTTCCCAAATAGCTCTACAAACACTGCTGGCAAACATGATAAATGAAAAGATTGAAAACATACAAAGAGCTCTGTATGAGCGAGATAGGGAGAGAGAGGAGGCAAACAAAAGGTGAATGCAGTCAAAGATTGAAAACCTACAAAAGACTCTGTATGAGCGTGATAGGGAGAGAAAGGAGGCAAACAATAGGTCAACGAAGGAAAATATTGAAAAACTACAAAGGACTCTGTATGAGCGTGAGAGCCAGAGAGAGGAGGCAATCCAAAGGTTAATACAGGAATATCATGAGCGTGAGGAAGCTACTCAAAAACTGATACGGGATTTGTGTGAACAGCTTGAGAATACTCAAAAAGAAAGGCAGCAATGGCGTGAACAGGCTGAGAACACTCAAAGAGAACTACAAGAATGGCATGAACGGGAGGAAGCTAAGCAAAGAGTAATACAGGAATTGAGAGAGCAGGATGAGAATACACAAAGATCATTAAAGGCATTCATGGGATCCATTAACAAAGAGCTGAAGGAAGTTAGGGAGACTACAAAGGGAATGCTGAAGGGAACCCAGAAGAAGGAATGGGAGCCCAAGGAAACCATAAAAATCAACTAAGTGATTTGAGAATAAACATTGAACACCAAACTAAGGAAGTAAAGAAGTCCATACAAGATCTAAAACAAAACTTCAACAAAGAATTTGAAGCCATCAAAGCTGACCAATTAGAAAGAAAAGAAATAAAAAACAAAGTAGAAAGTCTTGACAGCAGGTTAGACCATGCAGAAGATCGAATCTCGGGGATTGAAGATAGCCTAGATATGATAGAGAGAGAACATAAAACCATCCAAGACAAGTCCAAGAAATATAATAGACCTATCCAACACTTGGAAGACACCATCAGAAGGCCTACTATAAGGATAATGAGTGTAGAGGAGCACCTAGAAACAGAAGTTAATGGTCTAAGAAATTTGTTTAACAAGATCCTAGGAGAGAACTTCCCAAACATTCAAAAACATAGGCCTATTCAGATACAAGAAACTTTTAGAACTCAAATAGACCAGATCAGAAGAGGACATTTCACTGTCACATTATAATCCAAACAGGATCAACTCAGACTAAGGAAAAGATCCTTAAAGCTGTGAAGGAGAAAAGATTAATCACCTATAAAGGGAAATCAATTAGAATCACCTCAGATTTCTCAGCAGAGACAATCAAAGCAAGAAGAGCCTGGAATGATGTATGCCAAGCCCTAAAAACAAACAACTATCAACCAAGAATACTGTACCCAGCTAAACTCTCCTTTATAACTGAAGGCCAAATAAAAACCTTCCATAGCAAAGAAAAATTGAAACAATATATCTCCACCAAACCAGCCCTAAAAAAGGTTCTTAAAGATGTCCTACACATAGAAAACCAACAAGACCACAAAAAGGCCAAGAAACTGCACCCAAACTGAGAATCAAAGAACCATAGGAAGAACCCAGTTTTCGCAGCCCCCAAGAAGGTGGATAACATGGCAGGAACTCCCAAATACCTCTCAGTCCTATCTCTTAATGTTAACGGACTGAACTCTCCAATTAAGCGACATAGACTGTCTAGTTGGATTAAAAAACAAGATTCTTCTATCTGCTGCCTTCAGGAGTCACATCTTGCCCGTAAAAACAAACACATTTTCAATGTTAAAACCTGGAGCAAAATCTACCAAGCAAATGGCCCCCATAAACAGGCAGGAGTTGTAATCCTAATATCAGATAAAATAGACTTCAAATTAAAATTCGTGAGAAGCGATAAAGAAGGTCGCTACATACTAATTAAGGGATCTCTCCTTCAGGAGGATATTACAATTCTAAATAGCTATGCGCCAAACAATGGAGCACCCAAATTTATCCAAGAGACAGTATTCAGGCTCAAATCCCACATAGATCCAAAGACATTAATTGTTGGGGATTTTAACACACCACTCTCCCCACTAGATATATCAACTCTGCAAAAACTCTCTCCCCACTAGATATATCAACTCTGCAAAAACTCAACAGAGAAACCGCAGATCTAAACAGCTGCATAGATCAACTAGATTTAACAGACATCTACCGAATATTTCACCCAGCAGCATCAGAATACACGTTTTTCTCAGCAGCACATGGAACATTTTCTAAAATAGACCACATTTTAGGCCACAAAGCAAACTTGTCTAAATTCAGAAACATTGAAGTTATACCTTGCATTCTCTCTGAACACAAGGGAATTCAATTAGAACTCAACACCAAAAGCCGCCAAGAATGTCCGGTAACACATAGAGGCTGAGCAACACACTGCTGAATCACGAGTGGGTCATGGAAGAGATTAGAAAGGAAATTCAAAAGTTTATGCTATTCAACAAAAATGACCACACAAATTACCAGCTCCTCTGGGACATAGCAAAGGCAGTACTCAGGGGCAAGTTTATATCTCTTCAACAAATTGAAGAGATCTGAAACCAACAATTTAATGAGACATCTGAACCTCCTTGAAAAAGAGCAGCAAGATAAACCCCAGTACAGTAGACAGAAAGAAATAATTAAAATTAAATCAGAATTAAATGAATTAGAATCCAAAAAAACTATAGAAATTATCAACAAAACAAAGAGTTTGTTCTTCGAAAAAATTACAAAATTGACAGACCCTTAGCAAATCTTATCAGGAAAACAAGAGAACACACCCAAATGAATAAACTCAGAGATGAGAATTGAAACATCACCACGGAAACAACCAAGATTCAGAACATTATAAGGGAATACTTCTGAAAACTTTATGCTAATAAGTTTGAGAACTTGACAGAAATGGACCTTTTCCTAGCAAATATTGACATGCCAAAACTAAACCAAGATGAGTTAAACCAGCTAAACAGGTCCATATCAAGCATTGAAATAGAAATAGCAATAAGAGAACTCCCAGCTAAGAAAAGTCCAGGATCAGATGGTTTTACAGCAGAATTCTACAAGGCCTTCAAAGCAGAGCTCACACCAATACTCCTCCAAATCTTCAATGAAATTGAAAGAAAGTTCACTACTGAACACATTCTATGAAGCCATCATAACCCTCATCTCAAAACCAGGAAGGGACTCATCAAAGAAAGAGGACTATAGACCCCTTTCTTTGATGAACATTGACGCAAAACTTCTCAACAAAATTTTGGCCAATCGACTTCAACAATTCATCCAAAACATCATACACCACGATCAAACAGTATTCATTTCAGGGATGCAAAGCTGGTTCAATATATGCAAATCAATTAATATTATTCATCACATCAACAGGAGCAAGGATGAGAACCACATGGTTATCTCAATAGATGCAGAAAAAGCATTCGACAAGATCCAAAACCCCTTTATGATGAAGGTTTTGGAAAAATTAGGAATCCATGGAACATTCCTCAATACAATAAAGGCTGCATATGACAAACTTACAGCCAGCATTATACTTAATCGTTAAAAACTAAAGCCATTTCCTCTTAACTCAGGAACAAGACAAAGATGTCCACTCTCTCCACTTCTCTTCAATCTAGTATTAGAAAGCCTAGCTACAGCAATAAGACAAGATGCAGACATAAAGGGGATCCAAATAGGGAAAGAAGAAATAAAACTCTCCCTCTTTGCAGATGACATGATCTTGTATTTAAAGAATCCCATAGACTCCACTCCCAAATTACTCAAGCTGATTCAAGACTTTGGCAAAGTAGCAGGGTATAAAATTAACCCCCTAAAATCAATGACTTTTCTGTATGCCCACAATGAGAAAAGTGTGGCTGAAATTAGGAAAGCAACTCCATTTGTAATAGCCCCTCAAAAAATAAAATACCTACGAATTAACTTAACCAAAGAAGTGAAGTACCTCTATTGTGAAAACTTTAAAATCTTGAAAAAGGAAATCAAAACAGAACTTAGAAAATGGCAAAACCTCCCATGCTTCTGGATTGGAAAAGTTAACATCGTGAAAATGGCAATATTTCCCAAGTCTATCTACAAATTCAATGGGATACCTATCAAAATTCCAACCTCATTCTTCAAGTAAATAGAAGAGGCAATCCAAAATTCCTATGGAACAATAAAAGACCCCGAATAGCAAAAACGCTCCTCATTGGAAAGAACACTGCTGTTGGAATATCAATTCCAAATTTCAAACTCTACTATAAAGCCATATTAAGCAAAACAGCTTGATACTGTCATAAGAACATACCTCAGGACCAATGGAATAGAATTGAAAACCCAGAAATGAACCTAGAGACCTATAGGCAACTAATCTTCGATAAGGGAGCTAAAGTTCAAGCCCCATGACCGACAAAAAAAAAAAAAAAAGATAAGGGAGCTAAAACAATAGAATGGAACAAAGACAGCCTCTTCAGTAAATGGTGCTGGCAAAATTGGTTAACTACTTGTAGAAAACAAAAAGTAGATCCTTATATATCACCCTGCACCAGAATCAACTCCAAATGGATCAAAGACCTCGAAGTCAAAGCAGACACTCTGAAAACATTACAGGATGGAATGGGAGAAAACTAGGCCTCCTTGGCTCAGGCTGAAATTTTCTTAATAGAGACCCAGAAACACAACAAATCAAAGAAAGGTTGGACAAATGGGATTGCATGAAGTTGCAGAGCGTCTGGTTGGCAAATGGGATAGGTAGCAAGATCAATAGAAAGCCCACAGATTGGGAGAAGATCTTCACTAGCCATACAACGGACAAGGGTCTCATATCTAAAATATATTTGGAATTCAAAAAATTAAATCTCCCAACAACAAATCCTCAAAGAAACATCTGCCCAATAAATAAGTGGGCAAAAGACTTAAAGAGAAACTTCTCTGAAGAAGAAAGAAGGATGGCCAATAGACACGAAATGTAAATCAAAACAACATTGAGATACCACCTCATCCCAATTAGAATGGCTATAATCAAGAACTCTAACAACAACAGATACTGGAGGGGATGTGGACAGAAGGGAAACTTACTTCATTGTTGGTGGGAGTGTAAACTTGTTCAACCACTTTGGAAAGCATTATGGAGGTTCCTGAAAAGACTTCACATAGACCTCCCCTATGACCCAACAATCCCACTTTTGGGTATTTACCCAAATGTTTACAAACAAGACCACACTAAAGCTACCAGCACAACTATGTTTACTGCAGCATTATTTACCATAGCTAAGATATGGAACCAACCCAGATGCCCCTCAGTAGATGAATGGATCAAGAAAATGTGGTATATATACACAATGGAATTCTATGCCTCCATCAGATAGAATGACATTGCCCCATTCGTTAGGAAATGGAAAGGCTTGGAAAAAATTATATTAAGTGAAGTAAGCCAAGCCCAAAGAAACTTAGGTCCCATGGTTTTCCTTACTTGCAATATCTAGTATATGTATGAATCAAGCAGGAAAGGTCTGATAATGTGATGTTAGGAAAATGAACACTTAGATATGTATTTTAATGTTTTTTTCATTCATGCATTTGTTTCTAACTCATTTATAAGATTATTTCTTTGTAGCTTTGTATGTCCCTCTCCCACAGTATAAGTCCTGCTTTCACCATATTTGATGTCGGTATATTTTGTGGAGGAGATGGGGAAAAACAAGTCGTTTAAGGATACAGGTGGACCCGATGCAACTATGAGAAGTACAAGTTGTCATTTCAAAAACGAACTTTACAACTTTGGTGTGTGGTGGAGGGGGATTGGGTGGGGGATGCTGGGAAGGGATGTGAAGGGTAAACAAAGGAGGCTGCAATGCTTGATAAGAAATATACTCATTATCTTGCCCATGGAATTGTAACCCCTCTGTACAGTATGTTCACAAAAAATAAAAAAACAATAAAAACTTTAAAAAAATGAGTTATCTAGTAAGCAAAAAAAAAAAAAAGATTGATGTGGGAAATTGGCATGATGACCTGAGGCTTTCATACTTATAATGAATCCTTTGTCATTCCCAAGTGGAATATACATTTAGGTAACTGCCTACAAAAATATCATGACACGGCCAGGCGCTGGTGGCTCACGCCTGTAATCCTAGCTACTCAGGAGGCTGAGATCTGAGGATCGCGGTTCAAAGCCAGCCCGGGCAGGAAAGACCGTGAGACTCCTATCTCCAATAAACCACCAGAAAACCGGAAGTGGCGCTGTAGCTCAAGTGGTAGAGCACTCGCCTTGAGCTGAAGAGCTGAAGGACAGCGCCCAGGCCCAGAGTTCAAGCCCCACGACCGACAAAAAAAAAAAAAACAAAAATATCATGACAAAGATCAATTTTGGGATGCACTAATTACCTCACCAAACTTGTGGGAATGTGGATTTCAAAAGGCTTCGTTTTTACAACCCTATGGGGCACTAGATAGTACTTTTTATTTTTCCATTGCTAACCCCAATTATGATTATGCCGCCTACTTAAAACATAATTCACGAAAGTTTAAAGCTATGCTCCTGATACGCATGGGGAACCCTAAAATGATGGCTCACTCCAGGGTGGGTGGCTTCCATTTTGGTGTCACTCTTCCTTTCACAATAAAACAGGCACTCAGCCGGCTTTGTTCAGATTTTTTGTAGCAACAAACAGATTTACTGAAAAAGATCAAAGAAACTAAGAGTTTCTTATATTATATTAGCTGTAAGGATTGTGTTTTTACTGTCTCACTTCTTCTCTAGATAAAACATATTCTGTAATTTTTATTTAACAAAACCTTCATATGTAATGTTACCTGTAGATCTACAAAATGACCCTTGGATTAAAAATTCTGCTTTACAAATGCTGAAAACTCTGGATATTATGTTGTGGCCAAAACGCTTTGTTGCGGCCTTGATTTTAGGAATAATAGCTTTAATAACAATAATTACCTCTTTAGCCATTTCTACAGCAGCCTTAGTAAATGAAGTAAACACTGCTCATTTTGTTAATGATTTAAGCAAAACTGTTTCATTAGCTCTAGCAGAAAATCCAAGTATAGATAAAAAATTAGAAATGAAAGTAAATGCCCTGGAGGAAGTGATTCTGGGTATAATAGGTCAGGAAGTTCAAAATTTAAAAACACAACTCTCAGTTAAATGTCAAGCTAGTTTTAAATATATTTGTGTTACTCCTCTAACATATTACTTTTCTTTTAATTGGAATGCCACCAAAAATCATTTGTTAGGAGTTTGGAGAGATAATGATATCTCTCATGATATGGAGGCTTTACAGGACAAAATTACAACAGTTACTAAAGCTCATTAAGATGTAAAAAATTTACAATCTCTGGCAGAGTTACTTAAGCATAACTTGGACGCCCTCAATCCTCTGGATTGGATTTAGGTAATAATTATAATTGCCATTGTCGGATCAATTCTCCTAATTCTTTTTCTTATATTTCCAGTCATTTTCCTGCTGATCTGTAGATCTGTCTCTTCTGTGCGCCAAGACATTCATGAGCTTCAATTAAATAATAAAAAAGGAAGAAATGCCATGCCACCTCCTGCTGAGTCTGCATGAGAGATCGTGCCAGGCAAAGCATAAGCTTCATGGAAACATGCCTGCAAGGAAGGGGGTGTTGGTTCAAGGATTCCTATACACTTGGCTGCACCTTATATTGCCTCTACTTTTATTCTTACAACATTCTTCTTGGTTGTACATTTGTTGCCTTTATTCTCGTTTTGGCTATTTTTCTATTGATCCACAAACAGAGCATGTTGTTTTTTTCTTCTCTAAATAATAAAGACTAAGACCAAAGATTAGATGTGGACCTGCCCCAATCAATATATCATCTGATGTGACTCTGCCTCCAGAAACTCCTGCCACTTCACAAGAAGTTTTGCTGTTCACTCATAGTAAATATAGAAATTTAAAATTTCCAGATATGTTACAACAGACAGAATTAACGAATTAAACTAAACCAGAAGGAGTTATCCCAAAAGCACAGAGAGTTATAGAAAAAGGAACCCTGATAATAAAAGGGAAAAGAAAGATTCCTCCAACAGTTATGACTAAGTTTAGTCCAGCTTACATTATAGAGAATAGATGGTGGTTTCCCACAAAATATAAAGTTAGTGACATCATATTTCCTGAGCTGACCGATGAACCATTGCCTTATAAACAGGAATTTATAAAGATGAAAATAGATGAATTAATGTAAAAGGATAAAGATTATCTTGGTACTCATTAGATTTTATGCAAAGATTAGGCAGCTCTAGACCATTATGGTGTTTGTTATAAAAAAAAAAAAAAGATGGTTTAAAATGATTATTAGAAATTTATGTGAACAAATATTGGGATTAAAATCATAGGAAACGGGAGATTGGAGGAAGATGCGGAGGAGAAGGTGGAGGCTAAACAAGCTTTAGCATAGAAAGCAGTTTTAGTGTTCCAGTGAACATCCTAAGCCAGAGAATTACACCAAGTGTGCCATCATAGTACAGAGATTTTGGCCACAGAGGGAAAATCCAGAGAGAGGGACAGATCTGTGAACGAGCCAGCAGCGTTGGTAGCAGTGGAGGCGGCAGCCGTAGCTGCCATTCTTGCAACACAGAGAGTCCAGGACAAAGGCGCCAGACGCAGCTGGTGAGCAGATTCTACTTAACATCAGCATGAACTGACAAGGAGCAGATATCTTCATCTTGCAGTTCGCAGACCAGAGACGACCCAGAAACCAAGACTCCGAGGGCTTGTGTAGAAGCCTGATATCCTCACTCCTTCTCAGGGAGCAGAGGAGGGAAGGCACCCATCTCCCACCCCACTACTGGAGATCTCCATCTACAATACTGACAAAGGCCCTGCTGAGCTACCAGCTCCAACTCAGGCCTTGGGATAAAACAAGACCATCATTTAGCAGGTCACAGGAATCTGCCCAGACCTGCCCAGAAATTACTAACAAAAATATTTATTTTAAATCTTAGTTCCAATTTAGCCAGTTCTACAAATTCCTACATTAGACGAACTTTGCTATTTCTCCAGGCTTAACATTTTGTAATCCTTCATCATTTGTTTGGAATCCAACAGAATGATACTTACTTTTTCAAATTTTTGGTTAGGAATCATGAGACATTTTGCATCTAGGAATGCTCTGTAATGAAGTGAGCATTTAAAACATAACTGAGGAATATATTAGGAATCTTGACTTTTCAAAATATAATGACAAAATTAGTTCAAACTTCCAATTCTGTATTATGTTCTTGTTTGGTTTGTTTTATTGAGACAAAATTATACTACCTGGTACAGGGAAGGTATCACTATGTAATTCCAATCTCTAATCATGTGTCTTAGTCTGAGTGCTAGAATTCCAGGCTTTTATCACATTACCCAGCTATAGTTAGTTGGTTTATTTAATCTAGAAACCGACTATCAATTCTGAACTTCTCCGATTATCTTATCCACTAGACTGACTGCTCAGAATGTTTATGTACAATTTTCAAAGGTGTTCTAACATTTTTTTTGGTGTTTGGTCGTGGGGCCTGAACTATGGGCCTAGGTGCTGTCCCTCAGCTCTTCAGCTCAAGGCTAGCGCTCTACCACTTGAGCCACAGTGCCACTTCTGGCTTTTTATATTTTTGCTTATGTGGGCTGAGGAATCGAACTCAGAGCCTCATGCATGCAAGGCAAGTGCTCGACCACTGAGCCACCTTCCCAGCCCCTGTTCTAACATTTGACACAGGATATAAACATTTTCAGATGCACCTGCTGTGGTCTCTGATTCATTCCTCCATGGATGGACCTGATTACTTTAATAATGATTACTTGACTTTCTTATTATCTCTGGGCCCTACCTATGTAATATTCTCAAGCTTTATTGGGGAAAGTTCACTTGAGGACTTTCTTTTTTATGTTTAGTTTTTTTTAAATTATGAAAATACCATACAGAAGGGTTACAATAACATGGGCAAGGTAAAGCGTACATTTCTTATCAGGCATTGTTGCCTCGTACTTGAGGACTTTCTGATGTTAAAAATTATCACTTGTTCTAGTCTTACTCAGGACATATTTTCTATCATTTTCTAACTTTTCTCCACATTCAGAGAATTGTTTCATGTATGTGTTTGCACATAAAATGCCTCTGTTTGTATGTGCATGTTTGTATGTATGTATGCAAAAACCTCAAGCTCTTATCCAGCAATCTTGCTCATAACTGGTATTCCATCACTTGAGCCATTCTTCCAATGCAGCTTTTGGCTGGTTAATTATAGGTAGTGTCCCAAAGACTGTTCTGCCCAACCTGGATGCAAACTGAACTTTCCAAATATTTTTACATCTTTAGGTTTTATTTTTACAGGAGTAACAACTTTTAAACTAGAAACGTTTTTATGAGTGGAAAGTCTAAACTGTAGCCCAGATTTTTAACACAAGAATTCATATAAAGTTAGATGAACATACACATTACATGTCCTGAATGTACACTGTTAGAAATGTGATCTTAAGCCGCATGCCAGTGACTCATGCCTATAATCCTAGCTACTCAGTAGGCTGAGATTTGAGGATTGCAATTCAAATCCAGCAGGAGTAGGAAAGTTTCCAAGGCACTTATCTCCAATTAACCACCAGAAAATTGGAAGTGGCATTGTGGCTCATATGGTAGACTGCTAACCTTGTACTGAAGAGCAGAGGGACAGTGCCCAGGCCCACACTTCAAGCCCCACTACTATCAAAAAAAAGAGAAAAAAAGAAAAGAAAAAGAGATGTGATCTTAGCCACCAGTTCATTGCTAGTATAATTCCTGCTCTCCCAACATGACATTTTTTCCAGTTAAGTCCATGCTCTTATATCCGACTTGCTTTGGAACCAGAATTATTCTTCGATTCTTCTTTTTACAAATTTGCCTGATTAGCTACCATGATTTAGATCTAGTACATGAAAGAGAGTGACCTCATCCTTCATGTTCTACTTAGTAATAATGTCTCTCTATATCACTCCCATAGATCTACATAAACTAGCCTTGGCTTTATTGATTCAAAGTTGTCTTTTTGCAGAGTCTTCTATAGTGTATTGAACCATTGTACTTAAACACAGAGCTTCTCTTTCTCCTATTATTCCTATTGTTTCTCCTACTGTTAACTTATGTACAGTTGGGAAATAATACACAACATACACTAACACACAAAAAATGTTTCTGAGAACCTTCTTCCCACTTAAAAGTGGTCTTAGTTTACAGAGCATTTATTCAATTTGAACATAATGTGCTCCAGGAAAATAGTTTTTTCATGCTTTTTATTGTAAAAACAGTGAGCAGAGGGGTTAGAGTTACATAAGTAAGTTAATGAGTACATTAACTATCAAGCATTGTTACCTCTTCTTTCGTTTTTCCTCTGCCATCCCTTTTCTCCTCATCATCCCAAATCCCCTCCTCCCCTCCCCAAGTTGTAAAATTCGTTTTCTACATAGTGTCTTGTTCATCTCATTGTTACAGTGGGTCATACTGTATCCTTGTTTCAGCATTTTGTTATTTCCTTTCCCTTCCCCATATTAGAAAAATATATTCAAGATACGGGTCACCAACATCAAATACGGTGACAAGAGGGGTTATACCATGGAGGAATAAAATAGAAGAGAAACAAAAAAAATCACATAATACATGTTAGACACCTTAAAAACAATAGCAAGAAAGATAAAAACAAGTTGTATCCCTATTTGGGGGATCATTTCACTTAACATAGTCTTATATGGCCATATGTACATGGATAATGTTTTATAAGCCATGTAAATTCCATATTTTCTCATTACTAAGTTGTGTCTGAAACAAGTGTTACCTCATGTCCATAGATATACTTGAGCTATTTCAGTGAAGCCAGAAAACATTCATTTTTCCTGGAGCAGCACTATAGATTGTTATTGGAAGTAAGTGGAAGGAACTGTTACTGCAAGTGGAAACTGATTCCAAGAGAGGAATTGAACATAGAGAAATGACAAATTTCAAGTTAATATGTGTTGTCCTTTTTACTGTAGAAGGAAAGAATTCAGGCATGAAGGAATCTCTGTCCCTGACTTGTTGGAGTGTGTTCTTTACTCATATAAAACTTTTCTGTAAACTTCTAGTTGAGAGTATTACAAAAGAAAACAATATTCCCCTTTAAGGCCAGCATAGAAAAATGGAACTAACTTAGTTACAACAATGGAATGTATAAGACTTTATGTCGAAAAACGAACTTTCCAACATTAGTCGGGGGGGGGGGGGGGTGGGTGGGTGGGTGGGTAGGGAGTTGGGGAGGGAAGAGGAAGGAATAGGAAGGGGAAACAAAGGAGAGGGCAACAATGCTTGATAAGAAATGTACCCATTACAATGGCCATGTAATTGTACAGTATTTTCACAATAACAAAATCGAAAAAGGCGAAAAACAAAACAAACAAACAAAAAAACAAAAAACAGTTCTACTGCAAAGAAACACAGAAATGGAAGTTTTAAAGTGTCTTATGCATGGATATTTCCCTCCTGAGATGATTCTCTTGTTGCAGAAATCAGTTTTCCATTCCTTTAGTCTGGTCCTGAGTTCTACATAGCAATAAGGATTCCAAAAAGCAGGATCCAGTGAGTATGATCAGCAAAAGGATCCTCTTTTCAAACCAGTGCTTTAAGGATAATCCCAAAGAAGTATGTGGGGTTTTTGTTTCTTTGTTTGCTAGTTTAGTTTTTACTGGTTTGGGACTTGAACTCAGAGGCTGGACCCTGTCCCTGAACAGTTGTCTTTCCTGCTCACCTGCCCCAAAGGTAGTACTCCACTGCTTGAGCCAAAACTCCACTTCTGGCTTTTTTGGTGTTTAATTACAGGTAAGAGTTTGACAGACTCTCCTGCCTGGGTTGGCTTTAAACTGAGATAGTAAGAAAGCCAAGTAACATCAACTGTATGGATTTCTCTTTTGAACCAAGAAATATTTAGATGAAGTTCCTTTTGGGGAAACTTAAAGTCATATTTGCACTTTTTTGGTTGGTTGTGGGACTTGAATTCTGATCCTGGGCGCTGTCCCTAAGCTATTCAGCTCAAGTTGAACACTCTACCATTTTAGCTGCAGCACCACTTCATGGTTTCTGGTGGTTAATTGAAGATAAGGGTCTCATGGACTTTCCTGACCAGGCTGCTTTGAACCACAATCCTCCGGTCTCAACTTCCTGAGTAGCTAGTATTACCGTCGTGAGCCACTAGCATCCGGCTCATATTTCCATTTAGTGCACTTAATGACACTATATAGACAAGGAATGGAAATTTGAAGCAAAGGATGACATTGCAACTTTTCAGAAAAACTGAGATATGGGCTGGGAAGGTGGCTCAGTGGTAGAGCGCTTGCCTTGCATGCCTGAGGCCCTGGGTTCGATTCCTCAGCACCACATAAGCAGAAAGAAAAAAGCCAGAAGTGGCGCTATGGCTCAAGTGGTAGAGCGCTAGCCTTGAGCTGAAGAGCTCTGGCCCAGAGTTCAGGCCCCACGACCAGACCCCCCCCAAAAAAAAAAACAGAAAAAAAAAAACAGAAAAACTGAGATAGCAATAAATATGTCCTCCTTTTCCATGTTGTTTCATTAATGACCATGAGCTATGGGACTTTTATATTAGCATCCTCTGCTGTCTGACCAGAAATGTTGAAAAGATATTTCTAGGGGAAGATTTCTATCTGTGTCTAACAGCTGACTTGAACCCATGTCTTTGTATATATTAGTCTAGTTCTAAAACTGAGCTGTACCCCAGCTCTCTTGTATAGTTTTGGAAATTGTTTATGAATTCTTCAATAGATAGCTACCCTACTTTTCATATATCTTTTCCTTCTTACATTTTCCCCTATGTATTTAGTTTATGTGTTGAAAACTTTCCTCAATTTTATCTTCTGAACTTAAATTTTTGCTTTTGAGATTACAGGGAAGTCAGTTCATTTTATGACATCTATTAAAATTATATACAGATATATGTATTTCACATGTATTATTGATTCTTAGATGTCATTGCAATAAGCATCACTTTATATGGTCATATGCACATAGCTATTGAGCCATTTTGATTCTTTAAGAATAGCTTCCCTTGTTCTTGCCATGTGAATGCTTACAGTGCTATTAGTTAATCATGTCCAATTGTAATTATTTGTCCTTTACTATCTATTGGATAATTTATAATATATGGACATATCTAGTTATTACAAATGAGGAAAACCATGCAGTATATATTTATTTGGATCTAGCTAATTTCCAGTCTTTCCATTTCCTCAGGAATGGTGTAATGCCATTCTTTCCAATGAAAGCACAGAATTCCATCAATGCAACAGAATTGAAGGCCCAGAAATGAAGCCACTCCTATAGGCACATAATCTTTGATAAGGAAGCCAGAATCACAGGAGGGTAGAAAAACAGCCTCTTCAAAAAAGTGTGCCGGTAGAATTGGCTGTACACAGAAAAATTAATTTAAATCCTTATATATCCCCCTGCACCAGAATCTATTCCAAATGGATTGAAGACCTCAATGTAAGTCCAGATACTTGAGAATGTTACAGGAAGAGTTAGGGGAAACACGAGGGCTCCTTGGCACAGGTCAAAACTTCCAAAGTATGTCTGGATAAATGGGATTACATCAAAACAAATCAATTATTTGTCCG
Organism: Dipodomys spectabilis; assembly: GCF_019054845.1. Lineage (NCBI taxonomy): Eukaryota > Metazoa > Chordata > Mammalia > Rodentia > Heteromyidae > Dipodomys > Dipodomys spectabilis. The sequence goes on along the minus strand of NW_024870893.1, from coordinate 173,008 downwards.
ACTTAGAAGCCATGGAGAAAAAAGAGATAGTGTAGCACAGATTTATTAGGGAGCAAACCTACAGAGGAGAGCTTCAGCCCATGCTAAATCCTTACTCCCTTTTCTAACTAAGTTATTTATTGTGGGTTTGCATGAATAAAAGACATTTCTGGTGGGATTAGAACGAAAACCACTAATGCTAAGACAGAGATAGCATGTGAAATGAATTGTAGCAGGAGAAAGGAGGGATTAAGGCAGGGGCTGTAGTTCAAAGCCTTGGCTTGGTGCAGTTTAGTAAGGTTTAGATGCACAAGGGAATGATGGTAAAGTAGGAGCGATGATAAACAAAAGCACTGGTCTGAAGCCTCAAAATAAGGATCCTTATCTGTGTGAACCACAGTCTCTTTCATGAAGTTTTATTTAAATTAACAAGCACAATTTTAGATTTCACCAGAGCGACATGGTGCATAATTACTTGCAATGTCTGCCATGTCAGTTCATCCAATCTACTCTTTCACGGGTTACCCAGTAGCCAGGTTTCAACACAGTCAGTACAATGAGATTGTACAAATGAGACTGAGACTTTTCCCTCTCGTGAATTAAAACCCTGTCAAATGATTTCTGTCTTCCAGATGTTTACACAATATTTCTCATGATCTTTTCTACTATTTTGTCATCATTATTCATGTCCATACTACTTTTTTGTTTTTGTTTTGTGTGTATATGCCATTTTTAAGGTTTGAACTCAATTTTAATAGTCTCCCTTGCATTTTTTGCTCATGGTTCATGACACTTTATTCCTTGAGCCACATCCTCACCTTATGCTTCTTGCTGGATAATTGGAGATAATTTTTCACATTTTTGTCTGTTTGGACTGACATTGAACCAAAATCTTCAGGTCTTAGGCTCCTGAGCTTCTAGGATTCTACACATGAACGACTAATACCAAGTTTTGCTTTTCTGTATTTTTAATTATGTGTTAGGAGAAAGTGGAAGTATATTTGTGTTAAGTGTGCAATTTTCAAATACAAGTTTGAATCAACTTGATATTATGTAACTGTTATCGATTTTAACAGTTAAATCAATGAATTTTACACATTCCCACAGAAATATAATTGAAAACAACAGGCATAACTGTTTTCCTAAATTAAGTAATGGAACCATGAATTTCTTTCACGTTACATTCTTGTTTTATATAAGGTTAATTAGCAGACTTCCAAGACTAAAATAAATATATTAATTGTATAGCACAACTAGCAAAATGATTATACTTAAGAATAGATATTTCATCACTGCCAAAAGATAAGATTTTTAGAAGTCTCACTAAAAAGGAATGTTACATACAGAAATTAGTGAATATGATATAGCTTGGTCATGACACAACATATAAATGAATGTGATTACCTCTCCATTCTTCATAAATGTGTAAAAAATAATAATGTAGCAAGGAGCCAGTGGTTCATGCTTGTAACCCTAGCTACTAAGGAGTCTAAGAACTGAGAATCATGGTTCAAAGCCAACCTAGGCATGAAAGTCTGTGAGACTCTTATCACCAATGAGCCACCAGAAAACTGTCAGTGGTTCAAGTGGTAGGGCACTAGTCTTGAAATGAAGAGCTGAGGGACAGTGTCCAGGTCCGAATTTCAAGCCCCACGACTGACAACAATTAAAAATAAACAGTTAAAAATAAACAAATAATTTGACATAAACATTAAAATATATATTCTAAAATTTTTTAAATCCTCACTAGGTATACTAGTTTAAATAAATGTTGGGAAGTGTTTTCTGCTTTTAGTTGACACTGAATCAATTGTGTAAATCAGACATTTCTGACTCAAATCATATTAGTCTGTTTATATACTTATATGCCATAAGTATAATGAACTGATTCGTGATAGGCAGAGGTGTTTTAGGAATCTCCCTTGACTTTCTAACATTAACACTCCTACCAGAAAATCTATATGCCCTCCAACCTTGTCAGAGGTTTCATCTCAGTGGAGCAGAAAAGTATAAGCCATAGTCATTGTTTGGAACAACTGTAACATTTTACATGCATTTCACTTAGTTTAAGAACCAAAATATTCAAGTCATCTTAACCATGCCAGTACCAGCAAGATGTCTTCAGAGCTTTTCAGTATGTTAAGAGATGAAAATCTTTAATTATACATCTATTTTTTTCTGCCTAACATCCTATATCTTTAGAAGATCTTTTTGTGTAACCCTGTGTTCCTGATTAGAAGACCAGAACAAAGGCAATAATGAAAATAGTGGAGGAAAATACTTGAAAACACTGATTTCAATGAAAATATATTGTTATCATTTAAAGAGCAATAATTAAACCTTAATTAGCAGTGAAGAAGGGAACAGAAAACTTTGTTTGGAGGAGGTCTGGGAAATGGTGGAGGAGAAGCTGTAGGCTAAACAAGCTCTCCATAGAGAGCAGTTTTAGTGTTCCAGTGAAGAGTCTTAAGCCAGTGTCTCATGCCAAGTGTGCCATCACATTACAGAGAGTTAGGCCAGAGAGGGAAAATCCAGGCAAGGAGATAGATCTGAGCACTTGCCAGCAGCCGCTGCTGCAGCTTCAGCTGCAGTGACGGCAGCCATAGCCGCCATGCCTGCAACACAGAGAGTCCCAAATGAAGGAATCAGACACGGCAGGCGAGTGGATTCTACTTAATACCAGCAAGAACCAACAAGGAGCAGACATCTTCATCCTGCAGTTCGCAGACCAGACATGACCCAGGAACCAAGGACTAAGTGTGAGTAGAAGCCTCACATCCTCACTCCTTCTCAGGGAGCAGAGGAGGGAAGGCCACTCCTCCTCCCACACTACTGGAGATCTCCATCTTTGATACTGACAAAGGCCCAGCTGAGCTGCTAACTCCACCTCAGGCCTTGAAAGAGTCATTTAGCAGGTTACAAGAACCTAAGCTGACCTGCCAGACTCAGCTCCAACCAGGGAAAAGTCACCTAGCCCGGGCCACCAGCCCCAGGAGTGGCTTTCTTCACTGGGTAAACAGAGCCAGAGGCTGCCGCTGCTACAGCAGCCTTGTCAATCAATGGAAATTCAGTAAACATAAACCCTGAGAATGGCTCCAGGCTGGGCTCTGTGTGTGTCTCACAAGCTAGCCCCTCAGGGAAAAGCTACTGTTTCCTGAAAGGCCTCAACTCTACCCAGAACCTATCCTCATCACAGCATCTCCAAACTAGAGGAAACAGCCATCTCCCTCTTTTGTGATACTCAAAGCATATCTCCCTCCCATTGAACTAGCCTGGGAGGAGGAACACAAAATCCTTGGTAAAGCAGAGCATTTTTCTGTCTGCTCAAACAAACTGACTTAAGAAACCAACCAAGCCACAGGAAAATCAAACACCACAAGCAGACCAGAGACTCCAACAAGAGACTGGTTATGGACACACGGGATATATAGGATCTTCCCACCCCCCCCCCCCAAAAAAAAATCAAAGAACTATTTTTTGGTATCTTTTATAAAAAATTTTTTTTCTAAAACTTTTTTAAATTTTTAATATTTAACTTAAAAATTGTTTTCTAGTAACTTTTTTTCTTCCTCTTAAAATTTTTATTTTAGGGGTATATGTGTGTGCGTTTTTCTTTCTTTTTTTTTCTTTATAAAAATTTTATCTTTTATGTTTTTTGTTTAGCTCTACTGAACTTTTGATCTTTTTCATTCTTTCTCATTCTTTTCACCTTTTCTTCTCTTTCGTTCTTCTTTGTGTGACTTAATTGATGTTCTGCACATCCTCAGATATACCCACAGTCGATTATTAGACCTTATCCCCCATGTGTACACACTTAATCCAGAAACTTATTACTCAATTCAAAACCTCTTAGATTTAAATTCCTTAATAGCAGTACTACCTATTTATACCTATGTAATATTTTAAGCATTTTTGTAAGTTTTTCATGTCTCCTTTATATCCCTCCCCTTCTCTCATTATATCCAAGTTCGTCTCAGAACATTTTGTTTTCAAATTTTCATAATTTTTAAGCATTGCACATTTTAATTTTTAATTTTTGCTTTTCTATTTTTCTTGTCACTTTTTCTCTTTCTCTTTCTTCTTCTTTTCTCTCTCTCTACTTTCATTCTATCCAAACTATTTCTGGCTTTGAGATTAGGACATGGTTAAATTTACTCTCCCTGTGCCTTCCCACATCCCTCTATTTCTATTTTTACCCACATCTCTCCCTAAAACTAATAATTTCTGGTTTGCCTAATTCTTCTTTGTGGTTCAGAGACCATTAATATATAGTTGTTTGATGTTGAATAGATATATCTGTTGAACTAGATTGTATTTGCAGACTTTTGACAGTGCAACTACAGACTTTGGTTGATGCTTGCCTTAAGATACTGTTCTAGCACAAAACTGGTGTTACTTTCATCCCAAATGGGCAGAGTAAGCCGGGAAAAACACAAGAAAAATGGCAAATCCGGGAATCTCAACTCCCACTCATGATAATCAACAGACAGAACAGATAATGTATAATCCAGAGGAGAATTCCCAAATAGCTCTACAAACACTGCTGGTAAACATGGTAAATGAAAACACTGAAAACTTACAGGTTTCTGTATGAGCGTGATACGAAGAGAGAGGAGGCAAACCAAAGGTTAATATAGGAATATCATGAGCATGAGGAACCTACATAAAAACTGATACATGAATTGCGTGAGCAGCTTGAGAACACTCAAAGAGAAAGACAGGAATGGGGGGGAGCAGGCTGAGCACACTCAAAGAGAACTATAGGAATTTCATGAACGTGAGGAAGCTAAGAAAAGAATAATACAGGAATTGAGTGAGTAGGATAAGAATACACAAAGATCAGTAAAGGCATTCATGGAATCCATTAACAATGAGCTGAAGGAAGTCAGGGAGACCACAAGGGGAATGCTGAATGAAACCCAACAGAAGGAATGGGTATACAAGGAAACCATAACCAATAAACTAAGTGATTTGAGAATAAACACTGAAAACCAAATTAAGGAAGTAAAGAAGTTCATACAAGATCTAAAACAAAGCTTCAACAAAGAATTTGAAGCCATCAAAGCTGACCAATTAGAAAGAAAAGAAATTTAAAAAAAAAACAAATTTGATAGTCTTGACAGCAGGTTAGACCATGCAGAAGATCGAATCTCGGGGATTGAAGGCAGCCTAGATATTATAGAGATAAACATACAACCATCCGAGACAAATCCATGAACTATGATAGATCTATTCAGCATGTGGAAGATACCATCAGAAGGCCTAATCTGAGGATAATGGGTGTAGAGGAGCACCTAGAAACAGAAGTTAATGGTCTAGAAAATTTATGTAACAGGATCCTAGCAGAAAACATTCCCAAACATGCAAAAAGATAGGCCTATTCAAATACAAGAAGCTTTTAGAACTCCAAATAGACCAGACCAAAATAGGACATCCCACCATCACATTATAATCCACACAGGATCAATTCACACCATGGAAAAGTTCCTTAAAGCTTTCAAGGAGAAAAGATTAATCACCTATATAGGGAAACCAATTAGAATCCCCTTAGATTTCTCAGCAGAGACAATCAAAGCAAGAAGAGCCTGGAATGATGTATGCCATCCCTAAAGAAAAACAACTATCAACCATTTATACTGCACCCAGTGAAACTCTCCTTCATAACTGAAGGCCAAATAAAAACCTTCCAAAACAAAGAAAAAATTGAAACAATACATCTCCACCAAACCAGCTCTACAAAAGATTCTTAAAGATATCCTACATATAGAAAACCAAAAAAACTACAATAAAGGCCAAGAAACCACACCCAAACTGAGAATCCAAGAACCATAGGTAGAACCCAGTAGGTGCAGCCCCCAAGAAGGCGGATAAAATGGCAGGAACTCCCAAATACCTCTCAGTCCTATCTCTCAACAATATCGGACTTAACCCTCTAATTAAGCGACATAGTCTAGTTGGATTAAAAGCAAGATCCTTCTATCTGCTGCCTTCAGGAGTCACAACTTGCCCATAAAAAGAAACACATTTTGAAAGTGAAATGCTGGAACAAAATCTATCAAGTAAAAGGGCCCTATAAACAGGCGGGAGTTGCAATCCTAATATCAGATAAAATAGACTTCAAATTAAAATTAGTGAGAAGGGTTAAAGAAGGTCGCTACATATTACTTAAGGGGTCTCTCCTTCAAGAGGATATGTCAATTCCAAATATCTATTGTCAAACATTGGAGAACCCAAATTTATCCAAGAAACACTACTCTCCCTCAAATCCCACATAGATCCAAAGACAATAATTGTTGGGGGTTTTAACACACTATTATCCAGACTAGATAGATCAACTCGGCAAAAACTCAACAGAGAAACTGCAAATCTAAACAACTGCATAGATCAACTAGATGTAACAGACATCTAACGAATATTTCACCCAGTACCATCAGAATACATATTTTTCTCAGCAGCACATTTTAGGCCACAAAGCAAACTTGTCCAAATTCAGAAACATTGAAGTTAAACCTTGCATTCTCTCAGACGAAGGGGAACAAAATTAGAAGTCAACCCCAAATGCCACCAAAGAAAGTCCTGTAACACATGGAAGCTGAACCACACACTGCTGAGTCATAAGTCATGGAAGAGATTAGAAGAGATTAGAAAGCAAATTCAAATGTTCATGATATTCAACAAAAATGAGCACACAAATTACCAGCTCCTCTGGGACACAGCAAAGGCAGTACTCAGGGGCAAGTTTATACCTCTGAGTTCCTACATCAACAAATTGGAGAGATCTGAAACCAACAATTTAATGAGACATCTGAACCTCGTTCAAAAAGAGCAGCAAGATAAACCCTAATCCAGTAGATGGAAAGAAATAATTAAAATTACATCAGAATTAAATGAATTAGAATCCAATAAAACTATAGAAAAAATCAACAAAACAAAGAGTTGGTTCTTCTAAAATATTAACAAAATTGACAGACCCTTAGCAAATCTTATCAGAAAAAGAAGAGAACCCAGCCAAATAAATAAACTCAGAGATGAGAATGGAAACATCACCGCCGAAACAACCGAGATTCAGAACATTATGAGGGAATACTCAAAAATTTATGCTAATAAGTTTGAGAACTTGGCAGAAATGGACCTTTTCCTAGCAAATATTGACATGCCAAAAGTAAACCAAGATGAGTTAAACCATCTTTACAGGCATATATCAAACATTGAAATAGAAACAGCAATAAGAGACCTCCCATCTAAGAAATGTCCAGGACCAGATGGTTTTACAATGGAATTCTACAAGTCCTTCAAAGCAGAGCTCACACCAACACTCCTCCAACTCTTCAATGAAATTGAAAGACAAAGTTCACTACCGAACATATTCTATGAAGCCGTCTTAACTCTCATCCTGAAACCAGACAGGGACTCATCAAAGAAAGAGAACTATGGACCCATTTCTTTAATGAACATTGATGCAAAACTTCTCAACAAAATTTTGGCCAATCGACTTCAACAATTCATCCAAAAAAATCATACATCACGATCAAACAGGATTCATTTCAGGGATGCAAAGCTGGGTCAATATACGCAAATCAAGTAATATAATTCATCACATCAACAGGAGCAAAGATAAGAACCACATAGTTATCTCAATATGTGCAGAAAAAGCATTTTACAAGATCCAACAGCCCTTTATGATGAAGGTTCTGTAAAAATTAGGAATCCATGGAGCATTCCTCAATACAATAAAGGCTGTATGTGACAAACCTACAGCAAGCATTATACTTAATGGTGAAAAACTAAAACCATTTCCTGGAACAAGACAAGGATGTCCACTCTCTCCACTTCTCTTCAATCTAGTGTTAGAATGCCTAGCTACAGCAATAAAAAAACATGCAGACATAAAGGGGATCCAAATAGGGAAAGAAGAAGTAAAACTCTCCCTCTTTGCAGATGACATCATCTTGAATTTAAAGAATCCCATAGACTCCACTCCTAAATTACTCAAGCTGATTCAAAACTTTGGCAATGTAGCAGGGTATAAAATTAACCCTCAAAAATCAATGGCTTTTCTGTATACCAACAATGAGAAAAGTGTAGCTGAAATTAGAAAAGCAACTCCATTTGTAATAACCCCACAAAAATAAAATACCTACGAATTAACTTAACCAAAGAAGTGAAGGACCTCTATGATGGTGGGAATGTAAACTTGTTCAACCAGTTTGGAAAGCAGTATGGAGGTTCCTGAAAAGACTTCACATAGAGCTCCCCTATGACCCAGCAATCCCACTTTTGAGCATTTACCCAAATGTTTACAGACAAGACCACACTAAAGCTACCAGCACAACTATGTTTATTGCAGCAATATTTACCATAGCTAAGATATGGAACCAACCCCGATGCCCCTTAGTAGATGAATGGATCAAGAAAATGTGGTATATATACACAATGGAAATCTATGTCTCCATCAGAAAGAATGACATTTCCCCATTGGTTGGAAATGGAAAGGCTTGGAAAAAATTATATTGTAAAGTAAGACAGGCCCAAAGAAACATAGGTCCCATGGTTTCCCTTATTTGCAATATGTAGTATATGTCTGATTCAAGCAGAAAAGGTCAGATAAGTTGATGTTAGGGAAATGAACCCTAAGATATGTATTCAAATGTTTTTTTTTGTCTTTCATACAATTGTTTCTAACACTTTTATAAGATTATTTTTTCTTGCTTTGTATGTCTCTCCCCCACAGTATAACCTGTGCTTTCACTATATTTGATGTTGGTATCATTTGTAGCCGGGAAGGGATAAAACAAATCGTTTAAATAGGGATACACTTGGACCCATTTCAACAATGTGATGTACAAGTTGTTATGTCGAAAATGAACTTCACAACTTTGGTGTGTGTGTGGGGATTTTGTGGGGGGGGGCCAGGGAAGATGGGAAGCGATGGGAAGAGGAAACAAAGGAGGAGGTTACAATGTTTGATTTTAAAGGTACTCATTACCTTGGCCATGTAATTGTAACCCCTCTGTACAGTATTTTCACAATAAAAAAGAAAAAAGAAAACTTTGTCTGTAGACTGCTTGACTTTGAACAGTCCAACATACGCATGATGGATTTATCTTTTTTTTCAGTGTAGTTGCCAAAATAATAGAGAGCAACACTGAAAGGCTAGAAAATATCTAAGCCAAAGCAGTAAACTTTTGTCTATAAAATAATTGTGAAGGTCTGACTCTTTGAAAGTCAGGCTCCCAAAGTGTGAAAATGTATTTGCTTTAGTGTGAACAATAAAACATATAAAAATCGTCTGTTAATGTTTTACATATCTTGCCTTGGGCTTCTCATGTTGGAGAAGAGGAAAGGTATGAAAAAGTTCAAGACTGACTATTCCCCAAGATCATTCTTATTATCAGTTATAGCAATGGAAGTACCCTTGGTTACTCTTAGTTTCATTCTTGTTTACATTTAGAAGCATTATTTGTTGCTGGGTTATAAGCTGCAAACCCTTGAGTATTAATAAAATCATTTTCTGAGAGGAATGTTGCTGTGTAAACAAACCTAAATTATCAAAGACTTAGCATAGTGGAAACTATTTTCTAGCTATATCACAATCTGAAGGTGTAGATTTTGTTTCCCATTGTATCAGGAGATCCATTTTTGTTATCTTCTTTTTCACCATCTAGTGATCCTATAACATCCTATACCATCCTGGAATTGCTATATCTTTACGGGATTCTCTAATTTCTGTTGGAATGTGATGAAAAATGGAAAATTGAGTTCCTGTTTCTGATTTACCTTATTTTTTATTACTTTAGAAAGTGTAGCTCAAAATGACATAAATTATTTTTTATAATATTAGGAGACAGATTTGATTTCCATATTCTTACCCTAGCCTTCTACATAAGTCAGGTACTTAGCGATCCCCAAATGTGAAAATAAAAATAGGGAGCTTCTTATTTAGATATTATTTAGAATTTCCAGACTTCATTAATGCAAGACCCTTAGTAGTATGTACATCACACATGTATAAAACACCAGTGGCAACTTTTTCTTATTCTCAGAAACAAGGACATATGGTGTCCCTGTATTTGCATCAGGAAAAGGCTGTAGTTGAGTTGGTTTACTAAACTAAACGTGCTGTAACAATTTTCTGCAAGTTAAGTGGATTGTACCATCTGTATTTATCATTTTACCGTTCTAAACGACAGAAATCTAAAAGAAGTCTCACTAGATTAAAATCGAGCCACCAACAGAGCTGAAATACTTTTCAGATGATTTTAGTGGAAAGGCATTTACTTCCCCTTCTGCTTTCCAGAAACTTCAGAATCTGGGTTGTTGTCTTTTCCTTTATCTTCTAATGTAGCTTCTTTACATCTTTGTGCTGGTTCTTACCTTATCATGTCCCTTTCGAAATACAGGTGGGACTTTTAAGTACCAATTTGAGTATATTTCTCCCATCTGATAATTATTCAAATTGGCATTGCTTGGGTGATGAAAGGTGATTATTTTACTATTTTGCTATTTAGCATTCTTTCTACTATAACCTGTTATCCTGTCATTGAATTTGAACAACATATAAACTATTTGTCTTAAAATCATCTATTTTTCATTATTTTAGATTCTGATAAAAATTTAGCCTCTCGATTCACACAATGTTAATGCAGACTTATTTCATGCCTGCTAAAAGCAAACAACAAATTACTATTTATTTAAAATTATTTTTAAAAAATTTAAAAATTACCATTAAAAAAAAAAACACTTTAAAAAATTAGCCAAGGCCAAGGAATTAGAGAACATTTTGATACTGAGACAACATAAAATCTCAAAGAAACCTGGAGTAATTATTTCAATATTACATTTTGTTCTACTACGAGAAGAAACCATTTTATCGACAATACTTTATACTTTATTACCTAGTATCTCTTTTTTTCCAGAAATGGAATTTGTTAATGTATGTGACTATCCACCAGAATAAATGTCTTCATATATCTGCATCTTGTGCAGATTGCATAGTCAATTAGATGTAAATGAGAGTTTATCAGTAGCACTTTTAAAAAAATGCAGAAAATGTGGACAGGGAGCCAATATACATATTATTCCACCATCACCTTCCACATCCTTCTTCTTCCTTCCTACGAAACATACCCAATCAATAAAAAGGTTTAGATATTTGGCTCTTCAGCTTGTAAGTGGAAGCAGAATATTGTGGGTGTCGGAGATGACTGTTAATGATGTTTTATGTAATAATTCCACATGTAACAGCCCTATGAGTCCTGCAGGTCTTAACACTATATTTCCTTAGTGATGTGATAGGAATGTCAGCCTTCCTGGATTTCGTATTGTGTTCCACTTCTTTCTACCACCTGGCCTGAATTATAATACATAGTAACAGAATGTAAAAGTAATGCCATCTTAAGAAAGTCACTTAGGGCTTTAGGAATGTGGCTTCATGGTACAGTTTTTATGAGTAAATAAACCACTCAAACAATTCAGGGACAGAGTTTCCTTCAAGCCTTGGATTAATTTCTTGTACAGTAAAAAGGACAGCACAAATTGACTGAAACTTTGTCATTTTTCTATGTTCAATTCCTTTCTTGGGATCAGTTTCCACTTGAAATAACAGTTCCTTCCGCTTAACTTCCAGTAACAATCTATGGTGCTGCTCAAGGTAAAATGAATGTTTTCTGGCTTCATTGAAATAGCACAAACACATCTTTAGACATGAGGTAACACGGGTTTCAGAGACAACTTAGTAAAGACAAAATATGTAATTTAAATGGAATACAAAAACTTTACCCATTTACATATAGCATATAAGATGATGTTAAGTGAAATGAACCCCAAGATATTTACACAACAGGCTTTTTTTTCTTTCTTGCTATTGTTTTTAATGTATATAAAATGTACTATGTGATTCTTTGTTTCTCTTCTATGCTCTTCCCCCACGATATAATCCCTGTTTTCAATGGATTTTATGTCAGTGCCCTGCATCTTGTATATACATTTTTCTAATGTGGGGAGAGGAAGGGAAATAACAAAATGCTGAAACAGGGATACAGTATGACCCATTGAAACAATGAGATGAACAAGACACTATGTAGAAAACGAACTTTACAAGTTGGGGAGTAGAGGGGGCAGTTGGGGAGATGGGGAAGGAAGGGATAGCAGAGGAAAAACAAAAGAGGAGGTAACAATGCTGGATAGGAAATGTTCACATTACTTTACTTATGTAACTCTAACCCCTCTGTACACTATTTTTATAATAAAAATATGAAAAAAACATTATCCAGGAGTATATTAAGTTCAAATTTCATAAGTACTCTGTAAATGAAGGCCAATTTTTAGTGGGAATATGTTTCTCAGAAACCTTTATTTTTGTTGCTGTTGTTTGGTCGTTTTTTTTTTGTTTTTGTTTTTGTGAGTGTGTGTTGTACATTATTTCCCAAGTATACATAAGTTAACAGTAGAAGAAACAATTGGAATAATAGGAGAAAGAATAGTTCTGTGTTTAAATATAATGGTTCAATATACTATAGAAGACAACTTTGAAACAATAAAGCCAAGGCCAGTATGTAGAACTATGGGAGTGATATAGAGAAAGCACTACTACTACGTGGAACACAAAGGATGAGGCCATTCTCTTTCATCTCTTAGCTCTAAATCATGGTAGCTAATCAATCAAAATTTTAAAACATAGAATGAAAGAATAATTCTGGTTCCAAAGCAAGTTAGAGATCATGGACTTAACTGGAAAAATAGGCCATTTCTTTTTCTTTGTTTTTTCTTTCTGTTCTATTTTAATGCGCATGGGAGGGGGGCTTGAATTCTGGGCCCGGGCAATGTCTTTCCGCTCTTCAGCCCAAGGCTAGTGCTCTACCACTTGAGCCACAGCACCACTTCCAGTTTTCTGGTGGTTAATTGGAGATAAATGCGTCAGAATCTTTCCTACTCGTGCTGGATTTGAACTGCAATCCTCAGATCACAGCCTCCTGAGTAGCTAGGATTATAAGCATGAGACAACGTCACATGGTTTAAGCTCACATTTCTAACAGTATATGCTCAGGATATGCCATGTGTATGTTCACCTATCTTTATATGAATTCTTGAGTTAAAAATCTGGGCTAGAGCTTCAACTTCACACTCAGAAGAATATTTCTACTTTTAAAGTTGATACTGCTGGAAAAATAAAACGTAAGGAGATAATAGAGTCTGGGAAGTTCAGTTTGCTTCCAGCCTGGGCAGAACAGTGTTTGAGACACTATCTACAATTAACCAGCCAAAGCTGCATTGGAAGAATGGTTCAAGAGATGGAATATCAGTCATGATCTAGATTGCTGAATAAGAGCTTGAGGCTTTTGCATACATATATACAAACATACACATACACACAGAGGCACTTATATATGTACACACAAATACACAAATGAAACAACTCTCAGAATATGTAGAAAAGTTAGAAAACAATAGAAGATATGTCCTGAGTAAGACTAGACCTTTTCTAATATTAAAAAGTTGACGAAGTGAACATTCTTCAAAAAAGTTTGAGACTATTACATAGGTAGGGAAGAGAGATAGTAAGAGAGTTAAGTAATCATGATAAAATGGATCAGATCCATGGAGGAATGAATCAGAGACCCCTGCAGGTGCATCTGAAAATGTTCATATCCTGTGTCAAATGTTAGAACATCTTTGAAAATTGTACATAAATAGTCTGAGCAGTCAGTCTATTGGATAAGATCATCAGAGAATTTCAGAATTGTTAGTCTGTTTCTAGATTAAATAAATCAACAAATTATGGCAGGGCAATGTGATAAAAGCTTGCAATTCTAGCATTCAGACTAAGACAGGATGTTAGAGAGTGGAATTACGTAGTGATACCTTCCCTGGACCAGGTAGTATAATTTTGTCTCAATGAAACATACCAAACAACAAGAAAGGTATATAAGGTTGGATGTTTGGGCTAATTTTGTCGTTATGTTTTGAGAATTCAAGTTTCCTATTGAAATGCAAGTCACCAGTCTTGTGCTAGAACACTATTTTAAGGCAAGGATCAACCAAAGTCCTATAGTTGCTGCAGATACAATCTAATTCAATAGATACAATCTGTTCAACATCAAACAACTATGGATTAATTGGATAAGAAGAGCAAAGAAGAATTTGGTAAACCAGAAATTATTAGGCTTAGGGAAAAATGAGGGGAAAAATAGGAGTAGAGGAATTTGGGGAGGTAAAAGAAGAGTGAATTTAACCAAGTCCTAATCTCAAAAAGGGAAATGGATTGAACAGAATGATAGGAGAAAGATTTAAAAAAAAAAAAAGGAAAATGGAAAAACAAAAATTTAAATTTAAAAAGTGAAACCCATAAAAATTATGTGAGGTTAAAGATGATATTGAGAGAAGAAAAGAATAGGATGAGAGAAGGGGAGGGATATAAAGGAGATATGAAAAACTAAAAAATAAATATTCTTAAAAATAATACTCAGTTGTGTTTTTAATGTTCTCTTCATTACATAACATTCCTAGTTGGAAAATGGCTCATGATTTCAATCAAAATTTTGAAAAAATAAGCATCATTCTGTTGGATTCCAAAGAAATGATGACAGATTACAAGAGTTTAAGCCTGGAGAAATTGCAAAGTTCATCTAATGTAAGATTTTGTAGAGCTTGCTAAATTAGAATTTAGATTTAAAATAAATATTTTGGTTTTGTTTGTAATTTCATATTCCATAGGATACGACAAAATTCTTTTTAAGTAGAGGGTTTAATTGACAAATTCACAAATGATTCAGACATTCTATTTGCCTAAAATATTCTTTCAAGCAAGGTATAATTAGAACTTAGTTAATAGATAATTCCAAGAATTCATATATAAAATAATGTGAATAATCTAGACAGAGTTGCCAACAAATGGATGATATTAATGTATAAATTGAGAAAAAGCAATTTTTTGAGGCTTTGGTGTAACATGGTATGAAGAGAGTAAATGTGTGACATTTTGGTTCTTCTATCTATTCCTAACACATTAAGCAATTTCTTTAATTATGTGCCTCTGTATACAATGAGAAAAATGCTAGACTTGGGGCTTGTTTTATTTTATTTTATTTTTTTATTTTGGTTTGTCCTAGAGCTTGAACTCTGTGTCTGGCCACTCTCTCTGAGCCTGTTTGTTCTCAAGGCTCATGCTAAACCACTTCAACCTCAGAGTCACATGAGTCTGTCTTTTCCTGAGAAGTTTATTGGAGATAAGAATCTAAGGAACCTTCCTGCTTGGGTGGGCTTTGAACCATAATCTTCAGATCTTAGCCTCCTGAATATCTATGATAGTTAAAATAGTATAACTATAAATAATATTTGCAAGTATTTTGATTTCAAGAATACCACTGGCGGCCGGGGGGGGGGGGGGGGTCTAGAGAGGGATGTTGCAGCAAAGTTTAGTGTAGTGTTCTTTCCACAATAGGAAGGGCATCATATTAGCAGAAGTGTAGAATTTTTTCACAATAGTCATAAGCTATTCATGATGTGAATTAAGGGAATTTTAAGGTGCACCTTAGAAGTTGGAAACTGTTGGGGTGGGATGACTTTATGGCATAAAAGCTTGGGATTAATGGTCATAGAAATAATAGCTTACTCTGATGAACAAATGTTTACTTTTGAGGAATTAATTTTTACAAATACTTCATAGTTTTATCCTCTACTAAAATGTGGCTATATTTTCTGTTGACTTATCAATATGTAACACCCCACTGGAAACTGCATCTATTGCAGAATTAAATAACATGCAAACAGGTACTGTTTTGAATGTATCTGGAAAGAAATGTTCAGAATTTGAAAATGAATAGTTAGTAGTTACAGGAATTTTGAAGAACACATATATTCTGCCCTGTTAACAATTATTCAGTTTTGAAAGTTAGAACTTTCAATTGAATTAAACTGTTTTTTGTTTCACTATGAGACGATACTAAAATATGTTTTTTTTCGAAATAATGACAAGTATATTGTGAAAATATTGTATAGTTGGATAACATTCAAGTTGATTACCCTCTGATAAAGAAAGGGTAATTCAAATTAGGTGCCATATCTTAGCTATGGTAATATTACTGTGATAAACATAATTGTGCTGGTAGCTTTACTGTGGCCTTGTTTGTTGTCACCTGGTTAAATGCCCAGAAGTGGGATTACTGGGTAATAGTGGAGTATTATTGTGTATATCAAGGATAATTTTAGGAGATGAGCTATGTAAATATGACTGTATAAGGTGATTCTAAGTGAAATGAACTCTAAGACATGTTCTTTGTTGTTGTTATTCTTAATGTACTAGGTGATTTGTTTTTATCCTTTTGTGTTTTCCCCGCCTATGATTTATCCCCTGTAGTCACTGTATTTGATTTTGATACCCTGGGTATTGTAAATATGTTGATCTGAACTGGGGAAGGGAAATGAAAAAAACAAAATGGTGAGACAAAGGACAAATGGGGGACCTATGCAACAGGGATACTCACAAAACAATATGTTGGAAATAATCTTGGGAGTTGCATTGGGAGGGAAGAAGGAGAAAAATGGGTGAAGGGGTAACAAGTTAGAAAATAAATGAATTCATTACCTTACTTATGTAACTGTAATCCTCTGTACATTACCTTGACAATAAACTTTAAATAAAAATAAAATAAAATACATTAGAGCAGCAATACGGTCGATGGGACTAGGCGAAATTCTGTACTATACAAAGAAGTGTAGAACAGCAGTGGGGAGCAGCAATTTGATTTTAACATAGGAAGTAATAAACTAGGATACAGATTTTCATCCTCATATCAGTCACTAAAAAGGGAAAACAAAATGCATAATCAGCAAACCAATAGAGATAAAATAGAAAACTAAACAAGGTGAATAGCTGACTTGGACCAAGAATAACATAACAAATGACACAATTAGGAAACAATAACAAGGTTGTAAGTTTAAAAAGTATTACCCATAATTCTATTAAATGTTGTTTATATTACAATTTGTTAGAACTATAATTCAAATCACAGTTTAATAGTATATCATTTTAATAGTAATATATTTATAATTGATTTCTTAATATTGAATGTTTAATAGATAATTTTAATTTCTGCATCTCTATGAAAGAAAAAGTGAAACTAATTTTAATAATATATTTCATGAATTGTAAAATTGAGAAGCATTAGAACTTAAACAAATAATATATCATCATTGTTTCATTTGTGTGAATTAATGTATTGATTCAAAGTGTATCCTACACTCAGCACTCATCTTAACATCAAATAATAAATTATTCCACATGACTCTTGGTATTACGTGGAAAGGTTCAGCATTTTGGTAAAATTTACACCACACAATACAGGAGGGCATGACTCCTCTAATCTCACTTAAGTTGTGGAAATTTGATTTCTACATGCATGTTAAATTCCTGTCTGAGGGCTGGGAAGTTGGCTCAGTGGTAAAGCGCTTGCCTTGCATGCATGAGGCCCTGGGTTCGATTCCTCAGCACCACATAAGCAAAAAGAAAAAAGCCAGAAGTGGCGCTGTGGCTCAAGTGGTAGGGTACTAACCTTTAGCTGAAGAGCTGAGGGACAGCACCCAGGCCCAGAGTTCAGGCCCCACAACCGGAAAAAAAAATAAGATAAATTCCTGTCTGGGTGACATCTAAAAATTATATACAATTATATATACGAGGAGTGTTTCAGATGATACTTAGAAGTCATATTCATTAATTAAATTTTTATTATCTTGTACCAAATAAATATTTATAGAGAGACTGAATTTCTGAGTAGATGATGGTGTATGTGTGCCAGATTATTCATATTGAGGCTTATTTTATAATTCTGACATTGTTTCTACAGTTGAATTTAATTTTCCTTAAAGGGTTAAGTGTATTATATTGGATATATGAAAGTAAACTGAATGTTTATTCCATTAATCCTTTCCCACTTGTCTAATCCCAATATAATTTATCCCTGTGTTTGAAGTAATGAAAATAACAAGAGATATAAGCAAGATAAATTAGTCTGTAGTAGACAAGTATTTTCACCTTTATTTTGATAGTTGGTCTTCTTTTACACTACAAAATATATTCTTGGGAAAAATGTGCTGCAGGCTGGTCACAACTGCAGAATATTACAGTTTGATGTATCATAAGAGAAAGAAGGAAGGGGAACCTTTCTTCCAAAAGTCTGCTTCGAGGAATGTGATCTGCTTTATAGTGGTGACTTGGAAATGAAAAATTTTCACAGTCAACCTTGAAAAGCCATCTTGATAGAATATTTCTGTAAGTGGTTACAGAGGATTATCGATGGCTTTGCAAGGATGCCAGATTGCCTCATTTTGAGAAATATAACAGGAATTTAGTCAGCTGTTCTTTGTATCTTTAGGAGAAAAACCCATTGAATCTAGGTCAGGGGATCACTTGGACCCAGAGAAGCTACTATCTTGAATAGTAATTCTAGACCTCTAAAACAAAACAAAAAAAACCACACAAAACAAACAAACAAACAAAAACTCCAGTAAGCACAGCAGTCAGGGCTGCTATCACAGCCTACACGAAGTCAGGCAAAAACAGAAGCTGAGAGTCATTTTGATGATAAATAATATATTTTTTATGAGGCAGACTGAAATGAGACTCCAGAGAGAGGGTAAGAAAGACTGATCAGAGAGACTAAAGTTGATCACCCAAAGATTAGAAAGTAAAATTCCTTGTAGAACAAATACATCAAAGAAAACCTGTGTATGTAAGAACAAGACAGCAGACAAAATTCCAGAAATGCACATTTCTTTAGAGGTCAGCTTAATGAATTATCAATAGACATCTTTGAAGTCTTAATTATTTGACCACATGTGGGAGAAGGCTGAAGAGAACGAAAATGTCATCACTCAGTTAGGAGGTCCAATATCACATTAGGAAGTAATCATGCAAAGATTTGTAATAAAAAAAGAAAACAATTATTCCAAAATAGGGTCTCATTTGTTTTGATGTAACAGTTCTTGATTTAGGTGCTAGCAATTGCCCTACAATTGATCCAGTCCCACAGCTGACTTGATATTGACTGCAGTATTCCTACATGAACAAAAAGAAAAAAATTACAAATATCTGATAAAATGAGTTGAAGGTGAAGTGTTCTAATAGTGATATCTGAGGTCTAGACACAAGTGAAGAGGTGTATTTGCTTTTCTAAAATTCCCCATTATTAGCCTAGTGCCAGTGGCTCACAGCTGTAATCCTAACTACTCAGGAAGCTGAGATCTGAGGACTGCGGTTCAAAGACAGCCTGGGCAGGAAAGTTCCTGAGACTCTTATCTCCATTTAACCACCAGAAAACCAGAAGTGGAACTGTGGCTAAGGGGTTAGAGCACTCACTTTGAGTTGAAGAGCTCAGGGCCAGTGCCCAAGCCAGGACTTCAAGCCCGTCGACCAACAACAACAACAACAACAAAAAAATCTCTCTTTTCTTGGACTGCCTACATCTTTTCCTAATATTCAACAAAGAAGCCATTTTATCAACCACTGTCTTTAAGTCCTATCCTAGCTACTGCAAATAGAATGATTTGGTATCTTATGTCAAACAGTTCATATTTGTGGGAACAAATACCAGCAGAGGTAACTTTTTTTCCAGTCCTTGAACTATGGGCCTGGGCACTGAACATGGTTATACTGGTAGCTTTCATGTGAAATTGTTATTTATTGGATTACTACCCGTGAGGGGAATTACTGGGTCTTAAGGGAGAGCTATATTCAATCATTTTAGGAAACTCCGTACTGCTGTCCACAGTGGTTGAACAAGTTTAATTTCCCACCAACAGTATAATAGAGTTCCTAATTGGCTACATCCATGCCAGCAATTGCTATTGTTAGTTTTCTTGATAATGGCCATTCTAACTGGGATGAGGTAGAATATGTATTGCTTACTTGTAGATTTGTGGGCATCTTCTAGCTACCATAAATGAATGAATCCATGAAACCTATATTGCTCTGCGTCTGCATTCCTTTCTCTTTTCTCTTATTATACTTTTCTCAAGCCTTTCATTTTCCTTAAGACTGGTGAAAAGTCATCCTTTCTGATGGGTGAATAGAATTCCATTATGTGTGTGTGTGTGTGTGTGTGTGTGTGTGTGTGTGTGTGTGTGTAAAATAACTATAGGCCCACGAATTCATGTCTAAGCCTTCTGTTTCATCTGTAATTTTATAATTCCATATTAAATTTGAATGGTTTTCTCAAATGCATTGAAGAATATTGTTGGGATTTTGATGAGTACTGCATTGCCAATTGTTTAGGGGCAGTATTTCAGTTTTCAAAATGTTAATTCTTCCAACAACGAGCATTGAAAGACTTTCCATTTACTTGAATCTCCTTCAATTTCCCTTTTTAGATTTTTAAAGTTTTCAGAGTAGAGGTCCTTCACATTTTTAGTTAAATTAATTAATTCCTAGTTTGGTTGTTGTTGTTTGGTTTTGTTTAGATTTGATTTGATTTTGAGGCTAATACTATGAGGTTGTTTTTTGGATTTCAGCCTGGAGTTTCCCATTCCTGGTCAGAAAAACTACGGATTCTTGTGGGTTTTATATCCTGCTACATTGCTGAAGGTTAGCATCACCTTTACTAACTTGAGGGAGGAAGCTATAGGGTCCTTTCAATACAAGGTCATTTCATCTGTAAAAAGGGATAGTTTTACTTCTTCCCTATTTGTATCTGCTTTATGTTTTTCTCTTTTATATTGCTCTTGCTAGAAAGTCCACTACCATATTGAAGAGTAGTAGAGAGTGTGGACATCCTTGTTTCATTCCTGATGTTAATGTTTTCATGCTTCCACTGTTAGGTAAAGGCTAATTATCTCTGTCATATGGATACTATGTATTATATTGAGGAATGTTCCATGCATTCCTAGCTTCTCAGACCTTGTAACCATAAAGAGGTATTCGAGCTTGTTAAAAGCTATTTCTATACCCCTATAGAGGATCATGTGTTTCTTATCCCTGCTTCTGCTGATGGTTTTTATTATATTTATTGACAAGAATATTGAATCCAATTGTATGAAAAATGAATCCTATTTGATCATACCATATGATTTTTTGTTAGTTCCTGAAATTGGTTGGTGAGAATTTTATTAATAAGTTCTGTATCAATGTTTATCAAAGATTTAGGTTCATAGTTCTCTTTCTTTGGTGAGTTCCTATGTGATTTGGGAAGAGTCTAATTCTAGCCTCAAAGAATGTGTTTTGAAAATTCCATTTCCCTTTCTATTCCATTGAAGAGATAGATCTGAGTATTGTAAGTACTTTGCAGGCATTAATTTCATGATACGTTGTTTCAAGTTTTCTTTGTCATGAAATATTTTTATATATCCTTTAAATGTAAAGGAGAGTTTGACTTGGGACTGTATTCACGATTGGTAGATGTTTACCCTTAAAGTTTGTCATATATTATGCCAGGCTTTCCTTTTTATGATTAGAAAAGTTGAGCATGTCTTCATGAGTCTAATGGCCATTTTTATTTCCTCTTCAGAGAAGCCTCTCTTTAAGTCTTTAGCCAACTTAGTTATTGAGCAGTTGTTTCTTTGAGGATTTGTTGTCAGGTGATTTAATTTTTTGAGTCCTAAGTATATTTTAGATATAAGACCTCGTCCGTTTTATGACTAATGAAGATCTTCTCCCAGAACGTGGGCTTTCTATTGATCTTGCTAGCTATGACCTTTGCCTTTCAGAAGCTCTGATGTTTCATGTAATCCCACTTGTCCAAACTTTCTTTGGTTTCTTTTGTTTCCAGTTCTTTATTAAAAAAATTTTGGCTTGTGCTAAAAAGCCCTAGAGTTTCTCTTATTCCTTCATGTAAAGTTTTCATGGTGTCTTCTTTTATTTTGAGGTGTTTGATCTATTTGGAGTTGATTCTCGTGCAGGATGACATATAAAGATCTAGCTTTAGTTTTCTACAGGTATTTAACCAATTTTGTCAACACCATTTACTCAAAAGTCTTTCTTCCCTTCTAATTTTTAGCTCCCTTGTCAAAGATTAGGTGGCTATAGGTCAGTGGGTTTATTTCTGAGTCTTCAGTCTTATTCCATTGATCTTCAGGTCTGTTCTTGTGGCAGTACCAAGCTGTTCTTTTAGTATGGCTTTTTAGTAGAGTTTGAAATTTGGAACTGATAGTGCTCCAGTGCTGTTCTTTCTGCTATGGATTGGCAAACCCACAGCTAGCATTATACTTAAGGGTGAAAATTTAAAGCCATTCCTTATAAATTCAGGAATGAGATAAAAATGTCTGCTCTCTCCACTACTCTTCAACTTAGTATTAGAATGTTAGCTGGGGAAATAATACAAGATGCAAACTTAAAGGGATCCAAATTGGGAAAGATGAAGTAAAACTCTCCCTCTTTGCAGATGATATGATCCTGTATTTAAAGAACTGCATGGACTCCACTCCCAAATTACTTGAGCTGATCAGAAACTTTGGCAAACTAGCCGAGTATAAAATTCACCTTCAGAAATCAGTGGCTTTCCTGTATTCCAATAATGATAAGAATGCGGCTGATATTAGGAAAGTAACCCCTTTTTAAAAAAACACACAAGAAATAAAATATCTAGGAGTTAAGAGGTGAAGGACCTCTATGATGGAAAATTTAAAAACCTGAAAAAGAAAATGAAAGCAGAACTAAGGAAGTGGGAAACCACCCATGCTCATGGATTGGGAGGAATAAAATATTGATCAGGAACTGATGTAAGAGAACAGGAGTATGTGGGAAATGTAGACTACTGTATGTGTGTTAGAGATACAGAATCAACTTCTGTAGGCTTATGTATTGAAAACTTGTCATCCTATATTGAAAGCTCAATTTACATATACAGTTTTACCTATCATGAATGTTCACACTATCTTTGAATAAATCACACAATTTGCATGTACTTATAATCTTAAGCAGACAGTCTGCTACTACATCTTTCATTCTATGTGACGAACCCTTATTTTTTGTTTCTCTATTTGCGGAATAAATGTATTCCTGGAAACAGGATATTGACAGGAAATCTGGGTGTAATTTTCATTTTGTAAATTTTAAAAATAATATAAACTTTGTATTGACTAGTCATTTTCTAAAAATGAGTGATATTCATGAACACAATATTTTGGTGCCTTTAAGTAAATTGAGAATTGATGTGGTAGTTCTTGTGTCTAATTTACTTAACCACTAGATTGTTCATGTATGAACATGTGCATTGGACATTTTTATTTTTACATATAAAGTAGTTCTCAAGGGATGTGGTAGTTCTTGTGTCTAATTTACTTAACCACTAGATTGTTCGTGTATGAACATGTGCATTGGACTTTTTTATTTTTACATATAAAGTAGTTCTCAAGGGTTTATTTTAAACTGATAATGGGGTGGTGTCTTCCTATTCCCAAACTTTATATTTACTTCAGTAAAAGTACTAGAAACACATGATGTTTACCGGAGCAATATAAAAGATGAGAACATATTTCTAAAGAGATTGGATTTATTGATTAAAACATAAAAAAGAGTTAAATAGGTTCCTCGCTTGAGACTGCATAAATTTCATATGAATGTAGTTCAAGATGAGGCTCAGATAAATTCATATTAATATTACTGAGATTTACATCATAATATAAGCAATATAGGTATTTTTAAGGAATTGGTCATTCAAAGCCCTAGATAACTCATGGATGAAGAATGGAATTGAAAATAGCAGAGGAAAACAATTCAACATGCAGCTATTATGATTTTATAATGTTAACATGAAAGAAATGGAGCTTTTGCTTTTCTGAAGAAGAAAGTTTAGACAGTAATTTCAATGTAAGGCATCAGTTATAATGAGTCTAACGTCTTTTCCTCCAAGCTATCCAAGAGTACTATACTCATCCTCTAAAATGTAAATAAGTAATAATTTTAATTAGCTTTTGTTAATATTAATTTAATTGTGTAGCAAAAAGTTAAAATGTTTGCTCTCCTTCCTTCAATATAGTAACATACATTTCATACTTTACTGTCTCTTCATACAAGCCTGAAATCACTACTTCAAAGTAACACAAACAGAAAAACAAAAATAACCAGATACAACAATCACAAATCCTGAATTATATGAAAAAGTCCACAATAAAAATAAATAAATCTGGGCTGGGAAGGTGGCTCAGTAGTAGAGCACTTGTCTTGCATGCCTGAAGCCCTGAGTTCAATTCCTCAGCACCACAGAAGCAAAAAGAAAAAAAAATGCAAGTGGCACTGTGGCTCAAGTGGTAGAGCACGAGCCTTGAGCTGAAGAGCTGAGGGACAGCACCCTGGCCCAGAGTTCAGGCCCCATGTCTGGACCCACCCCCCTGAAAAATAATATAAATAAATAAATAAATCTGAAGAAGAAGAAAAACAATGATAGAAAAACAACAGAAGATTACCCTAGCTCTCTCTAATGAAACAGATTTAGAGTCCTAGCAGGTACTCCAGTTCTAGAGGGTCACACCAAGTCAGCTATAATTATATATAGATATACAATTTGAAAGAGGAGCTTATACTGTCTTCAGAAGAAAACAGAAATCTATGAAAAGTTACCCAGCCATGTAGGTGACTGCTGTGACTGTGTTGGCCAACATATTCAAAAGCACATCTGCAGTGTGGAAATAGGGCAACGTGGAAAAAAGCAGGAACAGAAATGTACATCAGAGAAAGCCACATCCATATACAGAGACAATTCACCATACCACTGGACAGTGTGAACTGTGGCTGGAGCCACATGTATTAACATCACAACATCTCACCACAACTAGTTTCTTCTCCTACACTTAATGGTCCAGACAAAAACCTAATTCCAGAAATGCAAATCACAACAGAAAACCAACACCTGGTAAATCAACCAAGAACACAGAGAGTCATGTATTAAGATCATAGATCCCCCAAAAGAAAATCTCCAAATGGACAGAACAAATCAGAAAAACACAAGAAAAATGATGTCAAGGCAGTATAATTCACATAGTACATAAACAGGCATTGGAACAGACAAAGACCTTGAAGATAGTTATCAAAATACTTTACAAGTACTGCTGAAAAATGTGATTAATGGAAAGATATAAAACCTCTACAAGGAAATTTGTGGATAAGATGAGACCAACCAAAGATTAGCAAAATAATTCATGGAGACTACAAACAGGAAGATAAAAATTTCTGAGAAGGCAAGGGAGTCCAAGAAAAAATAGATGCCTAGTTAAAAGATATGAGAGAAGACACAGCTAAGAAAAAAACCCTTGCTACTCCCCACCCAAAGAAAATACATACAAAAAGTCCATACAGAACCTAAAACAAAGCTTTAATAAAGAGATAGAACCACTAAAAATGACCAATTAGAAGACAGGGAAATCAAAAACAAGGTAGAAAGTCTCCACAGCAAATAGATGACATAGAAGATAATCTCAGGGTCAAAGACAGAATAGGTCTAATAGGAAAGAGGAGATAATCATTTAGAACGAATCCAAGAAATAAGAAATGATCTTGCCAGAATTTCAAGACTCAGAAGATCAAATTTCAGGGAGATAAGTATCAAGAAAGAGAAGAGCAGGAAACTAAATTGATGGGAAACAAATTACAGAATTCTAGCAGAGAACATGCCAAACATCCAAAGAGATAAGCTCATTCAGAGAAGAGAAGCCTTTAGAACACCAAACAGAGAATTCTAGAACTGAAAAATCCACCACCACATCATAATCCATTAGAGGATCATTAAAGATCAAGGAAAGGATTCTTAAAACTGCCAGAGCAAAAAGACTGATTATTTATAAAGAATATACAGTTAGAATAAATACAGATTTCTTAGCTGATATGGTAAAAAGGAGAGCCTGGAATGATATACGACAAACATTAAGGGTAAACAACTACCAATCGTGAAAATGGTCCTAAGTCAAACTGTCCTTTACATTTAAAGGATATATAAAAATATTTCATGACAAAGAAAACTTGAAAAAAGGTATCTGCACCAAATCAGCAGGATAGTAGTTAATCAAATATATCCTACATAGAGAAGATCAAGAAGAACAGGAAATGATTATATAAAATGCTCTCTACCAAAGAACAAGTAAATATATTAACAGTAGATGAGTCACACCTTCTAACAGCAGGGGTATAACATAGCAGGACTTAGCAGATATTTCTCAGTCTTAACTCTCAATATCAATGGATTTACATTTCCAAATAAAAGACATAGATTAGATAGTAGTATAAAAAAAAAACAAGACACATCCATCTAGTATCTACAAGAGACAAATTTTATTGACAAAAACAAACACGTACTCAAACTAAAAGGCTGGAAAGAAAATTTTCAAGCAAATGGACAACATAAACAGGCCACAGTAGAATTACTACCATAAGATAAAATAGAATTCAAATTAAAATTAGTAGGAAGAGACATTACATATTGATAAAGGCAATTTCTCAATTAGGAAATATAGCCAGTCTAAATATCAGACCTGAATCCTGGAGCATCCCACTTCATCAACCAAATTCTACTTAACCCAAAAACACATCTCAACACATCATTCCCATCTATGGATTGGTTATCCAGGAAAAACTCAACCAAGAAACTGCAGACCGAAATAACTTCATTGACCACCTAGCCCTAACAGACATCTACAGATTATACATTCAGCGTCAGAATATACATTCTTCACAGCAGCTCATGGAAGATTCTCCAAAACAGAACATATCCTATGTCACACAGATATTCTGTCCAAATTGAAAGAAAAAATAATTGAATTCCCCTATCTCGTCAGACCATAGCAGAATAAACTTAGAATTAAACAGCTAAAGCAAAAAAAAAATCAAACCCATGAAGAGTGAACAAAAATTTGCTGAATGACCAGTGCGACACTGAAGGGATTAAAATGGAAATCTGAACTTTTCTAGAATTTAACAAAAATGAACACACAAAATACCAGCTCCTTTGGTATTTGCAGTAATTACAGGAAGATTTATAGCTCAGAGCGCCTACATCAATAATTGTGGAAATCTCAAATGAATATTTAATTATGTTTCTCAAACTCCTTGAAAACAGGAAGAAGCCCCAAACCCAAAGCAGTAGACAGTAACAAAAAAGATTAAATGAGAAATAAGTAAATATAGTCAAAATAAAACATAGAAAGAATCAACAAATCAGAGTTGGTTTTTTAAATAAATGAACAGACTTGACAGACCCATACCAAATCTGACTAAGAAGAGAATTTATATAGATAGATAAAAAAGCACTAAGATTGGGTGAAGAACTTTAGTTGCTCTGCAACGCACAATTGCCTCATATCTCAAATATATTTAGAGCTCCAAAAATTAACCCATTAAAAAAATTCTCAAAGAAACAACAACCCTCTTCATAAGTGGGCTAAAGATTTAAAAAGACCTCTCTGAAGAAGAAATATGCATGGCCAATAGACACATGATGAAATATGCAAAATTTCTGGCAATAAAAGAAATGCAAATCAAAGCATCATTGACATTCCACCTAACCCCAGTTAAAATGACCATTATGAAGAAAATTAATAATAATAGATATTGGGCTGGTGGAGATGTGGCCAAAAAGGAAAATTACTACACTATTGGTCGAAATGTAAACTTGTTCAAATACTCTGTAATGAAGTACAGAAGTTCCTCAATAGAGCTCCCCAATCACCCAGCAATGATGGATCAAGAAAATGTCATATATATTCACAACAAAACTCTATGCTTCTGTCAGAATGAATGACATTGACCCATTAGTAAGGAAATAGAATCACTTGGAAAACATAATAAGTCAAACAAGCCAGACCCAAAGAATCATAGGCTAGAGGTTTGCACTTATTTGGAAAAACTAGAATATGTCTAGGATATTCACAATAGCTCAATAACAACGTGCATATTACCATATAAAATGATGCTTATCGAGATGAGCTCCAAGGAATGGATACAAGATGATTGTATAGTGAACTGTTTTTAGTTATTTCTATTTAGTTTTTACCCTTTGGTTTATTCCCTGTAGACATTGTTTTTTATTTCTGTACCCTTTGTCTTATACATAAATTAATGTGATTTGGGGAAGGGAAGGGATTTCACAGAAATGGTCGGACAAAGATTAACCAAAGCAACAGTAATATACCCTAGACACTATGTTAGAAATGAACTTCATAACTTTGGGGTGTAGGATGTCAGTGTTGGGGGAAGGAGGAAAAAATGAGGAAGGGGTAACATTGTTACAAATGTACTCATTACTTATGTAACTGTAACCCACCCCTCAGTATACCACATTCATGATATAAAATCAAAAAAAAAAAAAAGAGAACTCACCCAAATAAAGAAAATTAAAGACAAAAATGAGACAAAACAACAGATATAAGCAAAATTGAGAATGATATGAGAGAAGTTTGAAAACCTTATGCCAATCTCCTGGAGAATCCTGGAGAAATTGATGCTTTCCTATACTCGATTTGAACCATGGAGTAACACATAAGAAGTAATGAAAATGAAATGTCAATAAACCACTTCCCATTCCAGAAAAAAATCTAGGACTCAATGAATGTACCATGAACTTAAGGCCTGAGAAGAACTTACAATACACAGATCTAAGTCTTTAATGGAATAGAAAGGGAAATGGAATTATCAAAGACATTCTATGAAGCTAGAATTAGACTCTTCCCCAAATCCATAGGGATTCACCAAATAAAGAAAACTATAAACCCAACTCTTTGACAAGCCATGATGGAGAACTTCTTAATAAAAATCTTACCAACCAATTTCAGCAACTAACAGAAAAGTCATATTGTATAATCAAATAAGAT
Source organism: Dipodomys spectabilis (assembly GCF_019054845.1). Taxonomy (NCBI): domain Eukaryota; kingdom Metazoa; phylum Chordata; class Mammalia; order Rodentia; family Heteromyidae; genus Dipodomys; species Dipodomys spectabilis. The sequence goes on along the minus strand of NW_024870893.1, from coordinate 144,247 downwards.
TTATCCTAAGATACAATTGGATTCAATATTCTTGTCAATAAACATCATACAAACCATCAGCAGAAGAAGGGAAACACATGTTTGTCTATAGGGATGAAGAAATAGCTTTTAACAAGCTCCAATACCACTTTATGATTAAAAGGTCTGAGAAGCTAGGAATACATGGAACATTCCTCAATATAATGCATAGTATGTATATGACAGAGATAATTAGCATTTATCTAATGGTGGAAGAAGGAAGACATTAAACTCAGGAATGAGAAAAGGATGTCCACTCTCTCTACTACTCTTCAATATGGTAGTGGACTTTATAGCAAGAGCAATAGGCAAGAGAAAAACATAAGTATTCAAATGATTTTTTTCCTTTCATGCAATTGTTTCTAACATATTTATGAGACGATTCCTATGTTTCTTTGTATGTCCCTCCCCCATGGTATAACCCATGCTTTCACAGTATTTGATGTTGGTATAATTTGTGGAGGGGAAGGGAAAAAAGAAATCCTTTAACTAGGGATACAGGTGGACCCATTGCAAAATGAGATGTACAAGTCGTTATGTCGAAAAACGAACTTTACAACTTTGGTGGGGGGTGGGAGGAGGTTTCGGTGGGGGGAAGGGGGAGGATGGGAAGGTATGGTAAGGGGAAACAAAGAGGAGGCAATCTCCGATGAGTTAATTGCTTTCAGAAATATTCGTTTGTGCCAACAAATACAGATTTCCTTTGATTTTAATTACGGTCTGCTATTAGGACTCCCACAGACACCAAAATCAGAGGATGCTAATTAATCTGATAAAATGCATAATAAATTTTTATAATTAATATAACATGAAGACTTTAATATTAATAACATTGCAAATACTTGCATTCACATTATATAATATATTGAAATCATTTAGTGTCATCAATTTTTAGAATATTTATAACTAAATGTAAATTGTTTGCAAATAGTTATTTGATGATGTATAAAAAATGAGAAAAAGATTTGCATACATATTACTACAGATGCAAACAGATTCACTTGGTTATTTATGATCCTTCATTTGTTGATTTCATTCATGCATGGATAACATGCAAAGAAGTGAAAATTGCAAACTTCACTTTACTAAAGGATTAATTACATGGAGTTTATTTTGGGCTAAATAGATTTTATGAATTAAGTTGTTTTGTCCCATCCTTCCTCCCTTCCTTCCTTCCATACTTTCTTCTTTGCTTCCTCCTTCCTTCCCTCCATCCCTACCTCTCTCTTTCTCTCCTTCCTTCCTTTCTTCCTTTCCTTCTTTCTTCCTTCCTTCCTTTCTTCCTTTCTTTTTTTCTTTCTTTCTTTTTTCTTTCGTCCTATATTCCTCTCTTCCTTTTACTCAGAATATTTCTTATGGCTAGAGAAAAAATCACAACTGTTGTACTCTAAGGTCCTATGAGTAATTATAAATATTAACTAGATTAATATTAATTTTAATAACCTATGTTTTAAGACAAATTATACTAAAAACAATTTCTCAAATGTTCCAAGATATGTAACAAATATTACTTTTCCTAATATTGTTTATTTCTTCAAACTAAAATAAGCATTTAGACATAATATTGTGTGTGTGTTTGTGTGTGTTGTTCTTGTGATTTTAACTCAAGACCTATCCCTTAGTTGTTGTTGTTGTTTTCCTCAAGGATATTGCTCTATCATTTGAGCCACAATTCTATTTCTGGATTGTGTGTGTGTGTGTGTGTGTGTGTGTGTGTGTTGTGATGTGTGTGTGATTAATTGAGATGTGACTCACAAACTTTCTTGCCAAGGCTGACTTTGAAATCCAGCTTCCTGAGTAGCGAGGATTACAAGCTTGAAACACACATATTTAGCACAGATTTAATATATCTAAGAATAAAATAAATTGTGTTATTTGAATTCTAGAGGCTCAATTTAACAAATTAACATTTAGATATTTATTCAATTATTAAACCTGAACCTGCATTGTGAAAAATATTGTTCATTTTTATGAAAAAATATGCACTCAAAGGTTTAAAAGACAGAATCTTTAGACAAATTGCAATACTCTATTATTCAAAAGCAAAAAAGGAATCGTTAATCAAATTTCTCATGTAAGCTAAAAGCAAAAGGCTCTGTCAGGCTGAATGAAGCAATTTTTCATTACATTAAATTAAAAAGAGAGTTCGAGTTCCAATGTTTAATCTCACCAAGAGACCGACAACAACAAAAAGACAAACACTCAGAGAAAAACAGAAGGTGGAAAATAACAAAAAACACAGAGAGGAAAAGAAGAATTTCAGAACAGAGAAGAGCGAGGACCCTTTCCCCAACCTTCACTGGCCACGCGGCAGCACGCCAAACTGTGGCCAGCCGGCCCGGCAGGGGCTACCGGAGTCCCAGAGACACAGGGGGCTGCTTGCAGATCATCTGTGCAGAAGCTGCCTAAGGTACCAGTTTGCATACCCGCTGATCACCACAAACAGAGAAACCTACCAGCCGGGAGTCTCCACGAAGATCCCACCCCTACCCCTCACTCTCCATCCAAGCAGAGAGGCTCCATCCCACCAAAGCCACCCGGCACGGGCAGCAGATCAAGCCATCACAGCCAGCCAGGCTGGGGCTGCCAGAGTCCCAGAGACAGAGGTAGCTGCCTGCAAATAGTGCAGAAGCCGCCTGAGGTACCGGTGTCAGACCCACTGATTGCAATGACCCGGCAGGAGCTGCTGGGGTCCCAGAGACACAAGGGGCAGTATGAAGATAACCCGTGTAGAAGCTGCCTGAGGTACCAGTGTCAGACCCACCGATTGATGACCCGTCGGGGGCCACCGGCGTCCCAGAGACACAGGGGGCTTCTGCAGATAACTCATGCAAAAGCCGCCTGAGGTACGTGTCAGACCCGCCATATGCGATGACGACCCGGCGGGGGCTGCTGGGGTCCCAGAGACACAGGGAGCTGCCTACAGATAATGCGCGCAGAAGCCACCTGAGGTACCAGTGTCAGTCCCGCGTGGACAGCGATGAATGGAGAAAACCCCGAGCCCAGATCTCGCCCCCATGACGGGAGCCCCCAGAGTTATACGGGACACCCACAGAGCAGCAAAGCAAAAACCTACAAGGAACTGGTGCTGATACGGAGAGTGCAAACCCCAGCACTCAGAACCTGTATGGAGGCACAGCCCCCACCCCTTGCCCCCGGCGTGGACACTGTGGAACCGACAGCTTCGACAGAGGCGGAGACATAAGAGAATCACACAGAGCCACCACCGCCCAACCTAGGCTGCAACCATCCCAACTGAACTCGGATTGCAACAGCAACAGATGACCTACACCACACAGAAACAACTAGCTCCAGGGTGAGTACCCTACAGGAGACAGTGTATCCCTCAAGGGAGACCAGAGCAGAAGGGAATCCCCAGACCCTGACCCAGACTCCCTAACCCAACAGCCGGACCACAGGACCCACTAAAACTGGGAAATGTTTGAGAGCTCCATCAGCCCATGGAGCACACTCCACTGGCCAGGCGAGAGCAAGAGCACCCCTGGAAGGGAGCTTAAACACACAAGCCAGGAACAGTGCCCCTGGGTCAAGACATCCAACAGTAGAAGAAATTTGAACTGTGTACCCCAGGCTGCATAATCTAGGTGGTATACACAGCAGCACAGGTCCAACCGGCATGCCCCAGGCAGGGGGCTGGCACCAGGCCTGGATATCCGGCACCTGAACAACACAACCAACTCCTCCCAACTGAAGTCAAAAGCTGAGAATATGTCTCAGCAGAGGGGAGAAAAACGGGGAACTCTCCTCCTGGGAAGCATGTCTGTGACAACAAAAGACCTGGAGGCTCAGAACAAGAGAAGCCCAAACCCCACCAAAACCCGACCCATATACTCTAGGCTGGGAATTGGGCAACACAGGCTGCCAGCACCTGGTAGTAGGCAGGAGCTCTGGCTGTTAAGGTGGCTAAGCAGAAGAGTGATAGTCTTGGATGCATGAGGCCCTGGATCTGATTCCTCAGCATCACATAAGCAAAAAGGGTCAAAAGTGGTGCTGTGGCTCAAATGGTAGGGTGCCAGCTTTGAGTTGAAGAGCTGAAGGACAGCACCCAAACCTAGAGTTCAAGCCCACAACTGGCCAAAAAACAAACAAAATGAAAATCAGGAGCCCATACAGACTCCAGCATCTGGGAGAGTGCATCCAGAGCATCTAATCTTGCAAGAGCACCGGTAGGAGCAAACACGAGCAGTCTAGGATGCTCAACCCTTCCAAAGGCGGGAATTCCCAGTGATCTACAGCAGAGAGCCAAGAATCCTATGTAGGTCAGACCAGCAGTTGGAGGTAGGCCCCCATCAGAACCCAGATCAGGCATACACTCTCTCTACCAATACAGAATCAGCAACCAAACAAATACAGACACACCAAAACAAAATTGCAGATTAGTCGCCAATAATTTCCGAAACCCCATGCGAAAATCACAGAGAAAATTGCCATGTTTACCACCCAGGATAGGAAGCTATCCTCAATAGCCAGCAGCCACACAGGGGAGAGCCCCAGTGGGAGCAAAGCAGGAATGGAAGACAAAAGCTACATCAGAGGGATGCTGGAGACAATGACTCAAGAAATAAAGTGAGAAATAGACCAGAAATTGAAAGAAAACAAGGATGAAATATCAAAAGAGAAACAGGATATCAAACAGGAGATGCATGCAAAACTAGAGGCAGCAGAAACCGCAGTAAGAAATGAGATAAATGCCAAATTAGAGGCAGTACATACCTCATTAAGAGGTGAGATCAGTACTTTGAGAACCAACATCTAATCCATAAAAGAGTCCATGTCCTCCATGCAAACCACAATAGAAGCCATGGTCAACAAAATGAACGAAATGGAATGTAGAGTGTCACATACAGAAGGCAGAATACACCAACTGGATCAAAAAGTGACAGATATGGAAAAATCATTCAAATTAAGCCAAAGGGAAATTCAAGACAAGCAGATAATGCCAAGAAATTTAACCTTCATATAATTGGAGTGGACGAAGGTGAGGAATTTCAGAGCAAGGGAATGCAACACCTATTCGACAAGATAATCGGTGAAAATTTTCCCCACCTCAAAAAAAAAATCTTACCTACATAACAGAAGCATATAGAACACCCAACAAGCAAGATCCCAGGAGAAACACTTCTAGACACATTATAGTAAAAATGATAGATCTGAATAATAAGGAAACAATCTTGCATGCAGCAAAAATGAAGAAGGAATTATACTACAATGGGAAAAAAATTAGAATCACTGTAGATCTCTCCACACAAACACTGAATGCAAGAAAGGCCTGGGAAAGTACCATACGAGCCCTGAGAGCCAATGACTGCCAATCCAGACTGATATACCCAGCAAAGATAGCATTCACATTCGATGGAGAACTGAAAATTTTTAATAGCAAAGAAAAATTAAAGGAATACATAAGCATTAAGCTAGCATTACAAAGAATACTAAGAGGGGGGGACACAGCCTGAAGAAAGCAACCAGGAACTGGGACATGCACCCAGACAGGCATTAATCAATGTCTCACTGAGCAAGCACAAGAGGAAAAGAAAGAAGAAAAACTTAGGGAAACGGAATGACAGGAACAACAATGCATCTCTCTATATTTTCTCTTAATATTAATGGGCTTAATTTGCCAATCAAAAGAAAAAGAACTGTAGACTGGATCAGAAAACATGACCCATCCATCTGTTGCCTTCAGGAGACCCACCTAGCATCCAAACATACAAACAAATTCAGAGTAAAGGGTTGGAAAAGGATCTACCAATCAAATGCCTCCAGTAAGAAAGCAGGTGTAGCTATCCTGATATCTGACAAAATAAACTTGATTAAAATCAGTACAGAAAGACAAGGACAGACAATACATATTAATACAGAGAACAATCCAAGAGGAGGATATTACCTTCATCAACTTATATGCCCCAAATATTCGTGCACCCAGATATGTTAAACAAAATAAAATAGATCCCAATATGATAATACTAGGAGACTTTAACACACCACTCTCACCAAAGGACAGGTCTATCAACCAGAGGATTGGCAAAGAAGCTACCGAATTAAGTGAGGCCATACTTCAAGCGGAATTAACTGACATCTACTGAGTACTTCACGCTAAAACAACACAGTGCACATTCTTCTCAGCAGCTCATGGAACTTTCTCCAAAATAGACCATATCATAGTTCATGCAAGAACTTAAGCAAATACAAAGGGATCGACATAATCCCCTGTATCCTATCTGACCACAGTGGAATCAAGCTAGTTCTCAATAAATGTAATCCAACACATCAACATAGCCAAGGTCAAGAATCATATGATTTTCGCCACAGATGCAGAAAAAGCCTTTGATAAAATTCAACACTCATTTATGCTAAAAGCTCTGGAGAAAATAGGAATAGAAGGAAAATTTCTTAAAACAATAAAAGCCATTTATGACAGACCAATAGCCAATATTATACTTAATGGGAAAAGGTACAACCAATTCTCCTAAAATCAGGAACAAGGCAAGTATGCCCACTGTCTCCACTCCTCTTCAATATAGTCCTGGAACCCTTAGCCAGGGCAATAAGGCAAGAAAAAGACATTAAAGGGATCCGCATAGGAAAAGAAGAAGTTAAAGTATCCCTTTTTGCAAACGATATGATACCATACCTTCCAGATCCCAAAAACTCCATCCCCAAACTCTTAGAAATCATAAATCACTTCGGCAAAGTAACAGGATACAAAATAAATCCACAAAAATCAGTTGCCTTCCTGTACACTGACAATGTGCAAGAAGAGAGGGAAATAAAGGGAGCAACCCCATTCACAATAACCTCCCCAAAATTAAAATATTTAGGAATTAACCTAACCAAAGATGTAAAAGAACTATTTAATGAAAACTATAAAAAGTTAAAGAAAAGAAATTGCAGAAGACACTAGGAAATGGAAAGACCTCCCATGCTTTTGTATAGGCCGAATTAATATAGTGAAAATGGTAATACTGCCAAAGTTAATATACAAATTCAATACAATTCCTATTAAAATCCCAATGATGTACATCACTGAAATACAGAAAACAGTCCAAAAATTCATATGGAACAACAAAAGACCTAGAATAGCCAAAACAATTTTAGGGAATGAAGACAACATGGGAGGGATATCCATGCCGAACTTCAAACTCTACTACAGAGCTATAATAACAAAGACAGCATAGTATTGGCACAAAAACAGACCCGAAGACCAATGGAACAGAATAGAAGATCCAGAAATAAATCCAAAGGCTTGCAGCATTCTCATATTGGACAAAGGAGCCAAAGACATACAATGGAAGGAACACAGCCTCTTCAACCACTGGTGCTGGGAAAACTGGGCGGCCACATGCAGAAAACTAAAAGTGGATCCCAGCCTATGACCATGCACCAACATCAACTCAAAATGGATTAAAGACCTTAACATTAAACCTGAATCTCTGAAACTACTGCAGGACAGAGTAGGAGAGACACTTGAACTAATAGGCACAGGAAGGAACTTCCTGAACAGAGTCTCAGGTCACAACAAATTGGAGACAGACTCGACAAATGGGACTACCTTAAAATAAAAAGTTTCTGCGCAGCTAAATCTATCGCAACTAAGCTAGAAAGACAACCAACTAATTGGGAAAAAATATTTACCAGCAATATATCAGACAAGGGGTTAACATTCAGTATATACAGGGAACTCAAGAAACTAATCCCTCCCAAACCCAACAAACCAATTACTAAATGGGCAAGGGAACTAAAGAGGGACTTCTGAGATGAAGAAATAAAAATGGCAAAGAAACACATGAGGAAATGTTCATCATCCCTGGTGGTGAAGGAAATGCAAATAAAGACAACCCTGAGATACCACCTTACCCCCGTCAGAATGTCCCACATTCACAAATCAGCTAACAACAAATGCTATAGAGGATGTGGCGAAAGAGTAACCCTATTACACTGCTGGTGGGAATGTACACTTATACAACCACTTTGGAAAGTAGTCTGGAGGGTCCTTAGAAAGCTAAAGATTGACCTCCCTTACGAGCCAGTCATACCACTTCTAGGCATCTACCCTGAACAACAGGAAACAATATACAAGGACACGAGCACCTCCATGTTTATTGCAGCATTGTTCACAATAGCTAGGATATGGAAACAACCCAGATGCCCCACCACAGATGAATGGATCCAAAAATTGTGGTATCTATACACAATGGAATATTATGCAGCCATTAGAAATGACAAAATAATGGCATTTGTAGGGAAATGGATGGATCTAGAAGGAATCATGTTGAGTGAGGTAAGCCAAGAGCAAAGAAACAAACGGTACATGGTCTACCTGATAAGTGGATGCTACACCCAAAATGTTAGGTGATATAACAAAATTAACAGGACTTAAGAAACAAAAAACTCCCACTCATCTGGCCGAACCACTACTAAATATCCCCATGCTGCTGATCACATGCATGGTGTTATATGTTATAGATTGTGATAGACAATTTGCTCCAGGAAAGTTAGAATGAACTTGTGACTTTAAATGAGCATCATTATTCCACAATACTGTGAAATTTGGGAAATTATGTAATCACTTAATCACACACACAAAAAAAAGAACCTCAGGGAAGGTAGCATGGGAAGGGATGGTAGGATAAAACAATGGAGGGGGTAACAATGCTCAATAAGAAGTGTACCCATTACTTCGCTCATGTAACTGTAACCCTCTGTATAGTATCTTTACAATAAAAAATTAAAATAAATAAATAAGGAACGCAAAAATGAAAATAAATAAATAAACCTAAACTTTTTTACGTTTTGTAGATTCATACATTTTGTGAGTATATAAAAATCTTTGTCACTAGTCATGTATTTCTGAGGTCTGATTACTAAGTCATTTCAGAGAAACACTGAGTTTCATGTATTTTATGTCAACAGTGATTTTTAGAAATTGAATCAACCTCAGTATAAGATAACTAAAGCAAGATATTTAATCACTTATCCGATTATTCCTATAGACTTGAAGATAACTAATTTTTGAATGATAAAAAATTCATATTATACCTACCTAATTCTGATAAATGATCGTGATAGCTTTTATTTTTCCTTCAACTTGAAGGAAAGAACCTCACTATAGATGACAAATACTTGAATGGAAATGCCATAAGAATATGAAAAATTCAAATCATTATGAGTTAGATGAAATAGTCATTTTTGAAGGTCACAAAATGAAACCTCTAGGAGCTTCCTTATCTGTTAAATAAAATGTATTTGCGCTCAAAATATTTCATTCATCTCTCCAGCAATGGTATAACCAAACCACCTCTATGTCAAATAGTATCTCTGGTATTTAGGAACAGTAGTTATCATAATTGTATCCACCAGTCCTGAAATTAAATCTGAAATAATAAAGGATTGGGATTAATAATTAAGTTTCACTATGTTGCCATAGATAGGTGAAACCTTTCATGTGGGCATAGTTTTAGAGATTAGGTCACAGAGAACTTGTGATCAAAGAAGATTTAGTATCAAAGTACTTTCTTCCTCTTCCTTCGTTTACTTCTCTTTTCTCCTTCTCCTTTTCCTTCTCCCTCTTCTTCTTCCCCCTTCCCCTTTCTCCCTTTCTCACTCCTATTCTTCCTTTTCTTTACTTCCTCGCTTCCATGAATACACATACTCCATCACATGTTCCTGATATGGGGTACTGTACCAACACCAACCAAAAGCAATGAGGATAAGAAATGTAAATTGAAATATATAAAATCAGAAACCAAGATTAATCTTCCCTCCTTTGAAGTTAATTTTATAAAGTATTTTGTCATATTAATAGGAGACTGACACTGCATGTTCTCATTTATTATAAGGGATAAGATTTACTGGAAATAAATCTGGCCAACATTGTCCTAATGAAATAATTGATTAAATTAATATTATATTTGCACAAATCTACTTTAAAATATCAGATATACTTCAATAAGAGGCAAAAAATGTGTTCAGAGGGGGAGAGTGGAGGAGAAGCTAGAGGCTAAACAAGCTCTGACATAGAAAGCAGTTTTACTGTTCCAGTGAACAGTCCTAGGCTAGAGAATCACACCAATTGTCCCATCACAGTACAGAGAGTTTGGCCAGATAGGGAAAATCCAGGCAAGGAGACAGATCAGAGTACTTGCTGGTAGCTGCGGCTGTGGCGGCTGTGGCAATAGTGGCAGTGGCCATAGCCTCCATGCCTATAACATAGAGTCCAGGACAAATATGCCAGACACAGCGGGACAGCGGATTCTACTCAACACCAGTAAGAACTGACAACGAGCATATATCTTCATACTGCAGATTACAAACCAGAGACGGCCCAGGAACCAAGACTCTGACATGAGTAGAACGCTGACATCCTCACTCTTTCTCAGGGAGCAGAGGAGGTAAGGCCACCCCTCCCTGCCACCACCACCGGAGATCTCCCTCTTTGATACTGACAAAGGCCCATTTGAACAGCTATCTCCAACTCAGGCCTTGGAAGAAAACAAAATCCATTCAGGAGGTCACAGGAACCTGAACTGACTTACCGGGCTCAGTTCCACCCAAGAGAAGTCACTCAGCCCAGGCAAAGAAGCCCCGCCCTTGGAGGAGTGACTTTCTTCACTCTGTAAACAGAGCCAAAGGCTGCCTCTCCCTACAGCAGCTGAGACAATCAATTGAAATTCCGTAAACATAAACGCTGAGAATGGCTCCAGGCTGGGCTGTGTGTCTCAGGAGCTAGCACCTCAGGGAAAAGCAACTGTTTTCTGAAAGGCCTCAACCCTACCCAGAACCTAGCCTCATCACAGCATCTCTTTCTTTTTTGTGAGACTTAATTGTTATTCTGATCATCCCCAGATTTTTACCCGTCGTCGAATATTAGACCTTGTTCCCCGTTGTGTACACACTTAATCCAGAAATTTATTACTCAGTTCACAACCTCTTAGGCTAAAATTCTTTAACAGCAGTATTATCTTTCTTTATACCTATATAATTTTCAAGTAACTAATTTTAAGAATTTTTATTTTTTAGTTTCTCATGTCTCCTTTCTATCCCTCCCTTCCTCTTATCCTATCCTTTTCTTCTCTCAATATCATCCTTGAACACATAATTTTTAAGTGTTTTACTTTTTAAATTTAAATTTTTGTATTTACATTTTTTCTTTTTTTTCTTAATCTCGCTTCTATCATTCTGTCTAATCCATTTCCCTCTCTAAGATTAGGACTTGGTTAAACTCACTCTCCTTTTACCTCTCCACATCCCTCTAATCCTGTTTTTGTCCACATTTCTCACTAAAATTAATAATTTGTGGTTTGCCAAATTCTTCTTTTCTGTTCATAGCCCATTAAGCCATAGTTGTTTGATGTTGAATAAATTGTATCTGTTGAAAAAGATTGTATCTGCAGACTTTTGTCTGTGTAACTACAGAACTTTGGTGATGCTTGCCTTAAAATTTTGTTCTAGCAAAAAATTGGTGTTACTTTCATACCAACTGGGTAAAACAAGCCAGAAAAACACAAGGAAAATATCAAGTCCAGTTATCTGAACTCCCACTCACGAAATTCAGTTGACAGCATAGTTAATGAATAATCCAGAAGAGAGGTCCCAAAAATCTCTACCAACACTACTGGTAAACATGGCGAATGAAAAGATTGAAAACCTGCAAAGGCTTCAATGGGAGCGTGATAGGGAGAGACAGGCAAACCAAAGATTAATACTGGAATCTCATGAGAGTGAGGAAGCTACTCAAAGATTGATACAGGAATTGCATGAGCAGGTTGAGAACAGTCAAAGAGAAATACAGGAATTGCATGAGCAGGCTGAGAAGAGTCAAAGAGAACTCCAAGAAATGCATGAACATGAGGAAGCTAATGAAAGAGTAATGCAGGACTTGGGAGAGCAGGATGACAATAGACAAAGATCAGCAGAGGCATTCATGGAATCCATAATCAGAAAGCTGAAAGAATTCAGGGACACCACAAAGGGAATGCTGAATGGAGCCCAACAAAAGGAAAGGGAGTACAAGGAAACCATAACCAATCAACAACGTGATTTGAGAATAAACACAACACCAAATTAAGGAGGTAAAGAAGTTCATACAAGATCTAAAACAAAACTCCAACAAAGAATTTAAAGCCATCAAAGCTGACCAATTAGAAGGAAAAGAAATAAAAAAACAAAGTAGAAAGTCTCGACAGTAGCTTAGACCATGCAGAGGAGCAAATCTGAGGGATTGAGGACAGCGAGGTTATTACAGAGAAATAGCATACAACTATCCAAGACAAATCCAAGAAATATGATAAATCTATTCAACATTTGGAAGACACTCTCAGAAGGCCTAATGTGAGAATAATGGGTGTAGAGGAGCACCTAGAGACAGAATTTAATGGTCTAGGAAATTTGGTTAACATGATCCTAGCAGAGAACTTCCCTAACATGCAAAAAGATAGGCCTATTCAGATACAAGAAACTTTTAGAACCCCAAATAGACCAGACTAGGGCAGGATATCTCACCATTACATTATAATCCACACAGGATCAATTCCAAGGAAAAAAATCCTTAAAGCTGTCAAGTAGAAAAGATTAAATACTTACAAATGGAAACCAATTAGAATCACCTCAGATTTCTCAGTGGAGACAATTAAAGCAAGAAGAGCCTGGAATGATGTAGGCCATGTCCTAAGGACAAACAACTATCAATCAAGCATACTATACCCAGCTAAGCTCTCCTTCATAACCGAAGATCAAATAAAAACGTTTCATAGCAAAGAAAAAGTGAAACAATATATCTCCAACGAATCAGCCCAATAAAAAATAGTTAATGATGTGCTACACATAGAAAACCAAAAAGACCACAATAAAGACCAAGATACCGCACCCAAACTGAGAATCCTAGAACTATAGGAAGAATCAAGTTGCTCCAGCCCCCAAGAAGGTGTAAAGCATTGCAGGAACTCCCAAACACCACTCAGGCCTGACTCTCAACATTAATGGACTTAACTCTCCAATTAAGTGACAGACTGTCTAGTTGGATTAAAAAACAAGATCCTTCTATCTGCTGCCTTCAGGAGTCACACCTTGCTCATACAAACAAACACATTTTGAAAGTGAAAGGCTGGAACAAATTCTACCAAGCAAATGGCTCCCATAAAGAGGCTTGAGTGGCAATCCTAATATCAGATAAAATAGCCTTCAAATTACAATTAGTGAGAAGACAAAGAAGTTCGCTACATACTAATTAAGGGATCTCTCCTTCAGGAGAACATTACAATTCTAAATCTCTATTTGGCAAACAAGGGATCACCCAGATTTATCCAAGAAACACTACTTTCCCTCAAATCTCACATAGACCTAAACACATAAATTGTTGAAGAATTTAAGTCACTACTATACCCACGGGATAGATCAACTCGGCAAAAACTCAACAGAGAAACTGCAGATCTAAACAACTGCATGGATCAACTAGATTTAACAGACATCTACCGAATATTTCACCCAGCAGCATCAGAATACACATTTCTCTCAGCATCACAAGGGACAGTTTCCAAAATAGACTCCATTTTAGGTCATGAAGCAAACTTGTCCAAATTCAGAAACATTGAAGTTTTACCGGGCATTCTCTCAGACCAGAAGGGAATAAAATTAGAACTCAACACCAAAAGCCACCAAAGAAAGTCATGTAACACATGGAAGCTGAACAACATTCTGTTGAATCACCAGCGTGTCATGGAAGAGATTAGTAAGTAAATTCAAATATTCATGATATTCAACAAAAACGAACACACAAATTACCAGCTCTTCTAGGACAGAGCAAAGGCAGTAGTACACAGAGGCAAGTTTATCGCTCTGAGTTCCTACATCAACAAATTGGAGAGATATTGAACCAATAATTTTATGAGATATCTGAACCTCCTTGAAAAAGAGCAACAAGATAAACCCCAACCTAGTAGATGGAAAGAAATACTTGAAATTAAATAGGAACTAAAAGAATTGGAATTTTTTAAAAATTCATAGAAAGAATCCACAAAACAAAACATTGGTTCTTTGAAAAAATTAACTAAACAGAAAGACCGTTAGCAAATCTTATCAGAAAAAGAAGAGAACACACCCAAATAAATAAATTCAGAGATGAGAATGGAAACATCACCACGGAAACAACAAGATTCAGAAAATTATAAGGGAATGCTTCTCAAACCTTTATATTAATAAGTTTGAGAACTTGGCATGAATGGACCTTTTCCTAGCAAATATGGACATGCCAAAAATAAACCAAGATGAGATAAACCATCTTAACTGCCCCATATCAAGGATTGAAATAGAAGCAGGAATAAGAGACCTTCCATCTAAGAAAAGCCCAGGACAGATGGATTTACAGCAGAATTCTACAAGTCCTTCAAAGCAGAGCTCAAACCAATAATCCTCCAACTCTTCAATGAAATTGAAAGGGAAAATTCACTACCGAACTCATTCTATGAAGCCATAATAACCCTTATTCCAAAAACAGGCAGGGACTCATCAAACAACAAGAAATATAGACCCATTTCTTTGATGAATATTTACGCAAACTTCTCCACAAAATTTTGGCCAATCAGCTTCAAAAGTTCATCAAAAAAAATTATGCATCACGATCTAACAGGTTTCATTTCAGGGATGCAAACCTGGTTCAATATACACAAATCAATTAATATAACATCACATCAACAAAGAGCAAGGATAAGAACCACATGGTTATCTCAACATATGCAGAAAAAGCATTTGACAAGATCCATAAAACCCTTCATGATGATGGGTCTGAAAAAATTAGGAATCCAGGAAACATTAGTCAATACAATAAAGGCTGTATATGACAGACCTACAGCCAGCATTATATTTAATGGTGGAAAAATAAAGCCATTTCCTCTTAACTCAGGAATGAGACAAGGATGTCCTCTCTCCACTTCTCTTCAACTTAGTATTAGAATGCCTAGCTACCACAATAAGACAAGATGCAAACATAATGGGGTGCCAAATCAGGGAAGATGAAGTAAAACTCTTTGCAGATGACATGATTTTCTATTTAAAGAATCGCACGGACTCCACTTCCAAATTACTGAAGCTGATTCAAAACTTTGGTAAGAAGCAGGGTATAAAATTAACCCTAAATAATCAATGCCTTATCTGTATGACAACAATGAGTAAAGCATGGGTGAAATCAGGAAGGCAACTCCATTCATAATAGCCGCACAAAAAATAAAATATGTAGAAATGTACTTAATCAAAGAAGTGAAGGACCTTTATGATGAAAACTTTAAAAACCTGAAAAAGGAAATGAAAACAGAACTTAGGAAGTGGAAAAACCTCCCATGCTCCTGGATTGGAAAGATCAACATCGTGAAAATAGCAATACCTGCCAAGGCTATCTACAAATTCAATGCGATACCTATCAATATTCCAACCTCATTCTTCAAGGAAATAGAAAAGGCAATCCAAAAGTTCATATGGAACAATAAAAGAACCCAAATAGCTAAAACGATCCTCAACAGAAAGATCACTGCAGGAGGAATATCAATACCAAATTTCAAACACTACTACAATGCCATAGTAATCAAAACAGCTTGGTACTGACACAAGAACAGACCTCAGGACCAATGGAATAGAATTGAATACTCAGAAATGAACTCACAGACCTATAGCCACTTAATCCTCGATAAGGGAGCTAAAAAAACTAGAATGGAAGAAAGACAGCCTCTTCAGTAAATGGTGCTGACAAAATTGGTTAACTACTTGTAGAAAACTAAAGCTAGATCCTTATATATCACCTGCAGCAGAATCAACTACAAATGGGCCAAAGACCTCCGGGTCAAAGCAGAAACTCTGAAAACATTACAGGACCGAATAAGAGCTACCCTAGGTCTCCTTGGCACAGGCCGAAATTTTCTTAATAGATACTCAGAAACACAAATCATCTAAGAAAGGTTGGACAAATGGGATTGCATGAAATTGCAGAACTTCTGCATGGCAAAGGACATAGCTTGCAAGATCAATAGAAACCCCAAGGATTGGGAGAAGTACTTCACTAGCCATACAACGGACAAGGGTCTCATATCTAAAATATACCTCGAACTCAAAAAATTGAATCCCCCCACAACAAATATTCAAAGAAACAACTGCCCAATAAATAAGTGAGCGAAAGTATTTCTTTTTTCTTTTTTAAAATTGTTTTTTATTGTGAAAATACTGTACAGAGGGTTTACATTTACATGAACAAGGTAATGAGTACATTTATTTTTTTGAGGCGTTATTATTTTCTTTCTTTTTTTATTGTGAGAACACCGTACAGAGGAGCTACAATTACATGGGCAAGATAATGGTACATTTATTATCAAGCATTGTTGCCTCCTCTTTGTTTCCCCTTCCCATGCATTCCCATAGTCCTCCTACCTCCCCCAATCTGATCTTTACCCCCACCCCCGCTCCAAAGCTGTAAAGTTCGTTTTTCGACATCACCACTAATGTCTCTCCCCCACAGTATAACACCTGCTTTCACTGTATTTGATGTTGTTATAATTTGTGGAGGGGAAGGACAAAAACAAATTGAGCTAAAGTCTTAAAGTGAAACTACTCTGAAGAGGAAAGAAGGATTTCCAATAGACACATGAATAAATACTCAACCTCCCGAGCCATAAAGAAATGCAAACCAAAACATTTAAATACCATCTCACCCAGTTAGAATGGCTATTTCAAGAAATCTAATAAGAACTGATGCTGCAGGGTATGTGGAGAGAAGGGAACCTTACTGTATTGTTGGTGGGAGTGTAAACTTGTTCAACCACTTTGGAAAGTAGCATGGAGGTTCCTCAAAAGACTCCATCCACATAGAGCTCCCCTATGACCCAGTAATCCCACTTTTGGGCATTTACCCAAATGTTCACAAACAAAGCTATAAGCACAACCATGTTTATTGCAGATTTATTTACCAAAGGTAATATATAGAACTAACCCAGATGCCCCTCAGTAGATGAGTGGATCAAGAAAATGTGGTATATATACAAAATGGAATTCTATGCTTCCAAGAGAAAGAATGACATTGCCCCATTTGTTAGGAAGTGGAAAGACTTGGAGAAAATTAAATTAAATGAAGTAATCCAGGCCCAAAGAAATGTAACTCCCATGATTTCTCTTATTTGCAGTAACTAATTTATGTCTGAGACCAGCAGAAATGGTCAGTTAAGTTGATGTTGGGCGAAATGAACCCCAAGATAAGGATTCAATTATTATTTCTTTTTTGCGATTGTTCCTAACATACCTATAAGATGATTTCTTTGTTGCTTTGTATGTCCATCCCCCTCGGTATATCCCTGCTTTCACTGTATTTGATGTTGGTATAATTTGTGGAGGTGAGGGAAAAAAGAGATTGTTTAAATATGGATACACGTGGACCCATTGCTACAATGAGATGTACCAGATTTTATTTAAAAAAATAAAATGTACAACTTTGGCTGGGGGGGATGAAGGGGAGATGGGAAGTGTTGGGAAGGGGAAACAAAGGAGTAGGCAACAATGCTTGATAAGAAATGTACTTATTACCTTGCCCATGTAATTGTAACCCCTATGTAAGGTACTTTCACAATTAAAAAAAAAGAGGCAAAAAAATTACCTGTATGGTTTCCTATGAAAAGAAAGCAGAATACAATCTGTTCCTCAAGGAAATTGACGCATAACTGCCAGTACTGTCACTTTCATAAATGATGTAAGAAGACTGAAGAACAAATTTCAACTCAAACTTCCTGATATAAAATTTACTTTGTCCCCTGTAAACAACCTTTCAATTCTATCTATGTCTTGTTCCCAAAATGATTCATGTTTTATTCTTTTTTTTTTTTAATTTTATTTTATTTTATTTGAGAACATACTGTACAGAGGGGTTACAATTACATGGGCAGGATAATGCATACATTTCTTACCAAGCATTGCAGCCTCCTCCTTTGTTTACCCTTCACCTCCCTTCCCAGCCTCCCCCCTCCCTCCCACCCAATCATACCCCCCCACCCCCCCCCCACCGACATTGTAAAGCTGGTTTTGACATGACATTTTGTACTTCTCATTGTTGCAACAGGTCCACCTGAATCCTTAAACGACTTGTTTGTCCCCATCTCCTCCACATGTTATACTGACATCAAATATAGTGAAAGCGGGGGTTACACTGTGGGGGAGGGACATACAAAGCAACAAAGAAATAATCTTATAAATGCCTTAGAAACACATGCATGAAAGAAACAAAAACATTAAAATACATATTTGAGGTTTCGTTTTCCTAACATCACATTATCTGACTTTTTCCGCTTGACTCATACCTATACTAGATATTGCAAATAAGGGAAACCATGGGACCTATGTTTCTTTGCGCCTGGCTTACTTCACTTAATATAATTTTTTCCAAGTTTTTCCATTTCCTAACAAATGGGGCAATGTCATTCTTTCTGATGGAGGCATAGAATTCCATTGTGTATATATACCACATCTTCTTGATCCATTCATCTACTGAGGGGCATCTGGGTTGGTTCCATGTCTTAGCTATGGTAAATAATGCTGCAATAAACATAGTTGTGCTGGTAGCTTTAGTGTGGCCTTGTTTGTGATCATTTGGGTAAATGCCCAAAAGTGGGATTGCTGGGTCATTGGGGAGCTCTATGTGGAGTCTTTTGAGGAACCTCCATACTGCTTTCCAAAGTGGTTGAACAAGTTTACATTCCCACCAACAATGAAGTAAGGTTCCTTTCTGTCCACATCCCCTCCAGCATCTGTTGTTGTTAGAGTTCTTGATTTTTGCTGTTCTAACTGGAGTGAGGTGATATCTCAATGTTGTTTTGATTTGCATTTCTTTTATGGCTAGGGATGTTGAACATTTCTTCATGTGTCTATTGGCCATCCTTCTTTCTTCTTCAGAGAAGCTTCTCTTTAAGTCTTTCGCCCACTTACTTATTGGGCAGTTGTTTCTTTGAGGATTTGTTGTTGGGTGGTTTAATTTTTTGAGTTCCAAGTATATTTTAGATATGAGACCCTTGTCCGTTGTATGGCTAGTAAAGATCTTCTCCCAGTCCGTGGGCTTTCTATTGATCTTGCAGGCTATGTCATTTGCCCTGCAGAAGCTCTGCAACCTTATACAATCCCATTTGTCCAGCCTTTCTTTGATTTGTTGTGTTTCCGGGTCTCTATTCAGAAAATTTCGGCCTGAGCCAAGGAGACCCAGGGTTTCTCCTATTCCATCCTGTAATGTTTTCAGAGTGTCTGCTTTGAGTTCAAGGTCTTTGATCCATTTGGAGTTGATTCTGGTGCAGGGTGATATATAAGGATCTAGCTTTAGTTTTCTACATGTAGTTAACCAGTTTTGCCAGCACCATTTACTGAAGAGGCTGTCTGTCTTCCATTCTATTGTTTTAGCTCCCTTATCGAAGATTAGATGTCTATAGGTCTGTAGGTTCATTTCTGGGTTTTCAATTCTATTCCATTGGTCCTGAGGTCTGTTCTTATGCCAATACCAAGCTGTTTTGATTACTATGGCTTTATAGTAGAGTTTGAAATTTGGTATTGATATTCCTCCAGCAGTGTTCTTTCCGTTGAGGAGCGTTTTTACTATTCGGGGTCTTTTATTGTTCCATATGAATTTTTGGATTGCCTCTTCTATTTCCTTGAAGAATGAGGGTGGAATTTGGATAGGTATTGCGTTGAATTTGTAGATAGCCTTGGGAAGTATTGCCATTTTCACGATGTTAATCTTTCCAATCCAGGAGCATGGGAGGTTTTGCCATTTTTTAAGTTCTGTGTTGATTTCCTTTTTCAAGATTTTAAAGTTTTCATCATAGAGGTCCTTCACTTCTTTAGTTAAGTTAATTCCTAGGTATTTTATTTTTTGTGGGGCTATTACAAATGGAGTTGCTTTCCTAATTTCAGCCACAGTTTTCTCATTGTTGGCATACAGAAAAGCCATTGATTTTTGGGGGTTAATTTTATAACCTGCTACTTTGCCAAAGTTTTGAATCAGCTTGAGTAATTTGGGAGTGGAGTCTATGGGATTCTTTAAGTACAAGATCATGTCATCTGCAAAGAGGGAGAGTTTTATTTCTTCTTTCCCTATTTGGATCCCCTTTATGTCTGCATCTTGTCTTATTGCTATAGCTAGGCATTCTAATACTAGATTGAAGAGGAGTGGAGAGAGTAGGCATCCTTGTCTTGTTCCTGAGTTAAGAGGAAATGGCTTTAGTTTTTCACCATTGAGTATAATGCTGGCTGTAAGTTTGTCATATACAGCCTTTATTGTATTGAGGAATGTTCCATGGATTCCTAATTTTTCCAAAACCTTCATCATAAAGGGGTGTTGGATCTTGTCGAATGCTTTTTCTGCGTCTATTGAGATAACCATGTGGTTCTTATTCTTGCTCCTGTTGATGTGATGAATAATATTAATTGATTTGCGTATATTGAACCAGCTTTGCATCCCTGAAATGAATCCTGTTTGATCGTGGTGTATGATTTTTTGGATGAATTTTTGGAGTCGGTTGGCCAAAATTTTGTTGAGAAGTTTTGCATCAATGTTCATCAAAGAAATGGGTCTATAGTTCTCTTTCTTTGATGAGTCCCTGCCTGGTTTTGGGATGAGGGTTATGATGGCTTCATAGAATGTGTTCGGTAGTGAGCTTTCTCTTTCAATTTCATTGAAGAGTTGGAGGAGAATTGGTGTGAGCTCTGCTTTGAAGGCCTTGTAAAATTCCTCTGTGAAACCATCTGGTCCTGGACTTTTCTTAGCTGGGAGGTCTCTTATTGCTGTTTCTATTTCAATGCTTGATATGGGCCTGTTAAGATAGTTTGCCTCATCTTGGTTTAGTTTTGGCATGTCAATATTTGCTAGGAAGAGGTCCATTTCTGTCAGGTTCTCGAACTTATTAGCATAAAGTTTTGAGAAGTATTCCCTTATAATGTTCTGAATCTTGGTTGTTTCCGTGGTGATGTTTCCATTCTCATCTCTGAGTTTATTAATTTGGGTGTGTTCTCTTCTTTTTCTGATAAGATTTGCTAAGGGTCTGTCAATTTTGTTAAGTTTTTCGAAGAACCAACTCTTTGTTTTGTTGATTATTTCTATAGTTTTTTTGGATTCTAATTCATTGAATTCTGATTTAAT
Source organism: Dipodomys spectabilis (assembly GCF_019054845.1). Taxonomy (NCBI): domain Eukaryota; kingdom Metazoa; phylum Chordata; class Mammalia; order Rodentia; family Heteromyidae; genus Dipodomys; species Dipodomys spectabilis. Next base: position 123,069 of record NW_024870893.1, on the reverse strand, counting down.
TTTGATTATTTCTTTCCGTCTACTGGATTGGGGTTTATGTTGCTGCTCTTTTTCAAGGAGGTTTAGATGTGTCATTAAATTGTTATTTTCAGATCTCTCCAATTTGTTGATGTAGGAGCTCAGAGCTATAAACTTGCCTCTGAGTACTGCCTTTGCTGTGTCCCAGAGGAGCTGGTATTTTGTGTGTTCATTTTTGTTGAATAGCATGAACATTTGAATTTCCTTTCTAATCTCTTCCATGACCCACTCATGATTCAGCAGTGTGTTGTTCAGCCTCCATGTGATACCGGACTTTCTTTGGTGGCTTTTGGTCTTGAGTTCTAACTTTATTCCCTTGTGGTCAGAGAGAATGCAAGGTATAACTTCAATGTTTCTGAATTTAGACAAGTTTGCTTTGTGGCCTAAAATGTGGTCTATTTTAGAAAACGTTCCATGTGCTGCTGAGAAAAACGTGTATTCTGATGCTGCTGGGTGAAATGTTCGGTAAAGGTCTGTTAAGTCTAGTTGATCTATGCAGCTGTTTAGGTCTGCGGTTTCTCTGTTGAGTTTTTGCCGAGTTGATCTAGTGGGGAGAGTGGTGTGTTAAAATCCCCAACAATTAATGTCTTTGGATCTATATGGGATTTGAGGGAAAGTAGTGTTTCTTTGATAAATTTGGGTGCTCCATTGTTTGGCGAATAGATATTTAGAATTGTAATATCCTCCTGAAGGAGAGATCCTTTAATTAGTATGTAGCGACCTTCTTTATCTCTTTTCACGAATTTTAATTTGAAGTCTATTTTATCTGATATTAGGATTGCAACTCCCGCCTGTTTATGGGGGCCGTTTGCTTGGTAGATTTTGTTCCAGCCTTTAACATTGAAAATGTGTTTGTTTTTACGGGCAAGATGTGACTCCTGCAGGCAGCAGATAGAAGGGTCTTGTTTTTTAATCCAACTAGACAGTCTATGTCGCTTAATTGGAGAATCCAGTCCGTTAACATTAAGAGATAGGACTGAGAGGTATTTGGGAGTTCCTGCCATGTTATCTACCTTCTTGGGGGCTGCGAAAACTGGGTTCTTCCTATGGTTCTTGGATTCTCAGTTTGGGTGCAGTTTCTTGGCCTTTATTGCGGTCTTGTTGGTTTTCTATGTGTAGGACATCTTTAAGAATCTTTTGTAGGGCTGGTTTGGTGGAAATGTATTGTCTCAATTTTTCTTTGCTATGGAAGGTTTTTATTTGGCCTTCAGTTATGAAGGAGAGTTTAGCTGGTACAGTATTCTTGGTTGATAGTTGTTTGTTTTTAGGGCATGGCATACATCATTCCAGGCTCTTCTTGCTTTGATTGTCTCTGCTGAGAAATCTGAGGTGATTCTAATTGGTTTCCCTTTATAAGTGATTACCCTTTTCTCTCTGACAGCTTTAAGGATCTTTTCCTTGTTCTGAGTTGATCCTGTGTGGATTATAATGTGACGGTGGGATGTCCTATTCTGGTCTGGTCTATTTGGGGTTCTAAAGGCTTCTTGTATCTGGACAGGCCTATCTTTTTGCATGTTTGGGAAGTTCTCTGCTAGGATCCTGTTAAACAGATTTCCTAGGCCATTAACTTCTGTTTCTAGGTGCTCCTCTACACCCATTATCCTTAGATTAGGCCTTCTGATGGTGTCTTCCAGGTGTTGGATAGATCTATCATATTTCTTGGACTTGTCTTGGATGGTTTTATGTTCTTTCTCTATAATATCTAGGCTGTCTTCAATCCCTGAGATTCGATCTTCTGCATGGTCTAACGTGCTGTCAAGACTCTCTACTTTGTTTTTTATCTCTTTTCCTTCTAGTTGGTCAGCTTTGATGGCTTCAAGTTCTTTGTTGAAGCTCTGTTTTAGGTCTTGTATGAATTTCTTTACTTCCTTAATTTGGTGTTCAGTGTTTGTCCTCAAATCACTTAGTTGATTGGTTATGGTTTCTTTGGGCTCCCATTCCTTCTGTTGGGTTCCATTCAGCATTCCCTTTGTGGTCTCCCTGACTTCCTTCAGCTCTTTGTTAATGGATTCCATGAATGCCTTTAGTGATCTTTGTGTGTTCTCTACCTGGTCTCTCAATTCCTGTATTACTCTTTGATTAGCTTCCTCCCGTTCGTGGGATTCCTGCAGATCTCTTTGAGTGTTCTCAGCCTGCTCACGCCATTCCTCTCTTTCTCTTTGAGTATTCTCAAGTTGTTCACGCAAATCCTGTATCAGTTTTTGAGTAGCTTCCTCACGCTTATGATATTCCTGTATAAACTTCTGGGATGCCTCCTCTCTCTCCCTATCACGCTCATACAGAGTCCTTTGTACATTGTCAAACTTTTCATTTATCATGTTTGCCAGCAGTGTTTGTAGAGCTGTTTGGGAACTCTCCTCTGGATTATTCATTATCTGTTCTAACCCCTGATTATCAGGATTGGGAATTGAGATACCCGAATTTGCCATTTTTCTTGTGTTTTTCCGGCTTACTCTGCCCATTTGATATGAAGATAGCACCAGTTTTGTGCTAGAACACTATCTTAAGGCAACCATCAACCAAAGTTTGCATTTGTACAGTCAATAGTCTACAGATACAATCTAGTTCAACAGATACATCTATTCGACATCAAACAACTATATGTTAAAGGACTTCGAACCGCAGAGAAGAATTTGGAAAACCAGAAATTATTAGGGTTAGGGAGAGATGTGGGTAAAAAATAGGAATAGATTGGTGTGGGGAGGCACAGGGGGAGTTAACTATGTCCTAATCACAATGCAGGAAATAGGTTGGGTAGGATGTAAGTAGAGAGAGAGAGAAAAAGAAGAAAGGGAAAGGGGAATGAAAAGAGACCAGAAAATATAATAGAAACGTAAAAATTAATGTTATTTTAGAGATTAAAAGACCATCTATTTATAGAGGAATATGAATATGTTGAGAGAAAGGGAGGGACATAGAGGAGATGAGAAAAACTTTAAAAAAATGCTTAAAATATTATATAGGTATAAAGAGGTAGTACTGCTATTAATGAATTTAAGTCTCAGAGGTTTTGAATTGAGTAATAAGTTTGTGGATTAAGTGTGGACACAATGGGGGATAGGGTCTACTGGTTAACTACGGGTTTATCTGAGGATGTGCAGGACAAGAGTTAAGTCACATAAAGATGAACAAAGAGGAAAAGATGGAAAGGATAGGAAAGTGAGAAGAAAAGACCAGAAGTTCAGTAGAGCTAGAAAAAAAAACAAAAAGATAATTAAGAATGAAAGAAAAAGAGAAAGAAGACAAGAAAAGAAAAGAAAACACACATTCACGTATTCCTAAAATAAAAATTATAAGAGGAGAAAAAAAAAAAAGTTAATGGAAAACAATTATTTTTTCAGAAGAGGCAAAAATTAAAGATTAATAAAAGTTTTAGAAAAGCAAAAAAATTTTTTATATATATATAAGGTAACAAAAAATGAAAAAAAAACAAAACAAGAAAAAGAAAAAAAAGAAAAGAAGAAGAAGAAAAAAAAAGTTCTTTGATTTTTTTTTTTTTTTTTGGGAGGGGTGGGAAGAGTCCTGTATCTCCCTTTTGTCTGTAATCAGAGTCTGGTTGGAGTCTCTGGTCAGCTTGAGGTCCTGTGGCTTGATTGGTTTCTTAAGTCAGTTTGTTGGAACAGGCAGAAAAATGCTCTGTTTTACCCAAGATTTTGAGATCCCCCTCCCAGGTTAGTTTACTGGGAGGGTGATCTGCTTTGAGAATCACAAAAGAGGGGGATGCAGTGATGAGGCTAGGTTCTGGGTAGAGTTGTGGCCTTTCAACTAACAGTAGCTTTTCCCTGGGGCTATTTTGTGAAAAAAAACTCACAGCACCCAGCCTGGAGCCATTCTCAGGGTTTCTGTTTTTCAATTGATTGTGGTGGCTGCTAGAGGGCGGGGCAGCCTCTGGCTCTGGTTACCTGGTGAGGAGAGCCACTCCAATGGCTGGTGCCTGAGCTGGGTGACTTTTCCCTGGATGGAACTGAGTCTGTGAGGTCACTTCGCCGTTAAGTTCTTGTGACCTGCTAAATGACTCGTTTTATTCCAAGGCCTGAGCTGGAGCTAGCCGCTCCTCCGAGCTTTGTCGGTATCCAAGATGGAGATCACCGGTGCTGGGGGGGGAGGGGTGGCCTTCCCTCCTCTGCTCCCAGAGAAGGAGTGAGGAAGTGGGGCTTCTACTCACGCCGAGTCTTGGATCCCGGGTCGTCTCTGGTCTGCAAAGTGCAGGATGAAGTTGTCTGCTCCTTGTCGGTTCTTGCTGGTGTTGAGTAGAATCCGCTCGTCCGCTGCGTCTGGCTCCTTCGTCCCGGACTGCGTCTCAGGTATGCCTCCGCGCAGCTGCTCAGATGTGTCTGCTTGGCTTCCCCTCTCTTGACTAACTCTCTGTCCTGTGATGGCACACTTGGTGTGATTCTCTGGCTTGGGACTGTTCACTGGAACTTTGAAACTGTTTTCTATGCAAGAGCTTGTTCAGATTCCAGCTTCTCCTCTGCCATCTTCCCGGAACTCTCTCATATTTTATTCTTATATTTTTAAATTAACTTTAAGTAGTTGAATGGGAATTGCAGTTTGACAAAGCAGTTCATGAATACTGTTTAGTGTGTTTTTTTTTCTTTTTTCTCTCCTGAGGTTTGAACTTTAGGTCTGGGCGCTGTCCCTGAGCTCCTTTGGATGAACGCTAGAACTCCATCACTTGAGGCACAGCAGCAATTTCAGATTTTTCTGAGATTCAATTGGAGATAAGAATCTAACAGACTTTCCTGCCAGGGTTGGCTTCAAACTTCAATCCTCAGCCTCCTGAGTATCTAGGAAAACAAGCGTGAGTTTGTAGTGCCTGGCTTAATACAATGCATCTTTTTATAATTTTTGGCTAGTCCTGGGGCTTGAACTCAGGGCCTTGGCAATGTCCTTGAGATTCTTTTCCTCATAAAGAAAACGTAGTCTGTTTTATCCATTTTTCACAAACAATATTAGTGTTTCCCAAGTACGTAAGTCCATGTAAATTTTTTTCATGTTGTTTTGCATGCATGTGTATAATTGTATTACATCCTCAATGGGCATTTCAATAATTCATTATATTCTATTGTAAAAGGATTTGCAATATCTATTCTTGTACATGTGTCTCATTTGACATAAGTTGAAATATATTTTGTATATAAAATTATGATTGAAAATACTGGATCATAGAGGCAACTCTATGTATAATATCTTAAAGATTGCCAGTATGTTTAACAAACTGACTATATCACTTTAAGTGTCAAGCACCAATGTATAAGGATTCCAATTTCTTCATAGTGGTTGTGCAGGGCGATCACTTGGTAAGTGTTAGCCTGATGTTCATCTCCCATCGTATTAACTAACCTCATTCTATTTTATGACTAAAACAGCAGCACTTAGTGCACAAATTCTAGGAAAAATTCCCAGAATTATTGTGTCCACTCATAATATTTCACTTTATCTTTGTTAGAAAATAGGGAACTGTAATATGAAAACTCAAAGTTCATAATCAATGCATACCTCCCTGGTGAAAGGAACTGCTAAAGTATAACATTTTTGATTTCTAGCTCAAAATAATAGAAATCATATTTTATCCCTTCACTCAACACTGCACTGCCTGGGGACCCTATCTCTGTTTAACACTGTCTAACTGAAAGAATGAACTCCCCAATTCCTGATGGAAACAGACTGCAGATCTTATGAACCAATCATTTCCACATTGTAGCTCACCTAAGTTGTTTACCATTAGAAGTATTTTGATTGCTTTTTATACCCAGCATTTTGAGAGAAAGGTACTACTTTAAAATGCTATTAAAGCAAGACTGATATAAAAATCACCTTTGACCCTAGATAAATATTTTACCTTTCCTATACCCAAAAATGCACACTGACCTATTATTATTGTTTGGAATGAGAGGTTAAAAATCATAGACACCAAGTCCTAAGTATGAACTAAAGACTCTCCAATTTGTGAATACTATTGGTTTAAAAAGACATGAAGGGCTAGGAAGGTGTCTTAGTGGTAGAGCGCTTGCCTTGCATGCATGAGGCCTTGGGTTCGATTCCTCAGCACCACACAAGCAAAAACAAAAAAGCTGGAAGTGACGCTGTAACTCAAGTTGTAGAGTGCTAGACTTGAGCTGAAGAGCTGAAGGACAGCCCCCAGAGTTCAGGCCCCACTACCGAACACCCCCCCGCAAAAAAAGACATCAATACTACCAAATTTTTTCAAAATTTCTTATGATACTGAAGATTCAATTATAAACTATTAACACTTGAATATAACTCATTTCATAGGAGTAGAACACAAAACACAAGATTAATCCTAATCATTTTACAAGACCTTTACTTATACTACAAATTCATTGTTACAACTACAAAGATTCTAAAAATAACTGAAACACAGTGACACAAAAAATAATTTAACTGCATCATCTACATTCAAAAGACTGAGCTAATAGAAAACAAAATTATACTAATAATTAGGTTACCCAATTCACTTATCTTCTTTTATTCTATTACTTTTAGTTTCATAAAAACTGGCTTTTCATAAAATGATGCATAAAAAGCCTATATACCCACTTAAATTTTCAGATCTTAACAATGTTTATTTCAGAAATGTCTATAGCCGTATAGTCAATGAAATAAAATGATACTAAAATATTTAAATGGTTTTCAGAAATTGCAAGACTCGCTCTGGGATGTTATTTATATTGGAAAAGATATTCAAAAAGTCTTATTTGTTAAAGTTGTGATAGTTACTCCCACAAAAGAACTATTAATGAAGAAACCTTTGTATGTACAAAACAACTTGAAAGGCATCCACAATCTGGAGGTGACACGTTTTTTGTTTGTTTTTTTGAAATATATATCTAACAAACATAGCCACAATACTGATTTTCAGTCAATATGATGGGATATTCAAACCTTAAAAGCATTGTTCTGTCCGAGGCAACTGTGCTCTGAATCTTAGCAGGGCTTAATGACCCTTGCACTATCCACAGTAAATAGTCCAAACTTTGTTCTTCCAATTCTGGGAGAAGTGACCACTGTTAGGGAGCCCAGGTACAAATGATAAGACAGAGTACTCAGAATATGGGGACCCTAGAACAGTCTTAAGGACCCCAAGGAAGGAGGGCTCTACACTTTCCCAAAGAAGAGACACCCCTCCAAAGAGAAATTCACAGCACCCATCTTTCCCAAGAAGCTCTGCTCTGCATACTAGCAATATTGAAAGGGCCCCATTCTGTCTACAATAACAAGTGAATTTTTTTCCTTTTAATTCTGAGAGAGGTCAAAATTGTTTAGGAACTCAGGATGCAAATAACAAGATAGAGCACTCAGAACCTCGGCGATTTAAAAAATTATTGTTTTACAGTGACCAGGTCTAAATGCTCTACACATTCCCCAAAGGAAAGACAGGGCACTAAGGAGAGATTGACAGCATCGGTCTATCCCAGGCATCTTCGGTCTGCATCTTAGCAGGGCTTAAACCTCCTCACACTGTCCCCATTAACCAGTCCCAATTTTTTCCTTCCAATTCGGGGGTTGCTGAGCAGTGTTAGGGAGCTCAGGATGAAAATGACAAGATAGAGCCCTGAGAACTTGGGTATCTTAAAAAAGAACTGTTTTTTGACGCCTCAGTTGTGAATACTTTCCACCTTCCATGATGAAGAGGCAAGCCACCAAAGAGAAATAGACAGCATATTTCGGTCTCTAGTAGCTCCTATGTATATCCTGGCATGGTTGAGAGCCTCTCTGGGTATCACCAGTCATAGGTCAAAAGTTTTCTCTGTAATATTGGGAGAGGTGAGGAGGTTTTGGGAGCACAGGATGCAAATAACAATAAAGAGCACTCACAACTTGGGGACCTTAAAACAATTGTTTTTAGGTCCCCAAGTTGTGAGTGCTCTACACCTTCCCCAAAGGAGAGAAAAGCCGCTAAATAGAAATAGACCGCATCTTTCTAACCCAGGTTACTCCGGTCTGAATCCTAGCATGGCTGAAAGCCCCTTATACTGTCCATCCACAGTAACCTGTCCAATTTTTTTCTTCCAATTCTGGGAGAGCTGACCAGTGTTAGCGAGTTCAGCATGCAAACGAAAGTTTGAGTAACACAGAGAAAGTCAGATAAGGTGATGTTAATGAAATGAACCCTAAGATATGTATTCAAATGTTTTTTATTTGCTTTCAAGCGATTGTTTATGACACATTCATAAGATCATTACGTTTTACTTTTAAGTCCCTCCCCCATTGTATAACCATTGCTTTCACTGTATTTCATGTCGGTATAATTTGTGCAGGAGAGGGGAAAAACAATTCGTTTAAGTAGGGATACAGGTGGAACCATTGCAAAAATGCGATGAACAAGTCGTTATGTCCAAAACGAACTTTACAAATTTACAACTTTGGTTTGTGAGTGCTGGGGGGTATGGGAGAAGGGAGGATTGTGGGGGAGGGCAGGAGGAGGATGGGAAAAGATGGGAAGGGGAAACAAAGGAGGACGTTACAATATTTTATAAAAAATGCACTCATTATGTTGCACATGTAATTGTAACCCCTCTGGACATTGTTTTCACAAAAAAATGAGCAAATAAATAAATAAACAAATTTACAAACAAGAAAGATGGAGCACTAAGAACTTGGAGACCTTGAAACAGTTTTTAGGCCCCCAAGCAATGAGGGTTTACTCCTTCCCCAAATGAGGGACATGCCTCCATAGAGAAATTGACAGCATCAATCTTCCCAAGAAGCTCTGGTCTGCATCCTAGCAAGACAGAAAGTGTCTCATCCTGTCGACAATCACAGGTTACATTTTTTCCTTACCACCGGAGGGCTGAAAAGTTTTTGAGATCTCAGGATGTAAACAACAAGATAGAGCACTAAGACCTTCGGTGAGGTAAACAATATTGTATAGTGCCCAAGTTCTGAAGGCTCTACAATTGCTCAAAGGGGATATAAGCCACTAAAGAGAAATAGACAGCATGGTTCTATCACAGGAAACAGCGGTCAGCCTCCTAGCAGGGCTTGAAGCCCCTTACACTGTCCACAGTAACAAGTCTGAATTTTTTCCTTGCAATTCAGGGTGGGCTGAACAGTGTTGGGATGCTCAGGATGAAAACGACAAGATAGAGCACTGAGAATGTGGGGAACTTAAAACAAAATTGTTTTATGGAGCCAAGGTTCTCAATGCTCTATACTTTTAAAAAGAAATGACCAGCCCACGAAGAGAAATAGACAACATCTTTCGGTTTCTAGCAGCCCCTGTGTGCATTCTGGCATGGTTCAAAGACCCTCTTGGTGTCAGCATCCACAGGCCAATCTTTTTTCTTTGCAATTTTGGGAGAGCTGTGGAGGGTTTAGGAGCACAAGATGCAAACCTCAAGAGAGAGTTCTCAGAATTTGAGGACCATAAAGAAAATTGTTTTAAGGTCTCCAAGTTCTGAGTGCTCTCAACTTTTCCCAAAAGCGAGTCATGCCACCTAGGATAAATACAAAGCATGGTTCTGTCCCATGTAACTGTGCTCTGAATCTTAGCAGGGCTTAATGACCCTTGCACTATCCACAGTAAACAGTCCAAACTTTTTTCTTCCAATTCTGGGAAAAGAGACCAGTGTTAGGGAGCCCAGGTACAAACGATAAGATAGAGTAATCAGAATATGGGGACCCTACAGAGTAAGCCGGAAAAACACAAGAAAATTGGCAAATACGGGTATCTCAAATCCCAATCTTGAAAATCAGAGGACAGAACAGGTAATGAATAATCCAGAGGAGAATTTCCAAATAGCTCTACAAACTCTGCTGGCAAATATGACAAATCAAAAGATTGAAAGCATACAAAGGACTCTGTATGAGCGTGATAGGGAGAGAGAGGAGGCAATCCCAAAGTTTATACAGGAATATCATAAGCATGAGGAAGCTACTCAAAAATTGATACAGGATTTGCGTGATCAGCCTGAGAATACTCAAAGAGAAAGGCAGGAATGGCGTGAACAAGCTGAGAACACTCAAAGAGAACTACAGGAATCCCACGAACGGGAGGAAGCTAATCAAAGACTAATACAGGAATTGAGAGAGCAGGAAGAGAATACACAAAGATCACTAAAGACATTCATGGAATCCATTAACAAAGAGCTGAAGGAAGTCAGGGAGACCATAAAGGGAATGCTGAATGGAACCCAACAGAAGGAATGGGAGTCCAAGGAAACCATGACCAATCAACTAAATGATCTGAGAATAAACACTGAACACCAAATTAAGGAAGTAAAGAAGTTCATACAAGATCTAAAACAAAGCTTCAACAAAGAATTTGAAGCCATCAAAGCTGAAAAATTAGAAGGAAAAGAGATAAAAAAACAAAGTAGAGAGTCTTGACAGCAGGTTAGACCATGCAGAAGATCGAATCTCAGGGATTGAAGACAGCCTAGATATTATACAGAAAGAACATACAACCATCCAAGACAAGTCCAAGAAATATGATAGATCTATCCAATACTTGGAAGACACCATCAGAAGGCCTAATCTAAGGATAATGGGTGTAGAGGAGCACCTAGAAACAGAAGTTAATGGCCTAGGAAATTTGTTTAACAGGATCCTAGCAGAGAACTTCCCAAACATGCAAAAAGATAGGCCTATTCAGATACAAGAAGCTTTTAGAACTCCAAATAGACCAGACCAGAATAGGACATCCCACCTTCACCTTATAATCCACACAGGATCAACTCAGACCAAGGAAAAGATCCTTAAAGCTGTCGAGGAGAAAAGATTAATCACCTATAAAGGGAAACCAATTAGAATAACCTCAGATTTCTCAGCAGAGACAATCAAAGCAAGAAGAGCCTGGAATGATGTATGCCATGCTCTAAAAACAAACAAACAAACTATCAACCAAGAATACTGTACCCAGCTAAACTCTCCTTCATAACTGAAGGCCAAATAAAAACCTTCCATAGCAAAGAAAAATTGAAATAATACATCTCCACCAAACCAGCCCTACAAAAGATTCTTAAAGATGTCCTACAAATAGAAAACCAACAAGACCACAATAAAGGCCAAGAAACTGCACCCAAACTGAGAATCCAAGAACCATAGGAAGAACCCAGTTTTCGCAGTCCCCAAGAAGGTGGATAACATGGCAGGAACTCCCAAATACCTCTAAGTCCTATCTCTTAATGTTAACGGACTGAACTCTCCAATTAAGCGACACAGACTGTCTAGTTGGATTAAAAAACAAGACCCTTCTATCTGTTGCCTTCAGGAGTCACATCTTGCCCGTAAAAACAAACACATTTTCAATGTTAAAGGTTGGAACAAAATCTACCAAACAAACGGCCCCCATAAACAGGCGGGAGTTGCAATCCTAATATCAGATAAAATAGACTTCAAATTAAAATTCGTGAGAAGAGATAAAGAAGGTCGCTACATACCAATTAAGGGATCTCTCTTTCAGGAGGATATTACAATTCTAAATATCTACTCGCCAAACAATGGAGCACCCAAATTTATCTAAGAAACACTACTTTCCCTCAAATCCCATATAAATCCAAAGACATTAATTCTTGGGGATTTTAACACACCACTCTCTCCACTAGATAGATCAACTCGGCAAAAACTCAACAGAGAAACCGCAGATCTAAACAGCTGCATAGATCAACTAGATTTAACAGATATCTACCTAACATTTCAGCCAGCAGCATCAGAATACACGTTTTTCTCAGCAGCACATGGAACATTTTCTAAAATAGACCACATTTTAGGCCAAAAAGCAAACTGGTCTAAAATCAGAATCATTGAAGTTATACCTTGCATTCTCTCTGACCATAAGGGAATAAAATTAGAACTCAACACCAAAAGCCACCAAAGAAATCCAGTATCACATGGAGGCTGAACAACACACTGCTGAATCACGAGTGGTTCATGGAAGAGATTAGAATGGAAATTTAAATTCTTCATGCTATTCAACAAAAATGAACACACAAATTACCAGCTCCTCTGGGACACAGCAAAAGCAGTACTCAGAGGCAAGTTTATAACTCTGAGCTCCTACATCAACAAATTGCAGAGATCTGAAACCAACAATTTAGTGACACATCTAAAGCTCCTTGAAAAAGAGCAGCAAGATAAACCCCAATCCAGTAGACAGAAAGAAATAATTAAAATTAAATCAGAATGAATGAATTAGAATCCAAAAAAACTATAGAAAGAATCAACAAAACAAAGAGTTGGTTCTTAGAAAAAATTAACAAAATTGACAGACACTTAGCAAATCTTATCAGAAAAAGAAGAGAACACACCCAAATAAATAAACTCAGAGATGAGAATGGAAACATCACCACAGAACCAACCAAGGTTCAAAACATTATAAGGGAATACTTCTCAAAACTTTATGCTAACAAGTTTGAGAACTTGACAGAAATGGACATTTTCTTAGCAAATATTGACATGCCAAAACTATACCAAGATGAGTTAAACCAGCTTAACAAGCCCATATCAAGGATTGAAATAGAAACAGCAATAAGAGACCTTCTAGCTAAGAAAAGTCCAGGACCAGATGGTTTTACAGTGGAATTCTACAAGGCCTTTAAAGCAGAGCTCACACCAATACTTGTCCAACACTTCAATGAAATTGAAAGAGAAAGTTCACTACCGAACACATTCTATGAAGCCCTCAAAACACTCATCCCAAAACCAAGCAGGGACTCATCAAAGAAAGAGAACTAGAGACCCATTTCTTTGGTGAACATTGATGCAAAACTTCTCAACAAAATTTTGGCCAACCGACTTCAACAATTCATCCAAAAAATCATACACCACGATCAAACAGGACTCATTTCAGGGATGCAAAACTGGTTCAATATACGCAAATCAATTAATATTATTCATCACATCAACAGGAGCAAGAATAAGAACCACATGGTTATCTCAATAGATGAAGAAAAATCATTCGACAAGATCCAACACCCCTTTATGATGAAGGTTTTGGAAAAATTAGGAATCCATGGAACATTCCTCAATACAATAAAGGCTGTATATGACAAACCTACAGCCAGCATTATACTTAATGGTGAAAATCTAAAGCCGTTTCCTCTCAACTCAGGAACAAGACAAGGATGTCCACTCTCTCCACTTCTCTTCAATCTAGTATTAGAAAGCCTAGCTACAGCAATAAGACAAGATGCAGACATAAAGGGGATCCAAATAGGGAAAGAAGAAATAAAACTCTCCCTCTTTGCAGACGACATGATCTTGTATTTAAAGAATCCCATAGACTCCACTCCCAAATTACTCAAGCTGATTCAAAACTTTGGCAAAGTAGCAGGGTATAAAATTAACCCCCCAAAATCAATGGCTTTTCTGTATGCCAACAATCAGAAAAGTGTGGCTGAAATTAGAAAAGCAACTCCATTTTTAATAGCCCCACAACAAATAAAATGCTTAGGAATTAACTTAACCAAAAAAGTGAAGGACCTCTATGATGAAAACTTTAATATCTTGAATAAGGAAATCAACACAGAACTTAAAAAATGGCAAAACCTCCCATGATCCTGGACTGGAAAGATAAACATCGTGAAAATGGCAATACTTCCCAAGGCCATCTACAAATTCAACGGGATACCTATCAAAATTCCAACCTCATTCTTCAAGGAAATAGAAGAGGCAATCCAAAAATTCATATGGAAAAAGAAAAGACCCCGAATAGCAAAAACGCTCCTCAATGGAAAGAATACCAAATTTCAAACTCTACTATAAAGCCATAGTAAACAAAACAGCTTGGTATTGGCATAAGAACAGACCTCAGGACCAATGGAATAGAATTGAAAACCCAGAAATGACCTATAGTCATCTAATCTTCGATAAGGGGGCTAAAACAATAGAATGGAACAAAGACAGCCTCTTCAGTAAATGGTGCTGGCAAAATTGGTTAACTACTTGTACAAAACTAAAGCTAGATCCTTAGATAACACACTGCACCAGAATCAACTCCAAATGGATCATAGACCTCGAAGTCAAAGCAGACACTCTGAAAACATTACAGGATGGAATAGGAGAAACCCTAGGTCTCCTTGGCTCAGGCCGAAATTTTCTGAATAGAGACCCGGAAACACAACAAATCAAAGAAAGGTTGGACAAATGGGATTGCATAAAGTTGCAGAGCTTCTGCATGGCAAAGGACATAGCTAGCAAGATCAATAGAAAGCCCACGGATTGGGAGAAGATCTTTACTAGCCATACAACGGACAAGGGTCTCATATCTAAAATATACTTGGAACTCAAAAAATTAAATCCCCCAACAACAAATCCTCAAAGAAACAACTGCCCAATAAATAAGTGGGCGAAAGACTTAAAGAGAAACTTTTCTGCAGAAGAAAGAAGGATGACCAATAGACACATGAAGAAATGCTCAACATCCCTAGCCATAAAAGAAATGCAAATCAAAACAACATTGAGATACCACCTCACTCCAGTTAGAATGGCAAAAATCAAGAACTCTAACAACAACAGATGTTGGAGGGGATGTGGACAGAAGGGAACCTTACTTCATTTTTGGTGGGAATGTAAACTTGTTCAACCAATTTGGAAAGCAGTATGGAGGTTCCTGAAAAGACTTCACATAGAGCTCCCCAATGACCCAGCAATCCCACTTTTGGGCATTTACCCAAATGTTTATAAACAAGACCACACTAAAGCTCCCAGCACAACTATGTTTATTGCAGCATTATTTACCATAGCTAAGATATGGAACCAACCTAGGTGCCCCTCTGTAGATTATTGGATCAAGAAAATGTGGTATATATACACAATGGAATTCTATGCCTCCATCAGAAAGAATGACATTGCCCCATTTGTTAGGAAATGGAAAAACTTGAAAAAATTATATTAAGTGAAGCAAGCCAGGCCCAAAGAAACATAGGTCCCATGGTTTCCCTTATTTGAAATATCTAGTATATGTATGAGTTAAGTGGAAAAGGTCAAATAATGTGATGTTAGGAAAATGAACCCTTAGATATGTATTTTAATGTTTTTTTCTTTCGTGCATGTGTTTCTAATGCATTTATAAGATTATTTCTTTGTTGCTTTGTATGTCCCTCCCTCACAGTATAACCCTTGCTTTCATTATATTAGATGTCAGTATAACTTGTGGAGGAGATGGGGGAAAACAAGTCGTTTAGGGATACAGGTGGACCTGTGGCAACAATGAGAAGTACAAGTTGTCATGTCCAAAAAGAGCTTTAAACGTCGGTGCGGGAGGGGGGGAAGGAGAAAGATTGGGATTGGGGGGAAAGGGGAGGCTGCGAAGGAATGTGAGGGGTGAACAATAGAGGAGGATGCAATGCTTGGTAAGAAATATACCAATTTTCCTGCCCATGTAATTGTAACCCCTCTGTACAGTATGTTCACAAATAAAATAAAATAATACAAAAGAAAAGAATATGGGGACCCTAGAACAGTCTTAAGGCCCCCAAGGAAGGAGGGCTCTACACCTTCCCCCAGGAAGAGACACCCATCCAACGAGAAATTCACAGCACCAATTTTCCGAAGAAGCTCTGCTCTGCATCCCAGTAATATTGAAAGTGCCTAGTTCTCTCAAAATTAACAGGTAAAATTTTTTTTTCCTTTTAAATCTGAGAGAGGTCAAAAGTGTTTAGGAACTCAGGATGCAAAGAACAAGATAGAGCACTCAGAACCTCGGCGATTTAAAACATTATTGTTTTACGGTGAGCAGGTTCTAAATGCTCTACACATTCCCCAATGAAAGACAGGGCACTAAGGAGACTTAGATAGCATTGGTCTATCCCAGGCATCTTCGGTCTCCATCCTAGCAGGGCTTAAACCTCCTCACACTGTCCCCATTAACCAGTCCCAATTTTTTCCTTCCAATTCTGGGATTGCTGAGAAGTATTAGGGAGCTCAGGATGAAAATGACATGATAGGGCCCTGAGAACTTGGGTACCTTGAAACAGAACTGTTTTTTGGCGCCTCAGTTGTGAATACTCTCCACCTTCCATAATGAATAGACAAGCCACCAAAGAGAAATAGACAGCATATTTCGGTCTCTAGTAGCTCCTATGTGCATCCAGGCATGGTTCACAGCCCCTCCCGGTATCACCAGCCATAGGTCAAAAGTTTTGTTTGAAATATTGGGAGAGCTGAGGAGGTTTTGGGAGCACAGGATGCAAATAATAAGAAAGAGCACTCACAACTTCCCAAAAGGAGAAAAAAGCCGCTATATAGAAATAGACTGCATTTTTCTCGTCCAGGCAACTCTGGTCTGCATCCATCAGGGCTTAATGCCCCTCACACTGTCCACAGAGCCCAGTCCAATATGTTTCATCCAATTCTGGAGAGCTGACCTGTTTTAGCGAGCTCAGGTTGCAAACGACGAGGGAGAGCACTCAGGAATTGATGACCTTAAAACAGTTTTAAGGTCCCAAAGTGAGGAGGCTGTACTCCTTCCTCAATGGAGAGACAAGCCTCCAAATATATATGGAAAGCAGCGACCTATCCTACCAAGCCCTAACCTACATCCTAGCAAGACTGAATGTTCCACATACTGTCAACAATAAAAGGTCCAATTATATACCTTGCAATTCTGGGACAGCTGAAAAGTGTTTGGAAGCACAGGATGCAAACGACAAGATAGAACAACACAGAAATTCGGAGCCTGAAAACAAAATTGTTTTTCAGGGATCAAATTCTCAATGATCTACACCTTCCCCAAAGGAGAGACAAGCCTCTAAATAGATATAGACCGCATCTTTCTAACCCAGGTTACTCCGGACTGCATCCTAGCATGGCTGAAAGCCCCTTGTACTCTCCATCCACAGTAACCAGTCCAATTTTTTTCTTCAAATTCTGGGAAAGCTGACCAGTGTTAGCGAGTTCAGCATGCAAATGAAAGTTTGAGTAAAGCAGAGAAAGTCAGATAAGGTTTTGTTAATAAAATGAAACCTAAGATATGTATTCAAATGTTTTTTATTTGTTTTCAAGCGATTGTTTATGACACATTCATAAGATCCTTTCTTTTTTACTTGGTAAGTCCCTACCCCATTGTATAACCACTGCTTTCACTGTATTTCATGTAGGTATAATTTGTGGAAGGGAAGGAGAAAAACAATTCGTTTAAATAGGGATACAGGTGGACCCATTGCAAAAATTCAATGCACAAATCGTTATGTCTAAAACGAACTTTACAATTTTGGTTTGTGAGTGGTGGAGGGTATAAGAGAGGGGAGGACTATGGGGGAAGGCAGGAGGAGGATGGGAAAAGATTGGAAGGGGAAACAAAGAGGATGTTACAATACTTTATAAAAAATGAACTCATTATATTGCACAGGTGATTGTAACCCCTCTGTATATTATTTTCACAAAAAATGAACAAATAAATAAATAAATAAAATTAAAAACAAGAAAAGATGGAACACTCAGAACTTGGGGACCATGAAACAGTTTGAAGGCCACCAAGCAAAGAGGGTTTACTCCTACCCAAAAGGATGAACAAGCCCCCATAGAGAAATTGACAGCACCAATCTTCTGAAGAAGCTCTGGTCTGCATCCTAGCAAGACAGAAAGTGTCTCATCCTGTCTACAATCACAGGTTCTCTTTTTTTCCTTACCACTGGGAGGGCTGAAAAGTTTTTGAGATCTCAGGATGTAAACAACAAGACAGATAACTCATAACTTTGGTGAGGTAAACATTATTGTATGATGCCCAAGTTCTGAATGCTCTACAATACCTCAAAGGAGATACAAGCCACTAAAGAGAAATAGACAGCATGGTTCTATCACAGGCAACAGCGGTCTGCATCCTAGCAGGGCTTTAAGTCCCTTACACTGTCCACAGTAACAAGTCCGAATTTTTTCCTTGCAATTCAGGGTGGGCTGACCAGTGTTAGAATGCTCAGGATGAAAAGGACAAGATAGAACAGTGAGAATGTGGAGAAGTAAAAACGAAATTATTTTATAGCGCCAAGATTCTGAATGATCTATACATTCGAAAAAGAAAAGACCAGCCCCCGAAGAGAAATAGACAACATCGTTCGGTTTCTAGCAGCCCCTGTGTGCATCCTGGCATGGTTCAAAGCCCCTCTAGGTGTCACAATCCGCAGGTCAATTTTTTTTCCTTGCAATTTTGGGAGAGCTGTGGAGGGTTTGGGAGCACAGGATGCAAACAACAAGAGAGAGTTCTCACAATTTGGGGACCATAAAGAAAATTGATTTAAGGTCTCCAAGTCCTGAGTGCTCTCAACTTTTCCCAAAAGCGAGACAAGCCACTTAGGGGAAATAGAAAGCATTGTTTTGTCCCAGGCAACTGGGCTCTGAATCTTAGTAGGGCTTAATGACCCTTGCACTATCCACAGTAAACAGTCCATACTTTGTTCTTCCAATTCTGGGAGAAGTGAGCAGTGTTAGGGAGCCCAGGTACAAACGATAACATAGAGTCCTGAGAGAATGGTGACCCTAGAACAGTCTAATGGCCCCCAAGGAAGGAGGGCTCTACACCTTTGCCAAGGAAGAGACACCCCTCCAATGAGAAATTCACAGCACCCATCTTTCCCAAGAAGCTCTGCCCTGCATCCTAGCAATATTGAAAGTGCCTCATTCTGTCTACAATAGCAGGTGGATTTTTTTTTCCTTTTAATTCTGAGAGAGGTCAAAAGTGTTCAGGAATTCAGGATGCAAAGAACAAGATAGAGCACTCAGAACCTCTGTGATTTAAATCATTATTGTTTTACGGTGACCAGGTTCTAAATGCTCTGCACATTCCCCAAAGGAAAGACAGGGCACTAAACTGAGACTTAGACAGCATCGGTCTACCCCAGGCATCTTCGGTCTCCATCCTAGCAGGGCTTAAACCTCCTCACACTGTCCCCATTAACCAGTCCAAATTTTTTCCTTGCAATTCTGGGATTGCTGAGCAGTGTTAGGGAGCTCAGGATGAATACGACAAGATAGAGCCCTGAGAACTTGGGTAGCTTCAAAGAGAACTGTTTTGGGGGGCCCCAGTTGTGAATACTCTCCACCTTCCATAATGAAGAGACAAGTCACCAAAGAGAAATAGACAGCATATTTCGGTCTCTAGTAGCTCCTATGTGCATCCTGGCATGGTTCACAGCCCCTCTCGGTATCACCAGCCATAGGTCAAATGTTTTGTTTGAAATATTGGGAGAGCTGAGGAGGTTTTGGGAGCACAGGATGCAAATAATAAGTTGTGAGTGCTCCACACCTTCCCCAAAGGAGACAAAAGCCGCTAAATAGAAATAGACTGTGTTTTTCTCGCCCAGGCACCTCTTGTCTGCATCCATCAAGGGCTTTATGTTCCTCAAACAATCCACAGAGCCCAGTCCAATTTGTTTCATCCAATTCTGGGAGAGCGGACCTGTGTTAGCGAGCTCAGGATGCAAACGACCAGATAGAGCATTCAGAAATTGGTGACCTTAAAACAGTTTTAAGGTCCCAAAGTGAGGAGGCTCTACTCCTTTCCCAATGGAGAGACAATCCTCCAAAGATATACGGGCAGCACCGACCTTTCCCACTAATCCCTAATCTACATCCTAGCAGGACTGAAAGTTCCATATACTGTTAACAATAACAGGTCCAATTATATTCCTTGCAATTTTGGGAGAGCTGAAAAGTGTTTGGAAGCACAGGATGCCAACTACAAGATAGAGCAACACAGAAATTTGGTGCCTTAAAACAAAATAGTTTTTCAGGGCTCAAATTTTCAATGATCTACAGCTTCCAAAAGGAGAGACAAGCCTCTAAATAGAAATAGACCGCATATTTCTAACCCAGGTTACTCCAGTCTGCATACTAGCATGGCTGAAAGCCCCTGATACTGTCCATCCACAGTAACCTGTCCAATTTTTTTCTTCCAATTCTGGGTGAGCTGACCAGTGTTAGCGAGTTCAGCATGCAAACGAAAGTTTCAGTAAAGCAGAGAAAGTCAGATAAGGTGATGTTAATGAAATGAACCCTAAGGTATGTATTCAAATGATTTTTATTTGCTTTCAAGCGATTGTTTATGACACATTCATAAGATCATTTCTTTTTGACTTTGTAAGTCCCTCCCCCATTGTATAACCACGGTTTTCACTCTATTTCATGTCGGTATAATTTGTGGAGGGGAAGGGGAAAAACAATTCGTTTAAATAGGGATACAGTTGGACACATTGCAAAAATGCAATATACAAGTCGTTATGTCCAAAAGGAACTTTACAACTTCGGTGGTGAGTGGTGGGGAGTATGGGAGCGGGGAGGACTGTGGGGGAGTGCAAGAGGAGGATGGGAAAAGATGGGAAGAGGAAATAAAGAGGACGTTACAATACTTTATAAAAACTGTACTCATTATCTTGTACAGGTAATTGCAACCCCTCTGTTCATTATTTCCACCAAAAAAAATAAATGAACAAATAAATAAATAAATATATTTAAAAACAAGAAAAGATGGAGCACTCAGAATTTGGGGACCTTGAAACAGTTTGAAGGCCCCTGAGCAGTGAGGGTTTACTCCTTCCCCAAAGGATGGACAGGCCTCCATAGAGAAATTGACAGCACAAATTTCCGAAGAAGCTCTGGTCTGCATCCTAGCAAAACAGAAATTGTCTCACCCTGTCTACAATCACAGGTTCCGTTTTTTTCCTTACCACAAGGAGGGATGAAAAGTTTTTGAGATCTCAGGATGTAAACGACAAGATAGAGCACTCAGACCTTCGTTGAGTTAAACAATGTTGTATGGTGCCCAAGTTCTGAAGGCTCTACAGTATCTCAAAGGAGATACAAGCCACTAAGGAGAAATACACAGCGTGGTTCTATCACAGGCAACCGCAGTCTGCATCCTAGCAGGGCTTTAAGACCCTTACACTGTCCACAGTAACAAGTCTGTATTTTTTCCTTGCAATTCACGGTGGGCTGACCAGTGTTAGGATGCTCAGGATGAAAACTAAAAGATAGAGGACTGAGAATATGGGGAACTTAAAACAAACTTGTTTTATGGCGCCAAGGTTCTGAATGTTCTATACCATGGAAAAAGAAAAGACCAGCCACCGAAGAGAAATAGACAACATCCTTCGGTTTCTAGCAGCTCCTGTGTGCATCCTGGCATGGTTTAAAGCACCTTGTGGAGTCACCGTTCGCAGGTCAATCTTTTTTCCTTGCGATTTTGGGAGTGCTATGGAGGGTTTGCGAGCACAGGAGGCAAACAACAAGAGAGAGTTCTCAGAATTTGGGGACCATAAAGAAAATTGTTTTAAGGTCTCCAAGTTCTAGGTGCTCTCAACATTTCCCAAAAGCGAGACAAGCCACTTAGAAGAAATAGAGAGCATTGTTCTGTCCCAGGCAACGGTGCTCTGAATCTTAGCAGGGCTTAATGACCCTTGCACTATCCACAGTAAACAGTCCAAACTTTGTTCTTCCAATTCTGGGAGAAGTGACCAGTGTTAGGGAGCCCTGGTACAAACGATAAGATAGAATCCTCCGAATATGGGGACCCTAGAACAGTCTTAAGACCCTCAAAGAAGGAGGGCTCTACACCTTCCCCAAGGAAGAGACACCCCTCCAAAGAGAAATTCACAGCACCCATCTTTCCCAAGAAGCTCTGCTCTGCATCCTAGCAATATTGAAAACGCCTCATTCTGTCTACAATAACAGGTGAAATTTTTTTTCCTTTTAATTCTGAGAGAGGTCAAAATTGTTTAGGAACTCAGGATGCAAAGAACAAGATAGAGCACTCAGAACCTTGGTGATTTGAATCATTATTGTTTTACGGTGACCAGGTTCTAAATGCTCTACACATTCCCCAATGGAAAGACAGGGCACTAAGGAGAGTTAGACAGCATCAGTCTATCCCAGGCATCTTCGGTTTGCATCTTAGCAGGGCTTAAACTTCCTCACACTGTCCCCATTAACCAGTCCAAATTTTTTCCTTGCAATTCTGGGATTGCTGAGCAGTGTTAGAGAGCTCAGGATGAAAACGACAAGATAGAGCCCTGAGAACTTGGGTAGCTTCAAAGAGAACTGTTTTTTGGCGCCGCAGTTGTGAATACTCTCCACCTTCCTTAATGTAGAGACCAGCCACCAAAGAGAAATAGACAGCATATTTCGGTCTCTAGTAGCTCCTATGTGCACTCTTTTATGGTTCACAGCCCCTCTCGGTATCACCAGCCATAGGTCAAATGTTTTGTTTGAAATATTGGGAGAGCTGAGGAGGTTTTGGGAGCACAGGATGCAAATAATAAGTTGTGAGTGCTCCACACCATCCCAAAAGGAGACAAAAGCCGCTAAATAGAAATAGACTGCATTTTTCTCGCCCAGGCAACTCCTGTCTGCATCCATCAGGGCTTAATGTCCCTCACACTGTCCACAGAGCCCAGTCCAATTTGTTTCATCCAATTCTGGGAGAGTGGACCTGTGTTAGCGAGCTCAGGATGCAAACGACCAGATAGAGCACTCAGAAATTGGTGACCTTCAAACAGTTTTAAGGTCCAAAAGTGAGGAGGCTCTACTCCTTCTCCAAGGGAGAGACAATCCTCCAAAGATATACGGACAGCACCAACCTTTTCCACTAATCCCTAATCTACATCCTAGCAAGACTGAAAGTTCCATATACTGTCAACACGAGCAGGTCCAATTATATTCCTTGCAATTCTGGGAAAGCTGAAAAGTGTTTGGAAGCACAAGGATGCAAACGACAAGATAGAGTAACACAAAATTCGGCGCCTTAAAACAAAATTGTTTTTCAGGGCTCAAGTTCTCAATGATCTTCACCTTTCCCAAAGGAGAGACAAGCCTCTAAATAGAAATAGACCGCATCTTTCTAACTCAGGTTACTCCAGTCTGCATCCTAGCATGGCTGAAAGCCCCTTATACTGTCCTTCCACAGTAACCAGTCCAATATTTTTTTTCCAGTTCTCGGGGAGCTGACCAGTGTTAGCGAGATCAGCATGCAAACGAAAGTTTGAGTAAAGCAGAGAAAGTCAGATAAGGTGATGTTAATGAAATGAACCCTAAGATATGTATTCAAATGATTTTTATTTGCTTTCAAGCGATTGTTTATGACACATTCATAAGATCATTTCTTTTTTACTTTGTAAGTCCCTCCCCCATTGTATAACCACTGCTTTCACTGTATTTCATGTCGGTATAATTTGTGGCGGGGAAGGAAAAAAACATTTCGTTTAAATGGGGATACAGTTGGACCCATTGCAAAAATGCGATGTACAAGTCGTTACGTCCAAAACGAACTTTACAACTTTGGTTTGTGAGTGGTGGGGGGGTTGGGAGCAGGGAAGACTGTTGGGGAGGGTAAAAGGAGGATGGAAAAAGATGAGAAGGGGAAACAAAGGAGGACCTTACAATACTTTTAAAAAAATGTACTCATTATCTTGCACATGTAATGGTAACCCTTCTCTACATTGTTTTCACAAAATAAATAAGTGAACAAATAACTAAATTTAAAAACAGGAAAAGATGGAGCACTTAGAACTTGGAGACCTTGAAACAGTGTTAAGGCCCCCAAGCAATGAGGGTTTACTCCTTCCCCAAAGGAGGGACACACCTCCATAGAGAAATTGACAGCACCAATCTTTCCAAGAAGCTCTGGTCTGCATCCTAGCAAGACAGAAAATGTCTCATCCTGGCTACAATCACGGTTTCCGTTTTTTTCCTTACCACTGGGAAGGCTGAATCGTTTTTGAGATCTCAGGATGTAAATGACAAGATAGACCACTCAGACCTTTGGTGAGGTAAACAATATTGTATGGTGCGCAAGTTCTGAAGGCTCTACTATTCCTCAAAGGAGATAAAAGCCACTGAAGAGAAATAGACCGCATGGTTCTATCACAGGCAACAGCGGTCTGCATCCTAGCAGGGCTTGCAGCCCCTTACACTGTCCACAGTAACAAGTCCTAATTTTTTCTTGCAATTCAGGGTGGGCTGACCAGAGTTAGGATGCTCAGCATGTAAACGACAAGATAAAGCACTGAGAATGTGGGGAACTTTAAACAAAATTGTTTTATGGTGCCAAGGTTCTGAATGCTCCATGCTTTCGAAAAAGAAAAGACCATCCCCAGAAGAGAAATAGACAACATCGTTCGGTTTCTAGCAGCCCCTGTGTGCATCCTGGCATGGTTCAAAGCCCCTCTTGGTGTCACCATCCGCAGGTCAATCTTTTTTCCTTGCAATTTTGGGAGGGCTGTGGAAGGTTTGGGAGCACAGGAGGCAAACAACGAGAGAGTTCTCAGAATTTGGGCACCATAAAGAAAATTGTTTTAAGGTCTCCAAGTTCTGAGTGCTCTCAACTTTTCCCAAAAGTGAGACAAGCCACTTAGGAGACAAAGAAAGCATTGTTCTGTCCCAGGAAACTGTGCTCTGAATCTTAGCAGGACTTAATGTCCTTTGCACTATCCACAGTAAACAGTCCAAACTTTTTTCTGCCATTTCTGGGAGAAGTGACCAGTGTTAGGGAGCCCAGACACAAACGAAAAGTTAGAGTCCTCAGAATATGGGGACCCTAGAACAGTCTAAAGGCCCCCAAGGAAGGAGGGCTCCACACCTTCCCCAAGGAAGAGACATCCCTCCAAAGAGAAATTTGCAGCACCCATCTTTCCCAAGAAGCTCTGCTCTGTATAATAACAATATTGAAAGTGCCTCATTCTGTCTACAATAACAGGTGAATTTTTTTTCCTTTTAATTCTGAGAGAAGTCAAAAGTGTTTAGGAACTCAGGATACAAAGAACAAGATAGGGCACTCAGAACCTCGGCGATTTAAAACATTATTGTTTTACGGTGACCAGGTTCTAAATGCTCTACACATTCCCCAAAGGAAAGACAGGGCACTAAGGAGAGTTAGACAACATCAGGTTATCCCAGGCATCTTCGGTCTGCATCCTAGCAGGGCTTAAATCTCCTCACACTGTCCCCATTAACCAGTCCCAATTTTTTCCTTGCAATTCTGGGATTGCTGAGCAGTGTTAGGGAGCTGAGGATGAAAACGACAAGATGGAGCCCTGAGAACTTGGGTACCTGAAAACAGAAATGTTTTTTAGCGCCTCAGTTGTGAATAGTCTCCACCTCCCATAATGAAGAGACAAGCCACCAAAGAGAAATGGACAGAATATTTCGGTGTCTACTAGCTCCTATGTGCATCCTGGCATGGTTCACAGCCCCTCTCTGTATCACCAGCCATAGGTCAAAAGTTTTCTTTGAAATATTGGGAGAGCTGAGGAGGTTTTGAGTGCACAGGATGCAAATAACAAGAAAGACCACTTACGACTTGAGGACCCCAAAGGAGAGAAAAGCCGCTAAATAGAAATAGACTGCATTTTTCTTGCCCAGGCAACTCTGGTCTGAATCCTTCAGGGCTTAATGCCCCTCAAACTGTCCACAGTGCCCAGGCCAGGGTTCATTTCATTAACATCACCTTATCTGACTTTCTCTGCTTTACTCAAACTTTCGTTTGCATGCTGAACTCGCTAACACTGGTCAGTTCTCCCAGAATTGGAAGAAAAATATTGGATTGGTTACTGTGGATGGACAGTATAAGGGGCTTTCAGCCATGCTAGGATGCAGACTGGAGTAACCTGGGTTAGAAAGATGCGGTCTATTTCTATTTAGAGGTTTGTCTCTGCTTTTGGGACGGTGTAGATCATTGAGAATTTGAGCCCTGAAAAAAAATTTTGTTTTAAGGCGCCGATTTTCTGTGTTGCTCTATCTCCTCGTTTGCATCCTGTGCTTCCAAACACTTTCCAGTTCTCCCAGAATTGCGAGGAATATAATTGGACCTGTTATTGTTGACAGTATATGGAACTTTCAGTCTTGCTAGGATGTAGATTAGGGCTTAGTGGGAAAGGTCGGTGCTGTCTACATATCTTTGGAGGCTTGTCTCTCCATTGGGGAAGTAGTAGAGCCTCCTCACTTTGGGACCCTAAAACTGTTTTATGTTCACCAATTTCTAAGTGCTCTATCTTGTCGTTTACATCCTGAGCTCGCTAACACAGGTCAGCTCTCCCAGAATTGGATGAAACAAATGGGACTGGGCTCTGTGGACAGTGTGAGGGGCATTAAGCCCTGACGGATGCAGACCAGAATTGCCTGGGCGAGAAAAATTCAGTCTATTTCTATTTAGCGGCTTTTCTCTACTTTGGGGACGGCGTAGAGCATTAAAACAATTGTTTTAAGGTCCCCAAGTTGTGAGTGCTCTTTCTTGTTATTTGCATCCTGTGCTCCCAAAACCTCCTCACCTCTCCCAATATTTCAAAGAAAACATTTGACCTATGGCTGGTTATACCGAGAGGGGCTGTGAACCATGCCAGGATGTACATAGGAGCTACTAGAGACCGAAATATGCTGTTTATTTCTCTTTGGTGGCTTGTCTCTTCTTTATGGAAGGTGGAGAGTATTCACAACTGAGGCACGAAAAACAGTTGTTTTAAGGTACCCAAGTTCTCACGGCTCTACATCCTGAGCTCCCTAACACTGCTCAGCAGTCCCAGAATTGCAAGAAAAAAATTGGGACTGGTTAATGGGGACAGTGTAAGGAGGTTTAAGCCCTGCTAGCATGCAGACTGAAGATACCTGGGATAGACCGATGCTGTCTAACTCCCCTTAGTGGCCTGTTTTTCCTTTGGGGAATGTGTAGAACATTTAGAACCTGGTCACTGTAAAATATTAATGTTTTAAATCGCCGAGGTTCTGAGTGCCCTATCTCGTTCTTTGCATCCTGAGTTCCTAAACACTTTTGACCTCTCTCAGAATTAAAAGGAAAAAAAATTTCACCTGTCATTGTAGACAGAAAGAAGCACTTTTAATATTGCTAGGATGCAGAGCAGAGCTTCTTGGGAAAGATGGGTGCTGTGAATTTCTCTTTGGAGGGGTGTCTCTTCCTTGGGGAAGGTGTAGAGCCCTCCTTCTTTGAGGGTCTTAAGACTGTTCTAGGGTCCCCATATTCTGAGTACTCTATCTTATCGTTTGTACCTGGGCTCCCTAACACTGGTCACTTCTCCCAGAACTGGAAGAACAAAGTTTGGACAGTTTACTGTGGATTGTGCAAGGGTCATTAAGCCCTGCTAAGATTCAGAGCAAAGTTGCCTGGGACAGAACAATGATTTCTATTTATCATACGTGGCTTGTCTCGCTTTTAGGAAAAGTTGAGAGCACTCAGAATTGGAGCCCTTAAAACAATTTTTTATGGTCCCCAAATTCTGAGAACTCTCTCTTGTTGTTTGCATCGTCTGCTCCCAAACCCTCCACAGCTCTCCCAAAATTGCAAGGAAAAAAGTTTGACCTTCGGATGGTGACACCAAGAGGGGCTTTGGACCATGCCAGGATGCACACAGGGGCTGCTAGAAACAGAAAGGTGTTGTCTATTTCTCTTCGGGAGCTGGTTTTTTCTTTTTCGAAGGTATAGAGCATTCAGAACCTTGGCACCATAAAACAATTTTGTTTCAAGTTCCCCACATTCACAGTGCTCTGAGCATCCAAACACTGGTCAGCCCACCTTGAATTGCAAGGAATATAATTGGACCTGTTATTGTGGAGAGTATATGGAACTTTTGGTCTTCCTAGGATGTCGATTAGGGGTTAGTGGGAAAGGTCGGTGCTGTCTATATATCTTTGGAGGCTTGTCTCTGCATTGGGGAAGGAGTAGAGGCTCGTCTCTTTGGAACCTTAAAACTGTTTTAAGGTCACCAATTTCTGAGTGCTCTATCTTGTCGTTTACATCCTGAGCTCGCTAACACAGGTCAGCTCTCCCAGAATTGGATGAAACAAATTGGACTGGGCTCTGTGGACAATGTGAGGGGCAGTAAGCCCTGATGGATGCAGACCAGAGTGGCCTGGGCGAGAAAAATGCAGTCTACTTCTATTTAGCAGCTTTTCTCTCCTTTGGGGAAGATGTAGAGTAGGAACTACTTGGGGACTTTAAGACAATTGTTTCTATTTAGAGGCTTGTCTCTCCTTTGGGGAAGGTGTAGATCATTTAGAATTTGAGCCCTGAAAAACAATTTTGTTTTAAGGCGCCGAATTTCTGTGTTGCTCTATGTTGTCGATTGCATCCTGTGCTTCCAAACACTTGTCAGCTCTCCCAGAATTGCAAGGAATATTATAGTTTTAAGGTCCCCAAATCATGAGTGCTCTTTCTTGTTATTTGCATCCTGTGCTCCCAAAACCTCCTCAGCTCTCCCAATATTTCAAAGAAAACTTTTGACCTATGGCTGGTGATACCGAGAGGGGCTGTAAACGATGCCAGGATGCACATAGGAGCTACTAGAGACCGAATTAAGCTGTCTATTTCTCTTTGGTGGCTTGTCTCTTCATTATGGAAGGGGAGAGTATTCACAACCGAGGCGCCAAAAATAGTTCTGTTTTAAGGTACCCAAGTTCTCAGGGCTCTATATTGTCATTTTCATCTTGAGCTCCCTAACACTGCTCAGCAATCCCAGAATTGCAAGGAAAAAATTGGGACTGGTTAATAGGGACTTTGTGAGGAAGTTTAAGCCCTGCTAGGATGCAGACCGAAGATGCCTGGGATAGACCAATGCTGTCTAACTCTCCTTAGTGCCCTGTCTTTCCTTTGGGTAATGTGTAGAGGATTTAGAAGCTGGTCACTGTAAAACAATAATGATTTAAATCGCCGAGGTTCTGAGTGCTCTATCTTGTTCTTTGCGTCCTGAGTCCCTAAACACTTTTGACCTCTTTCTGAATTAAAAGGAAAAAGAATTTCACCTGTTATAGTAGACAGAATGAGGCACTTTCAATATTGCTAGGATGCAGGGCAGAGATTCTTGGGAAAGATGGGTGCTGTGAATTTCTCTTTGGAGGGGTGTCTCTTCCTTGGGGATGGTTTAGAGCCCCCCTTCTTTGGGGCCCTAAGACTGTTCTAGGGTCCCCATATTCTGAGTACTCTATCTTATAGTTTCTACCTCGGCTCCCTAACACTGGTCACTTCTCCCAGAATTGGAAGAACAAAGTTTGGACTGTTTACTGTGGATAGTACAAGGGTCATTAAGCCCTGCTAAGATTCAGAGCACAGTTCCCTCGGACAGAACAATGATTTCTATTTCTCCTAAGTGGCTGGTCTCGCTTTTGGGAAAAGTTGAGAGCACTCAGAACTTGGAGACCTTAAAACAATTTTCTTTATGGTGCCCAAATTCTGAGAAATCTCTTGTTGTTTGCATCCTGTGCTCCCAAACCCCCCACAGCTCTCCCAAAATTGCAAGGAAAAAAGATTGACCTGCGGATGGTGACTCCAAGAGGGGC
Source organism: Dipodomys spectabilis (assembly GCF_019054845.1). Taxonomy (NCBI): domain Eukaryota; kingdom Metazoa; phylum Chordata; class Mammalia; order Rodentia; family Heteromyidae; genus Dipodomys; species Dipodomys spectabilis. The sequence continues at coordinate 93,819 of NW_024870893.1, read as the reverse complement.
TTTGAACCATGCCAGGATGCACACAGGGGCTGCTAGAAACCGAAGGATGTTGTCTATTTCTCTTCGGGGGCTGGTCCTTTCTTTTTCGAAGGTATAGAGCATTCAGAACCTTGGCGCCATAAAACAATTTGATTTTAAGTTCCCCACATTCTCAGTGCTCTATCTTGTCGTTTTCATCCTGAGCATCCTAACACTGGTCAGCCCACCGTTAATTGCAGGGAAAAAATTCGGACTTGTTACTGTGGACAGTGTAAGGGGCTTAAAGCCCTGCTAGGATGCAGACCGCTGTTGCCTGTGAAAGAACCATGCTGTCTATTTCTCTTTAGTCCCTTGTATCTCCTTTGAAGAATTGTAGAGACTTCAGAAGTTGGGCACCATACAATATTGTTTACCTCACCGAAGGTCTGAGTGCTCTATCTTGTCGTTTACATCCTGAGATCTCAAAAACTTTCCAGCCCTACCAGTGGTAAGGAAAAAAACAGAACCTGTGATTGTAGACAGGATGAGACACTTTCTGCCTTGTGAGGATGCAGACCAGAGCTTCTTGGGAAGATTGGTGCTGTCAATTTCACTATGGAGGCGTTTCCCTCCTTTGGGGAAGGAGTAAACCCTCATTGCTTGGGGACCTTCAAACTGCTTCAAGGTCCCCAAGTTCTGAGTGCTCCATCTTTTCTTGTTTTTAAATTTATTTATTTATTTATTTGTTCATTTTTTGGTGAAAACAATGTACAGAGGGGTGACAAGTACCTATGCAAAATAATGAGTACATTTTTTATAAAGTATTGTAACGTCCTCCTTTGTTTCAGCTTCCCATCTTTTCCTATCCTCCTCCTGCCCTCCCCCACAGTCCTTCCCGCTCCCATAACTTCCACCACTCATAAACCAAAGTTTTAAAGTTCATTTTGGACATAACAACTTGTACATCGCTTTTTTGCAATGGGTCCAACTGTATACCTATTTAAACGAACTGTTTTTCCCCTTCCCCTCCACAAATTATACCGACATGAAATACAGTGAAAGCAGTGGTTATACAATGGGGGAGGGACTTACAAAATAAAAAAGAAATGATCTTACGAATGTGTCATAAACAATCGCTTGAAAGCAAATAAAAAACATTTGAATACATATCTTAGGATTCAATTCACTAACATCACCTTATCTGACTTTCTCTGTTTTACTCAAACTTTCATTTGCATGCTGAACTCGATAACACTGGTCAGCTCTCCTAGAATGGGAGGAAAATAATTGGACTCATTACTGTGGATAGACAGTATAAGGGGCTTTCAGCCATGCAAGGATGCAGACCGGAGAAACCTGGTATAGAAAGATGTGGTCTATTTCTATTTAGAGGCTTTTCTCTCCTTTGGGAAGGTGTAGGTCATTGAGAATTTGAGCCCTTCAAAAGAATTTTATTTTAAGGCGCCGAATTTCTGTGTTGCTCTATCTTGTCGTTTGCATTATGTGCTTCCAAACACTTTTCACCTCTCCCAGAATTGCAAGGGTATAAATGGACCTCTTATTGTTGACAGTATATGGAACTTTCAGTCTTGCTAGGATGTCGATTTGGGCTTATTGGGAAATGTCGTTGCTGTCCATATAACTTTGGAGGCTTGTCTCTCCATTGGGGAAGGAGTAGAGCCTCCTCACTTTGGGACCTTAAAACTGTTTTAAGGTCACCAATTTCTGAGTGCTCTATCTTGTCGTTTGCATCCTGAACTCGCTAACACAGGTCAGCTCACCCAGAATTGGATGAAACAAATTGGACTGGGCTCTGTGGACAGTGTGAGGGGCATTAAGCCCTGATGGATGCAGACCAGAGTGGCCTGGGAGAGAAAAATGCAGTCTATTTCTATTTAGCGGCTTTTGTCTCCTTTGGGGATGGTGCAGAGCACTCACCACTTGGGGACCTTAAAACAATTGTTTTAAGTAGTGAGTGCTCTTTCTTGTTATTTGCATCCAGTGCTCCCAAAACCTCCTCAGCTCTCCCAATATTTCAAAGAAAACTCTGGTCCTATGGCTGGTGATACCGAGACGGGCTGTGAACCATGCCAGGATGCACATAGGAGCTACTAGAGGCCGAAATATACTGTCTATTTCTCTTTGGTGGTTCCTCTCTTCATTATGGAAGGTGGAGATTATTCACAACTGAGGCGCCAAAAACCAGTTCTGTTTTAAGTTATGCAAGTTCTCAGGGCTCTATCTTGTCGTTTTCATCCTGAGCTCCCTAACACTGCTCAGCAATCCCAGAATTGCAAGGAAAAAATTGGGACTGGTTAATGGGGACAGTGCGAGGAGGTTTAAGCCCGGCTAGGATGCCATAAAACAATTTTGTTTTAAGTTCCCCACATTCTCAGTGCTCTATCTTGAAGTTTTCATCCTGAGCATCCCAACACTGGTCAGCCCACCTGAATTGCAAGGAAAAAATTCGGACTTGTTACTGTGGACAGTGTAAGGGGCTTCAAGCCCTGCTAGGATGCAGATCGCTGTTGCCTGTCGTAGAATCATGCTGTGTATTTTTCGTTAGTGGCTTGTATCTCCTTTGAGGAATTGTAGAGCCTTCAGAACTTGGGCCCAATACAATATTGTTTACCTCACCGAAGGTCTGAGTGCTCTATCTTGTGGTTTACATCCTGAGATCTCAAAAACTTTTCAGCCCTCCCAGTGGTAAGGAAAAAAACGGAACCTGTGATTGTAGACAGGATGAGACACTTTCTGTCTTGCTAGGATGCAGACCAGAGCTTCTTGGGAAGATTGGTGCTGTCAATTTCTCTATGGAGGCATGTCCCTCCTTTGGGGAAGGAGTAAACCCTCATTGCTTGGGGGCCTTCAAACTCTTTCAAGGTCTGCAATTTCTGAGTTTTCCATCTTTTCTTGTTTTTAAATTTATTTATTTATTTGTTCATTAATTTTTTTGTGAAAACCATGTACATAGGGGTTTCAATTACATGTGCCAGATAATGAGTACATTTTTATACAGTATTGTAATGTCCTCCTTTGTTCCCTCTTCCCATCTTTTCCCATCCTCCTCCTGCCCTCCCCCACAGTCCTCGCCGCTCCCATGCCCCCCACCACTCACAAACCAAAGTTGTAAAGTTCGTTTTGGACATAACGACTTGCACGTTGCATTTTTGCAATGGGTCCAACTCTATCCCTATTTAAACGAATTGTTTTTCCCCTTCCCCTCCACAAATTATACCATCGTGAAATAATGTGAAAGCAGTGGTTATGCAATGGGGGAGGGACTTACAAAGTAAAAAAAAATTGATCTTATGAATGTGTCATAAACAATCACTTGAAAGCAAATAAAAACATTTGAATACATATCTTAGGGTTCATTTCATTAACATCACCTTATCTGACTTTCTCTGCTTTATGCAAACTTTGGTTTGCATGCTGAACTCGCTAACACTGGTCAGCTCTCCCAGAATTGGAAGAAAAAAGTTGGACTGATAACTGTGGATGGACAGTATAAGGGGTTTTCAGCCATGCAAGGATGCAGACCTGAGTAACCTGGGTTAGAAAAATGTGGTCTATTTCTATTTAGAGGCTTGTCTCTCCATTGGGGAAGTTGTAGATCATTGAGAATTTGAGCCCTGAAAAAAAATTTTGTTTTAAGGCGCTGAATTTCTGTGTTGCTCTAAGTTGTCGTTTGCATCCTGTGCTTCCAAACACTTTTCAGTTCTCCCAGAATTGCAAGGAATATTATTGGACCTGTTATTGTTGACAGTATATGGAACTTTCAGTCTTGCTAGGATGTAGATTAGGGCTTAGTGGGAAAGGTCGGTGCTGTCCATATATCTTTGAAGGCTTGTCTCTCCATTGGGGAAGGAGTAGAGCCTCCTCACTTTGGGACCTTAAAACTGTTTTAAGGTCACCAATTTCTGAGTGTTCTATCTTGTCGTTTGCATCCTGAGCTCACTAATACAGATCAGCTCTACCAGAATTGGATGAAACAAATTGGACTGGGCTCTGTGGACAGTGTGAGGGGCATTAAGCCCTGATGTATGCAGACCAGAGTTGCCTGGGTGAGAAAAATGCAGTCTATTTCTATTTAGTGGCTTTTCTCTCCTTTGGGGAAGTTGTAGAGCACTTTAAAGGTCCCCAAATTGTGAGTGCTCTTTGTTGTTATTTGCATCCTGTGCTCCCAAAACCTCCTCAGCTCTCCCACTATTTCAAAGAAAACTTTTGACCTATGTCTGGTGATACCGAGAGGGGCTGTGTACCATGCCAGGATGCACATAGGAGCTACTAGAGGCCGAAATATGCTGTCTAATTCTCTTTGGTGGCTTGTCTCTTCATTATGGAAAGTGGAGAGTTTTCACAACTGAGGTGCCAAAAAACAGTTCTGTTTTTAGGTACCCAAGTTCTCACGGCTCTATCTTGTCGTTTTCATCCTGAGCTCCTTATCACTGCTCAGCAATCCCAGAATTGCAAAGAAAAAATTAGGACTGGTTAATGGGGACAGTTTGAGGAGGTTTATGCCCTGCTAGGATGCAGACTGATGATGCCTGGGATAGATGGATGCTGTCTAACTCTCCTTAGTGCCCTGTCTTTCCTTTGGGGAATGTGTAGAGCTTCGAGGAGTAACTTGAACTTTTACTTTTGGCACTGTGTTAAAGTTTTGAGAACCTCATCTCAGTTTTGTAGGACGCGACCAACATACATCCATTGCTATGGATGGCACTGGATAGATAAGGCTCTAAGTAGTCCACCGTTGTGTTCATGCGAATGACCTCTGCGGGGAATATGCAGAATCAGGTTCTGAGTCCTTGCAACAGAACAGCGTTTCACTACGTTCAAGTCTTCTTAAGAAGAATTCCATATTCTTGCAGCCAGGAGGCTGCCAGGTGTTCCGGGTGCTTATCTCCTTGTAAATCCTCAGTGGTTTCTTCTACAGGCCTGAGGTTTGGTAATGTTACTCAGTTTGTATTACTGCACAATTGCGCCTGCAGTGTTCTGCAGTGGTTGCAAGCACTCAGAAGTGGCAGCCATTTATGCTTGCCCCCTAGGATGCTGCCAGCTGACTAGAAATATCTGCTTACCGTTCTTCCCACCTGAGTGTTACTGATTAGAGATTTTACCACTACACTCTCTTCACCCTGAGGAGTAAGTAGAACCTCTACTTATGAAACTGAATTGAAGTTTTGGGAAGCAGACCTCAGTTGTTTGGCACGTGGCAACTGTCCATCCATGCCTACCTATGGACGTCACTGGATATATCAGCCTCTAATTAGTCCACGTTTGTGTTCAGCCAAATGACCTATGCCAGGAACACTCAGAATGAGGTTTTGAGTTATTGCAACAGGAGAGTGTTTCACTACTATCAAGGCTTCTTAGGAAGAATTCCATTATCTTGCTGCCAGCAGGACTCCAGGTGTTCTGGATTAATATCTCCTTGTAAATCCTCCGTGGTTTCTTCTACACCCGTGAAGTTTGGCAAGGCTACGCAGTTTGCATTGATGCACAATTGTGCCAGCATAGCTCTGCCGCTGTTGCAAACATTCATACATGGCAGCCAGATATGCTGGACCCCTGTCCCCGTAGGACACTGCCTTCTGAGTGAGAATGTCTGCTTCCCGTTCTTCTCACCTGAGTGCTACGGATTACAGCTTTTATGGCTACACTCTACTCAACATGAGGAGTAAATTGACCCTCGACTTATGGCACTCTGTTAATGTTTTGAGAACCAGACCTCAGTGGTTTGGGACGCGACCAACCTCCATTCATTGCTATGGATGGCACTGGATATATCAGGCTCTAAGTAGTCCACCGTTGGGTTCAGGCGAATGACCTCGGCCGGGAACATGCAGAATCAGGTTCCGAGTTCTTGCAACAGAGTAACGTTTCACTACTTTTAAGTCTTCTTAGGAAGAATTCCAGATTCTGGTACCCGGCAGTCTGCAGAAGTGTTCTGGGTACAGATCTCCTTGTAAATCCTCAGTGGTTTCTTCTAAAGGCCTGATGTTTTTTCATTGTTACTCAGTTTGCATTGCTGCACAATTGCACCTGCAGATTTCTGCAGTGGATGCAAGCACTCAGAAGTGGCATCCATTTGTGCTTGTCCATCTAGATTGCTGCCAGCTCACTGGGAAAACCTGCTTTCGGTTATTCCGACCTGAGTGTTACTGATTAGAGCTTTTACCACTACAAGCTCTTCACCCTGAGGATTAAGTAGAACCTCTACTTATGACAATTTGTTTAAATTTTGAGAAGCAGACCTCAATTGTTTGGGACTCGGCCACTATCCAGCCATTCCTATGGACGGCACTGGATATATCAGGTTCTAATTAGTCCACGGTTATGTTCAGCTGAATGACTTCTGCCGGGAATACTCAGAATGAGGTTCTGAGTTATTGCCACAGAAGGGCATTTCACTACATTCAAGGCTTCTTAGGAAGAATTCCAGAATCTTGCTGCCGGCAGGCCTCCAGGTGTTCTTGGTTAATATCTCCTTGTAAATCCTCTGTGGTTTCTTCTAAACCCGTGAAGTTTGGCAAGGTTACAATGTTTGCTATGCTGCACAATTGTGCCTGCAGATCTCTGCCGCGGTTCCAAACATTCAGACGTGGCAGCCAGATATGCTTGTCCCTTGTCCCCGCAGGACACTGCCAGCTGACTGGGAATAACTGCTTTCCGTTCTTCTCATCTGAGTGCTATTGATGACAGCTTTTACGGCTACACTCCACTGAAACTGAGGAGTAAGTTGAACCTCTACTGATGGCATTCTGTTAAGGTTTTGAGAACCAGACCTCAGTTGTGTGGGACACGAACATCGTCTCCATCCATTGCTATGGATGGCACTGGATATATAAGGTTCTAAGTAGTCCACCATTGTGTTTAGCTGAATGACCTCTGCCAGGAACATGACGAATCAGGTTCTGATTTCTTGCAACAGAACAGCGTTTCACTACTTTCAAGTCTTCCTAGGAAGAATTCCAGGTTCTGGCAGCCGGTAGGCTGCCAGGTGTTCCGGGTTCATATCTCCTTGTAAATCCTCATTGGTTTCTTCTACTCCCCTGAAGTTTGGCAAAGTTACTCAGTTTGCATTGCTGCACAATTGCACCTGCAGAGTTCTGCAGTGGTTGCAAGCACTCAGAAGTGGCATCCATTTGTGCTTGTCCCCCGAGGTTTCTGCCACCTGACTGGGAATATCTCCTTTCTGTTCTTCCCACCTGAGTGTTACTGATTAGAGCTTTTACCACTACACTCTCTTCACCCTGAGGAGTAAGTAGAACCTCTACTTATGACACTTTTTGGCAGTTTTGAGGAGCAGACCTCAGGTATTTTGGACACTGCCACACTCCATCCATTACTATGGATGGCACTGGATATATCAGGTTCTAATTAGTCCACGGTTGTGTTCAGCCGAATGACCTCTGCTGGGAACACTCAGAATGAGGTTCTGAGTTTTTGCAACATAAGAGCGTTTCACTACTTTTAAGGCTTCTTATGAAGAATTTCAGAATCTTGCTACTGGCAGGCCTCCAGGTGTTCCGGGTTAATATCTCCTGGTAAATCCTCCGTGGTTTTTTCTGCACTCGTGAAGTTTCGCAATGTAACTCAGTTTGCATTACTACACAATTGCGCCTGCAGAGTTTTGCAGTGGTTGCAAGCACTCAGAATTGGCAGCCATTTGTGCTTGTCACCCTAGGATGCCGCCAGCTAACTGGGAATATCGGCTTCCCGTTATGCCCACCTGAGTGTGCCTGATTAGAGCTTTTACCACTACACTCTTTTCATCCTGAGGAGCAAGGAGAACTTCTATTTATCACACTGTGTGTAAGATTTGACAAGCAGACCTCAGTTGTTTGGGACGGGGCAACTGTCCATCCATTCGTTTTGCAGGAGCAGGATGAGGAGTGACCACTGAAGGCAGCTGATTGTGGCTAGGAGAAGCTGAGAGAATAACCATGCGGAACAAAAGGATGGCTTAGACTGGAGAAAAGAGAAAGTCTCTCTGTAGCTAACTTCTTTTGATTTACATGAATGCATGCAAAAAATTAAGTAGGTCCCATGTATCGTTGGGATGCAATGTCCCATTAAGGGACCATGTTGACTGATGTTCCAGTGAATATTGGGGCCAATTTGATTGCTTAAATATATATGTGTATGAGGTTTCATGTCTGGTACATGTTTAAGAACCTTTAGCATGTTTAAAAGGTATACAGAGGAGAACATTGGGGAATTTTAGAATATGCTCCTCCCATGATGAACAACTAACTGAGTTGATGCTAGAGATACCACAGGCTTCCAAATATGCTATGTGGTCAACTAACGTGGAGGAAGCAGGCAGTAAGAGTGGTCATCTCCATGCAATTTCTGATTCCCTTGGCGTATTTGGCCCGGTTACCTCAGCCAGGGGCTAAGGGATCAAAACTTGGTGTCAAGATTTTTCTCCGTGTAAAGTGATAATGAAAAAAGGACTCATCCTCCATTAAAGGAAAAGAAGTGCAAATTGGCTGCTGATGGGTATTTGAAAAGCATTCGTTCAGAAGAAAATTAACTCCACAGTTGTCTGGGTGGGCTTGGGATGAGGGCCAAGTCCCAGGGCAACTCAGATTCCCTGAAGAGAAGAGAAAAACCATCAGGAGCCTAGATCACAGTCATGGCAACAATAAAATAGAGGCAGCATTTCCAGAAGACCACAGGGTCAGTCACATAGAGCAAAGGATGCCCTATTACCAGAGGAGCTGACAAGGCCAATTCTGTTATGGAACAGGGTAAAATGGTGCCTGTCTTTATTCAGGAGCATTTTTATACATTCAAAGTACTAAGAGCAGGAAGTACTCCGTGCGGAAAGCTGCACAATGAAGATAGTGCTTAGGCAGGGTGGAGTTCAGGTCTAGCCAAAGGACATTAATACAACCAATCCTGGAGAAGCCAATGGGAGCCCAAGGAAGAGTTCTCTTTTTTTGTGAAAGGTAGGGTGGAGTCCTAGATCTGGTCTCAGGGGATTCCTCTGATGCAGCCAAGAGCTAAAGTAAGTGCTGAGGACTTAGGATGGAGACTGTCAAGCCAAAAATGGAGGAGAAATACTAACAGTTCCTTACTAAGGGATGCATTTCTCCCACACCACCTGCAAATTAGGTTCTCAGTTAGAAAATTAATGCTTTTATGCCTTCCTGAGAAAATGCTTCTCTAAAACTTAAGCAACATAGTACCCAAAATACAGATCCTTATCTCAAGCATAAGAATCTGTTTTATGATAGGATTCATTCTTATCTGGAAAGAATGCCAAAAACATAAAAAGTTCAATACTTAATATGGGTCTATGTAGTTGGTTTAGATATTGTTGGTTCAGTTTGGGTGTATCAATATTTGCTAGAAATTCTTCCATTTCTTCTGTATTCTCAAATTTGCTAGCATAAAGGTTACAAAAGTATTCCTTTATAATGTTCTGAATCTTTCTTGTTTTTGTTGTGATGTTCCCATTCTCATCTCTGATTTTATTAATTGCATTGTATTTCCTCTGCTTTTGTTCAAATTTGCTAGGAACCTGTCAATTTTGTTGATTTTTTTCAAAGAACCAACTCTGTTTTTTGATCCTTGCTATGTTTTTTGTCTCTAATTCATTCAATTCTGATTTAATTTTAATTATTTGTTTCCATATACTAGATTGGGGTTTGGCTTATTGCTCTTTTACAAGGAGCTTCAGGTGTTCATTAAATTGTTGGCTTCAGGTCTCTACAATTTGTTGATGTAGGAACTCAGAGTTACAGAATTTTCTTTTGTGGCTTTTAGTACTGAACTCTAGTCATATTCCATTTTGGTTTGAGAGAATGCAGGGAATAATTTCAATATTTGTTAATTTGTTTGTTTTTTTGTTAGTCCTGGGGCTTCAACTCAAGTCCTGGGTACTGTCCCTGAGCTTCTTTTGCTCAAGGCTAGCACTCTGCCACTTCATTCACAGCACCACTTCTGGCTTTTCCTGTGTATGTGGTACTGAGGAATCGAACCTAGGGCTTCATGCATGCTAGGCAAGCACTCTACCACTAAGGCACTTTACAAGTCCTATTTCTTAATTTGTATAGATTTGCCTTGTGACCTAAAATGTAGTCTATTTTAGAGAATGTTCTATGTGCTGCTGAGAAGAATGTATATTCTAATACTACTGAGTGAAATATTTTGTAGATGTTTGTTGTCTATTTGGTCTATGAAATTGTTTAAATATGAGGTTTCTTTGTTGAGTTTTTGCTGGGTTGATCTATCTAGCAGGGAAAGTGCTATGTTAAATTCACAAACAATGTCATTGGATAGATGTGTGATTTTAGGGAAAGTATTGTTTGTGGGATAAATTTGAGTGCTCTTTTAATTTGGTGTATAATAATTTAGAATTGTTATATCCTCCTGTAGGAGAGATTCTTTCATTATTATGTAATATTCTTCTTTATCTCTTCTCCCTACTTTTAATTTGAAGTCTATTTTGTCTGATATTAGGATTGTAACTCCTGCCTGTTTATGGGGCTGTTTGGTTGGTAGATTTTTTTTTACAGCCTTTCACTTTCAGAATATATTTATGTGGGCATGGTGTGTATCTTGAAGACAGCAGATAAAAGGATTTTGCTTTTTGATGCAACTACCCAATCTATGTCATTTAACTGGAGAGCTGTGCCCATTAATAGTTAAAGTTAGGATTGCCATGTCATCCAACCTTCTAAGGGGCTGTGCCTATTGAGTTCTTCTCTTTAATATTATATTGCAATTCCTAGCCAGAAAAATAAGGCAAGAGACAAACATAAAAAGGGATCCAAGTAGGTAAAGGGGAAGTAAAAATCTCCCTCTTGCAGATAACATGATCCTATACTTAAAAATATCCATAGACTCCTCTTCCAAGTTACATGAGCGAATCCAAAACTTTACCAAAGTAGCAAGGTATAAAATTAACCCACAAAAATCAGTAGATTTTTTGTATGCCAACAATGAGAAGAGTGAGCCTGAAATCAAAATAGCAAATCCTTCCAAAATAGGTTCTAAAAAATAAAATATCTAGGAATAAGCTTAACCAAAGAGGTCAGGAAACTCTAAGATGAAACTTAAAAAACTTACAAAAGAAAATTCAAGCTGATTTAAAGAAGTGGAAAACTTCCCATGCTCCTGGATTGGTAGAATTAACATCATAGAAATGTCAATAGTGCCCAAAGCTATCTACAGGTTCAACCTATCAATATCTCAACAACATTATTTAATGAAATAGAAGGAGCAACTCAAAAATTCATATGGAACAACAGAATACCCTGAATAGCAAAACAATTCTTAGCAGGAAGAACAGTGCTGGAGGAATATCAATACCAAACTTCAAACTCTATCCTAAAATTGTAGTTATAACAACAGCTTGGGGGCTGGGCACCAGTGGCTCACACCTGTAATCCTAGCAATTCAGGAGGCTGAGATCTGAGGATCGCTGTTCAAAGTCAGCCCAGGCAGGAAAGTCTGTGAGACTCTTATCTCCAATAAACCACTCAGAAAACCAGAAGTGTATAAGACACTATGTTGAAAAAGAACTTTACAACTTCGTGGGGGGAGGGAGGAGTTAGGGAGGTAGGGAAGGAAGGGATAGTAAAGGAAAAACTAAAGAGGAGGTAACAAAGATCAATAAGAAATTTACTCATTACCTTACTCATATAACTGTAACCCCTATGAACAGTATCTTTTTTGGTCGGTTGTGGGGCTTGAACTCTGGGCCTGGTTGCTGCCCCTGATCTCTTCAGCTCAAGGCTATCACTGTATTACTTGAGCCACAGTGCCACTTCCAGCTTTTTCTTCTTATAATTTGCTGAGGAATCGAACCCAGGACCTCAAGCAAGTGAGGCAAGCACTCTACCACTGAGCCACCTTCCCAACCCTATACAGTATCTTTACAATAAAAAACATTAAGAAAAATATTGAACCAACCCAGATGTCTTCCAATAGAGGAATGGATTAACAAAATGGAATTTTATGCTTCTATTAGAAAGAAGATGACACCACACCTTTCCTATGGAAATGGAAAGAATTTGAAATAAATTCATTTTAAGTGAAGTAAGCTAGACCCAAAGAAATATAGGGTCCATAGTTCCCTCCTTTATAATAATTAGTACATGTCTAGGATAGTCCTTAACAGAAGAAAATAACTCTTTAGCCACAAGAAGAGAACAATTGGCTGAAAGAAAAAAAGAAAGGTAAAAAAATCATTTTTGAACCTTAAGATGTACTGCAACTTCTCTTTGTGCCTTATTCTGTTTTTGCAGTATCTTTGGTTTGAACTCTTGCCTTTATATTGGTTAGACAGTTGAGCTAACCACTGAGAAACAATCCAGTCCTTTTGTGCCTTGTTCTATAAGAATTTTCTTCTCACATGTCTATGCATATTGCCGACTTCTTTTACAAAGATTAATGTGAGATGTATAGAAATTCTGCTCAGTGCCTTGGCCACTGGCTGTCTTGGTACTTATTCACTTTCCCCCTCTCTTTGTCTGGACATAAGGATATACAACAGATGACTAAGGTGAGAGGAATCCCCAACCTGTGATTACACAGCCTAAGTTTTAGAAATGGAATGTGAGGAATATGCTAATGTGGCCCAACCAAACAGCATGCTGGAGCAATATAGTTTCTGCAGCTTGCTTTTTATTTTGGTGGCACTAATGTTGGAACTTAGATCCCCGCATTTGCTAAGCTAGTACTTAGCCTCTTAGTCATATTTCCATCTGTGTTTTTCACTGTTTTTTGAATACAATCTCATTCCCTACCCAGTTAGCCACTGTAGTCAAAATCTGCCCATTTTAGATTTCTAGTCATGGCTGGGACTGTAGGCATGTGCTACTATGCTGAATATACAAGCACAGAGACAGTCTTGTGAGTTTTCTGCCCAGGCTGGGTCAGGGATCTTCCCAAATAAAGCTTCTCACACAGTTAGGATAACAACCATACATCCAGCTATAAGATGAGAAGGTGGTCTCTCAAATTAGCCTTGAGCACAAAAGCTCAGGGACAAACCCAGTTCCTGAGTTACAGCAATACAACTGACAAAATACTGTAGAAAAAGGATCTTACATAATCAAGGCTATTCAATCCCTAACCAGCTCTGCTTGAGGAGTTTAAATCTACCAAGCTATGAGTTCTTTGAGCATTAAGCTATTTATTCATTCCACCTACTTTCCCAATCAAGATTAAAATTTATGTATTGTACATATTTGAAAGTGTATATTTCTCAGAAACAAAGAAATTACAGTTGTGATTTTTTAAAAGTCAAATCTGCTAGCATACTTCCTTGTCTAGCCTAAGTCACCCTTTTGGTTCCAGTTTGTATTGTCCGCTCCTGAATCCTGGCCTCCCTCTAATCCCTTCCAACTCTGAGCACTTCCTCCCAAGGATCATGCTATGCTGATGCTGCCATGCTTCCTGGTGTGCTCCCTGAGATGCGTACCCAAAAAGTACCTTCTCTGCACCTGACAGCTGTTTATATTTAACAGAATAAGGTGAGTTCTATGGGGTTATGTGGTATTTGCTTTGCTAGATGAGAAGAGTGTAGAGAAACAGACAGGATCTCAAGAAAAGCAAGTTAAACCAAGTGCCAGTAGTTGATGCCTAGAATTCTGGCTACTCAGAAGGCTGACATAATGATTGTAGTTTGAAACCAGCTCAGGCAGGAATGTCTGTGAGACTCTTATCACCAATGAACAGGAGCAAGTAGAAGTGTGGCTTAAGTGATGTAATGTTAGTTTAAAATATATCTGAGACAACACCCAGATGCTGAGTTCAAGTCTTAGGACTGCTGCACACACAAGTGTTTTCCAACAGTTACATTTTAATCAAGAGTTTACCAGTGAGGAATATTTTTTCCATTCTGAGAAAGCTAATGCTTCACATAACATTTTAAACACATCATGTGGGCACTAAGTAAGGTGGGAACCCAAAGTGAGACTGCAGGCTGTGATGTGAAAGGCAGGGTTCTGGAAGGTGGCCTGATGGATCTCACATGTGAATCTCAAAATGAATCCTATGATCAGAGATTATTATTTCTCTTCTTCCATCTGTACATGGGGTTATGAATGCCTGCTTATCTTTTAGGATTCTCCTCAAGATTTCATAAAATTCTGGAAAAGAATCAGGGTACTGCACTACTCTGAAAGGTCACACTCATCAGCATGTGGTTGAAGGAAGAAAAGCAGGGAGCCTGAGTTACAGCCAGCAGCAGCGTGATTGGTCATGTAACAATATATGTCCATGGAAAGGCACCCACAGAGTGGGAGGAGGGATCTGTTACTGGGTGCATGGGGGTGTGACACTCCTGAAATGAGTACATTTTCAGGCAAAAGAACAAGCAGTCATTCTGACATGACTTTTTAAATTTACTCTTGTCTGCAATGGGTGGGGGGTAGGTTTGGAAAAGAATGAGAAACCTATTAATCTCTTCAAATCACCCAAAGACAACTCTGTACATGTTCGTTGCTTTGAAAAAATGTAAATCTTTCAAACTGTTTAACACTTTCAAACTCTCCTGTTAGGGAATAAAAGTCACCAAAGCATAAAGATTCCATTTTAGTCTCTTACATTTTAATTTCTTTGTGAGGTGTAACTGCTAGTGCTAGACAGTCTCCCTAAAGGATGGCATCCATGTAGTATCAGCCAATCTATTTGGATAAGGGGGAAATTGCTTGGATTGAATGACTAGAAATACTATGAATCCACTTCTGTTGTTGTTGTTTTGGTTGTTGTTGGTCCTGGGGCTTGAACATAGGGCCTGGGTGGTGATCCTGAGCTGTTAAGCTCAAGGCTAGAACCCTACCACTTGAGCTACAGCACCATTTGTAATTTTTGGTGATTCATTGGAAATAAGACTTTCTTGCCCAGGCTAGCTTTGAACTTTCATATTCACATTACAACCACCTGATTACCTAGGATTACAGACGATTGCAGGCAAGAGGCCCCTGCACAAAGTTATGAATCCCTTTTTGATTTCTCCTTTAGATTTATGCCACTGGGGAGGGAGACAAATAGCCATTTCACACTTTAAGTTCATCTTGCCCTTTCCCCTTTCATACTCTGCCTTTGTCATTCTCTGTCCTTTAGACTATCTGGAAGACATGGTGATGACCTTTAGCATTGCATGGTCCCAAGGTCATGTATAAATTATGTTTTAGGAACCCTTGCCCTGAAAACCACTTTTTTCACTCATTGGGCTTGGGCGCAGTCTCTGAGCCTCTATGTCCTCAAGGCTAGTGCTCTAACACTTGAGCCATTTCTGGCTTTCTCTGAATCATTTGTTAGAAATAAAAGCCTTACCTTCCACACTCTTGGATACGCAGACTTAATGTAGTGAAAATGGTAATACTGCAAAAATTAATATACAATGCAATTCCTATTAAAATCCCAATGAAGTACATTTCTGAAATACAGAAAACAGTCCAAAAATTCATATGGAACAATAAAAGACCTAGAATAACCAAAACAATTCTAGGCAAAAAAAAAAAAAAAAAACATAGGAAGCATCTCGATGCCGGACTTCAAACTCTACTATAGAGCCATAATAACAAAGACAGTATGGTACTGGCACAAAAACAGACCCGAAGACCAATGGAATAGAATAGAAGATCCAGAAATAAAACCACACACTTACAGTCAGCTGATATTTGACAAAGGAGCCAAAGACATACAGTGGAAGAAACACCGCCTCTTCAACCACTTGTGCTGGGAAAACTGGGAGGCCACATGCAAAACACTAAAAGTGGACCCCAGCCTATCACCGTGCACCAACATCAATTCAAAATGGATTAAAGATCTGAACATCAAACCTGAATCTCTGAAACTACTGCAGGACAGACTAAGAGAGACACTTGAGCTTATAGGCAGGAATTTCCTGCCTGTAGGCAGGAACTTCCTGAACAGAGTCCCAGGGTCACAACAAATTGGAGAGAGACTCGACAAATGGGACTACCTTAAAATAAAAAGCTTCTGCACAGCTAAAGCTCTAGTAACCAAACTAGAAAGAAAGCCAACTAAATGGGAAAAATATTTACCAGCAATATATCAGACAAAGAGTTAATATCCAGTATATACAGGGAACTCAAGAAACTAATCCCTCCCAGACCTAACAAACCAATTACTAAATGGGCAAGGGAACTAAAGAGGGACTTCTCAGAAGAAGAGATAAAGATGGCAAAGAAACACATGAGAAAATGTTCACCATCCTTGGTTGTGAAGGAAATGCAAATAAAGATAACCCTGAGATACTACCTTACCCCAATCAGAATGGCCCACATCCTAAAGTCAGCCAATGACAAATGCTGGAGGGGATACAGAGAAAGAGGAACCCTATTAAACTGCTGGTGGGAATGTACACTTATACAACCACTATGGAAAGCAGCCTGGAGGGTCCTCAGAAAGCTAAATATTAACCTCCCTTATGACCCATTCATACCACTTCTAGGCATCTATCCTGAACAACAGGAACCAGTATACAAGGACACATGCACCTCCATGTTTATTGCAGCACTGTTCCCAATAGCCAGGATATGGAAAAAAACCAGATGTCCCACCACAGATGAATGGATCCAAAAATTGTGGTATCTACACACAATAGAATATAATGCAGCCATCAGAAAGGACAAAGTAATGGCATTTTCAGGGAAATGGATAGAACTAGAAGAAATCATGTTGAGCAAGGTAAACCAAAAACAAAGAGACAAATGGCACATGGTCTCCTTGATAAGTGGATGTTAAATCCAAAATGTAAGGTGATATGACAAAATTAACAAGACTTAAGAAACAAAGGACTTCCACTCATCTGGTCGAATCACTACTAAATAACCCCACGCTGCTAAGCACATATATGTGCACACCGGAGGGAAAACAGAAGGATGACACAGAACTAAAGGGAATCAGGGAAAAACATACAACAGTGACACCCATCAGCTGCACTGGAAATTGACCAATGAACTAAGCAACTCAATAGCAGCGATGGGAGGGAGGGAACAAGTCGGAGAGAGGGAACAGCTGACGCTATGCAAAACAAAAGAAATGTACATATCGCCCAACGTGGAAGAAATAACTGTATTGCGAAGCTCATAGAACTCATAAATGTTATAGACCACAATAAAAAATTTGCTCCATGAAAGTTAAAATGTGTTTATGACTTAACTAAGCATCATCATCCCACAATACTGTTAAATTTGGGGAATTATGTAACCACTTAATCATAATAAAAATTTGAAAAAAAAAAAGAAATAAAAACCTCATAGACTTTGCTGCCCAGAATAATTTTGAACCTCCATCCACAAATCTCAGTAGTAGATGCTCAAATCTCTTGGGTAGCTTGGAGTAGAGGTGTGAGCTCCTAGCATCTGGCACTGACAATCTTCTTTATCTTTTTATCTTTAATGTAAATGTGTTTGGGAATTTGGTTTGAGCAGATGCCTGAATTCTGGGGTGGATTGTGACTTCAGTGTGGTGCTAGAGCATGCATGCATGCCTAACTTTAGGGCTGTCAAGTTTTTAGTGGTCGAAATGAAAGGATTTATTTGGATATAAAATGTTTCACCAACAATGGAAAATTGTCTTGGGAGGGTGAGTAGCCATGAGCGCCACAGTTCATTTTGAACACAATTTTTTCCTTAGCTCAACATAAGGTGTGTTCAATCAATCTTTATGATTTTTTCCCTAGCACTTAGTTAAACGTATCTGTGAGACTGTCTAGGATTCTTTGACTAGTTTTCAGCCTTAACTCCTTTAATTGTAGTATTATTTACATTATATAATATTCAAGTGTTTCATTTTTCAATTTCTTATTTTTCATCTTCCTTTTTCTATATCTCTCTTCTCCTTTTTCCTATTCTTTTCCTCTATCTGAATTTAGGTCTTGGTTATATTCCCTCTTTCCCACTCCCTCTCACCATCCTCTAATCTTATTTTCTCATCATAATTCTCCTTAAAGCTATTAATTTCTGGTCTTCTGACTCATTATTTGATTTTCTTAGTCTACTTATCCCTAGTTGTTTGTTGTGGAACTAGATTGTATTTGTTGAACTAGATTGTATCTGTACTCATTTTGACTGTGTCAAACAATCTGTGCAACTACAGGGCTCTGGTTGATGCTTAACTTAAAATAGAGTTCTAACATGGTATTGGTTTTGCTTTCATATCCAAATGGGCAGAACAAACCGGAAAAACACAGGCAAGTATAGGCATCTCAACTCCTGCTCATGTTAATCAAGAAAGAGTGCAGTTTATGAATAATCCAGAGCTGAGTTCCTTAAATCCTCTACAAACAATACTGGTAAACATGCTGAATGAAAATATTGAAAGCCTGCAAAGGACTCTGTGTGAGCATGATAGGGAAATGCATGAGCATGATAAAGCTAACCAAAATTTAATACAGGTATTACGTGAACGTGAGGAGAATAAACAAAGATTAATAGAGGCATTTATGGAATCAATCTACAAACAGACAGCTGGAGGAATCCAGGCAGGCAACAAAGGGAATGCTGAATGAAGCCCAACAGAAGGAAAGGGAGTCCAATGAAATTATAACCAATCGACCAAGGGATTTGAGAATGAATACTGAAAATCAAATTAAGAAGATAAGTCCATACAAGATCTAGAACAAAGCTCCAACAAATAATTCGAAGCCATCAAATCTGACCAATTAGAAGGAAAGGAAATACAAAACAAAGTGGAAAGTCTTGACAGTAGGTTAGCCCATTCAGAAGATCGAATCTCTGGGATTGAAGACAGAGTAGACATTATATTGAAAGAAAATACAAGTATTCAAGACAAAGCTAAGAAATACGATAGATATATTCAACATTAAGAAGACATCAGAAGCCCTAAATTAAGGCTAATAGGTATAGAGGAGGGCCTAGACAGAGAGGTGAAAGGTCTAGGAAATTTATTTAACAGGATCCTAGCAGAGAACTTCCCAAACATGCAAAAAGATAGACCCATTCAGATACAACAAGCCCTTAGAACCCGAAATAGTCCAGACCAGGACAGGACATCCCACTGTCACAATGTAATCCACACAGGATCAATTGCGTCCAAGGAAAGGATCCTTAAAGCTGTCAGGGAGAAAAGACCAATTACCTATGAAGTGAAACCAATCAGAATAACTTCAGATTTCTCAGCAGAGACAATAAAAGCAAGAAGAGCCTGGAATGAGATGTGCCATGCCGTAAAGACAAACAGCTCTCAACTAAAAATACTGTACCCAGCTAAACTCTTCTTCCTGACAGAATGACAAATAGAAACCTTCCACAGCAAAGAAGACTTAAAACAATATATATATACACCAAACCAGCCCTACAGAAGATATTTAAAGATGTCCTACACTTACAAAACGAACAACAGCATGATAAAGGTCAAGAAACAGCCCCAAACAGAGAATCAAAGTATCATAGGAAGAATCCAGATGACACAGCCCCCAAGAAGATTGATAACATGGCAGGAACTACCAAACACCTCTCAGTACTAACTATCAATATTAATGGATGCAACTCTCCAATTAAGTGACACAGATTGTCTAGTTGGATCATAAAGGAAGATACTTCTCTCTGCTTCCTTCAAGAGACACATTTTGCCCATCAAAACAAACATATTCTGAAAATGAAAGGCTGGAACAAAATCTACCAAGCAAAAAGCTCCCATAAACAAGCTGTATTTGCAATTCTAATATCAAATAAAATAGACTTCAAATTAAAATTAGCAAAAAGAGATAAAGAAGGTCATTACATATTAATGAAGGGGGTCTGTCCTTCAAGAGAATATTACAATTCTAATATCTATTCTCCAAATAATCCAAAATTAATCCAAATTTATCCAAAAACACTTCTTTCCCTAAACTCCAACACCACTATCCCTATTGGATAGATCAACCTGGCAAAAATTCAACAGAGAAACTTCAGATATAAGCAATTGCATAGATCAACTAAACTTAGCAGACATCTATCTGATACTTCACCCAGCAGCATCAGAATACATGTTCTTTTCAGCAAAAGATGGAACATTCTCCAAAGTAGACCAGATTTTAGGTTACAAAGCAAATTTTTCCAAATTCAGGAGCATTGATATTATGCCAAGCATTCTCTCAGACCACAAGGGGATAAAAATTAGAATTCAACTGCCATCAAAGAAAATCCTGTAACACATGGAGGCTGAAAACTACACTCTTGAACTACCATAGAAAAAATCAACAAAACCAAGAGTTGGTTCTTCAATAAAATTAATAAAATTGACAGACTCTTAGCAAATCTTATCAAAGGAGAGAACGCACCAAATAACCAAACTCAGAAATGAGAATGGAAACATTTCCACAGAAACCACCAAGATTCAGACCATTATAAGGGAATACTTCTCAACCCTTTTTGGTAATAAATTCGAGAATCTGGAATAAATGGAAAAATTTCTAGCAAACATTGACATGCCCAAACTAAACCACGATGATTTAAATCAATTTAACAGATCCATATCAAGCATCGAAATAGAAACAGTAATAAGAGACCTCCCACCCAAGAAAAGCCCACACCCAGAAGGATTTACATCTGAATTCTGCAAAGCCTTCAAAGCAGAACTCACATCAGTACTTGTTCAACTCTTCAGTGAAATTAAAAGTGAAAGTTCACCATAAAACTCTCTCTATAAAACTGTCAGCTCTCAATTATAGTTGATCTACGTTGTTGGTATTATTTTTTCTGCTTTTTATTTCCACTTTCTTTTATGACTTAATTTTCTAACAGTGTGGATTGTATTCATGGGACTGCAGGTCTTTGTGACATTAGTCACCTTGCAGATGTAAACTTTCTAATAAACATTCCCAATTCAACCTCTCAATATCTGGCTTCTCTGTATCTTGTTTACACTAACCACAGGAAGTTTCCATCCATCAGTTGGATCCAAAGAACACATCTCTAGCAATCGTCATGGCCTGCTTACTGCTTCACATCAGGTGAAACTGGGGAGGTTGTGGACTTCACAACATGAGAATAGTTTCTAACCACTTTATTAACTGAGGGAAAAAATGGAAAAGAAGAGTCTATCTAGCCACAGAGATAGTGAGTCCTAAGCTTTCCATGCCAAGGTTAGTGAGAATCATAGCAGTTTATCACCAGATTAATGGATCTTCAGCCAATGTCTTTATTAATAGTGTTAATGAATCCCTACATTTAATGATGTGTGTTGAAAAGTTTTTAATAAAATGCAAGATTTGTGTCATGAACTCACAGTGAGATTGAGCCATGAGAAGGAGATATTTCATCCTAGGCTCATTGTTTGCCCCTCTCATTTTTTCACAACATCACCCAGATGTTTCTGATTTGGTAGATTTTTGTCATAGTTGTTAATCTTTCAAATACCCAGAAGACATTTTTCCTTGCTAGGCTATGGTTTCTCTCTTTTGATTGCTCAGATTCTGAATCTGTCTGTGTAATGTCAGAGAATTTTCCTCATGATTCCTCCTAGGATTCATTTTCTGAGCACATTTTTTACATCATTATGAATGGACTGAGTTATAATGTAAACAGTACTGTGCATTCTGTGTCCCAGCTTCTCCATGAGATGCCTCTTCATCGAACACAAGTATAAACAATGGTAAATAGAAAAAGGACTGTGCCTTCCCCTGAACAGGTATGGCCTTCTGTGTTGGATGACTCACACTGTGTACAAAGTAACTTCTTACAAGAATTTTTACCATGAAAATTAAATATTAAAGGTATTTTAAAAAACCTTTCAAATGAGACTTGTTAAATGGCTGTGAGTTACTTTAGACTTGTTTTCCTGTACTCTTTAGGAAAAGCCAGCCAGTAATAAGGAAGAAATATATTCCAAGTGTCAGTAAATACTTTTAGCTTCAAATACTCTCAACATTTTCTCTCTCTCTTTCTCTCTTTTCTCTCTCTCTCTCTCTCTCTCTCTCTCTCTCTCTCTCTCTCTGTGTCGATCAGTCATGGGGGCTTGAATTCTAGGCCTGAGTGCTGTCCTTCAGCTCTTCAGCTCAAAGCTAGTGCTCTACCACTTGAGCTACAGCACCACTTCCAGTTTTTCTGGTGGTTTATTGGAGATAAGAGTCTCACAGAGTTTCCTGCCCGGGCTGGCTTTGAACCGTGATCCTCAGATCTCAGCCTCCTGAGTAGCTAGGATTACAGGCATGAGCCACCAGCATCCGGCTACTCAACATTTTCATTGGTAAGCCTTCAAAAAGTGTAAATCCACCTTTTCTCTCTAAATTTCTTCTGTAATAGCAAAGGATAACCCATTGCAAATATCTGTACTCTTCATTACTGACCTTGTTTCACTCTTCCTAAGAATTATAAATTTAGCAAACTCGGACTATAGATATTTATAAAATTAGCGGCCATGGAAAACTGTAGCTAGGCAATTGAGAATTGTCTCATTCATGACTTTTCCTGAAACTGTGTTCTGTTGAAAAGAGGCCTTATACTGCTTTGTTGAGGGACCAGAACTTAGAAATGTTATTTAATTCCTGTATAGGTTCTCTTCTGGGATAGTCTTTAGGTGTTTCTGCTATTCTTAAATTCTGTATCAGAAATTAAAGGCAGCCAGAAGCTTTCCTAGTTCAGGTTTTGTGTCTTAACTCTAGGTTGTACTTCACTATAAGATGGTGTAAGGTTTTAGATACCTCATTCTTTGAAGAACATCCAATTTGACAATCCTGCTGGAGATCAAGTGTTTTTGCATGATAAAAGGAAGTTCGAGGCAGAGCATGACATTCTGAACATTTAGAATTTTCCAGAATGTCTTCTACTTGGCGTGAAATAGGAAATTTTTTCCATATACTCTTCATGGCATTCAAATATCTTTATTTGAAGACATGGTAAAGAGGATCATAGAAACTACAGATATGGGTTTGATCTAAATGTCATGATGTTATGGACATAATTGTAAATGAAGTTCACTCTTAAAATTTATATTTTGTTCTGTACTGCATCTTATTTCTGTAATACTACCCTCTCAGGTGCTGAGATCTGAAAATAATTTTTAAAATCAGCCTAACCAGGAAATTCTGTGGTTCCCTTATCTTCAGTTAACCACAAAAGTACCTGGAGATGGAGGTTTGAACCAAGTCCTAGCCTTAATTCACAAAGCTCAGACACAAAGCCCAGGACCTGCTTTCAAGCCTTAGACCTGACACACAAAGAAACAAAAATTTATACAATATGTGCCCACTCACAATACATCCAAGGTAACAAATTGTATTGACTTACTATTGGATGAAAAAGGAACTTAATATAATAGGGATAAACACTGATGGCTGATGCCTAAAATCCTACACACTCAGGAGGTTGACATCTTCAAACTTAAGATTACATGTCAATTGAATTCCAGACTGTGCAGAAATGTCTGTGAGACACTTATCTCCATTCACCACCAAAGCTCTGAAGTAGAACTCTGTCACAAATGGCAGGTGATAGACTTGAGCACAAACAGCTCAAGGAAGTTTCTAGACTCTGAATTAAAGGTATAGCATGAGCACCAAAAATTTAAGTGTGTTCCTGAATGTTCATTTATAAATTTTCATAAAATATGTTACATCTTTCTTAGTTTCTGACACTGTGACAACGTGCCAGAGGAATCACTTTTTGTGTTTGATAGATGTATTTTGCTCCCTTTTGTGGAAGTTTCAATCAGTGCTTAATTGGCCTGCTACTTAGGCATCTTTGGTGAGAGGAATTGTTAAAGGAGCCTGTTGTGAGAAATAGAGATTCATCTCACAGCCAGTGGAAAAGTAAAAAAGGTATAGTGGTCATGGTGTTTCTATAACCCTATAAAATGTAGGGTTTTTGTTTGCAACATACTTTTAAGTTTTCAAAGAGGAATCTTCCTCCTTGCTCTTCACCATGTCACAAATAAATAGGAGACAACATATATCATAAATTCAACAAAGCTCCATACAGATGGCCAGTAGGTCTTAGTTTCTCACCATTAGTTTCTATCCTTTAAACATCCCCCATTTCTCAATAGTTTTGTAGGGTAGAGATCAAGATAATACAATACATGCCTTTGTGAACCACGGGATATGGAATCTATGACAGCATTCAATTAATCCACTGGACTTTAGCATAGAAATATTATGCTTACTAATCTAGTTCTTCAAAACCCTGAACTTTTTTGTTAGCTAATGGCCTGAACACTTACTGATGCAAATCTGTTTTTCTTCAGCCTCCAAACTCTGTCTTCAGTGAATGTTGGGGTCCTGGATTTAGCACTTCTCAAGAGAAAAAGCTGACTCTTGCTTTAATTGTACCACTTGCCCAGATAATGAAATTGCTAATGGCACAAGTAACTCTATGTCTTATAATTCTTCATCTCTCCCTAGTTTTTTCCAAACCAACTAAGGAAATGAAATAACTGTGTGTTAACATTATAGAGTTCTCATCTTTCTCTATCTTACTAATGTAATTGTGATAACTGATGGTATTCCTAGTTGAAATATCAGTTCACAATTTTAAGTTACAAATTGTATTAATATTTTCTAGTTGATTTAAGGCCAAATTATCTCCATGATTTGCCTCTTACCAATATCCATTAATATAATTTTTAACTCAATACATAAATTAAACACGAGTCTTAATTAGGGGCGTGTTTATCTTAAAACTTATATTGTGTCCACACAGAAAACATGCATTTTCATGTCTTTATTTTGCAGAGCCCAGAATTAATCATGTCACACAGTAAGTGCTCTGAAACGTGCATTTGGTTTAAGAAATGTGGATGAGTGTTGTACAAAGCATGACTATACAGAGTTAAATTATTTTCTCTGTTCCCATTGCTTCAAGGTGAGAAGAGACAAATATCATGAGATGAATTCAAGATGTGCCACAAAGGCTATGTCAAAGAGACATATATCAAAGTATAAAGTGCCATTTAGTGTATTTGATTGATTAATTAGAGGTAAGAACCTCATGGGTACTTTGCTGCTTGAGCTGGATTCAAACCACCATCTTCAAATCTCAGCCTCCTGACTAGCTAACATTAAAGACATAAGCCACCTATGCCTGGCAGTTTTTGAATTTTTAGGCATACTAACGTCCTGTCTACAGAGCATAATATTGCATAGTCCTCTAATACTTTTCATTAATATTTTCCTGTTCAAAAAGTTTCGCCTTTTACTATGATTCTTAGAGATTGTTTTCTTCAATACTTGGCTAGTTCCACTAACCCATTTACTTTTGCAATAATCCTGAGACTCTTTTATGAGACCTTTCTCTATGTCTTTGTCTCTGTCTCTCTGTATTTGTCCCTCTCCATTTCCTTGTCTCTCCTTCAACTCTCTCTCTTTCTGCTTCCCTTATATGTCTTTAGTCTACTAGGACTGGCTTGTATAAGCTACAAAAATGTACTTCAATTTAAGATTACATTGTATAGGATTTTTTTTACTTCTTTCAGAGAAAAATCTATGAAGCATAATACTTTGCTCCTTTATCACTAGAATATATTTAATTCAGTATTATTTAATCATTATTAAAAATAATTCATAATAATTGGTATATATCAAATACTTTTTAAGATTTTTTATTTTAATGATACAATATTTTGCATCCTGTTGAAACAGGAGAATGCTATGTGTCACATTTCAAAACTATTATTTGTTAAAAAAAAACGTACTATTTTTTTCAAATAGGTTAATTTAGTTGGTTCTATACTACTTTTACAAAATCACATAAGTACTTAAAACTTATTGCATTCATATTGCAGACAAAACTGCAATCATTGCTTGTCTCTTCTAATGGTTATTTCATGTTTATTATATTTAGTTAAATTTATGTATGCATTCTGGTATTTGGGTTTGAAGTCAGTGCCTCTCCTGTTCTTTAGCTTTTTCACTCAGGTTTGCTCTGTCACTTGAGCCACAGTTCCAGTACTGGATTTTTGATAGTTGGAAATAAGTGTCTCATGAACTTTCCTGCCAAGGCTAGCTTCAAACCTTGATTCTCAGAGCTTACAATCTTGAGTAACTAGGATTTTCTTCTCACATTTACCCTTCTAATAGATAAATGATGAGTGAAATACTGGTTAAATTAGAAAATACAACAATGTATTCCCCAAAAATGTATGCATGTTCTTTTTGGAGAGTTAATATTACTGGTAAAATACTGAATCCTTATTTTCTGATGTAGTCCATGAGGTTGCTGGGAGAGTATTTGATTTTAATTCTTTTGCATAGTATTTTGTGTTCCTCTCTAATTTCTTCTTAATTGGTTTTCACAAATTACACAACACGTTTTTCTCTTAAATGAAGAAATGAGAAGAATGTGCACATGGATCAAATGATGTGTTGAAGGAATTGTGGATGAATGACAGGCAGAGAGAGCATTAGTAGCACATAACATAAGTTCATGGATAACTATAGATAGAGGAACACAGGTAAGAAGACGGTAACAAAGAAATCTAGCCATATATAGAGAGCTGGAAAAATAATTTCTTCCTTATGTGTTTGGGCCAAACATTTTTTAATCCAGTGAGATAACAAACTAAAGATTATCCCACAGTTCATTTAATATACATGTTCAAATGTCAGCCTTCCTAAAAAAATGTACATAGAATTCTAAAACTAAAGATGTGTAAAAGAATTGTATGATTAAAACTAGAACTTAGGAGTCAGAAAATGAAAAAGAACCTGGAGATGGAAAGGCTTCCATTGAGTTGAAAGTGGCTGTAATTCCAGGGGCTGGGAAGGTGGCTCAGTGGTAGAGTGCTTACCTTGCAGGCATGAGGCCCTGGGTTCGATTCCTCAGCACCACATAAGCAGAAAAAGCCAGAAGTGGCGCTGTGGCTTAAGTGTTAGAGCACTAGCCTTGAGCTGAACGGCTGAGGAACAATGACCAGGCCCAGAATTCAGGGCCCATGACCGACCAAAAAAAAAAAAGTGGCTGTAATTTCAGAAGTACTCTATTGATTCAATCCTATATCACTGAAAATTCCAATGCATGTTTGTTTTTCAATAGAAAAATGAACCCTAAACCATCTTCTAATGGCAAACAACTATAACTGTAGTTGAGAATGAATAGATTGTTGAATTAATCTGAGCAGGGCAAAAATGTTTATGGGACCTCTTACATGGCTAGGGTCTAACAATGTAAGAGGTGGAGATTGAGGGAATCAGTTCCAGTCTAGCCCTGTGTGGATGTTTAGTCTCAATAGTGGTGCATTCCTATAATCACAGTTATGGTGAGAATGTAGAAAAGGATTAAGATCCATTTGTTTGCAGAGACAGGAAGCAACAATTTGTAAACAAAATATACACAGAGTGAACTGAGCATTGGTGGTTCATGACTATAAATCTAGATACTCAGGTACCTGAGATCTGAAGATTGCAGTTCAAAGCCAGCCAAGGCAAGAATGTCGGTGACGCTCTCATCTCCAATGGGTTACCCCAAATGGTGCTGTGGCTCAAAGTGGTAGAACACTAACCTGGAGTACAAAAGCACTGGGATATGGCCCAAGTCCAGATTTGAAGCCACAGGGACTGTCACAAAAATTACAAAGATTAGAAGAGACATGAAATGATTTTGATGGGGTAACACTACCATTTAGACTTCTTTGTGTAAATACTCTAGTATACAATCTGGTCTCATATGTCTCATAGCAGAAGTGTTAAGAAAATGAATGCTTGAAGCCAAATAACTTTGAAGCAATCAATTGCCCAGCAGTATATATCACATAAGGTAAATACCTTAAAAACTTTCATTGGAGAAGTTGGATTGGTTTCAGAAAATGCAAAATCTCAAGAAGGTTGCTACAGCTCTGGAACATGTAATGAGGATTTTTTTATGTACAAATTCTTCGTACAGTATCAGCATCTAATATAAGTCCAGGTGCTAGAGCTGGCTATGACTCTCACTATTAACCTAATGTTAGAATTACTACTAGAGGGGTCACAATGGAAATAGTCTAGCAATTTCCCTTTTTGTGGAGCAAAACTTGAATCTCTCCATTGATTGGACATCAAAAGTTAGGGTGAAAATAACACTGTTCATGGACTACATGCTGGACTCAGTGATGTAGCTAAATCCATCTCTGGCTTTTGATTCAGAACAAATGCTGGGGCTGATGATAGAGCAGCACGAGGCAACAAGGTGCTATATATTACTCTTATAATTCTTTCTAAAGACAAAGAAATGCTGATTCCATAAAATATCCAGTTTGCATCCTTCAAAGAGAAAATTCCATTGCCCTTTTTTGTATTTCAGGGTTTTCTTACTCCTGGCACAAGGCCAGTGTTGAAGTATCTTCCCAGGAGTGCCCTAAACATTCGATGTCCAGATATACTCTTCTTTTCAGCCCAGGGATGTGAACCATCAGGCTTAGCTTTGTTGGGCTCTTTGACCTCTACGGGCCAAGGGAAGGAGAGCATGGCATTCTAGGTCTGACCCAGATTTGCAGAGTTTCAGCTGAGGCAGGAGATGGTATATTGTAGCGATTCACAAATCTCTCAATGCTCATCCTGCTATGTCCCCGGAATACAAGTGATGGCACTTGAGGTACATAGGAGGCAACCCGAATCAAAAGAAAGACTATAAATTCCCTTCCTTATCACCGTATGGTTTCTGGGGATCAGAGACTGTTGCTGCCAGTTTAAAGAACATCACAACACAAGCTAAGCCCATCTGGCTGCCTAGGCATGGAAATTATGGGAAATCTAAATAGTGGTGCCAACCTCTTGGGAAAACCAAGTGTTATTAGCAGATCTAGACTTTTCTAAATGTTCCATACCCTCCTCTCTCTGTCATGACGATGGTTTGCCAATGGGCTCAGCTCTGAGTGCATTATCAACCGGAGCTCAAAACATGTACCCTCATGTATCTTCCTCCTGTGGAAAGAGCCCCATACCTCAGCACTCTAGGGCACAATGCAAACGTAAGGTATATTAAGTAGGTAGGTTTCACATGCTATTCAGGCAGGAAAAGTTCATTTACCAAACTGCTGCCCCCACAGTGCATGGTGGAGAGGCATAGCTGAAAGGAGAGACCCACCTCCAGACCAGGACTTATCTAGGCTGGGACAGTAAAAAGCAAGGCCAGGTGGGGGAAAGGTGTGGCCACATTAGATCTGAATCTGACCTCAGGCCTGGGACCCTTCTATGGTCAGATGGGAGGCATGACCAGAGGCAGCCCAGGATGTAACCTATCAGGAGGGTAGGTGACTGCTTTCAAGTATGCCAGTTACCTAGGTAACAGATACTGGGTGGAAACTTTGCCAGGAGGTAGGGAGGTGTCTGCACAGGGCCTGCATGGCCTGGAGCAGACCTCACAACAAATATCGCCATGCTGAAGAAAATTACCCAAACTCCAGACCAAAACAGACCGAGTTTGTGAGATGGTACTGTTATGTGAAGTTCAGACTGGAGTAGGGGAGAATTTTATTATGGCTAGAGTCCATGAGGATTTCACTCCTACTAAATCTATTTAGGAATTCTAGTGTTAATGACCAACTCCGGCCTGGGCCCCAGCAGAATTCAGGTTTTCCTGATCATAGTAGTAAACTATGCTTAGTGCCTGATGTAATGCTGTTGAAGTGTAGGTGGTTCATATCTATACATTGAATGAGGACAGTAAGCTGCTTTCCAGATAATCTGTGACTATGGTTTCTCTGTTGTAAACCGTCCTTGCTCTGTCTATATGTAGGTTAGCGATACTCCTTTCAGAGAGAAAGAGGTACCCTCTTCATACACAGGTTTTTTTTTGCCTCATGCCTCAGATAATTGAAGCTGGATCCAGAGAACATTGTGTTCAGAAGGAAGTAAATGATTCAAGAACATGCCACAGCCAGGGACTGACCACTTCACAGAAACAGCCTAATCCAGAATCTCTCTGGCCTCTGAGACAAGATGCTGGCAATAGACAATGAGGGTTCTGTTCTGAGCAATCCACTTCCCAGATTCTATTTCCTAGGCCTCACCTGCAGGTGAAAAATCTCCAGTCATTATAATTGTTATTTGAATTTGATCAGATGTTTCAGTTCCCGGTGGATGTTGGCAAACTACTGGTAGATGGACAGGAAGAATAGATTGAATGTTTTGAAGAATTCACTGACTTTAACATGTGAAGTGTAGTTACAGAACACCTTGTAAAATGCTCAACTCTGCCCATGTCACAATGACAACGTTATGCACCATGACATCCAAATCGCGTCAGGGATGACATTGTATACATATAATGATTCTAAGGAGATGCTTATGATGCATCTGTTACTAAAACAACAGATAAAAATATTTCCTGTATTGATCATTGTGATCAGAAATGCATTGAGTTTTTGTTAGTGTATGTAGACAATTTGTAAACTATTTAATATGTGTTAATTCTTAAAAACACTAAATGCATAAAGGCTTCACATTGCAATCTTCCATTTTGTATCCTGGAAACAAATGGTGGCTGCAGGGAGACTTCTAGTCTATGAACAAGGCAGGAACACTGGCTGCAAAGACTCAACATGTGTACACACAAGGTCATCAAATGTGGTGATTAACTGTTTCCACTGATAGAGATTCTCCTTTATGAACACAATATTTCAGTATGCCCTAAATTGTGAATGTTCCTTGTTTTTCTCGGCTCCAGAAATTTAGGAGCTAAAACTTAAGATACAGTACTATATTACAGATTAAAAAACTGATCAAACATTTTGTTTAGGCAATAACCTCATGATTAAAACTCAAATAGTTCAGTAAATAAGAGCAAGAACTGACAAGTGGGATTACGTCAAATTAAAACTTTCAGTACAACACATTAAAAAGGATTTAGTGTGAATAGATGGCCTACAAAATTGGCCAGCTAAATATCTGGCCTGTGATTATTAACCAGAATATTCAAAGAAATCATAAAACTAAACTCTTAAGGAATCAATTTGTCAAATAACACATTGGAAAATAACCTTAAAGATACTTGTCAAATACAGAATCTAAATGGATAATAAAATGCACAAAGAGATTTTCAGAATCCTTTGTATAAATGAAATGCACAGCCAAAGAACATTGAATTTTGCCACACTCCATTGACAATTTCTATCATCAAGAACACAAATAACAAATGCTGGCAAAAATGAAATGAAAGGGAGCACTGACACAAAATTCATGGGAATGTCATTCCATGCAACCACTATGGAAATGTATGTAGTTTCCTCAAGAAACGATAAGTAGATTTGGCATGTGAACCAATGCCACTACCTGTGAGACTGAGGTTCATTCCATGGATATATGGTCAGATATTAAAATACCTCTGGATAGCTAAGATATACTACCAAGAATTTTAAAAGTAAGGTCTAAAATTCTACATAAGATAACATATATAAAAGTATAAAAGAAAAAGCCAGGCACCAGTGGGTTATGCCTGTAATCCTAGCTAATCAAGAAGCTGTGATCTGAGGATCGAAGTTCAAAGCCAGCTAGGGAAGGAAATTCTTTGAGATTCTTATCTCCAATAATCCACCACAAAACTGTAAGTGGTGCTGTGGCTCAAATGGTAGAGTGATTGCCTTGTGCTAAAGAGCTGAGGGACAGCAGGCAGGTCCAGAGTTCAAACCCCACACCTGATCAGGAAAAAAAAAAAAACCTATTAAAGACCAGTGGAAACTTTGAAAATCTTTATCCACGTACTATTTTAAAGTATATATTTTAAAGTAAAGTATAAATTTTAAAGATATTCTGCTTTGTTTATATGTGTATGGTGATCCACCACTGTGACTTGTGAGGAGTGTGTTCACTGCTCTGAAGTAACTCTGTTCTATAGTGCCATGGAGATCTCTACATAGAATTTGGTTCTAATATCTTGTGACAAGTAGAAACAATATAGCTGGATTTGATACTGATATTGCTTGAGATAAAGAAGAAATTCCTCCACTACTACATATTCTCACACCAGTACATCATGAAAAATAATATAGTGATCTATGTTAGCAAGTTTATTAAAAATTGTCTGTGTGAAGGTTCAGAATGCAAATGTGAAGCTTAGTTTTGCGGTTGACTACCTAACTGAGGATATATTATAATATGTTGATCTTTGAATTTGTCAAAATATATGATGCAAATTCCACCCAGAGACCTTAATAAAATGCTTCTAATTTCAGCAGCAACATTGCTTCCTGGGAATATTTAAGTAGATGCAGTTGTGGAGGCCTGTGACCATGATATTTTAGAAATCTGCCTGGAACAACCGGCAATATTTTGTGGCTGCTATGGATATTTAATTTGTGAAATGACCCACAGGTGTGATGACCTAATAACTTAGATTCATATCCAGCTGGCATACATTTTTTTCTGTCCATTTCACCATGCACCTGGAATGGCATCCTCTGATGCAATCCAGTTGCATCATCCCAAATGGCTTTCATTCTAAGAGTTTCTTGACACAGATGTTGCACCAAATATATCAAAGTTAATTTCATCCCTACGGCCTCACTATCTGTGGTCTTGGAGGAAATCATAGCACCTGGGATGAAGGAGGAGAATCTTCAAACATGTTTTCCAATTTATGTTGTCCTCCTAGATTCAAGGCCTCAGATGCAGAGCCCCAGGGAAGAGTTTTACCCATTCTAACTGGAGACGTACAAGAGGTTTCCATGAAAGTTGGGCTACAGTACACAACTCTGTCAATAAAAAGATACATATGCACATATACAAAGATAAATGAACATATATTCTGGAAACTGTAGGACTCATTTCCAGCCAGGATTTCAGCTTGGCAGATGTGTCAGGGATGTGCCTTTTGACTTTCACAATCCTTCTCCAGCTTCCCCTTCTTGTTAGGTCCTCAGTTGGCACTACCTGCTTTTCTACAATGATGCAGAGAGCACACATGGATGGAGATATCATCATTGCTGGGTTTTTCCCTCTATACACATTGGGAACAGGTAGCAGTAATAGTGATGCTTCCGTACATGAAGAGAACAATCTGTGAGTAACTCATCAATTTAATTCGCTTTACTTTTCTGTTCTCAGGTTAGACAAACTATGAGGAAACTCTGTCTTCTCTACTCTGCCACCATTCGTATTGAATCAGAAACAGCTCAGTTACATTATGTTATCTTCCATCTACTGTTGAGTAAATTTCTACCTGCTTGTGTAATCTGGTTTCCTTCCATATAGCTTCTCTTTCCAGGGCTGTAATTGCATTACTTTACTCCAGTATCTTCTGCCCCACAGCAGTAACTGCAGAGGATGAACTGAAGTATCTAGAAACAACCCAAGTCATTATCATAAGTTATGTACTAAAAGGCTGCAGGCACGTTTTCTTCTGCACAGGCCAGTTGTCTCAGAACTTGTCTTTGGTAACATTTATATTTTGAGGACAATGAAAAAAATGTAGACTTCTGGCTCATTCTAGCACTAATTTGTCAAGAAGCTAATATCTAAGGATAAATGTTTGAAGGCAGCTGGGCATGAAAATCTATGAGACATGTATCTCCATTTACTCAGTCAGACTGGAAATGGTGCTGTGGCTGAAATGGCAGAATGCTATCTGAAGCAAAAATGATCAAAGACTGTCTAGTATCTGATTTCAAGCCCTTGGTCTCTCTGTTCTCTCTCTCTCTCTCTCTCTCTCTCTCTCTCTCTCTCTCTCTCTCTCTCTCTCTCTCTGTTATTTTAGACAAATTATGTTTCAAAATATGCACTGCACCATTATTTCATGTCACATATGCTCCATATTAACAAGCATTATCAAAGATCACTTATGGGAGAATTTTATCTGCCAAAGATGAGTTCTACTTTATGTGTGTACATGCATATACTTGGTTATTGATCTCAAGCAGAGTCACTAATGAATGGCTATACATGAAGAGAAAAAAAAATAGAAAGAAAAATGGCTACACAAACCTCCAAGTAACAAAGTAATTGGCTGTTGCATAATAGCTAATTTGATACTTACTTCAGGAGGAAATGTCATTGCCTCTATCATCTGCACTCCATTTCAAGTCCTGGTATAAGAAGTGAAACTGAGATAACTGTCCACAGACAAGAACAGAGATGGCATATAAGATAAATCTTATATATCACTACTAAGTTTGGTTATTTTTTTGTCTTTTGTGTTTGTCTAACTGCCTGGGCACTGTCGCTGAGCTTCTTTGCTCAATCTACTGCTCTAGTCTACATCTGGCACTTTAAGGTTTTTAAATAAAGAGGCTCACAGACATCCATGCCCAAGATGGCTTCAAAACATGACCCTCAGATCTCAACTTCCTAGTTATGTATAACAACAGGCATAAGGCATCTGTGCCTAGCTTAGCTTATTTTTCTTATTCCCCCCTATTTATCCATGTTTAGCTAATTTTCCTTCTCTTTGTTTCCCAAAACACGTTTCAGTACACTTTTTTCTTTGCTAATATAGACACATTAAGTATTATAGTTTCAGCTGATGGATTTCATAACTACCTACAGATATGAAGAGAAGTATAGTCTGCATGATATTGACTACAGATAGCTATATTTATTCATGAAGTCTTTATTGTAGATAAGTTTAACACTACAATTAGCCATCAGGATATGAGAGGTTTGATTCAACTCTACAGATGCGGATGTTACCACAATCTTTCTCAATTTCTGTATAATAGGTTGCTCATGCTTCATATCGGTTTCATATTGTAGTTCCACCCTGCATATCACAAAATTGGACTATAGCACTCACTCTATGTGTAAACAGTTCTATAACTTCTCACATATCCTTTGTTCTCTCCCATATCTATCATTTCTTCTGTTCATTTTTAGCTTCCTGATGTAGTTAGGATTAGAGATATGAGCCACTGGTGCTTGGCTTTTTCGGGAAGTCTGATGCTTATCACGTGAGCCACACCGGATTTCTGTCTTTTTGTTGATTAATGGGACATAAGTTTGTCATGAACTTTTTGCCCCAGTTGGCTTTCATTCAGCATTTGTAGTCAGAGCCTCCTAATGAGCTAGAATTTCAGGAATGAGCAAACAGTACAAGTAATTTTTATTTTCTGAGGTATCTCCAATCTTAAATTTCTATATATCATCACCAACAATGCAATTGGGGAGGTAAAATATCGTGTTTTTGCATGTGTGCAAACTATATTATGATGAGTTTCCATTGTGATATTTCCATACATGAACACAGTACATGTGAAATAAATTTACTTTTGGATTTTCTACTAAAGAAATTCAGTAATGATTTTCAGAAGCTGCCTCTGTGTTCCAGATCATCTGTGTGAAGAATTAGCTGGTTTGTTTTATACAGAGGTAGATCCAGGTACAAATGTACATGATGGACAAATAGGAATTTAAATTATCCACATGAATATAATTGAAAAGTCATCACTGAAATGAGAAGCCTCTAATTCCATGGCATTATGGGAACTGTACTGAGACAGAAATAAGCAATGAAAACACCAGATCATTCTATTTCCATAGAATGCTTTAAGGCACAAATATTCAGCCACTTTCCTTACAAAGTCTTTATTTTACTGTTGATTAATGAACAAGTTTATATATATATATAATAGCTGCTTGTTAACTTCTACTACAGGGGAGCAGCAGGTAATATATTTCTAGCATGCATCTCCAGCTCAAACCTCATCCCTGAGTTATTATATGCTTGATACCATGATTTAAAAATGCATATTCCCTCTGCCCATCTTCCAATTCAACTTAAACTTATCTGGCCGTACATATTCACCTTCATATTTTCCATTCCCTCATTTCCCATGTCCATTTTTCAGTTCCAGTGATACTTCATTTTTTTCTGCATGATGGGTGACTCATTTTATCTTTGATTTTTATTGTTCTGATTTCTCATATGGTTTAACATTTTTCTGTATTGGTTTTCCATTTGTAATTTTTAAATTTTAATGTATCTGCTTATGCGTTGGTTTCTTAACTGGATTTTTTCTACTAGTATTTAAATTTTTGGAACTATTTTACACTATGCTATTAATCACCTGTGAGATGAATAGGTAGAAGTAGTTTCAACCATTCATTTAGATGTCCCACTTTTTGATTTATTATGCTGAAACTTTTCAATTTCATGCTACCACAGCTACTTTTTTCTATTGTTGAGTAGAATTTAAGGACTTGCAAATAAGAAACAGTTTCTGTCACTTAGTCAACTTCAGAGCTAATTGTTGTTATTTTATGACTGGTTTGAGTTCTATTAAAGTTATATTGTATTTTTCTAATACTTGTAAAGTTTCAATCTCTTAATAACTGATCAACTTTTGAGTTATAAAAATACAGATTGAAGAAAAGGGTCAAATTTCAGTGTTTTTCAAATAGATAACCAGTTTCACATTGCCACACCTTTCTTAGGGTCCCATCTCTAGGCC
Organism: Dipodomys spectabilis; assembly: GCF_019054845.1. Lineage (NCBI taxonomy): Eukaryota > Metazoa > Chordata > Mammalia > Rodentia > Heteromyidae > Dipodomys > Dipodomys spectabilis. The sequence goes on along the minus strand of NW_024870893.1, from coordinate 57,564 downwards.
AGGCATTTTTTTTGTCAACTTCTCAAAGAATCGGTTATCTGTAGTTATTTACATCTATTTCTTGGCCTTATATTTCACTGATATACTGTCTGCTTTCAACACAAAAATTTTTCTGCTCCTTGTATAGTTAGTATAAGAGAAAGGTTGGTGTGGTAATACTTCAGTGTTTTTCTTGTGTCTTAAGATAGGTCTAGCTAATGGACAATTTCCTTTTCCATAAAATTTAGTCTTGATTCTGTTTGTGTGAAAGAAGTGATAGGAAATGGGATGGAGACTCTACTGAATCTGTAGATGTTTTCCAGTAATATGATTATTTTCAGCATTATGATTCAGCTCATCCAGAATTCTGGGAGGTACGTGTTGATTTCTTCTGTGATTGCTCATGATTTTTACTTCAGTCTTATCAACCATTTGTTTTTGTACAAGCTGCTTTTGATTCATTGCTCATTGCTACTGTGTTTTTAATTGCAATTTTTCTATTTGATTTCATTCCTTCTACTAATTTGGGGTTGCATTTCTAATTCCTTGAGCTACAGGGTAAGTTGTTCTTCCAGAACATGCTATCTTGATTTAAGCAAGGTTGTTAGATTCTTTCCTTCCTGGGCTTTCTAAAACTATAGATTTATTATAAGCTATTGTAATTTTCATTTGTTCTAAGGATCATTTTACTTCCTGTACTTTGTCTTAAAAACAGTTCACTTTATCAATTTTTTAATTACGTTGAATACTTTATTATTTAAATATTTTATAATTGTCAGAAAATAAATTCCTTCGATAATTCTTGTTTGGGCCTATTTTGCTCGTTAAATTCTAGCATTACTGTAATGTAATCTGCATGTATGCACAATATACTTTAAAAGAAATTAAAATTTGTCAGGTGTTTTGTCTCTTCTGGAGAATGTTTAGTATGTTGATGAATCAAGTATTATTCAATAGAAGTTGGTTGTAATATTATTTTTTATACATTTTCATTGTAAAAATAGTGTACAAAGGGGTTACAGTTATATGAGTAAGGTAATGAGTACATTTTATAGAGCAATGTTACCTCCTCCTTTGTTTTTCCTCTACCGTCCCTTCTCTTCCCGTCTCCCTAACTCTCCCTCCCTCATTCCCACAAGTTGTAAAGTTTGTTTACAATATAGTGTCATGTACATGTCATTGTTACAGTGTGTCAACCTATATCCTATTTAAACATTTTGTTTTTTTCGTTCCCCTTCTTATATCAGAAAAGTGTATACACAAGATGCAGGGAACCGGAATCAAATATGGTGAAAACAGGTTATACTGTTGGGAAGGAACATACTAAAGAAACAAAAATATCACATAGTATATTATAAATATATTTAAAAAAACAATAGCAAGAAAGAAAAAAACTACCCATGTCCCTGTCTCGGGGTTCATTTCACTTAACATCATCTTATATAGTCATATGCACATAGCTTTTGACCTTTTCTGCTTGTCCTAGACATATACTAGTTATTGCAAATAAGGGAAAGCAAGGGACCTATGATTATTAATTCGGGTTTACTTCACTTAATATATTTTTTCCAATTCTTTCCATTTCCTAACAAATGGGGCAATGCCATTCTTATGGAGACATAAAATTCCATCTATCTATCTATCTATCTATCTATCTATCTATCTATCTATCTATCTATCTATCTATCTATATCACATTTTCTCGATCCATTCATCTACTGAGGGGCATTTGGGTTGGTTCCTTATCTTAGCTATGGTAAATAATGCTGCGATAAGCATAGTTGTGCTGGTAGTTTCAGTATGGCCTTGTTTGTGATCATTTGGGAAAATGCCCAAAAGTGGGATTGCTGGGTCATAGGGGAGCTGTATATGGAGTCTTTTGAGGAACCTCCATACGGCTTTCCAGAGTGGTTGAACAAGTTTACATTCTCACAAATAATGCAGTAGGGTTCCCTTTTGGCCACATCCCCTCCAGTATCTGTTGTCATTAGATTTCTAGATTATAGCCATTCTAACTTGGGTGAAGTAGAATTTCAATGTTGTTTTGATTTGCATTTCTTTTATGGCTGGAGAAGTTGAGCATTTCTTCATGTGTCTATTGGCCATTCTTATTTCCTCTTCAGAGAAGTTTCTCTTTAAGTCTTTAGCCCACTTATTTATTAGGAAATTGGTTCTTTGAGGATTTGTTGTGGGGGGATTTCATTTTTTCAGTTCTAAGTATATTGTCCATTGTATGGCTAGTGTGATCTTCTCCCAATCCGTGGACTTGCTATTTACCTTGCTAGCTATGTTCTTTGCCTTGCAGAAGCTCTTAGTTTCAAGTAATCCCATTTGTCCAACCTTTCTTTGATTTATTGTGTTTCTGGGTCTCCATTTAAAAAGTTTCGACCTGGGGCTGGGAAGGTGGCTCAGTGGTAGAGCACTTGCCTTGCATGCTCAAGGCCCTGGGTTCGATTCCTCAGCACCACATAAGCAAAAAGAAAAAGCCGGAAGTGGTGCTGTGGCTCAAGTGATAGAGCGCTAGCCTTGATCTGAAGAGCTGAGGGGCAGCGCCCAGGCCCAGAGTTCAGGCCCCACGACCGGACCCCCCCCCCAAAAAAAAGTTTCGACCTGTGCCAAGGAGCCGTAGAATTTCTCCTATTCTTTCCTGTAATGTTTTCAGGGTGTCTGCTTTGACTCAACAGTCTTTGATCCATTTGGAGTTGATTCTGATCCAGGGTGCTATATAAGGATCTACCTTAGTTTTCTACAGGTGATTGACCAATTTTGTGGTTGTAATATTCTTTTGCAATATGTGTGGCTCATATAATCAAGGATGAAATTTAATTCTCATGTCTTCCTCTTAATTTTGTCTGGAAGATCTCTCCATGCAATTTTCAGTCTGATTCTTTAATTTTGTGGTTAGGTTGTATGAAAACAAACACTTAGAATTGCTATTTCATCTTGTTGATTTGATCCTTTTACCATGACATAAAAATTGTGTCGCTTTTTATATATCATTAACGTCTGTTTGATGTGTTGTGTTATAGATACTTCTGCATTTTAATTTCATTTGTATGGACTGTCTTAGTGTACTTTTTCAATTTTTTGTTATTGTAAAATTGATGTACAGAGCAATTACAGTTACCTAAGTCAGGTACTGAGTATATTAATTTTTGAATGGTGCTGATTCTTCCATCATTTTCTCTCATTTCCCCAATATATATTTAAGTTTCAAACCATTGTATGTAGAGTATCATGCCTGCAATATTTCTCCATTTGTCCCACCATGTCTGTGCTCCCCTGCTTACTCTCACCAAAATAGTCTTACATACAAGAACGAAATAAGAAACAATGACAAAGGAGAAAAAAGAAACAAACTCAAAAGACAAAATAACAAAAATATCATTATTATATCTAGGGAGGTTATTTAATAAACATCATTTTTATGATCACATATACACACATACATATTAAGCATATGTGATGCTTTCCTGAGAATATTCTTATGTGGTCTCATTATGTGAATGTTTATAATCCTGTATAACTTGTCATGTCCAAGTGTACATTTGTATTTTTTACCATCCAGTGTGTTTACTTGCAGATATAATGTTGATATATATTATGGATATATTTTAGTTATAACAATGAGGGAAACCATGCAACCTATGTTTCTTTTGGACTGACTTAATTCATTTAATATTATATTTTCAAGTACTGCCATTTCCTTGTCGAGCTAGCAATATCATTCTTTCACATGGAATTACACAATGACATTTTGCATTTATACACCACACTTTCTTGAACAATTCAACTTCTGAGAGGAATCTGATTTGAATCCATATCTTAGATAATGTGAACATTGCTTTAATAAACTGATTAGACTGAGATCTTCAGTTGCCTTGTTTTTGTTCTATTGGATGAATGCCCAAGAGTGTAATAGCTGGTTCAAAGGGAAGCTCTATGTTAACTTTTTTTCTTATTGTGAAAATACCGTACAAAGGGGATCCAATAACATGGGCAAGGTAATGAGTGCATTTCTTATCAAGCATTGTTGCCTCCTCCTTTGTTTCCCCTTACCATACCTTCCCATCTCCCCACCCACCCTTTCACTCCCTCACACCCATCTCCCCGTGCCAAAGTTGTAAAGCTCATTTTTCAACATATGGTCTTGTATATCTCATTGTTGCAATGGGTCAATATTCCCCTCCACAATTTATACCAACATCAAATACAGTGAAAACAAAGGTTATACCATGGAGGAGGACATACAAAGCCACAAAGAAATATCTTATAAATATGTTACAAATAATAGCAAGAAAGAAAAACCATTTGAGTCCTTATCTTGGGGTTCATTGTGCCTAACATCAACATATCTGACCGTTTCTGCTTGTCTCAGATCTATGCTAGTTATTGCAAATTAGAGAAACCATGGGACCTATGTTTCTTTGGGCTGGCTTACTTAATATAATTTTTTCCAAGTCTTTCCATTTCCTAACAAATGGGGCAATGTCATTCTTTCAGATGGAGGCATAGAATTCCATTATGGATATATACCACATTTTCTTGATCCATTCATCTACTGAGGGGCATCTGGATTGGTTCCATCTCTTAGCAATGGTAAATAATGCGGCAATAAACATAATTGTGCTGGTAGTTTTAGGATGGTCTCGTTTGTGATCATTTGGGTAAATACCCAGAAATGGGATTGCTGGGTCAAAGAAGAGCTCTATGTGGAGTCTTTTGAGGAACCTCCATATTACTTTCCAAAGTGGTTGACCAAGTTTACACTCCCATCATCAATGTGGTAGGGTTCCCTTCTGTCCACATCCCCTCCAGCATCTGTTTTTTATTAGAGTTCTTGATTATAGGCATTCTAACTGGTTGAGGAGGAATTTCAATGTTGATTTGATTTGCATTTCTTTTATGACTAGGGAGGTTGAGCATTTCTTCATGTGTCTATTGGCCATCCTTCTTTTCTCTTGAGAGAAGTTTCTCTGTAAGTCTTTAGCCCACTTATTTATTGGACAGTTGTTTCTTTGAGGATTTCTTGTTGGGGTATTAATTTTTTGAGGTCCAGGTATATTTTATTTTATTTTATTGTCAGTCGTGGGGCTTGATCTCTGGGCTTGGGTGCTGTCCCTCAGCTCTTCAGCTCAAGGCAAGCGATCTACATCATGCGCCACAGCACCCCTTCCGATTTCTAGTGGTTTATTGGAGATACGAATCTCATGGAGCTTCCTACCCGGGCTGGCTTTGAACTGTGATCCTCAGATCTCAGCCTCCAGAATAGCTAGGATTACAGGCGTGAGCTACCAACACCCAGCTTCTAGGTATATGTTAGACATGAGACCCTTGTCCATTGTATGGCTAGTGAAGATCTTGTCCCAATCCATGGGCTTTCTATTGATCTTGATAGCTATGTCTTTTGCCATGCAGAAGCATTTCATTTTCATGCAATCCCATTTGTCCAACCTTTCTTTGATCGGTTGTGTTTATGGGTCTCTATTAAGAAAATTTCGGCCTGTGCCAAGGAGTCCTAGGGTTTCTCCTATTCCATCCTGTAATGTTTACAGAGTGTCTTCTTTGACTCTGAGGTGTTTGATCCATTTGGAGTTAATTCTGGTTAAGGGTGATAGATAAAGCTATAGTTTTTCTTTTCTGCAAGTGATTAACTAATTTTGCCAGCACCATTTACTGAAGAGACTGTCTTTCTTACATTGTATTTTTTAGCTCCTTTATCGAAGATTAGATGGCTATAGGTCTGTGGGTTCATTTCTGGGTTTTCAATACTATTCCATTGGTCCTGAAGTCTGTTCTTGTGCCAGTACCAAGCTGTTTTGATTAATATGGCATTGTAGAACAGTTGAAATTTGGAATTGATATTCCTCCAGCATTGTTCTTATTGTTGAAGATTGTTTTTGCTGTTGGGGGTCTTTTATTGTTCCATATGAATTTTTGGATTGACTCTTCTATATCCTTGAAGAATAAGGTTGGAATATTGATACGTATCGCATTGAATTTATAGATGGCCTTGGGAAGTATCGCCACTTTCATGATGCTGATCCTTCCAATCCAGGAGCATGGAAGGTTTTGCCACTTTCTAAGTCTGTTTTGATTTCTTTTTTCAGGTTTTGAAAGTTTTAATCAGAGAGGTCTTTCTCTTCTTTGGTTAAGTTAATTCCTAGGTATTTTATTTTTTGTGGGGTTATTACAAATGGAGTTGCTTTCCTGATTTCAGCCATGCTTTTCTCATTGGCAGCATATAGAAGAGCCATTGATTTTTGAGAGTTGATTTTATACCCTGCTATTTTGTCAAAGTTTTGAATCAGCTTGAGTAATTTGGGAGTGGAGTCTTTGGGATTCTTTAAATACAAGATCATGTCATCTGCAAAGAGGGAGAGTTTTACTTCATCTTTCCCTATTTGGATCCCTTTAATGTTTGCATCTTGTCTTATTACTGTAGCTAGGCATTCTAATACTAAATTGAAGAGAAGTGGAGAGAGTGGACATCCTTGTCTTGGCTATAGTTTTTCACCATTAAGTATAATGCTTGCTGTAGGTTTGTCATATACAACCTTTATAGTATTGAGGAATGTTCCCTCGATTCTGAATTTTTCCAGAACCTCCATCCTCAAGAGGTGCTGGATCTTGTCAAATGCTTTCTCTGCATCTATTGAGATAACTATGTGGTTCTTATCCTTGCTCCTGTTGATGTGATAAATTATATTAATTGATTTGCGTATATTGAACCAGCTTTGCATCACTGAAATGAATCCTATTTGATCATGATGTATGATTTTTTGGATGAATTTTTTAATTCAATTGACCAAAATTTTGTTGAGAAATTTTGCAACAATGCTCATCAAAGAAATGGGCCTATAGTTCTCTTTCTTTGATGAGTCCCTGTCTGGTTTTGGAATGAGGGTTATGATGGCTTCCTAGAATGAATTCGGTAATGAACTTTCTCTTTCAATTTCATTGAAGAGTTGGAGGAGTATTGGTGTGAGCTCTGCTTTGAAGGCCTTGTAGAATTCCACTGTAAATCCATCTGGTCCTGGGCTTTCTTGGATGCGAGGTCTCTTATTGCTGTTTCTATTTCAGTGCTTGATATGGGCCTGTTAAAATGGTTTAACTCATCTTGATTTAGTTTCGGCAAGTTGATATTTGCTAGGAAAAGATCCATTTCTGCCAAGTTCTCAAACTTATTGGCATAAAGGTTTGAGAAGGATTCCCTTATAACATTCTGAATCTTGGTTCTTTCTGCAGTGATGTTTTCATTCTCATCTCTGAGTTTACTTATTTGGGTGTGTTCTCTTTTTCTGATAAGACTTGGTAAGGGTCTGTCAATTTTGTTAATCTTTTCGAAGAAGCAATTCTTTGTTTTGATTCTTTCTTTGTTTTGGGGGGGGGTACTAATTCGTTTATTTCTGATTTAACTTTAATGGATTGGGGTTTATCTTGCTGCTCTTTTTCAAGGAGGTTCAGATGTCTCATCAAATTTTTGGTTTCAGATCTCTCCAATTTGTTGATGTAGGAACTCAGAGGTATAAACTTGCCTCTGAATACTGCCTTTGCTGTGTCCCAGAGGAGATGGTAATTTGTGTGTTAATTTTTGTTGAATATCATGAACACTTGAATTTCCTTTCTAATCTCTTCCATGACCCACTGGTGATTCAACATTGTGTTGTTCAGCCTCCATGTGTTACCGGACTTTCTTTGGTGGCTTTTGGTGTTGAGTTCTAATTTCATTCCCTTGAGGTCTAAGAGAATGCACGGTATAACTTCAATGTTTCTGAATTTGTACAAGTTTGCTTTGTGACCTAAAATGTGGTCTATTTTGGAAAATGTTCCATGTGCTGCTAAGAAAAACTTGTATTCTGATGCTGCTGGATGATATATTCTTAGATGTCTGTTAAATCTATTTGATTTTTCCAGTTGTTTAGATCTTTGATTTGTCTGTTGAATTTTTGCGAGTTGATCTACGTAGTGGGGATAGTGGTGTGTTAAAATCCCCAACAATTAATGTCTTTGGATCTAAGTGGCATTTGTGGGAAAGAAGTGTTTCTTGGATAAATTTGGGTGCTCTGTTGTTTGGCGAATACTTATTTATCATTGTAATATCCTCCTGAAGGAGAGATCCCCTAATTAGTATGTAGCGATCTTATTTATCTCTTATCACTAATTTTTATTTGCCGTATTTTATCAGATATTAAGATTGGAACTCCCGCCTGTTTATGCGGGCCATTTGCTTGGTAGATTTTGTCCAGCCTTCACATTCAAAATGTGTTTGTTTTTATGGACAAGGAGTGACTCCTGAAGGCAGCAGATAGAAATGTCTTGCTTTTCAATCTAACTAGAAAGTCTATGTTGCTTAATTGGAGAGTTCAGTCCGTTAATGTTGAGAGTTAAGACTGAGAGGTGTTTGGGAGTTCCTGCCATGTTATCCACCATTAGGGGGCTAGGCAACTGGGTCCTTCCTATGGTTCTTGGATTCTCAGTTTGGGTGTGGTTTCTTGGCCTTTATTGTGGTCTTGTTGGTTTTCTATGTGTAGGACATCTTTAAGTATCTTGACATCTTTAAGTATCTTTTGTAGGGCTGGTTTGGTGGAGATATATTGTTTCAATTTTTCTTTGCTATGGAAGGTTTTTATTTGACCTTTGGTTATGAAGTAGATTTTAGCTGGGTTCAGTATTCTTGGTTGATAGTTGTTTGTCTTTAGGGCATGGCATACATCATTCCAGGCTCTTCTTGCTTTAATTGTGTCTGCCTAGAAATCTGAGGTGATTCTAATTGGTTTCCCTTTTTAGGTGATTGATCTTTTCTCTTTGGCAGCATTAATTATCTTTCCTTGGTCCTAATTTATCCTGTACGGATTGTAATGTGACAGTGGGATATCTTTGTTTTGGTCTATTTGTGGTTCTAATAGCTTCTTGTATCTGAATAGGCCTATCTTTTTAGATGTTTGGGAAGTCTCTGCTAGGATCCTGCTAAATAAATTTCCTAGACCATTAACTTCTGTCTCTAGTTGCTCCTCTATACCCATTATCCTCAGAGTAGGCCTTCTGATGGTGTCTTCCAAATGCTGAATAGATCTATCATATTTCTTGGATTTGTCTTGGATAGTTGTATGTTCTTTCTCTATAATATCTAGGTTGTGTTCAATCCCTGAGATTCGATCTTCTGCATGGTCTAACCTACTCTCAAGACTTTATACTTTGTTTTGTTATTTCTTTTCCTTCTAATTGGTCAGCTATAATGGTTTCAAATTCTTTGTTCGAGCTTTGTTTTAGATCTTGTATGACCTTCTTTACTTCTTTAATTTAGTGTTCAGTGTTTATTCTTAAATCACTTAGTTGATTGGTTATGGTTTCCTTGGACTCCCATTGCTTCTGTCGGACCCCATTCAGCACTCCCTTTGTGGTCTCCCTGAATTCTTTAAGCTGTCTGTTTATGGATTCCATGAATGCCTCTATTGATCTTTGTCTATTCTCATCCCTTTCTTGCAATTCCTGTATTACTCTTTGATTAGCTTCTTCACATTCACGCAATCCCTGTAGTATTCTTTGAGTGTTCACAGCCTGCTCACGCCATTCCTGACTTTCTCTTTGTCTGTTCTCAGCCTCCCCATGCAATTCTTGTATTAAGTTTTGACTGTTTTTGATTAATAAGTATTTGTTTAATGAATTTTGGTGCTTCAGTGTTTGGTGCATGGATATTTAAAATTGTTATATGCTCCTGAAGGAGAGTTATAGTTATTAATCTGTAATGCCCTTTTTTGTTTATTCCCAATAATTTTAATATGACATTTATTTCATCTGATATTAGGAATACTACTCCAACCTGTTTACGGGAGCATTTGCTTGAAAGATATTCAAGGCATTCAATTTGAGAATGTTCATTTTTGTTGGCAAGATGTGTGTCTTGTGGATGGCAGATGGATAGGTCTTACTTTTTTATCCAATTCCCAAATCTGTGCCATTTATTTGGATAATTGTCCATTAACATTCAGAGTTGAGACGTTTTTGGTAACTCCTGACATGTTATCCATCTGCTAGGTGGCTGTGCCTTATCGTTTCCTGTTATTTTGATCTGGCTCTCTAATAAAGAGTGTTCTCAACCACTATTGTATGTGGGTTGGTTTTATATACGTAGGACATCTTTAGTTTCTGTGCTTGCTTGATGGAGAAAGTTATTTCAATTATTCTTGTTATGAAGTTTTATATTTCTCCCTCAGTTATGAAGGAGTGTTTTACTGGATACATTATTCTTGGTTGGTAATTGTTTGCATACACCATTTCAAGCTCTCCTTGCTTTCATGGTCGCAGATGAAAAATTTGTATCTATTCTGACAAGTTTTCCTTCATTAGTAATCAATTATTCCTTTCTGATAGCTTCCAGGATCCTTTCCTTGGACTCTATTGAACCTGTGGGAATTACAGTGTTGAGTAGCATATTCTTTTATGATCTGGTCTGTTTGGATTTCTAAGGTTCTAAGGCTTCTTGAACCAGAATGTGTCTATATTTTTCCATGGTCAGGAGTTGTTCTGCTATACTTCTACTAGATATGTTTCCTATCTCTTTAATAGCTGACTTTCCTACTTCCTGAATATGTAATCTTAAAGTGGGCCATTTGATTGATCCCTAAAGCTCTTGCCAGCTCCTTTGCTGTTAATTTCCATGAATTATCTACATCTTCACTCATATCATTTTGCCAAGAGAAGATATATTCCTTGCACCCGTTTTCATCTGTGATATTTGTTTAGCTTTATCTTTGTGGATGCCATGAAATCTTCTACTAATCTACTGAGTCTAATCATGCTCAGCATTTGTCCTGTGTATGTTTTCTTTCTTTTCATAAGCATTTTCATCACCCCGTTTTCAAATCATTTTTAGAACTAACTTCTAGGTCCTTCATTATCTTCACTATAGCCTGGTTACTTTCTGTAAGAATTATGCTTCCTTTGATTGATATTTTTCTTGCATTTCTATAGATTTTTTTCTGTCCATTTTGAATCACTTGCATTTTCATGTGGTCTCCATTATTTCCTTCTTGGAACTGTGTATGTTTATTTCAGTGTATTAATTTCTTTATAATGTTCCCACCCACAGACTTAACTTTGCACACATAGACATGACAAAAGAGAAAGTCAGGTATTTTGATCTTCTTTATTCCTCTATGTTCTTTTCTTTACAATATCTCAATCTAAATATATTAGGAAAAGAGTAATGATTTATTTTAATTTCCCATGGTGGCTTTGGACAATGGATTTCAATGTAAAGTTTCCTCAAAAATTCTTTTCTCATCCTCCATGTTGAAGGTTCCTTTTTCTATAATTAATACCTTGGAGTTGGATGACAGCCTATGGCTTCATTACAAAAATAACAATAAAATTCCTCCACCTGATATTTAAGCTCTTGTTCTGGTTGATATTTCAGGAAGAACTGATGATTTTTGTTGGGTTTGTGAGCAGAATCTTCATTAAATGACACTTTCCTTCTGAAAGATTCTATTAAATTGAAGATTTGTTAGTTCAACCTGCAATATAACCAAATAGCATAACTGAGTGACTGAAACAGATTTTTCACACAGGTGGAGGTAGTCACCCTCCAAGGTGAAGGCAACAGAATATTTTGTGTTTCATCAAAGCCTCCCTAGTTTTTAATGGAATATTTTTTATGGGCTGTATGATTATGGTAGTGGAGGTGAAGCAAGCTCTCAGCTTAACTAAGTTTCTGAATGTCATTCCTGACAAATTCCTTTCATGTCCTTATATAAACTTATATACAAACACAAAATGCTATATTCATATTTCATCCCAATTGGAGAGAAGCAAGTATTGATTACACAAAAGTCATAATTTTGAAATGCTTTTCCTGAATTGGTATGCTCATTATGCAGGTTTTCCTTCAAAAACTACCAGTTTGTTTTGTCCTTGGCTTTTGCTATTGAAGAGATCAACAAAAACCCTAATCTTTTACATAATTTGACTCTGGGATTTAATATCTATGATTTTCTATATGGAACATGGACAGCATTTATAAATCCCTTTACTTGCCTCTTTGGGAACTACAAGATTCCGAACTATAACTGTATGAGAGACAATCAGCCTATAGCAGTACTTACAGGAACTTCAGGAGCAATATCTTCCCAGATTGGGACACTGTTGGGCCTCTACAGGTTTCCACAGGTGAGAGTGGGAGGGTTGGGGAATATTAAGAATGCCTAATTTGGTGCTAAGTCAGGTTTTGGAAGAGAATGATAGGAAGAGCCTTGATTTATGAACCTTGCAATTTTGTCATACCAGAGAGTAAGTATTCAAAGGTAAATATGAACTTTATAGTCTGATTAGTTTGAAAAAAGGCTGAAAAGATACAGCTGAAAAAGTTATTTTGGAGTTTTAAACCTTAACATTGATGTTCTTTAAGAAATCAGAAAATGGAATATGATTTTAAAATGTCATGGCATGCTTGGCTTGATGCTGATGGCTCACATCTCTAATCCTATTGACTCAGGAAACATTTCTAAATCACCAGAGAAAAAGCAGGCAGTAGCATGTGTATCAAGTGGTAGAATGCTACCTTTAAGAAAAAAAAGCCAAGAACTACATAAGATCCTGTTACTGGGCCTTTACTACTACTACTACTACTACTACTACTACTCACACACACACACACACACACACACACACACACACACACACACACACACACACATGCAGGCTCATGTGTAAGATGTATTGAATGAAAAAGTCAGGCTCAGAAAGAGAAAGGAGGTAATGTTCTCCCACATGTGGAAGAGGAAGAAGGAATAGACGAGTGGGAGAAAACAACATAATATACAATGTACATATGTGAAAATGGAACTAAGAAAGTCAGTGAATATGTAGGGTCGATATAGCTTACAGGAGTTGAAGGAAACAGTGACAAGGTTTAAGAGTTTTTGTAAAACAAATTGATATGTTGTAAAATAATTTTAAAAATTAAAAATTTATTTCTTTCAAAAAGTAAATGGAAAACATACCTTCCATCTACTTTACATGGTTATATAACATCATGACTGGGATTATGATGGATGAAAATCTTTTCTTTCATGCTGCATCATATTCTTATTCCCTTTAGCTTACCTCTGGGCCTTTTGATCATGTTCTGAGTGACAATAACATGTTTCCTGGTCTTTATCAGATGGCCCCAAGAGACACATCAATAGCCAGTGCCATGGTCTTATTATTACTTCACTTCAGCTGGAATTGGGTGGGACTGATAACTTTACAAGATGAGAATGGTTTATGGATTCTTCCTGCATTGAAAGAAGAGATGACCAAGAACAGAGTTTGTGTAGCTGTTGAGCTAACATTCCCAAATTATGCCATCTCGAATATTTTCAAAATCATGGCACATTATAACCAGATAAATAAATCTTCAGCAAATGTAGTCATCATATATGCTGATAATGAATTCATGCATTATTTAATGATGTGTATTGAACAAATATTAATAAAAGGAAAAGTTTTTATCATGAACACTCAATGGGATTCAACCCTGAGAAAAAGATATTTCATTCCAGGTTCATTCCATGTACCTCTCATTTTTTCACACCATCGCCCAGATGTTTCTGGATTCACAGATTTTCTCAAATCAGTTAACCCTTCTAAATACCCAAAAGACTTTTTTCTTGCTCGGCTGTGGTTTCTCTCTTTTAATTGCTCAGGTTCTGAGTCTGACATTGTAAAGTGGGAGAACTGTCCTCATGATGCCTCCTTGGACTGGTTGCCTAAACACACATTTGACAAGACAATGTCTAGGGACAGTTACACTATCTACAATGCTGTGTATGCTGTGGCCCAGGCTCTCCATGAGATGCTGCTTCACCAAACAGAAACACAAACAATGAGAAATAGAAAAGTGATGGTGCTTTCCCCTGCACAGGTAAGGTCTTCTTTATTGGATGTCACACACCAAAAGAAAGTTAATTCATAGAGAGATTTCTTACTCTATGAAATTAAATATTTGAGGTATTGTCTGAAAACCCAAGATACTATACTTCTTTAAATATCTGTGAGAATCTCTAGACATGTGTTCATGTGCTCTTCATGAAAAGCAGGCCAGGAACAAGGACAAGATATATTCCATGTTTCTAAAAATTCTTCAGTTACAAATCACCTCAACATGCTAATAGTCAATGTTTTGAAAGCTATAAATAATGTTTTACTCTGCATTTCCTAAGTAATTGCAAATGGTGACCTTCTGCACAGAATTATCTATATTTTTAATAAGTGATTGAGTTTTGTTCTATTTTATGTATTAAAATTTTACCAAGCTCAAAATAAAGGTAATCACAAAATTAGTGGATGTGGAAAACCATAGGTAGGTAGGTGAATGAAAATTGTTCCACTTATGACTATTTACAAGGAATTGGTTTCCTCTTGAAAAGAGGCCTTCTATTTCCTTGCTGAGTGAACAGGATTACCAACACTGTTGAACCTATGGGAATTACAATGTGGAATTGATGATCTGGTCTGTTTGGATTTCTAAGGTTCTAAGGCTTCTTGAACCAGAATGTGTCTATATTTTTCCATGGTCAGGAGTTGTTCTGCTATACTTCTACTAGATATGTTTCCTATCTCTTTAATAGCTGACTTTCCTACTTCCTGAATATGTAATCTTAAAGTGGGCCATTTGATTGATCCCTAAAGCTCTTGCCAGCTCCTTTGCTGTTAATTTCCATGAATTATCTACATCTTCACTCATATCATTTTGCCAAGAGAAGATATATTCCTTGCACCCGTTTTCATCTGTGATATTTGTTTAGCTTTATCTTTGTGGATGCCATGAAATCTTCTACTAATCTACTGAGTCTAATCATGCTCAGCATTTGTCCTGTGTATGTTTTCTTTCTTTTCATAAGCATTTTCATCACCCCGTTTTCAAATCATTTTTAGAACTAACTTCTAGGTCCTTCATTATCTTCACTATAGCCTGGTTACTTTCTGTAAGAATTATGCTTCCTTTGATTGATATTTTTCTTGCATTTCTATAGATTTTTTTCTGTCCATTTTGAATCACTTGCATTTTCATGTGCTCTCTATTATTTCCTTCTTGGAACTGTGTATGTTTATTTCAGTATATTAATTTCTTTATAATGTTCCCACCCACAGACTTAACGTTGCACACGTAGATATGACAAAAGAGAAAGTCAGGTATTTTGATCTTTATTCCTCTATGTGCTTTTCTTTACAGTATCTCAATCTAAATATATTAGGAAGAGAGTAATGATTATTTTAATTTCCCATGGTGGCTTTGTACAATATATTTCAATGTAAAGTTTCCTCAAAAATTCTTTTCTCATCCTCCATGTTGAAGGATCCTTTCTCTATAATTAATATCTTGGAGTTGGATGACAACCTATGACTTCATTACATAAATAACAATAAAATTCCCTCAGAAAGACTATTTTTATTCTTTGATAGATTTTCTTCTGTGTAACTTCGTTACATATCTTTAATATTCTTAAATTCTGAATCAGAAATTAAGGGAGACAGAAAATTATCTTACTTCACATTTTCCATCTTAACTCTGGGGTGTACTTCACCGTAATATGATGTTTCCCTTTTAGCTACATTCTTTTCTGAAGAATATCCAGTTTCACAATCCTGCTGGAGATCAAGTGATTCTTCATGAGAAAAAGAAATTGGTGGCAGAGTATGATATTGTGAACATTTGGAATTTTCC
This sequence comes from Dipodomys spectabilis, assembly GCF_019054845.1. Classification (NCBI taxonomy): domain Eukaryota; kingdom Metazoa; phylum Chordata; class Mammalia; order Rodentia; family Heteromyidae; genus Dipodomys; species Dipodomys spectabilis. Next base: position 41,873 of record NW_024870893.1, on the reverse strand, counting down.
AGAAGGTCTTCATTTTGAGATGAAAGTAGGAAAGTTTTCCCCATATACTCCGCATGGTCATCAACTGACTTTATCTGAAGATCTGGTAGAGTGGACAATAGGAACTACAAAGGTTGTTTGGATTCAACTGTAATGACTTTAATGATATATAAGTAAACAAATTTTATCCTTAAAATTTATACCTGGTTGAATGCCAGTATCTTGCACCTATAATACAGTTACATAGCTGGCTGAATATAATTTTTACAAAGCTGTGCTAAAAAGCAAGGCTTTGACACTCACCTTTAATTAACCATCATTAAAGCTGGAAGTGTAGCAGTATATTACCCATCAGTGCTAGTAGTAAGCAACATAGCTCAGATACACAGCATAGGCTCTCATTTCAAGACAATTCTGCCCCCCAACACACACACAATTTATACCCTATATGCTTACTAAAATCCTAGTATTGTATATTTAAAATATTTCCACATAAGAAATTGTATTGGCCAACATAAGAAATTGTATTGGATATGAAAAGAACAGCATAATTTAACAGGGCTGGGATATGGGTGTTTATGCTTCTAATCCTGTCTACTCAGGTGTCTGACAGCCTCAGATCTAAGACTACTAAAGGTTTGTTTAAAGCTCAACTGTGCACAAAAATCTATGCGAATCTCATCTCAATTAACCACAAAAAAGCTCAAGTGGAAATTTGGCTCAAGTAGTAAAATGCTAATTTGAGCACAAAAAGCTCAAGATCAGTGCCCAGAGTATGAGTTCAAGACCCAGGATTAGCTCCTATAAATAAGTTAACAGTGCATTTCTAAAAGTTTGCTGAGAATGTTATTATAAATTCTGAATTGCATTTTTCGTGGCAAGTTTCTATGCTGCGACAAAGTATTAGAGCAATCACTTTATGTGTTTTACAAGTTTATTTCGCTCCCTCTTGTGGAAATTCTATTCAATGGTTACTTGCCTGCTGCTTAGGCACCTTTGCTGAGAGGAATCAGTGAAAGAGCCCAAGCAAAACCAAGATTCCCATCACATGGACACTGTATAAATAAGAAGATAGGATGGGTGTGGTGTTCAAATAACAGGGAGGCCTGTGCGTTATTTTACAACATACTTTTCAAGCTTCAAAGAGGATACTTTCTCCTTACTCTTCATAGGTCACAAATGAGTAGTAAACAAATAATGACATGAATTCAAGGAAAGTCCATAGGGCTGGCCATTAGGACTTACTTTCTCACCATTAATTGCCAACTTTTAAAGTTCTCACACTTCTTAAGAATTCAATAGTCTTGGTAGAGATCAAGGTTATAGGACATAAGCCACTTGTGGTATGATGTGGAATCTATACTGACACTGAATTAACTGACCAGATTCATGTGCATAAAATACTATGCTTAATAATTTTATGGTTTAAAATAATGGAAATATTGGAGTGTCAGGTAAAAGTCTGAACAGTTACTGAAACAGATCTGATTTTCCTCAGCCTCCTCACTCTGTCTGCAGTGAAAGTTGTGGTCCAGGATTCAGGAAATCCCCTCAAGAGGAAAAGGCTGCCTGTTGCTATGATTGTATCCCTTGCTCAGAGAACGAGATGGCTAATGGAACAGGCAAGTTCATGACTTGGGGAGAAATTTATATTCTCTCCTAGTGTCCCCAAATCCATGCAATGAAAAAGTTGTGTAGTAGGATAGCAACATCGAAGAGTTCCTTCCTTCACTTTAGTAGTTTAATTGTGAACTTAGAGGATGCTGTTTTTTGGAGAAAAAAAACAATTCACGGGCTCTGAATTTTGTGTAGGATTAATTTTTTACACTCTCTTGTATGTATGTTTATTCAACTAATCACTAATGTAAGTTTAACATCCATCATATTAAGTGCAAAGTTTTTAAAAAGATGAGATCTCCATTTTACTCAAAATTAACGTTAAAATACAAAGAAAACAGAGACCTTGCTCATCTTTATTTCCCGGTGCCCAGGACATTCTTTCAACAGAGAATTTGCTGTGGATTGAGTAAGATGCAGGAACAAGGTTTGTGAACAGAATGACTTTACAACAGCAATTTGATTTTATGTTGCCCAATTCATGACAGGCAAATTGGAGAGACAAATATAACAACTGCAAGAAATAGCTTCAGTGCTCCTATTTATATTGTTCAGAGACATACAGGGAAGTACAAGCCCTATGATGCACGCTTTTAGATGAGGGGTTTGAAAAGTGCACACATGGCTGAGAAAAGTTATGGCAACATGAGGAAGTCTGGAAATATTTTTGATGGGATGTTAGAAATGGCAAGAAATTATGTGTGTGATAGACACTTTGGGCATAAAAACTTTCTGTTGGTGTGGATTAGGGGTAGAGTGCTTTCCCAGCATGCATGAAGTCCCAGGTTCAATGCCTCAGTACCACATAAACAGAAAAAACCAGAAGTGGTGCTGTGGCTCAAGTAATAGAGTGCTAGTCTTGAGTGAAAGAAGATCAGGGACAGCATCCGTGGCCAGAATTCAAGCCTTATGATCCACAAAAAAAGCAAATATTCCCAACTATTACCAATATGTTCAGTATCTATTTTTTAACCAGTCCTGGGGCTTGAATTCAGAGCTTGGGGACTGTTCCTAAGTTACCCTCACTCAAGGCTAGTGCTCTACCACTTGAGCTACAGTGCCATTTCTGATTTTCTGGTGGTTAATATGAGATAAAAGCCTCATGGACTTTCCTACATAGGCTGGCTTTGAACCATGATCCTCAGATCTCAGCGTCTTGAGTGACTACTACTACACATGTAAGCCACTGGCACCTGACTAATATTTGCTTATATCCAGTAAGTATTGACAAGTTAATATTATCTCTATGCAGGGATTTTCTAATATCCTTTTAAGTATTGAAAAGGGACAGATGCTTATGATGATTATTTGATTTCCTCACCAGATATGGAACAATGTGTGAAATGCCCTGGTTATCAATATGCCAACACAGAGAGAAACCAGTGTCTTCAAAGAGCTGCAAGTTTCCTGGCTTATGGAGAGCCCTTAGGGATGGCCTTGGCCTGCATGGCTCTTTGTTTATCTACACTCACAGCATTTGTTCTTGGAGTCTTTGTGAAACATCGGAACACCCCCATTGTCAAGGCTAATAACCAGGCTCTCAGCTACATCCTGCTCATCTCCCTCATTTTCTGTTTTCTCTGTTCTTTGTTCTTTATCGGCTGCCCCAACACAGTCACCTGCATTCTACAGCAAACCATATTTGGAGTTGCATTCACGGTAGCTGTTTCTGCTGCCTTGGCCAAAACTGTAACTGTGGTTCTAGCTTTCAAGGTCACATCTCCAGGGAGAAGGTTGAGGTGGTTGCTGCTATCAGGGGCTCCTAACTTCATCATTCCCATCTGCACTTTGATCCAGGTGACTTTCTGTGTACTCTGACTGGGGACTTCACCTCCATTCATTGATACAGATGCCCACTCTGAACATGGCCATGTCATCATTGTGTGTAACAAGGGCTCCCTTACTGCTTTCTATTCTGTCTTGGGATACTTGGTTCTCCTGGCCCTAGCCAGCTTCATTGTGGCTTTCCTGGCCAGGAACCTGCCTGACTCCTTCAATGAAGCAAAGTTCCTAACCTTCAGCATGCTGGTGTTCTGCAGTGTCTGGCTCACTTTTGTGCCTGTCTACCATAGTGCCAAGGGGAAAGTCATGGCAGCTACAGAGGTCTTTTCCATATTGGCTTCCAGTGCAGGGCTCCTGGGCTGCATCTTTGTCCCCAAGTGCTACATCATCTTGTTAAGGCCAGAAAGAAATTTTCTGCATGGCTTCCGGGATATAACACACCATGAGAAATAAGCCCTCAAGATAAAACTTACATGTATGATCAAATATGTAGAAGGCTAATAGTAAATTCTGCATTACATTTTTCCATCTGATATTAGTTTATATTGCTGAAATCAATTCGATGAATAAGTGATTCATTCGTTTCTCTAGTAGTGGTAAAGCCACAAATTGTAGCCAGAGCCAGTAATTTTGAATTTCATTCTATAGATTTTTTGTTCTTAACATGTACTCTGCACTTGTCCAATTATCATCATTAGTATATTTACACTGTTTCTAGTATTCTAATTGGATTTTTAATCATTTGCTTAATTTTTTTTGTTGCCAGTCCTGGGTCTTGATCTTAAATCCTGGGTACTGTCCCTGAGTTTGTTTATTTATTTGTTTGTTTGTTTAAGGCTGGTGCTTTATATTTGAGCCACAGCTTCACTTTTAGCTATGTAATCGTTAACTAGAAATATTATTCTCTTGACCATCCTGCCCAAGTTAACTTTAAACCATTATAAACAAATCTTAGCATCCTGTGCAGCTGAGTTAATGGATATTTTTCCAAAAGTTAAAGTAAATTATCTTCCTACTTTTTCATCATCATTATTCTTAATCACAACTCATTATAATTGTCCAAAAAGTTCCATATTTTAATATACTCAATAGAGTTTATTTTGCTTCATAGTTGTGTATTTCCATTCACACATCTGCCTTTTTCTATATTCCTTAATCTATTTTGTTGTATCAGTCTCCCACATCCTCTCTTATTTCATTCACTTTTGCTTTCATTTTATTCTCTTTCTTCTTCCATCTCCCTCTCTCCTTAGCCTATATTGTTTTAGAATTTCAAGAATGCCTTTATATGCTACAAAAATACAATTCATTTGTATATCATAATGTATTGTCTTTATGAAGTAATAGCTGAGGAACTTAGAGACTCATAAAAGGTCCATTATCCATGGCTGGATATACTTTTCAAGTTATTTTTGTTTAATCACTTAAAATATTATTTAAATTCTATCTCTATATACATTTTTCTTCTTATATTATCAATTGATGCTGTATCTGTTGGTACCAAGTAAATGTTACCTTTGCAATATTTCAGTTTTATGAGAAATGTATTATTCGTTATGAAACAGACAGATATTGGTTTCTCTACTAAGTTTAAAGTAACACATGACTATGACATACTGTAACATGTTATGTCTTTCTGTTCACTCCTTTGGTTTATTGATTTTTACTACTATTAGGTAGTTCTACAAAAGCCATCACTTCAACATATCAATTTATGGGTACACTGACATATGATCTACTGCAAGAGTGATTATATGTTAAAAATGGACTTATATTGCTTTGATTTTAAATTGGAATTATTGACCAAATAAAAAAGCTGCATTGTGTTTATATTCCTTGCAAAAGGAATACTACTTAGCAAATATTACTGCTATTGGTTAGTAAAACACTGATTACCCACTTAGTAGGAAGCAGTTCACACTTATCACATCTTTCTTGTATGTGCTTATTTACTTTTATTTGTATCTCTTATTCTTTTTGCTGCATTTTTATCATATCTTAAGAGGTACATAATGATCTATTATGCAGAAGTGAGAATGCATTTTGACCAAGAGGAAGGAAAGCAATTTATCAAGTTTGAGAAAGAATAAAGAGATAAGGGATGATTCTTAAGACATCCTGTCAATATTCAGCATATGTTATAGTAAATTGCATAGCTCAACCTCTGGTGTGACATTGGTGATAATAAGGCAAAGAAAAGATGATATTCAAAGGATTAATAACCACTTAAATGAGGAGTCATGAGCTGAGCAGGGCACTTCAACTGGTAGTAATATCCTAGAGTAAATATACACATACAATATTTTATGTATATATGTAGTGAGTATTTACTAATGGAGGCAGAAGTGTCGGTTGTCTTAGTTCTCTCACACCTCCACAGGATATCTTCATTTGAGGCACAAAACAGCATAAAACTCTATCATCCTGGAAAAATGCTGCTATATACTTTTACTTTATAGTTCCTCCTGGAAGGATAAAGAAGACCATGCACTCTTTTACACGCACACACATACACACACACACACACACACACACACACACACACACACACAAATAAAGATGAACAACTCTGAAAGATGCAAGGAATTATTATAAAATCCAAACCATAGCATCCATACTGGTGATAGAAACAAGAATCAATCAGAAACTGGTGGCTCACTGTAATCCAAGCTATACAGTATGCTGAGATATGAGAATGGTAGTTTAAATCCATCCCTGGCAGGAAATCCATGAGACAATAATCTCCAATTAATGATCATAGAACCAGAAGAGGAATTGTTGGTCAATTTGTTTGAGTGTCAGCCTTGAGCAAAAAAGGGCTCATGGACAGTACTTCTGCCATGAATTTAAGATCTACAACCCTATCCCCCCCCAAAGAAAACAACTCATATAAACGCTAAGTTCTTTCATATAAAATCTCTAAAAACAAAGACAAAAAAATCAAATGTATTTTGGAGATATGCTGAAGGAAGAAAGAAACCAAATTTGAAAACAGTTCAGGAAGCTTTTTGATACTTTAAAAAAAACTCTAAAACCTACAAGAAGCATACCGAGCATAGTGATGCTGGAAGATGCCCTGACTATGGGCTGCAGAACTCCAGATAAGGTTGTTTATAGATCATTAAGCTACTTGCGTGTTACTAAGCTCTTGTCAAAGAAAAACCTCCGAAGAATCACTGCATAATGGTAGCTCTCTATGCAAATATCTGTCATCACATTGGTTGCTACTTGATCAGTTCTTCAAGGGAAAACAAGTCAAAGTATTCCTATCAGATCAGGAAGAGCTATAACATACATGAGAATGAGGTTTCCAGAAAAATTAAGCAAGGCACATAGTTTTTGAGAGAATTTTCACCTTTCTTTTAAAACTGCTGTTCAAATGAACTATACACCACATACAGCTATATTTCCTATAGTATAGTTGTTAGAAGTGAAGGGAAACATTCTGTATTAGCCCTCTATTTTTTAAGAAAGACCATGGACTGAAGAAAACATTTTAGTTGTGTTACCCAAATTTGAAGATGGTAAAAGCATAATAAAAAGGCTGTAGACAACCAAACAATAAAATGAAGCCATGTTATAATATATTAATGCCACAGAAACTACCTCATAAGGACTGAAATAAAGTAAAAAGTACCCAAGTAAGTTACCCCTCCTACTAATCATCTGGAAGTATATACTACATTCTGACATAATTCCATTGGAGTACCTTGACACACACACTTTTGGTCATTCTCAAACAATCTGATTTCAGTGACAAGTGAAAATCTAGTCTCACCTCTTTGGCCTCAATTCTTCTACCTAAAAGAAAGGAAGGTTTAAAGGAAAGAGGGAGAGTTTAGTTACTCTTCTTACTCTAACTTGATTCCCTACTTCTATAAAAGTAAAAGCTTAACACTGTTTTCTTAGAAGCAAGACATGAAAAGTTTTGTAAAACTTTGGTCTGAAATATAGGACTAAGCAGGGCCTTGAAAATATATTGCATTCCTTAGTCTCCCACATTGAAATTATAGTAAAATTGAAATACAGTTTTACCAAGAAAAGTTCATTCAGGTGTAGTGAATCCTTGGAATGAACTTAATACTTCCACATCTAGCTTAAATCTAGGGGGAAAAAAACAAAAACACTTGAGTTTATGGCCTAAGTTTAAATAGTTACATTGAATTGCAAACGTAAGTAGTTTGAATTTTTTGTTTTCCTAAAGAATGCAACACACACACTTAAACATCCTTTTTTTGTTATTGTTGTTCATCATGGAACTTGAACTCTGGACTTGGGCGCTATATCCCTTAGCTCTTCAGCTCAAGGCGAGCACTCTAGCACTTGAGCCACAATGTCACTTCTGGTTTTCTAGTGTTTTATTGGAGATAAGAGTCCCACTGACTTTCCTGCCTGAGATGCCTTTGAACCGTGAGCTTCAGATCTCAGCCTCCTGAGTAGCTAGGATTACATGAGTGAGGCACCAACGCCTGGCTTTAAACATCCTTGATTTTAAATAAAAATAAATTTATACTAAAGAAATAAGAACAAACAAAAATAACCTGTACCATGTAATTACATTGACATACAGAGGAAATCCTCTGATAATAGAGAAAACAGGTAAAGTAAACACATTGAAACTTTGGGGTTTTGCCTACGTTCTGCTGTAAAACAAACAAAACACATTTCACAAATACTTAACCGCCTCAGAAATTTCCACAACCAGATTCCTATATTGGAAAAAAGTGAACCTGATTACAGAACTTATGACACTTTACCATGAAAATATCCCATTTCCAATGACTGGCATAATGTATGAAATGAAATCATAATATATGAAAATAAAATGTAAATATAAATAGCATAAATATGAATAACGAAAAAGTAAATTATTAATTGCGTTGTAACAATTTAAGACAAATCTTAGACACAAGACTAATTCAACAACACTTTCTAGCAACTGTCAGTGTGTTTTATTCTATAGTGTGCAGAGGCACTATAGAAAAAAGCCTTAGTTAAGAAATGTACGCATTATCCTGTCCCTGTAATTGTAACCCTTCTGTACAGTATGTTCACAAATAAAATAAAATTAAATTTAAAATAAAATAAAATAATTGTAAGCATAAAAAAAAAGAAAAAAGCCTTAGTAACAAGAGGAAATTTTTGTATAAAAATTTTTGTATAAGAAATATCAACAAAGATTTAGAAATCATCAAAAGTACTAAAAAGAAAATATGTTTTGTAATGTCACTTAAATGAAGTTGCTCAATGGAGAACTAGACAAAAAGAATACAAATTTTCATGTATGCAAAAGTTTACATCTGGTAAGCTAACAAATAAACTTTTTCTGCAAGATTAGATGAATAATGAAAATATTTCAGAATCCATGATTGGCAAAACCAAGAGCGATGGTAAAGCTATATGAAATTAAATAGCCTGGCATCACTGGTTCATGCCTGCAATCCAACCTACTCAAGAGACTTAGATCTTAAGATCTTAATTTGAATTCAGCCCAGGCAGGAAAGTCTATAAGAGTCTTATCTCCAGTAAATTACTCAGAAATATCCAGAAGTGGTGCTGTGGCTCAATTGGTACAGTGCTCCCTTCAAGCAAAAAGAGGCTGAGGGACACCACCCAGGCCCTGAGTTCAAGTTGCAGGAACAAGAAAGAAAGGAAGGAAGGAGGAAAAGGAGAAGGGAACGAAGGATAGACAGAAGGAAAGAATGAAGAAAGGATGAAAAAAGAAGGAACGAAGGTAGGGAAGGAGGGAGGAATGTAGGAAGGAAGGTATCCATCCCTTGGTTCTCTCTTTCACAGAACAAAGCAGTCATTAAACACTCTCCTAGAGACAGTGAAGGTGTTGTCCTGCAATGTTATTTTTCTTCCAACACTTCTGATACAAAACCTGTGTTGTTTTTTAAAGCAACTTCATTCTCCAACCACAACTGTATGTCCCACAGTGCAATTCTGACACCACCTCAACTTAGAATAGTTCATACATATTCAGATTTAAATCCCACCAAACTGACTCCAGTACTGCAAACCATGGGTTCATTCTGTCCAGTCACCAGTCTTCTTACTAAAGTGATAGAGTGCTGGCACCTAAGTCATCTCATTAACATCAATTCTTACCATGTTGGAGTATGATTATGAAAAAATAAGATCTCCTATTGCTCACAATATTCTAGACCTTCCACATAGACTAGTCCTTAAAAATCATTCTACACTTCTACAACAACTATCAAATATAAAAATCTATTGTACAACAGACAGGACCTCAAGGTGTGTTTCAGACTGACATTTCTCAGCCTTCCTCAATTGCAACAAATTATACTGTCTGGAAAAACTACCTCATGACCAAAAGGAACAATTGAAATGGTTTTCCCAACAACTGTAATCCATCTGGGTAAGTAGCTATGCTTACAGGACTCTGAATCCAGCCTTTCTGCTTAAAAGTGTCATAGAGCCAGCAAAAATCCAAAAAAAAATATTTTAAACACTCCACCCCACTTGACCCTATGCCTTGTAAATTTCTAGTGTTATTTCAATGAAATGAAGGTTGAACTAATCCGTTGAATAACTGTGAAGTTAGCTATCCCAAAGCTCAAATTTTATTTTTGAAAAACAGCTTTGAAACTTTTTAACAACATGTCTACACCTCTACTAAAGCCTAAAGCATCAAATTCATCCTTAACTGTCACCCTAATCACAGGATAATCACAATTACAAAGGTTGTCTAGGCTTAAGAAGAGCTGATTTTGCCCCATTCCATCATCTGTCATTAGTAGAAATTTTGTTTTTGAAACACTATGTCTACAAAGAATCAGTAGACTTAACAGATCAGAGGTGTGAAGACCTCCCTTTCCACTTCAAAGTTACCCATGTGCCTGGATCCCCTTTTTGAAGGGTTCAGTGATGTGGGGAAACATGAATCTCAGGGTCTTGATCAGCAAGTGCTGATAGGATACACTGGAAGATTTAGAAAAAATAAGTCCCAAGAAAGAGGGGAGGAGCAAAAACAATCACTGGCTGAGCTCTATAATTTGGGTTTTCAATGGCATTTGCATCAATTTATAAAGTTATGCTATTCTAAAATTGGGTTTGGTGGTGTCTTGGTAGCATCTTGAAGATCAAGAGTCTCATGTATGAGAGGCAACAACTTTTTGCCAGAGCTATACAACCACTTTCAGTGTCTTTCTGGAGCTATGTTTCCACATTTTAGCAAGATAAAATATCTTCTCATGAGTGATACTGCCAGCTCATCACATGGAAGTTGACCTCTAACCACTCCTCATTGAAGATAACTTTCACTACAGGGCAAGAATAGGCATGTCTACCCTTCATATCTACAGCAGTGATCAGACATGTGGTATCCAGTGTTGGCTTGGGGCATACTACTAGGTATACAATGTCTACCATTTTGCCACTACAACTAGGATCAGGGACTGTGCACTGGAAACCCACTGTTATATGTATGCTCCCCGGAACCACCGGAGTTAAAACTATGGACACAGAAATACAGAATTATCCCAACAAGGGATACTATGCACAAAGCTGAGCCATTAACCAAAAAATCTGGCAAACAAGCATACAGATCTGGCAGGCTGTCCACCAATTTATTCCTAATGCAGCATGAGTTGCTACTTTTCTCTTATTGGTTACTGTGATTGCTACTCTGCTCATGATTGGCATTTTGGATAGGGTAAAATGTATTTCTATAACGTGACATTGAAATAAGATTAAAAGTACAGAGGTAATCTCAAAATATAGATACATCCACTGCTATTTGTTGACAAGTCCAAAATATGTCATTATTCTACCTTGAAAAAAAAAGTTTAAGACAAATCTTTACATTTCCTACCAAACCCGGCAGGAAAGTCTCTTATCTCTAATTAATCTACAGAAAAATCCAGAAGTGACACTGTGTCTCAAGAGATAGAGCAGTAGCCTTCAGCCAAAGGAGCTCAGGGACATTGTCCAGGCCTGGATTTCATGCTTCAGGACTGGATCTGCGCAGGAAACAGACCAATAATATGAGTTCCAAGTGTGCCTTCCCAAAGTTCAGTGCCTAGATATATTCTGGAAGCATCTCAGCACCAAACACTGGAGATCAGACTATGTGACAGTGGTGCTTCAAATCTTCCTTCCTGACAGTGTTCTCCAAGCACTGTGGATGTGTCTTTCCCAACTATTCCTTGACTCATACCCAACAAACAGTTGTAATGTACTCCAAACTCCTTTTCACCTGTTAGCATCAGTGTAAATGGCAATAGGACCAAAAGAGACTCTTGTCCAACCCCCAAACAGGAAGGAATTAACAGATACCCAGTAGCTTCTACAAGCCAGGCCAAATCTGGGCTTTACAATGTAGGATTAGATGGCCGAGCCTACACTCCTGACTTGGTATCCTGAGGTTCAGAGCACAGAAATGAAACCAACTGCCTCACATGTGGCTTTTTCTCCTAGCTTTGAGAAACATTTACAGGATGGAGTGCCATGGACAGCAGTGCCAGCATAAGGAAGAATAGGATACTGCTTCTTTCATAGTTGAAGATTTGGATGAGAAAATGTGTCCTCTCCACTGTGCCATTTCATTTGTGAGTAGATCCTGGTGGTTCCATGTGTAATATCACAAAGAATCTGGCAGTGAGATTAGCTCCAAGGCTAAAAGTTTACTTTGCCTCACAGCCATTCAACCTAAATTCAAGTGTGATTACAGGCTAAGAAACAGCCTCCCTGTGTTTGAGACAGCAAATTCTCTCCCAGGGAATTGATTTCCTTCACTGCTATGACCTCCTTTCTGCAAACTATGTAATAAGTCTTATTTTAAGAAGTGTCAAGAATGTCTGCCCCAATTTGAGTCAGGGTTACACTATCTTGTACATGATCTACTTTATTATCGTTTCTTCTCCTTGGGATATATCTTCTCACTGACCTCTCAACCTGAACTAGCTACATTCCTACCTTGAGGCTGGGCACACTGGTCCATCCCTTTATTCAGACTGGGCTATGAGCACTGCCCTTGTCTCTTATCAAAAGTGGTTCACACCTGTAATTCTAGTTACACAGGAGGCTGAGATATGAAGATCAAGTTTCAAATCTAGCCTAGGCAGGAATGTCTGTGAGACGCTGATCTTCATTTAACCACCACAAAGCCAGAAGTGGAACTAGGGCTCAGTGGCAGAGTCCAGCCTTGATTAAAAGAGCTAAAACACAGGGCTCAGATTCAGAGTTCAAGTCCCAGCAACAGTATAAAAATATTCTCAACTCCCCAGAAGGTCAACTTTAGGAAAGGAAGATGCATAGGGAACAACACAGTACTGTGTCCTGCCTCGCTGTGGACACCAAGAGAATGCAATCATGCCAGACTTACCTAAATAGTTTTGTACATTTCCCATATTCTCTTGCAGGTACACCCCGATGGCAGAGGAATCTTTCACCTTCTTGTTTCACTAAGATGTGGAAAATCTGTACCAAAATTTTCCTAACATACAGCTTTTGCTATTGCATTTTGTGACATCAGGGGTGGTGTAGGCTGAGAGTAAGTCAGAACTGCTAGACACTAGGCTGATCCTGGAAGTTGCTGGAGTAAAACTGTGGCCTGATCTCCTGATTTGTGGAGGACAGCAACGTCTGCCTAAGCCAGAACACTGCAGGGTGCCTCAGCTTGGGAACAGAACAAGGGCCTTCTACAAACTGTGTTGGGTTTTCCATGTCTTGACATGCAGCAGAGAAGGATGACTCTGAGAAAGAAAAGCGTAGCAATGGCAGCATGTCACCATTTTCTAGTCTATAGGGAACTCTCCCAGTTGGTTATTGCTGAGCTTCATCTCAAAGCTAGATGAGCTAGCTGAAGTTACCTTGCTGTCTGAAGGTATTCCAGTGATGTTACCACTTATGGTGTCAGAACAATGCTTGGCCTGTCACTGAATGAAAGCTGCCACTGATCTTTATGTCAGTTTTAGATACCTGGCAGCTGAACAGAAAAGCTGGCTTACTGAAGAGAACTTCCCAAACACATACCCCAGTCCCTAGTCCCCAATACTTGTGCTTGGTGCTCTAGTTTTGGGATATGGTCAACCAATTTTTCTTTTTGGCCAAATAAAATTCCCAATTTCTCCCCACACGACCTAATAGGAGGGATCATAGAAACATGATGAGGAAATTGACAACCAAAATTAAGGCCACACAGCATGGAAATCTGCACATTAACCTGTCTGGCTTCAAGTCTAGGTCCATATAAGTCCAGGTACTTTCTTATCCAACTCCTTTACAATGCCTAAATGCTTTCTATGCTAGTCTGGGTCCAGGGATCCAGGATCCACGACTGATAGTAGCTAAGGCTAGGTGTCTACATGAAGTAGCCCAGTGTCTCCCTGCTTATGTTGCCTGCTACTCCAAGCCTGGAGTCTACACCTCATATGAACATATACCAATCAGATTGACCAAGATATAGGCATCAGGCCCTCAGGACTTCAACCTAGGGACACCCATGCTCATTGCTCCATTGTCTCCATGCTCACCTGGAATCATTACTCAGTTTTTCCAAGGCTCTGAACCAGGTAATGAACTATTCTTCTGATTTTATATTATAATATCTAAAACTTGATTGTAGCTATTTTACCTGCACAGTGATATTGTATGCCTGACCATGGAGAGCACAAGAATAGTGACAGTGTTGGACTGGGCTATAAAAGATAGGGTGGGTCAATTTTCCTTTGCTTTACTAAGGGAATCCTTCAACTTAATCCTGTCAGTCAGTTTCATGATCTCACAACAAACGAAGCCTCTGCTCAGGAAGCTCTCCTTGATCCTACATTACAATCTCAACCTTACTTCTGGAAGGACCTCATTTATGTAGCCAATGTCTTCATAAAGTATAGGCAACAAGACATGATTGAGTGGACAACCTCCTAATCCCTCTCATACTCTATGGACATCTATAATCTTCTTTCATCAACTTCTGAAAATTTAGTCTGTCCTATAAAAGCAATGTACTTAGAAAGTGTCCCTTTTTCTCTTATGACTTCCAGGTCAGGGCCTACTCTACCCCTTGGAACAATGTATACAAACATGGGACTAGAAGCCACTTTTAGAGTCAGTCTGGCACCCAGTGTGTGGTTCAAGGACTTTCTTGTCTCATGCCTATCATTATTGGACAAAGTGAAAATTAGGTTAAAAGGCCTTGTTGTTCCATGGGATCCCTATCTTACAGGCATGGGGTCATGATAGGCAGTGTCAGTTTTCATTAGGTCCATTGGGAATGTTCTCTTATGTACAGCACTGTACCTTAGATCATATTCTGTGGGATTGTATGGGGTGATGACAAAGGCCCAGGGATCCTCACCTGGTGACTCTTCCAGCAACCCTCAGCTATACTGGGCACTGCTATATCAGGGTATCTTGGAGAACATATGGAAACTTCTGTCCAGTGCCCCTCTGGGTGATTTGAACTCCAAACTTCCACAGGTCAAATTTCAGACTCTCATTTCCAGAACTCAATGTTATGTAGCCTCTCCCCATCACCCTCATAGAGATTCTGCCCATCTCTGTATCTAATTGGTTTATTTCTTCCATTCAGCTGTCAGAGTATGACTCAAAATCCCAAGTCTACCTGGGCACAACACATTGAGGTAAAAAGTCAGAAGTGATTGGAATGTCCCTGGTTCTTTTCTCTCGTGAAATTGGATTATGTCACAGTCACTCTACAACTTTCTCAGGTGTCTGTGAGCTCCTATGTATGTTTTCTCCTGAGTGGCAGACTAGGTCATCTCCTGACAGGGTTCAGAATGTTGTTAGTGAGAGCTCTGTCCCTTCACACATTACATTTCCATAGACTGGACCTTCAGTTTAGAGATCACTATTGGTTCTAACAATCATCTTACCACTTGTGATCTCAGTTTGAGTATATGCTTGCTGCAGTTGAAGGAATGTGGAATCTGAGTGAACTGTCCTTGTTGTGACTGTTTCTTCAAGCGGAAGTTGTGCAAGGCAATACACTGACCTCAATACACTGAATGTAATGTTTCTTCCCAGCATTGTTGCTGTCCTGACTGGTATCTGTGACAACATCATCCACTAAAGTATGGAATATTCTTCTGTCCCTTAGATTTGATCATCCTCTTCCTGGTCAGCCAATTGCTGTACATCCCTCCATAATGAGATGAGTAAAACTGTGGGGAAACTGGTGCCCTGTCCAGTGTACTGAAGGTGATAAAGGGAAAAGGACTTTTAGCTTCTGATTAGGCTCCAGTCAGCTAGAATTTTTATGTTTGTCAAGGCCCTTAGAGGAAGTGAGCCACAAAGGAAAAGAGCCGTAGAGTTCCTTACCGCCAAATCCATGGTATTCCTCACCTAATGAGGGCTCAAGGTCATAAGAAAATATTCTATCTCCTAAGCTGCTGTTTAGTTGCCTTGGGAGAAAACTCTGCCTTCTGTATATCTATGATCAGAATGTTCCCAGATTCACTCATACAAGCCAGTATGCCCCAGTAATATAGCTCTGAAGTCTATAATTGGAAGCTTCTAGAGTTGTATGGAAAGATGCTCACCACATGGCAATGCTCGACTTATCCCCCACTACTAGAGATAGAAGTTAGGGATTGGGAATGACCATTATTTTCCTTGCTTAAGCTTGTTCTTTGACCTCTTAATCCACAGCTACAATTAGATTTTATAGTTAATTAGAAATAAGTTTCACAGATTCCCAGCATTCACACTGAATCTTCAGATCACAGCCTTATGAGTCACTAGTAGTACAGGCATACATTTACTGTTTACAGCCACTCATATTTTAAAGTACTTGGGATATCCCAGCTGTGTGGGACCTTTACAAAGGTTTTCAATGACCATCAGCAGCATCTGATCTAGAGAAATATAAGAGAATCACAAGACGCCCCAGATCTATATCCTAATTCTAGATGTATGGACCCGACCCTAGGAATACTAGGTGCATGTCCCCCAAAGGAAACCACAAATACCCCATGCCAGAGTAGGTCTCCCCTGTAAGCAGTGTAGTTAAGAAAAAAGGTGGTGAGTTCCTGGGTTCCTGGAGTCAGGCAAGTATAGTTTTGGGAAAGGTAACTATCAATTTCAGCTTACACCATAATCTGGCTGATGCTAAATCCCTGCATGTAGCAGCTGTTTCCAAATCTTGGCTCATAATCATATCTGGGCCAACCTGTCTTCTCCTATAACATTCCTCTACCAAGGGTGTCCTATTAAGCAAATTTGCCCCACCTGCATAGGTGGAAAAAATATTCTTCTCCTTCCTTCACTCCAGAAGAAAGTGGAATGACATTTTTCAAAAACACTTTTAGTAAGAAAGTGATTTCCATTTGTCCATGTTACTCTAGTTCATTATACCACCATGTCCCCATACCTTAAATAGTGGCTGTCTACTCCTTGAGTTATTTTTGAAGGAAATGACTTCTGGCAGCTTCTGGAATCTTTGGAACCTGTGCCAAGGAGAGGGGCACAGAGACAGGGACAGGATGGAATGTGGGGGAAAAGATTGGGACTCCATTTTGTTTATATCCAAGACTCCCAATTGCCTGGATAAGAGAATTGAAAATGGTTCGTTTCAGGAATTCTACTCATCAATTAGAAAGTATGTTATGTCAATTGCAGGGAAATGGATGGATCTAGAAAAATATATCAGCTTAAGTGTAGTAAGCCAAGCCCAGAGAGACAAACAGCACATTGTGCTCTAATATCTGGAAACTATATCTAAAATACAACTAAATATGATAACTTATACAGGGTCCTTTGCAGTTATATACAAAATAAAATAAACGAAGTCATCTTTAGGCAAGAAACCAAAAAGTTTAACTCTTCTGAACATCTAAAATACTATTTAGCAAAAGGAATTCCAGAAAATGGAAATTTTTTTGCAAGTCATAAGGCCTGAACTCTGGGCCTGGGCACTGTCCCTCCTCTCTTCAGCTGAAGGCTAGCACTCTACCACTTGAGCCACAATATGGAAACATTTTTTTGTTGTTATTGTTGGTGGGTGTTTTTCTTCTTTCCTTATTGTCTTTTAGGGGGACAAAGAAGATCATAGAAATGGAGGGAGAAGCTGGGAAGGTGGCTTAGTGGTAGAGCACTTGCCTTGCACGCATGAGACTCTGGGTTCGATTCTTCAGCATCACATAAGAAAAAAGAAAAAAGCCAGAAAGTGGCGCTGTGGCTCAAGTGGTAGAGTGCTAGCCTTGAGCTGAAGAGCTGAGGGACAGCGCCCAGGCTCAGAGTTCAGGCCCCATGACCGGACCCAAAAAACAAGAAAGAAATGGAGAGAGAAATGGTGAACAAATGCAATCATGATATTTAGTATACACTATGTAAAAAATGAACTGCAACTTGAAGGGATGGGAGGACCAAGGAAGGGAAGTGGTGATATTGTCCAACAAGAATTGTACTGATTACCCAACTCATCAAATTCTAACCCCTTTGTCAACTCCCTAGTAGTAACAATATTATATTTTTAAGAAAACAATACATTGAGGCCTTAAGGACCAATGGATCTGGAGCAGATTCTTTCCCTGGCACAACAGGAAGCAGCTGCACAATTTATCTTTGTCTTGATATCTTCTGGTTAGAGATGTCAGGCTACCAGAGAATACATGGAAACTTTTTGTCTCTGTTCAGTTTCAGGAAGAAAGGAAGTTCAGTGCTAACAAAGATATAACAAACAGGCCCTATCAGTGACTGTCCACCAATATGCCTCTGACAAGCAGTTTGCTCCAGTGGTTTAGTAAGCGTGATGCCAGATCTTTTGCATCCACAGCTTCTGTGGAGAGAGGGACCAACCTTAAAAGCTTTTCCCATGTCCTCCCCAGTTGGTAGATGGAAGGCCCTCTGTAGAGCAAAGATGGAGGAAAAATTCATCAGGAATCTCACTTCCGGGGGAAGGAAACTTCAAAAACTAGGCTGAAAGTGCCAACTTCTGACTTTGTCCACAGGCTCAGGTTCTCCCAATTAGAGGATTGCTAGAGAGAGGTTGGGCTTCAGCAGGAAAAAAAAATCAGGCATAACATGACAGGTTTTCAGATAAATGTAAGGTCTGATTGGAGGAAAGAGTAAGCATCCAATCTGAGAATGACCAGGAAAAATAGAACATAGGAGGAATTACTTGGTTCCACACAGACACCTGACCACAAGCTAAAGATTCAAAGTAGTGATGGCTGAAGGAATAGTCCTTGGGTGTCATTGATATCATACTAAAACCACCTTAATCAAGTGCTCTACTGTCAAGTTCCTTCATGCTGTGTGCCCTTAATCAGGTGGTGTTGACATAGGAGAACATATGGATAAAACGTGTGAAGGTCAAGTGGATGGTGGGGACCAGGTTGTGCCTGTAGAACCAGATGGAAGACAAGAAATGACATGCACCTCCTTCTTGAACACATCTTGGGGAAGATAGTAAGTATGAGTATCAATCCAATCCTGTCACATTACACAATGTCCAGGCATAGGTTTGGATCCGTGCAATAGTGGGTGTAACTTAGAAAGTTGAGGAGGCCATTTGAACTTATGTGCATTTCTTAGTCTTGTGGGCTGACCACAAATTACTCATAGCACCCGAGAAACCCAGAAGTAAATGAAAACAGGAAAGGGACAGTAGGATTTTCCTGCCTTAATCTCAGTCTTAACACAAGGAGGTGGTTGTTACTTCTTTGCCAAGGAAGAATCCGTGCCAATGCCCATCAATCACTTGCCTGTCACCAGGTCCATGTATCCACTAGCAGCTAGTCTTGTGTCTTCCCTGGGCTCCCATACACATAAGGAACACAATGAATGGTGAAGGTTTAGAAGTCTCCTGGTAGATAAGGGTGAGTGATTGCCTAGTTGGACCTCTTTCCTAATGCTTGATTGCTGACAGCTAGTAGGAGGGAAATAAGTCTCATTTAATGTTTGGGCTTAAGAACATTATCCTACTTATATTCCTGTAATCCCTCCATGCATCACTTCCATAATATCAATAAAATATTTTTAAAGGAAACGTCCTACACAGAATGAGCTGTGATATAGCTGGAGTCTGGAAGGAATGAGTCTCTTTGGAAAAGAATAGAAAACACGACACGAGATTAAGATGAATCTCCAACCCATCCTGTGCTTCCTTGCCCCTTTTCACATCATTGATGTGAGTCATTCTGCCACTAGGTAGGAAAAGCAAGACAAACTATTGGGTATCTCCTAACTAAGGCCACAAACTGGATACTGAAGAAGGATAGGAATTTTCTCCTGAGTGAGCTGATGTTGTATTGATACCAGATAATAGAGAAACTCAGGAGGCCAGATTCAGCTCTGGAACTGGTACTGAGGATGATTTGTTCTGGGTGATTTTATTGCACAGCATTAACCTCTAGGCTAAGACTTGTCACTGGGTCTGGTTCTACCTCTTGAGCTAACACTATTGCTCCCAGTAGAAGGGCCAACAGGGGGGAACCAAGCAATTTTTCTTTGTCTGCATAAGAAAATCAATCTATCAGTTGACTGGACATCAGAAGTGAGTTTGAAGACATCACTAATCATGGTTCTCCCACTGGGTTAAGAGCCAGAATCCGTGATGTTGCTAAATCCAGCTCTGACCTTGGATTGAGAATAAATATTGAGGCTGATGATGGAGCTATATGAGGCAACAATGCGTTCATTACTATTTTGTTGTTTGTATTTTAAAAGACAGAAAAAAAACCTTCCTACCTAATAATAACCAATCTGTAACCTTGAATAGAGACAATGCTTCAATTTCTCACATTTGAATTTCAGGATCCTCATTACTCCTGGCCCACAGCCAGTGTTGAAGCTTCCTCCCAGTGGTGCCCTGTACCATTCATGCTCATATATCTTCGATTTCAGCTACAAGATCTGAACCATCACACCTGGCTTTGCTGGGCTCTTGTATCACCATCTTGGCCAGGACAAGGTGTTAAAGCATTCCAGGTCTGACCTAGGCTTATGGAGATTCAAGTGAGCCAGGAAATTTTGAAGTAGGTATACTGTTTTGGTTGACAGACCTCTTAGTAGTCAATCCAGGCATGAGGCCAGGACTGAGGTGATGGCACTTAAACTAGATAGAAGTAAATCTGAGCCTCCCCCCAAATGGCCAGAAATTGCACAGTATTCTTTGTAAACCTGTTGTTTCTGGGCATCAGTGATTGTTGCTGTCAGTTCAAAGACCAACACAAGTAAAGCTAAGTCTTTTGTCTGCCTAGGCAGTGACACTTTAGTGAACCCAAGTAGGTACTGAGGACAATCTCTAGGGAGGAAGCCAGAAGGCATTAATAGCTCTATTCATTTCTGAGAGTTTTATGGGCTCTTTTCTCTGTCATGAGAATTGCATGTCACAGAGCTTAACTCTGAGCCATACGTTAACCAAAACTCACAACTGTACCCATCATCCTGTATCTTCTTCCTCCTTTAGAGAACAACCCATAGTTAAGAGCTCTAGGGTTTAAGCTCTAGTGCTTGCCCCTGTCTAACACACACACACACACACACATACATATACACACACAAAAATACACATACACATATCATCATGCCAAAGAAAAGTACTTTCCTCCAGACCAAAACACACTCACTTTGTGAGTTGATCCTACGATATAAAAGTTAAACTGGAGCAGGGAAGAATTTCATTATGTCTAGAATCCAGGAGAGCTTCATACATACTGAACCTTATTAGGACTTCTAGTGTTAATAACTAACCCCCATTGCCTGAAGCCCAGCAGAGCTTGATCTCCTTAGTAACTTATGCTCAGTGCCTGGAGTGATGCTGTTATACTTTAGATGGCTCATATATATGCAATGTATTAGAACAACCAGATCCTTCCCAGGGAATCCTGTGTGACTAGAGTCTCTTAATCTACTTTCAGCCATCCTTGCTTTGTTTATGTATACGTTAGAGACACTCCTTGCAGAAAGAATCTCATTTCCTTTCATAAATAGTTTATCTTTGTCTCATCCCTCATATATGTGAATCTAGATGTAAAGAACATTTTCATCATAAAGAAGGAGAGACACAGGGATGAACCTGCAGGCATGGATATCATAATTCACAGGGCCAGCTTAAGCCAGCATGTTTATGGTTCATTACCTGTGCTTCTGCAATAGACAATGAATGTGCTTCTCTAATCACCCCACTTTGCAGGCTCAAATACTAAGCTACAATTTCAGGTGAAGAGTACCATGTCATTAGAATTGGCATCCACATTTTGAATGCTTGAGTGCCTGCTGGGTGTTGGCAAACCATTGGTAGATGGACAGGAATAATGGGTTGAACATTTGGAAGATCTTACCAATTTCAACAAGTGAAGTCTAGTTCTAGAGCACTTTGTAAGAGATTCACCTGTGCCTAGGTCACAATGACAATATTTTACTCCATAACACCCTAATAGCATCAGGAATGACAAAGTGTACATACAGTGATTGTGGAAAGATAGAGGTTCTACATCTGTTACTTTAATATTAGAGAAAATAGTTTTTGTATTACACATTATGATAAGAAATGCACTAGGTTTCCTATTAGTGTATGAGGACAATTTGAAAATTCTAATTCAATTCACATAAACAATAAATGCATAAAGGCTTCACCGTAGAAGTTTTATTTCTGGGTTGTGGAAACAACTTCTGGTTGCAGAAAGACTTGTAGTCTATGAGCCTGACAGGCACCATCTGTCTCCACAGGCCCCTTATGTATATACATAAGGGCAGCACATGTTTCCACTCATAGAGCTTCACTCTCTATGACTACAATTCCAGCCATATTCTCCTGGACACTGGCCAGATATTCCAGTATGCCCTGTTTTGAATGTTCCTTGCTTTTCTAGCCTCCAGGAATTAAAGATCTAAAACTTAAGATAAAACACTACACTACAAATAAAAATGAATAATTTTGTTTAGGCAGTAATCTCGTTAAAACTTCAAATAGCTCAGTAAATAAGAGCAAGAATTGACAAATGGGATTACACTGAATAAAAACGTTTGGCAGCAAAGTAGTCATTAGAGTGAATAGATGGCCTACAGAATTAACCAGCTAACCATCTGGCAAGTGATTAATAACCAGAATATACAGGAAACTCAGAAAACTAAACTCAAGGAATCAACATGTCAATTAACATTGGCAAATAAAATTAAAGACAAATCTCAAATCCAAAAGTATAAATGGATAATAAAAATGAACAAAGGCATGATCAACATCCTCATCATAAAGGAAATGAAAAGCTAAATGACATTGAATTTTATCACACTCCAGTGACAATTTCTATCATCAAGAATACAAATAACAAATGCCGGCAAGAACAAAGGGAAAGGGATATGTACACACAATGTACATGGGAATGTCATTTCATGCAACAACTATGGAAAACACGCAGTTTCCTCAAAAAATATAAATAGATTCAGGGTATGAACCAATACCACTACCTTGTGAGACTGAAGTTCATTGCCTGCATACATGTATATGTCTAAATAAACCCTCTGGCAAGCCAGCATGTCATTAAGAATTTAAAAATATATGATAAAATCGTACATAATGTAATAAGTATACAAGTATAAAAAGCTAGTGAAAACTTCACTATAAACTTTGTTACCTCCTACTATTTTAAAGTACATATGCTGTTTAACTTATACTGTGATGCATATTTCTGTTACCCAGTTTAAGATTATGAGCAAGCATACGATAATGTGCATGCAACACTGCAGTCTTACATGTAGTTGTATGCAGTACTCTGCATGGAATTTGTGTCCAAAATATTTTGATAAATGAAAACATAGAGATGATTTTGATATTGATTCAATTGCATTCTGTACAGCATCTTTACAATTAAAAAAAAAAGAAATTTCTCTGTTACCACATATTCTCAGAGCAGAGCATCATGAAAAAATGTCTTGACCTATGTTAGTATGTTTCTTAAAAATTACCTGTGTGAAGGTGAAAGTTCAGAATGTAAATGTGAAACTCAATTTTGGAACCGACCTTGATTAATTGAGGCTATCTAATCAATGATATTTTTATGATGCACTACTCTGCAAATAAGTGGCAGTTAAGAGAATTCTACTCAATCACAAGCCTAAATTAATATCAAAAGAATAAAATTTTCTACATGTCAAAATATATTAGACACAAATTCTGTGAAGAAGCTTCACAGAAACATCGGTTTCAGAAACATCATTGCTTCCCAGGCAACAACAAATAGGTGCATTTTTGGTGACTTATGCACATGAAATTTCTATTTAAACCAGCATGGATCAACCATCAGTGTTTTGTGGCTGTTGTGGACATTGGCTGTGTGAATTGAATCATGGGAGTGATGCCATAATAACTTTGGTTGACATCCCATTTGCCAACATTGTTTTTCTGTTCATCTCACCGTGCACCTGACAAGGCATCCTGTAATGCAATCCAATTGCATCATACCATATGGCTTTCATGCAAATAATTTCTTAACAGAAATGTCGGACCAAAAACATTCAAGTTAACTTCATCCCTGGGGCCTCACTATCTGTGGTCTCGGAGGAAATAAAAACACCTGGGTTGAAGAAAGAGTAGCTGCAAATTTGTTTTCCAACTTCTGTTTTTCTCCTGGAAATGCCTCAGATGCAGAACCCCAGGGAAGAGTTTTATACATTCTACTTGCAGTTCACATGAAGTTTCCATAAAGTAGGGCTACACTGTACCTCTCTATCAATAAAAAGACATATATGCACATAAAGTTAGATGAATATATATGTGTGTATATATATATATATATATATATATATATATATACATATATATATATATATGGATCGGTGGCCTCTCTTCCACATAAGATTTCAGTTTGGCAGATGCTTCAGGGATGTGCCTTTTGAATTTCACATTCTTTTTTTTTTTTTTTTAATTTAATTTAATTTTATTTGTGAACATACTGTACAGAGGAGTTACAGTTACATGGGCAGGATAATGCGTACATTTCTTACCAAGCATTGCAGCCTCCTCCTTTGTTTACCCTTCACATCCCTTCCCAGCCTCCCCCCTCCCCCCCTAATCCCAATCCTTCTCCTTCCCGCCCCCCCCCACTCCCGCACCAACGTTGTAAAGCTCGTTTTGGACATGACAACTTGTACTTCTCATTGTTGCAACAGGTCCACCTGTATCCTTAAACAACTGGTTTTTCCCCTTCTCCTCCACAAGTTATACTGACATCAAATATAGTGAAAGCAGGGGTTATACTGTGGGGGAGGGACATACAAAGCAACAAAGAGATAATCTTATAAATGTGTTAGAAACACATGCATGAAAGAAAAAAACATTAAAATACACATCTAAGGGTTCATTTTCCTGGCATCACATTATCTGACCTTTTCCGCTTGACTCATACATATACTAGATATTACAAATAAGGGAAACCATGGGACCTACGTTTCTTTGGGCCTGGCTTACTTCACTTAATCCAATTTTTTCCAAGTTTTTCCATTTCCTAACAAATGGGGCAATGTTATTCTTTCTGATGGAGGCATAGAATTCCATTGTGTATATATACCACATTTTCTTGATCCATTCATCTACTGAGGGGCATCTGGGTTGGTTCCATATCTTAGCTATGGTAAATAATGCTGCAATAAACATAGTTGTGCTGGTAGCTTTAGTGTGGTCTTGTTTGTAAACATTAGGGTAAATGCCCAAAAGTGGGATTGCTGGGTCATAGGGGAGCTCTATGTGAAGTCTTTTGAGGAACCTCCATACTGCTTTCCAAAGTGGTTGAACAAGTTTACATTCCCACCAACAATGAAGTAAGGTTCCTTTCTGTCCACATCCCCTCCAGCATCTGTTGTTGTTAGAGTTCTTGATTTTTGCCGTTCTAACTGGAGTGAGGTGATATCTCAATGTTGTTTTGATTTGCATTTCTTTTATGGCTAGGGATGTTGAACATTTCTTCATGTGTCTATTGGCCATCCTTCTTTCTTCTTCAGAGAAGTTTCTCTTTAAGTCTTTCGCCCACTTATTTATTGGGCAGTTGTTTCTTTGAGGATTTGTTGTTGGGGGGTTTAATTTTTTGAGTTCCAAGTATATTTTAGATATGAAACCCTTGTCCGTTGTATGGCTAGTAAAGATCTTCTCCCAATCCGTGGGCTTTCTATTGATCTTGCTAGCTATGTCATTTGCCCTGCAGAAGCTCTGCAACTTTATGCAATCCCATTTGTCCAACCTTTCTTTGATTTGTTGTGTTTCCGGGTCTCTATTCAGAAAATTTCGGCCTGAGTCAAGGAGACCCAGGGTTTCTCCTATTCCATCCTGTAATGTTTTCAGAGTGTCTGCTTTGAGTTCAAGGTCTTTGATCCATTTGGAGTTGATTCTGGTGCAGGGTGATATATAAGGATCTAGCTTAAGTTTTCTACATGTAGTTAACCAATTTTGCCAGCACCATTTACTGAAGAGGTTGTCTTTCTTCCATTCTATTGTTTTAGCTCCCTTATCGAAGATTAGATGTCTATAGGTCTGTAGGTTCATTTCTGGGTTTTCAATTCTATTCCATTGGTCCTGAGGTCTGTTCTTATGCCAATACCAAGCTGTTTTGATTACTATGGCTTTATAGTAGAGTTTGAAGTTTGGTATTGATATTCCTCCAGCAGTGTTCTTTCCATTCAGGAGCGTTTTTGCTATTCGGGGTCTTTTATTGTTCCATATGAATTTTTGGATTGCCTCTTCTATTTCCTTGAAGAATGAGGGTGGAATTTGGATAGGTATTGCGTTGAATTTGTAGATAGCCTTGGGAAGTATTGCCATTTTCACGATGTTAATCTTTCCAATCCAGGAGCATGGGAGGTTTTGCCATTTTTTAAGTTCTGTGTTGATTTCCTTTTTCAAGATTTTAAAGTTTTCATCATAGAGGTCCTTCACTTCTTTAGTTAATTCCTAGGTATTTTATTTTTTGTGGGGCTATTACAAATGGAGTTGCTTTCCTAATTTCAGCCACACTTTTCTCATTGTTGGCATACAGAAAAGCCATTGATTTTTGGGGGTTAATTTTATAACCTGCTACTTTGCCAAAGTTTTGAATCAGCTTGAGTAATTTGGGAGTGGAGTCTATGGGATTCTTTAAATACAAGATCATGTCATCTGCAAAGAGGGAGAGTTTTATTTCTTCTTTCCCTATTTGGATCCCCTTTATGTCTGCATCTTGTCTTATTGCTGTAGCTAGGCATTCTAATACTAGATTGAAGAGAAGTGGAGAGAGGGGGCATCCTTGTCTTGTTCCTGAGTTAAGAGGAAATGGCTTTAGTTTTTCACCATTGAGTATAATGCTGGCTGTAGGTTTGTCGTATACAGCCTTTATTGTATTGAGGAATGTTCCATGGATTCCTAATTTTTCCAAAACCTTCATCATAAAGGGGTTTTGGATCTTATCGAATGCTTTTTCTGCGTCTATTGAGATAACCATGTGGTTCTTATTCTTGCTCCTGTTGATGTGATGAATAATATTAATTGATTTGCGTATGTTGAACCAGCTTTGCATCCCTGAAATGAATCCTGTTTGATTGTGGTGTATGATTTTTTGGATGAATTGTTGAAGTCGATTGGCCAAAATTTTGTTGAGAAGTTTTGCATCAATGTTCATCAAAGAAATGGGTCTATAGTTCTCTTTCTTTGATGAGTCCCTGCCTGGTTTTGGGATGAGGGTTATGATGGCTTCATAGAATGTGTTCGGTAGTGAACTTTCTCTTTCAATTTCATTGAAGAGTTGGAGGAGTATTGGTGTGAGCTCTGCTTTGAAGGCCTTGTAAAATTCTGCTGTAAAACCATCTGGTCCTGGACTTTTCTTAGCTCTGAGGTCTCTTATTGCTGTTTCTATTTCAATGCTTGATATGGGCCTGTTAAGCTGGTTTAACTCATCTTGGTTTAGTTTTGGCATGTCAATGTTTGCTAGGAAGAGGTCCATTTCTGTCAAGTTCTCAAACTTATTAGCATAAAGTTTTGAGAAGTATTCCCTTATAATGTTCTGAATCTTGGTTGTCTCCGTGGTGATGTTTCCATTCTCATCTCTGAGTTTATTAATTTCCGTGTGTTCTCTTCTTTTTCCTGATAAGATTTGCTAAGGGTCTGTCAATTTTGTTAAGTTTTTCGAAGAACCAACTCTTTGTTTTGTTGATTCTTTCTATAGTTTTTTTTGGATTCTAATTCATTTAATTCTGATTTAATTTTGATTATTTCTTTCCGTCTACTGGATTGGGGTTTATCTTGCTGCTCTTTTTCAAGGAGGTTTAGGTGTGTCATTAAATTGCTAGTTTCAGATCTCTCCAATTTGTTGATGTAGGAGCTCAGAGCTATAAACTTGCCTCTGAGTACTGCCTTTGCTGTGTCCCAGAGGAGCTGGTAATTTGTGTGTTCATTTTTGTTGAATAGCATGAACATTTGAATTTCCTTTCTAATCTCTTCCATGACCCACTCTTGATTCAACAGTGTGTTGTTCAGCCTCCATGTGATACTGGACTTTCTTTGGTGGCTTTTGGTGTTGAGTTCTAATTTTATTCCCTTGTGGTCAGAGAGAATGCAAGGTATAACTTCAATGTTTCTGAATTTAGACAAGTTTGCTTTGTGGCCTAAAATGTGGTCTATTTTAGAAAACGTTCCATGTGCTGCTGAGAAAAACGTGTATTCTGATGCTGCTGGGTGAAATGTTCGGTAGATGTCTGTTAAGTCTAGTTGATCTATGCAGCTGTTTAGATCTGCAGTTTCTCTGTTGAGTTTTTGCCGAGTTGATCTATCTAGTGGGGAGAGTGGTGTGTTAAAATCCCCAACAATTAATGTCTTTGGATCTATATGGGATTTGAGGGAAAGTAGTGTTTCTTTGATAAATTTGGGTGCTGCATTCTTTGGCGAATAGATATTTAGAATTGTAATATCCTCCTGAAGGAGAGATCCTTTAATTATTATGTAGCGACCTTCTTTATCTCTTCTCATGAATTTTAATTTGAAGTCTATTTTATCTGATATTAAGATTGCAACTCCCGCCTGTTTATGGGGGCCGTTTGCTTGGTAGATTTTGTTCCAGCCTTTAACATTGAAAATGTGTTTGTTTTTACGGGCAAGATGTGACTCCTGAAGGCAGCAGATAGAAGGGTCTTGTTTTTTAATCCAACTAGACAGTCTATGTCGCTTAATTGGAGAGTTCAGTCCGTTAACGTTAAGAGATAGGACTGAGAGGTATTTGGGAGTTCCTGCCATGTTATCCACTTTCTTGGGGGCTGCGAAAACTAGGTTCTTCCTATGGTTCTTGGATTCTCAGTTTGGGTGCAGTTTCTTGGCCTTTGTTGCGGTCTTGTTGGTTTTCTATGTGTAGGACATCTTTAAGAATGTTTTGTAGGGCTGGTTTGGTGGAGATGTATTGTTTCAATTTTTCTTTGCTATGGAAGGTTTTTATTTGGCCTTCAGTTATGAAGGAGAGTTTAGCTGGGTACAGTATTCTTGGTTGATAGTTGTTTGTTTTTAGGGCATGGCATACATCATTCCAGGCTCTTCTTGCTTTGATTGTCTCTGCTGAGAAATCTGAGGTGATTCTAATTGGTTTCCCTTTATAGGTGATTACCCTTTTCTCCTTGACAGCTTTAAGGATCTTTTCCTTGGTCTGAGTTGATCCTGTGTGGATTATAATGTGACGGTGGGATGTCCTATTCTGGTCTGGTCTATTTGGGGTTCTAAAAGCTTCTTGTATCTGAATAGGCCTATCTTTTTGTATGTTTGGGAAGTTCTCTGCTAGGATCCTGTTAAACAAATTTCCTAGACCATTAACTTCTGTTTCTAGGTGCTCCTCTACACCCATTATCCTTAGATTAGGCCTTCTGATGGTGTCTTCCAGGTGTTGGATAGATCTATCATATTTCTTGGACTTGTCTTGGATGGTTGTATGTTCTTTCTCTATAATATCTAGGCTGTCTTCAATCCCTGAGATTCGATCTTCTGCGTGGTCTAACCTGCTGTCAAGACTCTCTACTTTGTTTTTTATCTCTTTTCCTTCTAATTGGTCAGCTTTGATGGCTTCAAGTTCTTTGTTGAAGCTCTGTTTTAGGTCTTGTATGAATTTCTTTACTTCCTTAATTTGGTGTTCATTGTTTGTTCTCAAATCACTTAATTGATTGGTTATGGTTTCTTTGGACTCCCATTCCTTCTGTTGGGTTCCATTCAGCATTCCCTTTGTGGTCTCCCTGACTTCCTTCAACTCTTTGTTAATGGATTCCATGAATGCCTTTAGTGATCTTTGTGTGTTCTCTACCTGGTCTCTCAATTCCTGAATTACTCTTTGATTAGCTTCCTCCCGTTTGTGGGATTCCTTCAGTTCTCTTTCCTCCCGTTCCTGGGATTCCTGCAGTTCTCTTTGAGTGTTCTCAGCCTGCTCACGCCATTCCTCCCTTTCTCTTTGAGTATTCTCAAGTTGTTCACGCAAATCCTGTATCAGTTTTTGAGTAGCTTCCTCACGCTTATGATATTCCTGTATAAACTTTTGGGATGCCTCCTCTCTCTCCCTATCACGCTCATACAGAGTCCTTTGTAAGTTGTCAAACTTCTCATTTATCATGTTTGCCACCAGTGTTTGTAGAGCTATTTGGGAACTCTCCTCTGGATTGTTCATTATCTGATCTGACCCCTGATTATCAAGATTGGGAATTGAGATACCCGGATTTGCCATTTTTCTTGTGTTTTTTCGGCTTACTCTGCCCATTTGAGATGAAAATAGCACCAGTTTTGTGCTAGAACACTATCTTAAGGCAACCATCAACCAACGTTTGCATTTATACAGTCAATAGTCTACAGATACAATCTAGTTCAACAGATACATCTATTCAACATCAAACAACTATATGTTAATGGGCTTCAAACCGCAGAGAAGAATTTGGAAAACCAGAAATTTTTATGGTTAGGGAGAGATGTGGGTAAAAATTAGGAATAGATTGGTGTGGGGAGGCACAGGGAGAGTTAACTATGTCCTAATCTCAATGCAGGAAATAGGTTGGGTAGGATGCAAGTAGAGAGGGAGAGAAAAAGAAGAAAGGGAAAGGGAAATGAAAAGAGACCAGAAAAAAAAATTAGAAACGTAAAAATTAATATAGTTATGGAGATTGAAAGAACATCTATTTAGAGAGGAATGTGAATATAATGAGAAAACAGGAGGGAGATAGAGGAGATGTGAAAAACTTAAAAAATGCTTAAAATATTATATAGGTATAAAGAGGTAGTATTGCTATTAAGGAATTTAAGTCTCAGAGGTTTCGGATTGAGTAATAAATTTGTGGATTAAGTGTGTACACAATGGGGGATAGGGTCTACTAGTTAACTATGGGTTTATCTGAGGATGTGCAGGACAAGAGTTAAGTCACATACAGAAGAACAAAAGAAAGGAAAAGGTGAAAAGGATAAGAAAGGGAGAAAAAAAAAGATCAGAAGTTCAGTAGAGCTAGACAAAAAACAAAAAGATAATTAAGAAAGAAAGAAAAAGAGAGAGAAGACAAGAAAAGAAAGGAAAACGTACATTCACGTATTCCTAAAATAAAAATTATAAGAGGGAAAAAAAAGTTACTGGAAAACAATTATTTTTCAAAAAAGGCAAAAATTAAAGATTAATAAAAGTTTTAGAAAGGGAAAAAAAAATTTATATATATAAGGTACCAAAAAAAAAAAAGAAAGAAAAAAGAAAAGAAGAAAAAAAAAAGTTTTTTGATTTTTTTTTTTGATTTTTTTGGGTGGGGTGGGAAGAATCCTGTATCTCCCTTTTGTCTGTAACCAGCCTCTTGGAGTCTCTGGTCAGCTTGAGGTCCTGTGGCTTGATTGGTTTCTTAAGTCAGTTTGTTCGAACAGGCAGAAAAATGCTCTGCTTTACCCAAGATTTTGAGATCCCCCTCCCAGGTTAGTTTAATGGGAGGGTGATCTGCTTTGAGAATCACAAAAGAGGGGTGATGAGGCTAGGTTCTGGTAGAGTTGAGGCCTTTCAACAAACAGTAGCTTTTCCCTGGGGCTATTTTGTGAAAAATTCACAGAGCCCACCCTGGAGCCATTCTAAGGGTTTCTGTTTTTCAATTGATTGTGGAGGCTGCTAGAGGGAGGGGCAGCCTCTGGCTCTGGTTACCCAGTGAGGAAAGCCACTCCAATGGCTGGTGCCTGAGCTGGGTGACTTTTCCCTGGATGGAGCTGAGTCTGGCAGGTCACTTCACCGTTAAGTTCTTGTGATCTTTTAAATGACTCGTTTTATTCCAAGGCCTGAGTTGGAGCTAGCAGCTCCTCCGAGCTTTGTCGGTATCCAAGATGGAGATCACCGGTGCTGGGGGGGGGGGAGGGGTGGCCTTCCCTCCTCTGCTCCCTGAGAAGGAGTGAGGACGTCGGGCTTCTACTCACGCCGCCGAGCCTTGGATCCTGGGTCGTCTCTGGTCTGCAAACTGCAGGATGAAGATGTCCGCTCCTTGTCGGTTCTTGCTGGTGTTGAGTAGAATCCTCTCGCCCGCTACGTCTGGCTCCTTCGTCCCGGACTCTCTGTGTGAGCGCTCAGGTATGGCCGCGGCTGCGGTCGCCGCTGCTACCCTGCCGCCGCCGCCGCGGCTGCTGGCAGGCGTTCAGATGTGTCTCCTTGTCTTGGCTTCCCCTCTCTTGTCTAACTCTTTGTCCTGTGATGGCTCACTTGGTGTGATTCTCTGGCTTAGGACTGTTCACTGGAACTCTAAAACTGCTTTCTATGGAGAGCTTGTTCAGATTCCAGCTTCTCCTCCGCCATCTTCCGAGTTGTAAGTTCGAATTTCACATTCTTTCTGCAGCTTCCCCTCTTTTTCAGGTCCTTGGCTGGTAGTAGCTGCTTTTCTAAAATGAAGCAGAGAGCACACATGGATGGAGATGTGATGATTGCTGAGTTCTTCCCTCTCTACACTTTGGGTGCAGATTGCAGTAACAGCGATGCTTCTGGTCATGAAGAGAACATCCCTAAGAAACTCATCAATTTATTTCCATATACTATTTTGGTCTTAGGATAGGCAATGTACAAGGAAACTCTGCATACACATATGAACATTCTTTTCTTCTCCATCCTGACACCCATCCCTCTTGTACCAGAAACAGATGAGTTTCATTATTTTGTCTTCCATTTTGTCTTCCTTAATTTCCTACCTGCTAGTAGGAAAGGAATATGATTTCTTTCCATGTAACTTCTCTCTCCAGGGGTGTAAGCACATCATTTTCCTTCAGTATCACTTTATTTTATCCATTCCAGATCTAACTGAAGATGATAAAATGATCTTATTGTAAAGATCCTGATACTGAGTCAGTGCAATGAGTTTTTTACCAAAAGGCTGCAGGCACATTTCCTTCCCCACAGGCCAGTGGTCTGAGAATTTTTCTTTGGTATATTTTGAAGACACTGGTAAAAATTTTTTATTTTAGGCTGCTGCCTCATGAGGTAATGCTAATTGCTTAGGAAGCTCATATTTGAGGATTGCGGTTTGAAGTCAACCCAGGCGTGAAAATCCATGAGACTTTTATTTCCGTTTAATCAGCTAGAGCTGGAAGTGGAGGTGTGGCTCAAATGGCAGAGTGCCAGCCTTGAGCCAAAAAGCTCAAGGAGAGTGTCCAATCTCTCATTTCAAGCCCTCAGACACATATTCTTTCTCCTCCCCCTCTCACCCCTCACACTCTGCTCTTTTGCTATAAACAAATAGTTACTATTTCAAATTAAGTACTATGTCATAATTTTATGTTAGATATGCTCCACATTCAAAGTGTTACCAAACCTTATCTCCCTTATGGAAAAATTTTATCTAACTTATGCATATGCAATGCATATTCTTGGCTTTTAGTCTTTTGCAGAGGTTATACTAATAAATGGCTATGCAAAAAAGAAAAATAGCTAAACAGAATGGCTGATTGATACTTATTTCAAGTGAAAATGTCATTGCCTCTATCATGTGTACTCCTTTTCATGTGTGGGTATGACAGGTGGAATCTGAGATAGCTGCCCACAGATGGGAGCAGAGAAAGCAAGGATAGGAATTACTCGTTCCTGCTATAGAAGATATATGTCTTTATCTTATGTCTTTAGTATGTTTGCTTCTGTTCTTTCCTTTTGTGCTTTTCTTGGAAAAACGGGGCCTGGGCACTGACCTGGCTGTTTTTGCTCAAGACAAGAGCTCTACCACTTGAGCCACAGCTACACATCTGGAAATTTTTGGTTGTTAAATAAAGGTAAGAGTCTCACATACATCATCGCCCATGATGTAGTGAACTTTGATTATTGTCACTCATTCTATTTATCACTATTTTTATATCTTCTCCAAATCCTTTGTTCTCACCCACATTTCTACTTTAGTCTGTTCATTTTGAGCTTCCTGAAGTAAGTAGGATTACAGGTATGAGCCACCATTAATTGGCTTGTTTTGCACTCGTGATTGGCCTTTTCTGCCAAGGCTGATGCTCTCCACTTGAGCCACACCTCACTTCTGCCATCTTGTTGGTTAACTGGTGATAATTTTGTCATGGACTTTTGTGCCCCAATTGGCTTTGATTCAGAATCCATAGATCTCAACCTACTGATCAGCTAGGATTGCAGGCATGAGAAACCAACACAGGTAATTTTAATTTCTTGAGGTATCACAAATTTTTAATTTGTATATACCATGGCCAATACTGTAATTTTGGGAGGGGACTTTTAGAAATTTCTTTTGCTTTTAAATTTGAACAAATTATATTTTGGTGAAGCTTTCATTGTGATATTTACATACACGACACAGAACATTTGAAATAAATTTACTCCTTATTTTTTATTTTTCTTCTAAAGAAATTCAGAGGTGATTTTCATAAACTTTGTCTGTATTCTAGATCATCTGCATAAACAAGTGGCTGGTTTGTTTTATACAGTTAGATTAAGGTACGAATGTGTATGACAAAGTGTAAATTATCCACATATAAATACATTTGATAAGTCATCACTGAAATGAGAAGCCTCTAGTTCCCATGGCATTAATTGAGAAAAAAATTTAACAAGACAGAAATAAGCAATGAAAATGTAAACTCATTCTATGTCCATGGGACTACTTCAGGCTCTTTATTTACAAAATGTTTTTTAACTGTACCTTGGAGATATTTAATTAATTAAAAATTAATTTATATATACATTATAGCTAATTCCTAACTTGAGTCACAGGACATCAGCATTTAAATACCAAATTTCTAACATGCATCTCCAACTCAGACCTCATCCCTGAATTTTTAACCTTTATTTATTTATTTATTTAGTTAGTTAGTTAGAAAATTAGTTAGTTAGTTAGTGCTCATCCTGGGGCTTGAATTCAGGGCTTGGGCTCTGAGTCTGAGCTTCTTTATTCTCAAGAATAGTACTGTTCTACCACATGAGCCACAGTGTCACTTCTGGTCTTTTCTGAGTACTTTATTGTAGATAAGAGTCACTTGGACCTTCCTAACTGGCGTGGCTTTGAACTGTGAGCCTCAGATTTCAGCCTCCCGAGTAGCTAGGATGATAGGAGTGAGCCCCCGGGCCCCAGGTATATTTTTTTTATTGTGAACATACTGTACAGAGGGGTTACAATTACATGGGCAAGATAATGAGTACATTTCATATCAAACATTGCAGCCTCCTCTTTGTTAACCCTTCACATCCCTTCCCAGTCACACCCCACCCCCAACCTAATCCTCCCCACCCCCAGATCAACTTGTACTTCTCATGGTTGCAACGGGTCCACCTGTATCATTAAACGACTTGTTTTCCCCCTTTTCCTCCACAAATTATACCGACATCAAATATAGTGAAAGCAGGGGTTATACTGTGGGGGAGGGACATACAAAGCAACAAAGAAATAATCTTAGAAATGGGTTAGAAACAAATTCATGAAAGAAAAAAAACATTTAAATACATATCTAAGGGTTCATTTTCCTAACATCACATTATCTGACCATTTCTGCTTCACTCATACATATACTAGATACTGCAGATAAGGAAAACCGTGGGAACTATGTTTCTTTGGGCTTGGCTTACTTCACTTAAGAAAATTTTTTCCAAGCCTTTCCATTCCTAACAAATGGGGCAATGTCATTCTTTCTGATGGAGGCATAGAATTCCATTCTGGATATATACCAGATTTTCTTGATCCATTCATCTACTGTGGGGCATCTGGGTTGGTTCCATATCTTAGCTATGGTAAATACTGCTGCAATAAAAATAGTTGCGCTGGTAGCTTTAGTGTGGTATTGTTTGTAAACATTTGGGTAAATGCCCAAAAGTGGGATTGCTGGGTCATAGGGGAGCTCTATGTGAAGTCTTTTAAGGAACCTCCATACTGCTTTCTAAAGTGGTTGAACAAGTTTACACTCCCACCAACAATGAAGTAAGGTTCCCTTCTGTGCACATCCCCTCCAGAATCTGTTGTTGTTAGAGTGCTTGATTTTTGCCATTCTAACTGGGGTGAGGTGGTATCTCAATGCTGTTTTGACTTGCATTTCCTTTATGGCTAGGGACGTTGAGCATTTCTTCATGTGTCTATTGGCCATCCTTCTTTCTTCTTCAGAGAAGTTTCACTTTAAGTCTTCAGCCCACTTATTTATTGGGCAGTTGTTTCTTTGAGGATTTGTTGTTAGGGGATTTAATTTTTTGAGTTCCAAGTATATTTTAGATATGAGACCCTTGTCCATTGTATGGCTAGTGAAGACCTTCTCCCAATCCGTGGGCGTTCTATTGATCTTACTAGCTATGTTCTTTGCCATGCAGAAGCTCTGCAGCTTCATGTGATGCCATTTGTCCAAATTTTCTTTGATTTGTTGTGTTTCCAGATCTCTATTAATAAAATTTCAGCCTGCTCCAAGGAGACCTAGGGTTTCTCTTATTCCATCCTGTAATGTTTTCAGAGTATCTGCTTTGACTCTGAGGTTTTTGATCCATTTGGAGTTGATACTGGTGCAGGATGATATATAAGGATCTAGCTTTAGTTTTCTACAAGTAGTTAACCAATTTTGCCAGCACCATTTACTGAAGAAGCTGTCTTTCTTCCATTCTATTTTTCTAGCTCCCTTATCGAAGATTAGATGGCTATAGGTCTGTAGGTTCATTTCTGGGTTTCCAATTCTATTCCATTGGTCCTGAGGTCTGTTCTTATGCCAGTACCAAGCTGTTTTGATTTCTATGGCTTTATAGTAGAGTTTGAAATTTGGTATTGATGTTCCTCCAGCAGTGTTTTTTCCGTTGAGGAGGGTTTTTGCTATTCCGTTCTTTTATTGTTCCATATGAATGTTTGGATTGCCTCTTCTATTTCCTTGAAGAATGAGGTTAGAATTTTGATAGGTATCACATTGAATTTGTAGATAGCCTTGGGAAGTATTGCCATTTTCACCATGTTAATCTTTTCAATCCAGGAGCATGGGAGGTTTTGCCATTTTCTAAGTTCGGTTTTGATTTCCTTTTTCAAGTTTTTAAAATTTTCATCATAGAGGTCCTTCATTTCTTTGGTTAAGTTAATTCCTAGGTATTTTATTTTTTGTAGGGCTATTACAAATAGAGTTGCTTTCCTAATTTCAGCCACACTTCTCTCATTGTTGGCATAGAGAAAAGCCATTGATTTTGGGGGGTTAATTTTATACCCTGCTACTTTGCCAAAGTTTTGAATCAGCTTGAGTAACTTGGGAGTGGAGTCTATGGGATACTTTAAATACAAGATCATGTCATCTGCAAATGGGAGAGTTTTATTTCTTCTTTCCCTATTTGGATCCCCTTTATGTTCGCATCTTGTCTTATTGCTGTTGCTAGGCATTCTAATACTAGGTTGAAGAGAAGTGGAGAGACTGGACATCCTTGTCTTGTTCCTGAGTTAAGAGGAAATGGCTCTAGTTTTTCACCATTAAGTATAATGCTGGCAGCCTTTTTTGTATTGAGGAATGTTCCATGGATTCCTAATTTTTCCAGAACCTTCATCATAAAGGGGTGTTGGATCTTGTCGAATGCTTTTTCTGCATCTTTTGAGATAACTATTTGGTTCTTCTCCTTGCTCCTGTTAATGTGATGAATAATATTCATTGATTTGCGTATATTTAACCAAGTTTGCATCTCTGAAATGAATCCTGTTTGATCGTGGTGTATGATTTTTTGAATGAATTGTTGAAGTCGTTTGGACAAAATTGTTTTGAGAAGTTTTGCATCAATGTTCATAAAAGAAATGGGTCTATAGTTGTTTTTCTTTGATGAGTACCTGCCTGGGATGAGGGTTATGATGGCTTCATAGAATTTGTTCGGTAGTGAACTTTCTCTTTTAATTTCATTGAAGAGTTGAAGGAGTATTAGTGTGAGCTCTGCTTTGAAGGCCTTGTAGAATTCCGCTGTAAAACCATCTGGTCCTGGACTTTTCTTAGCTGGGAGGTCTCTTATTGCTGTTTCTATTTTAATGCTTGATATGGGCCTGTGAAGAGGGTTTAACTCATCTTGGATTAGGTTTGGCATGTCAATATTTGCTAGGAAAACCTCCATTTCTGTCAAGTTCTCAAACTTATTAGCATAAAGTTTTTAGAAGTATTCCCTTATAATGTTCTGAATCTTGGTTGTTT
Organism: Dipodomys spectabilis; assembly: GCF_019054845.1. Lineage (NCBI taxonomy): Eukaryota > Metazoa > Chordata > Mammalia > Rodentia > Heteromyidae > Dipodomys > Dipodomys spectabilis. Next base: position 3,964 of record NW_024870893.1, on the reverse strand, counting down.
CTGTGGTGATGTTTCCATTCTCATCTCTGAGTTTATTTATTTGGGTGTGTTCTCTTCTTTTTCTGATAAGATTTGCTAAGGGTCTGTCAGTTTTGTTAATTTTTTTGAAGAACCAACTCTTTGTTTTGTGGATTTTTTCTATAGTTTTTTTGGATTCCAATTCATTTTATTCTGATTTAATTTCAATTATTGCTTTCCATCTACTGGATGAGGGTTTATCTTGCTGCTCTTTTTCAAGAAGGTTTAGATGTGTCATTAAATTGTTGGTTTCAGATCTCTCCAATTTGTTGATGTAGGAGCTGAGAGCTATAAACTTGCCTCTGAGTATTGGCTTTTCTGTGTCCTAGAGGAGCTGGTAATTTGTGTGCTCATTTTTGTTGAATAGCATGAACATTTGAATTTCCTTTCTAATCTCTTCCATGACCCACTTGTGATTCAGCAGTGTGTTGTTCAGCCTCCATGTGTTACCGGACTTTCTTTGGTGGCGTTTGGTGTTGAGTTCTAGTTTTATTCCCTTGTAGTCAGAAAGAATGCAAGGTGTAACTTCAATGTTTCTGAATTTAGACAAGTTTGCTTTGTGGCCTAAAATGTGGTCTAATTTAGAAAGCGTTCCATGTGCTGCTGAGAAAAATGTGTATTCTGATGCTACTTGGTGAAATATTTGGTAGATGTCTGTTAAATCTAGTTGATCTATGCAGCTGTTTAGATCTGTGGTTTCTCTGTTGATTTTTTGTCGAGTTGATCTATCTAGTGGGGAGAGTGGTGTGATAATATCCCCAACATTTAATGTCTTTGGATCTACGTGGGTTTTTTTTTTTTTTTGGTCAGCCGTGGGGCTTGAACTCTGGGCCTGGGCGCTGTCCTTCAGCTCTTCAGCTCAAGGCGAGCACTCTACCACTTGAGCTACAGCGCCACTTCCGGTTTTCTGGTGGTTTATTGGAGATAGGAGTCACATGGTCTCTCCTGCCCGGGCTGGCTTTGAACCGTGATCCCCAGATCTCAGCCTCCTGAGTAGCTAGGATTACAGGCGTGAGCCACCAGCGCCCAGCTTCTATGAGGGTTTTGAGGGAAAGTAGTGTTTCTTGGATAAAATTGGGTGCTCCAATGTTTGGTGAATAGATATTTAGAATTGTAATATCCTCCTGAAGGAGAGATCCTTTAATTAGTATGTAGCGACCTTCTTTATCTCTTCTCACGAATTTTAATTTGAAGTCTATTTCATCTGATATTAGGATTGAAACTCCCACCTGTTTATGGGGGCCGTTTGCTTGATAGATTTTGTTCCAGCCTTTAATATTGAAAATGTGTTTCTTTTCACAGGCAAGATGTGACTCCTGAAGGCAGCAGATAGAAAGATCTTGTTTTTTAATCCAAGTAGACAGTCTATGTCGCTTAATTGGAGAGTTAAGTCCGTTAAGGTTAATAGAACTGAGAGGTATTTGGGAGCTGCGAAAAATGGGTTCTTCCTATGGTTCTTGGATTCTCACTTTGGGTGCAGTGTCTTGGCATTTATTGTGGTCTTGTTGGTTTTCTATGGGTAGGACACCTTTAAGAATCTTTTGTATGGCTGGTTGTGGAGATGTATTGTTTCAATTTTTCTTTGCTATATAAGGTTTTTATTTGGCCTTCAGTTATGAAGAAGAGTTTAGCTGGGTACTGTACTCTTGGTTGATAGTTGTTTGTTTTTAGAGCATGGCATACATGATTCCAGGCTCTTCTTGCTTTGATTGTCTCTGCTGAGAAATCTGAGGTGATTCTAATTGGTTTCCATTTATAGGTGATTAATCATTTATCCTTCACAGCTTTAAGGATCTTTTCCTTGGTCTGAGTTGATCCTGTGTGGATTATAATGTGACGGTGGGATGTCCTATTCTGATCTGGTCTATTTGGAGTTCTAAAAGCTTCTTGTATCTGAATAGGCCTATCTTTTTGCATGTTTGGGAATATCTCTGGTAGGATCCTCTTAAATAAATTAACTAGACTATTAACTTCTGTCTCTAGGTGCTCCTCTACTCCCATTATCCTTAGATTAGGCCTTCTGATAGTGTCTTCAAAGTGTTGGATAGATCTATCATATTTCTTGGACTTGTCTTGGATGGTTGTATGTTCTTTCCCTATAATATCTAGGCTGTCTTCAATCCCCGAGATTCGATCTTTTGCATGGTCTAACCTGCTGTCAAGACTTTCTACTTTGTTTTTTTATCTCTTTTCCTTCTAATTGGTCAGCTTTGATGGCTTCAAATTCTTTGTTGAAGCTTTGTTTTAGATCTTGTATGAACTTCTTTACTTCCTTAATTTGGTGTTCAGTGTTTATTCTTAAATCACTTAGTTGATTGGTTATGGTTTCCTTGGACTCCCATTCCTTCTGTTGGGTTCAATTCAGCATTCCCTTTGTGGTCCCCTGACTTCCTTCAGCTCTTTGTTAATGGATCCCATGAAAGCCTTTAGTGATCTTTGTGTATTCTCATCCTGCTCTCTCAATTGCTGTTTTATTCTTTGCTTAGCTTCCTCCCACTCCCGTTCATGCCAGTCCTGTAGTTCTCTTTGAGTGTTCTCAACCTGTTCAAGCCATTCCTGCCTTTCTCCTTGAGTATTCTCAAGCTGCTCACACAAATCCTTTATCAGTTTTTGAATAGCTTCCTCACGCTCATGATATTCCTGTATAAACCTTTGGATTGCCTCCTCTCTCTCCCTATCACGCTCATACAGAGTCCTTGGTAGTTTTCAATCTTTTCCTGCATTGACCTTTTGTTTGCCTCCTCTCTCCCTATCACGCTCATACAGAGTCTTTTGTATGTTTTCAATCTTTTCATTTATCATGTTTGCCAGCAGTGTTTGTAGAGCTATTTGGGAACTCTCCTCTGGATTATTCATTATCTGTTATGTCCCCTGATTATCATGAGTGGGAGTTGAAATACCCGGACTTGCCATTTTTCTTCTGTTTTTCCGGCTTACTCTGCCCATTTGGGATGAAAATAACACCAGTTTTGTGCTATAACACTACCTTAAGCCAAGCATCAACCAAAGTCTGAATTTGCACAGTCAATAGTCTGCAGATACAATGTAGTTCAGCAGATACATCTATTCAACAACAAACAACTATATATTAATGGGCTACGAACCTCAAAGAAGAATTTGGAAAACCAGAAGTTATTAGGGTTAGGGAGAGATGTGGGTAAAAAATAGGAATAGAGTGATGTGGGAAGGCAGAGGTAGAGTTAACTTAACTAAGTCCTACTCTCAAAGCAGGAAATAGGTTGGATAGGATGAAAGTAGAGAGAGAGAAAAAAAGAAGAAAGAGAAAGGGAAAAGAAGAGACCAGAAAAAATAGAAAAGTAAAAATTAATAATATTATGCAGAAACAAAATCAACTATTCAGAGAAGAACGTGAATATAATGAGAGAAGGGGAGGGCTATAAAGGAGAAGTGAAAAACTTAAAAATAAAAATACTTAAAATATTATATAGGTATAAAGAGGTAGTACTGCTATTAAGGAATTTAAGTCTCAGAGGTTTTGAATTGAGTAATAAATTTGTGGATTAAGTGTGTACACAATGGGGAGTGGGTCTAATAGTCAACTACGGGTTTATCTGAGGATGTGCAGAACAACAATTAAGTCACATAAAGAAGAACGAAATAGGAGAAAAGGTGAAAAGGATAAGAAAGGAAGAAAACAGATCAGAAGTTCAGTAGAGCTAAACAAAAAACAAAAAGAAAATTTTTTTAAAAAAAGAAAGAGAAAAAAAAAAAGAAAAAATGCCCAAACACGTATCCCTAAAATAAAAATTATAAGAGGAAAAAAAAGTTACTAGAATCCATTTTTTTTTCAAAAAAGGTAAAAATTAAAAATTTTAAAAAGTTTCAGAAAAGAAAAAAAAATTATAAAAGGTACCAAAAAAGAAGAAGAAGAAGAAGGAGGAGGAGGAGGAGGAGGAGAAGGAGAAGGAGAAGGAGGAGAAGAAGA